>NC_091796.1:27861785-28466428 GCF_041296235.1 Equus asinus
CTACATTAGCAGCTGGCACACAGTCAGTACTAAATATTTCTGAATGGTAAGTGTGTAGAGGACAGGGACTATGTGATACCACAACTGCAAAGTGAATTTGGGGCCAGGGCTGGGCTGAAATCATCGCATTCTCACAAGCAGTTGTGAAGGAGGCTGTGGTGTTGAAGAGCACAGCTCTAGATTCAGACTGTTGGCGTTCAAACTCAGTGCCACCCTTCCCATCAGTGCAACCTTGAGTCTTGGTTTCTCCAACTGCATAATATGGATGGTGACAGTCATTGTGAGTGAGGATTAAATGACTAAGTATTTAGCACGGTGCCTAACAAATATTAATGACAATTAATATTGAGAGGTTGATTGTTGGTTCTTGCAAATCACATCTTATTCGAGGGAAAAGTCAGCTTTGCTTACCTTGCCCTCAAACAGCGAATGAAGACAATCCAAAGGGGCCCTTATGCAAAGAATCAGACAGCCCAGAAACCTGAAGAAACACAGTCCTACAGATCATCCTCTCCTTGCAACAGGCTTTCTTTCTGCTCTTGACTCCTCTCTCCTATGCCTCTAGGCACCTCTTCTGTGCCCCTTCTCTACAAGGTCCTCATCACCCTAAGATATTTAGCAGAAAACCTCCAAGTTGAAAGAGACCATAGAGGTTGTCTAATCCATACGTCATGATGTTAGACTTACACACTGTTGACAGATAAACACTTAGCACATGATTTTTTTTCTTCCAGGTGTCTGAGTTTTAAGCCCTCAGTGGAATGAATCTTTACTATAAGAATCTCAGATCCGTGATGGAGATGACAACAAGCGCCACCTACAGCACATACAATTTGTGCCACATACTAAGGATTTCATAGGCATTATCTCATTTAATCCTCACCTTAACTCAAAGAGGCTGCTGCTCTTATGTATTCTCCTCTCCCAATTTTCCATGAGGAAACTGAAGCTCTGAGAGGGTAAAGAAGTTGTGCGAGGTCACGCAGCTAGTAAGTGAGGAGATAGGATCTGAACCCAAGTTGGTTGACTCTGTGTTTTTAAGGCTTGATTTATTTAGATTTAATAAAGCTGTAATTAACAGCTTACAGATTCTTATATAGTTAAGCCGGGCAGGAAATGTCCATGAGGGCAGGCAATGGGTGCCAAAGAGTCTGCCCAGGCAGAAAATCCGTTTTGAGAGGATGACACCTTTGTGTATGTATGTCAATGAGAGAGAGAGAGAGAGAGAGAGCAGACAGGCAGGGTGGTAGGGAGAGCCTGGGCATCCCTGAGCTCTATGTGTCAAGTGGAGAGAATAATATCTGTCTCTCAAGTGGCTGTGTGGTTTCTCAATAAATAGTAGTTATCGCCATCCAAATTTGAAAAATAATGAGATAAAAGAATTTTTCTGTTGCGAGCTTCTGAGAATATGAACACACTGCTAATTCCCGGCCTCCTGTGTGCTGTTGATACCATTTGGGTATGAAATTCTAGGACCTGCCTGGACAGTGCTGCTTGACACCTGCACTATGGAGATGACCTGAAAGTCCAGAACAGTCTGTGGCCAGGCTTACCTTGGCCTGCACCAGTATAGCCATCTGTCTGCCCCGTATGCTGCGTTCCCTTCCCTCTATCTGGGGCCTGAAGCTCTGGGAGGCCTGCAGTCTCCTTTCCTCTCCCAGCCCAACATTACTGTGCAGTAAAGGAGCCTCATTGGGGTCCTCAGATCCCTCCACACAGGCAAACACTTGCTCTGCTTCCTCGTAGGCTGCCCCAGCTGCAGGTTGCTATAGAGGTCACAGGGCTCAGGCTCAGAGTTGCCCTAATCCTAAAAAGAGGTGGCTAGGAGTCTGGAAGGGTGGGGGTGGGCAGTGGGCAGGGATAGGATCTTTTCCATCTTTCCCTTTGTCTGGAGGCAGAATGGAGTGGGATAAAGCAGAATCACTGGCAAATATAAGAAGAGATCTTTACGTACCCATGGAATATCACATATTACATAGTACTCTTCTTCCTGAGCATACCCACATCCGTCACTCCATTTATGGGCAGACTTGCCAAGAATATTATTCCCGTTTGACAGGTGGTGAAAGTGGGACAGAAAGTAAGACCATGTGCTGAGCTGTGGCCAGAACCATGACCTCTAAGTCCTTACCCAACACCCCTCCCGAGTTCCTCTGACTCAGTGTCTCCAACACTGAAAAGGGCCTGCATCTCCGTTCCCAGCTCAAGGACGCACCCGGTCTGATCCTGGGAAAGACACCCTCTAACATGGTTTGTGAGAACTGACTCTTCTTTCAGCAGAGAAGCCATTCCCTTTTATCCAGGGGACTCCATTCATTCCTGAGAAGAACCGGGAGCCAATGATCTCCCACGAGGAAACAGCTTAAAAGGGAGACAAAAGCAGCTCTGAGTAATCACAGCCTGGCAAGCCAAGAGGTCCCACGACTCCACTTCCAAGAGGATTCTGTGCAACTTGGCTTTGAATTGAATGGGTAAATGACGGCTTCATTGGTTCTGTGTTAAAACCCAGTCAGGGACCATGTCAATCTTCTAAAATCATCGGTGAGCGGGAAGTGGGTTAATAATCCCTAGAGAGTCCCACCCACAAAAGTTGTGAGTCTTTAACTAAATCCTCTTCTATGAGGATATAATACAACATCATTAAACTGGCCTGTGATGAGCATTTCCCCTGAAAACGCACCAGTCCTGCTCCCTCTGCCTTCAATCTGCTGTGGACTCAGGCTCTGCCTTCTTAAGTGAGCTCAACTGTATTACAGGCTTCTGTGGTGATGTGGGACTGCAGCGAAGCTCCATTTTATGTTCTTAAATATTCATAAGGAGCTTTGCAACATTAATATCTTAGATGGCTTACAAGAACACTTAAATACTGGGTCTTCACTCCCCTCCCTTCTCCCCAAAAGTCCCAGCCTGTTCTAATTTGTGTAATGCATTGGGTCATTTTAATAATTGTCCAGGGATTTATTTGGTGGTTCTGCTGCCCCGTCGCACAGGGTATAATTATGACCCCAGCTTCTCTTATAATGCGCTAATCCTGCTTGTTTCACTAGCAGAGAAGCCAAGATTGGAAAGGGCAAATGCAGGACAGGGCTAATGCACAGGAATTAAGTTACAGGCCTCAGCCGTTTCCCTCAACCTCCCCACTCCTCTTCCAGCTTCGCCACTGCTGGATGAGGAACGAGCAGCCGTCATGTGTCTGGAGGACGTTTTCAATTAAAGAGCATGTTTGATCAAATGGAGTAGATTTAAGAACGGGAGACCAGGGCTGTCAATGAGTGTCCAAACAATAAACTTTTGGCACACATCACTCAAGAGACGAGAGGCTTAGAGACGAGTCCCATCCTAAGGTGGCGTGAAACTCTGTTGTCATGGTTTTGCATAAAAGCAAAATGGAATAGAAGCTGCCAGTCATGACTGGGGAACGGGGAACCTCTGGGTATTTTAGAACCCACTGAAATTTTCTGATGTGGTTCAAACATCAGGGACTTGGGAGATAGTGAAATTGCTCTAAAACTGGACACTTAAGAACTGCAGATATTATGGGCTACATGGAAGCATGCATGGCATTATTTTGCATGGGGTCAGGTAATCTCACATCACATCACAGATATTGCCTGATCACCTCTTGCCTCCAGCCCTAAGCTCAGGGCAAGAAAGAAGAGAAGAGATGAGGTTGGCATAGCAAGACATGCAGAATCCGTGTCAATGCACAGAAAAATCTGAGCACCAGCATGCTGGGCCAGATCCATGAAGCTTGGAGAACTCCAGCTCTGAATAATTTCAATAGGGACATAAACCAAACACACATAAAAAAATATCAAAACCCTTAAAAGTAAACATACAAACATATACAAATTAATACAAAGTTGATTGAGAATATCTATACTCTAGGAATAAGCCCATTGTCACCAACTACCATCCCTTCAAGACAACACTTCTATAGTTCTAACTCAAGTTCAAATGTCTGAAGCTGGCAAAGTTGTGTGCTGGCCTGGAGCCATGGAGCAAGCCTAAGCCTCATCTTTCTCATCCCTCTCTGCTCCCATCCCTTCCCTCATACATGCCTCTCCCCACATGGCCTCTCCTTGGCTAGCAGTCCTTACAGCAGAGGTAATCAAGTCAACTCCAATTGATATCTTGGGAAGTAGAAATCTTCCAGGTTCCTGGAGTTCTTTCCGCAAAAGCATTAGTCAAAGAAGGCTTCATGGGAGAGGTGAGATTTGAACTGGACTAGGCTGGGCTAGTGAGGAACATTCTGAAAACAAGAGAATAGATCAGGACAGCAGTATCAAAAAAAAAAAAAAAAGGCAAACCATGCTCTGGGATGATTAATTGGTTTGCCTGTTGGGGAAGATATTTACCAGGAGGTTGTAGGAGATTAGGCTGGAGAGAAAGACTGAGGCCAGATCTTCATCCTTAGATGGGGTAGCTGGCTTTAGAAACCAAAACACCTAGTACCTTTCGTCCAAAAGAGATGAAGTAGTAAAGAAAACTGACTAGCATCCTTTTTTGCTTCCATCACCTGTCCTCTGTTTTCCTTTTAGGGGATATAATTTGAAAAGCATGGAACAGTCACTCCGCCCCATCTTAAACTGTTAACAACCCGCGCCCATGAATAAGAAGCTCTCTCTACCTGAAGCACTGGTTATCATGCGTTACTTTTACTCACTCATTTCTCCCTTTAAGCTCCTAAGGGCGCAGCAAGGCATGTCTATTTAGAGGAGAACGCAGGTGTCTCTTCTCCCACCATACCCACCTCCATAGGACGACCCCTCCACAGGTGTATTAGCCCTGTGCTGGGTGTTTTGACATAACGAAATCTTCCAGAACACTGTCTCTTCTACCAGAATACAGAATAAGGTGGAGTCAGAGCCTACCCAAAGAGGCCAGTGAAGGCCATGTGCGGTCGAGAAGCCAGAAGTCCTAACTCTACCCTTACCTGCATGATCTTGGTCTCAGTTTTCCCTTTTACAAAATGAAGGTCTGGGTCCCGACAATCTCCAAGGTACCTTTGTGATCTAAGACCTCATGCGTCTCTTTCTGCAGGAAAAGCACTTTGTGGTAACATGGTATCACCTGCTGTCACCTGTCCCCTCACAGACTACAGAGACGGCTTTATAACCAAGGACCCATTAACGTATAATTAATAATGGCATTCATCTCCATCTAATTCATGTAAGATTCTGAAATAGAAGAGAAGGCCAACTGCTCCCACAACTGCCTCCCGCAGGCTCCTTAATATCCAAGCACCAGGATCACGGACTTTCCTTGTCAGAACATGATTTACAGCACTTGGAACAGTTACACAAATTTCCATAAACATCCACAAATGCCCCAAACATTAAATTCCAGGAGCATGAGAGAGGGAAGGTACAGAGGGAATGCTGGTGATCATGGGCGATGAGGCAGCTTCATGCACAGGGTGGCACCGCAGCTCCCCCAACTTTAGGGCATTAAAGCTAAATTTGACTAATCATGAGCAGTTCTTCCTCTGCTGAGCACCTGAGCGCTAATTACATGCTTGGTTAATTCAGTAATGTACACACATTGCTGCGCACACCCAGCTCTCTCCCTTCCTCCACTTCGTGAGATTAATGAGGGGAAGAACAAGGTTCTTACAAACCTGTTTGTGGGGTTGTTCTTTACACCTCCGGTGACAACAACCAAAAATGATCCGAAGCACTTGGCGTGTGACTTTCCCACCAGTGCATGGGTGCATAATCGTCATTTAGCACATGGCACCTCTCCCCCAGCAGCCAAGCAGGTGGGCCACAGTCAACAGAGGGGTGGTGAGTGTGGGAGGGAGACTGGGGCAAAGGTGCCATTCTCGGTGGAACTTTCACAATAAATTCCTCCACGGTGTCATGATGCCACATCTTCATTAACAATTGTTTCCAAATGGTCATCCCGGGGTGTTGGTTTCGAGGATCATTGAAAGCTTTCCTGTCTCCTCCCTCCAGACGCGTGGGTCTGTCTTGTAGGGATCGAGCTAGGCATGCATTCCAGGATGACAGTTGCCCCTCAGGGCAGGAGCCTGAAATTCTCAGGCCTCCTGGGCCCAAAGCAAGGCAGCAACTCAAGAAGACAGAGAGGTGGAGGGCACAGGAAGGAGGTTTGCCAGGTGGAGCGAGAGGGAAATCTGGAAGTCTCCTAGACACCTAGACAACTTAACCCTGCCACCCTTGCTGCCATCATCAGGACAGAACAGGAGAGGTGGCTTCTCCCACTGCCACACACACGGGCTACCCTTCTGTGTTCTTTCCCCCAACAAAACTTGCCTTGGTATTTATAGCCTTGTTCCATCCCTTTTGAAAATGCCTATAGAGGGATGGGGAACATATCATGTCATTTAGCCCAGGCCTGGCTCTCTAGAACATCCCTGGCTCCTGCCCTCACTCCCTCTCAGGAATGGTCCTCAATTCTGGCCTCCTCAGGTGTGATCTGCTCACCCCAGGCCCGGCTGGGCATTCATGGAATGGAATGAACCCCAGCAGTAGGCTGGTCTGCCTGTGTTCAGTTCAAGAAGGATTTATTCTCTGCCATGGGGATACCATCTACTAAGCACGGCAGGGATACCAAGGCGAAAAAAACAGGTTCTTGCTTTCAAGGAGCTTTCAGTCAAGCAGAGAGTGGAACAAACTGATCACTACATTTATTGAACATGTACCTCTGTGTACATGGCCCAGTGGGGGTGCAGAGAAGGCATCACTAACTGCTGAAGAGAGGGACGCCCAGGAATACTTCTCTAGCAGAGAGGAGATCTGAAGGAAGACCAGGGGTTTGCTAAACAGACAGCACAGAAATGTGGCAGCAGGAAGGACTGGGGAACAGCATATGCAAATGATGGAGATTTGAAAGTGGCCAAGACAGCTTGGGGTGTCACTCTTTGCCTACCACTCCCCACATTCCCTCTCCTTCCGCTTTCTCTCTCCTACCCACCTTCTTCTCCCGCCCCACTTCCTTCACTAGTTCCCAGGGAAGCATTGCCAGAGCTTCATGGCCAGGGCAAACCTTCAGGGGCCCCTCGAGGTTGAACAATAGCCCCTGTCCACATCGTGGCATAGACGACAGCCAGCGGCTTCTCCACTTCCTCATCTGGCATTTCTTCCCCACTCTCAGAACCGCTTATCACCAAATTGACCACCTACTCCAGACTGGTAAACGGGTGACCTGCAGGGCAGATTCACATCTTAAAAGAAAAAGAACTGATGCTTAACAAAAGGAATGTGTCTCTAAATGGTGGAATTTCAGGCATCAAGAACAGGCCCTCCTGAGAGCTATTTTGGAGAGTGGAAGCACCTTCTTAATTGCCCTTCAAAGAATAGCAGGGACCAACTCAGGTGTAGTGAGATGGCCAGATATTTTTAGAGCATCTCACTACATCAAAACATCTCAAGGCCTTTTAAGAGCAAATTCCTCTCGAGATGAAAAATGGAAGCTCTGGGATCTAGTGTCTCTTGCCTTTGGTGTCCATCAGCCATTTGGTTATGAGCTGGCAATAATCAGAAGGCAGATCTGCATTCCTGATCTGGTTCAAAGCCAAGAGCCAGGTTGGTTCCCGTGCCCTCCTCTGGGTCAGAAGGGGTTGGAAGCTGTGTGGGACCAGCCTTAGTACTCACCACGCCTTTGCTTCACGCTGTCTCTGAGCCAAGGGTCCCATGCTAACACCTCTATCCTCCCCCTCCCCATACCTTTATCCCTCTCAGTTTTAAAAAGGGACCTAGGGATACCCCCGGAAAGGCCCTCCACCTCCATCTGTGAAACCACCCAGCGATTTGGGGAACCCCTGCTTGTCAACAAGCTGTGGCCTGAGCCCCTGGAACAGACCAGCAGCGAGGTCACATCTCCCCAGTCTACACCCTCCCTCAAGCTGCCCAGCCCCTGTCAGGCCAAGTGATTAACAGTGCTGGCCTGACCATCTCCACTTCCCAGAAAAGCAGATGCTCTCCTTGCAAACCACATTCGTGGGGTTCCACCGCAGTTGCCCGTTGACACCCCAGAGCTTTGGCAACCACGAGCTCTTTAAAAAAAAGGCAAGTCATCCCAGAGACTGCCTTGATTACATCACAGGTTGTCACCCAGCCAAGCTTTTACACAGACCCACAAGAGAACTCGGTCTGCAGCCGGCCCTGGCCGTCACTGGGCGGACCCACGGCCACCCGGCCATAGATCACGTCTGTAAGCCCGTGGAGTTCATTATCTCCTTAATGCTGCTGCTTTTGTAGATCATTAGAAAGAAACTTGACCTGACCTGTGAACTCTGAAATTGATTGTTGCCTTGAAACGGTCAACAGCCCATTTTCTAATCGATGTGCGGAATAATTTTATACATATTTAAATTATATATTAACTTTAATGCTTGCTAAATTTATCTACCACTTTCCTCCTGTGCTTCTTCTACATTCGCTCGAACTCAGGAGGGTATATTTACCATTGGGTGGGAGGAAAAGAGAGAGGGAGGGGGATCTAGGGCAAGACCAAGTGAGGGAGGAAAGTCCCAGGGCCGAGCCAGAGGCTGTGGAGGACGAGGTCCCACAGCTGGGAGGGAGGGGAGGAAAGCACGTGTGTATCTGGGAATATACATGTGAATGTATGTGTGCGTGGATGTGTCTAGGAATTTGTGTGTATGGGTATGAGAGAGTGATGCATGCGTGTGAGTGTATGTGTGTAGGAGTACTGTGTATCTGGGAAAATACACGTGTGAATTGCGTGTTTTCTCTCCCGTGAACTGTCCCCCAGCTTGTCAAGTGGTCCAGACACCTTGCCGAACCCCCAATACTGAGAATTAGAGTTTCTCCCCCTAGTACACTTAAGGAGCTTTTGATGCCTAGATTTTGTTTGAAAAAGGCAGACCATTATGGTTATCCTGAATGTGGCTTAAAATTTCTAGTGCCCAAAACTGTGAAACTATCTGGAAAGATGGCCAGAACTGCTAACCGTCTCTAAAGCAGAGGTTCTTAACCTAGTGAGCATCAACCCTGAGACCACTGTGGATCGATGAATCCCTTGAAATTGAAGAAAGTACGTATGCGTGTGTGTGTGTGCACGTGTGTCGAGGGAGGGGCTTTGTCACATTCATTAGACTTTCCAAAGGTTTATGACTGTGGAAGAAAGAGCCACTGCAGATCAGATGATACTGATACGTTTGTACGCGCAAGGATTGCTTTTGCCCTTCCCCCGAGATCGGCACTGTCAGACGCAGCCCCTGCACCCCCGCCCTGGCTTCCATCTGGGGCAAGACTCACCACGGGTCTCTAACCTGGAGCCAAGAACACCTGACAGACAGCCACTCACACCCAGAGCAGAGCAATAAACAAACAGCCTCTCAACGAGCTCCAGGTTCAGAGTCCAAATGCCGACACCAACCTTCCAGAGTTTGGACACTCCCAAGATTGACATTCTCTGCGTGCCCCTGTGGATGGAGAGTAAACAGATACAAGCAAATCTTCTAGAAACAATCTTTAAAATATTCATACCCTTCATCTGAGTTATTTTACTTCTAAGAATTTATCCTAAGGAAATACTCAATCTGCCAACAGAGGTTTGTGCACAGAGATGTTCCTCAAAGTATTAACACCAAAGCAAATGACAGGAACAGTCTACTGCCCAGCACTAGAACAACTACTAAATGCAGTGAATCCACATGAGGGATTGCTCCCCAGCGATCAAAAAGTATGTTTACCTTAGGGGCTGGCCCCGTGGCCGAGTGGTTAAGTTCGCGCGCTCCGCTGCAGGCGGCCCAGTGTTTCGTCGGTTCGAATCCTGGGCGCAGACATGGCACTGCTCGTCAGACCACGCTGAGGCAGCGTCCCACATGCCACAACTAGAGGAACCCACAACGAAGAATATACAACTATGTACCGGGGCGGCTTTGGGGAGAAAAAGGAAAAAATAAAATCTTAAAAAAAAAAAGTATGTTTACCTTATAAACCATGTAACTAAATTAAGTACCAGTAATTTTAACCACCCATCTTCTATTTTTTTAAAGTATGTTTAATAGAAGTTTTAATAGAGTAGAGAAGATTCCCACAATGCAGTCGTACAGTAAAAGCCTGATATGGTGGGATTTCATAAAATTTTTAACGCATAGAGAAAACAGCAGAAGAAAAAACTCCAAAGCAGTGCTAATGACTTTCTGAGGTGAAGTGATTTTTCTGACCTTTTCATACATTTCTAAGATTTCACACTTTCTAAATTTCTGTTATTAGCAGAATTAATTTAATTTTTTTTTTAAAAAAGCTAAGTTAAAAAAAATCTGCTTTCCAATCCATCCCCACAAGAGTCACCTCTAACTCCAGACCCCAAACTCATGGTCTCTGAATTTCTGTTTCCTTCCTTGGGAGCAGTCCAATGAAGCTATAATGCCCCACCAAGATGTTCGTTCTCCCTTCTCAGTCCTTGAAATAAAATAAAAACAGTACTTACCTCTTCTATTCCTTCACGTTTCCATATTCTTTGTTAACTCCCAGAATTCTTCCTCAGGCAATCTGTTTCAACTTATTTCCTCTTCCTCTGTTTATTCACAATAGCCTAATCTCTCATCCACAAATACATGTCCAATTTAGATGAGAATATAATCTGGGTTATTTCTTTCCTGTGAAAACCAGAGGAGGGGTTGGGCAGGAAAGGAGAAAAAGGAAGTGGGCGAGAAAGAGGACCAGCTTCCCTCGTGTAGGTTGCTACCTACTTTCCCCGTGACTATCAAGGTCATCTAATATGTACTGCCTTGACTTTCCTCCCTCTGCCTCAGAGACTCTCTGCATCATTATCATCCATCCTTTCATCCTCCCTCCTGTCTCAAAGGAAGATGTATTCTTTTACTTTGCCAAGGTGCACCCCTCCACCTGGGCTATTGATCCTATCCCTTCCCATCTCTTCCAGACCATTGCTAGATCAATCATCCCCAAGCTCTCCAGGATCTGCGATCTCCCCTCCCCGGGGGCCCGTCCCCCTTCTGCAGAGTCAGACTGCATGGATTTGAATCTCTGCTCTGCTGCTTAGTTGCTGGGCAGGCTACTTATCCTCTCTGTGCCTCCATTTCTATGTCTGAAAATTGGAATCCTCAGAGTGCCTACTTCACACAGGCATTAGAATGAAATGAGATATTCCCTATAAAACACTTAGAATAGGGATGTCACACAGCAAATGTCAACTGCTTTCATTCTTGTCATGGTCCTAAAGCATGGTCAACTGGCTCCTATTTGGGGAAATGCCTTTCCCAGCATCCTTCATCATTCCAGCATCCCGAATCATTCCTTCCTATCCGGGGAAAATTTATCACTGTCTGGAATTTCTCAGCTTCTACCAGATCTCAATTCTTCATCATCTGGGTGCCGCCTCCCCCACGAATAAACCTGCTCTCACTGACATTGCCACTGGTACCCCCAAACCCTCAAGACTTCCCTCAACCTTCACTTTACTCAGTCCTCATCGTGATTCAAGTCCCCCCAACCCCCACTTCTCCAAACTGGTCTCGTTGGCCTCCCAACACCGTACACCGTCTGGTTCGCCGTCTACCCCTCAGAACACTTCTTTTCAGCTTCCTCTACCAGCTCCTTTGATGGAAGCTCACCTCCCAAAGTTCTGAAGCAAGTCCCTTCTCTTCTCATTCAATCCACTTTTTTTTAAAGCCTTAGTCCCTTTTTTTTTTAAATGTAGCTTACACATCTTGCTCCCATGGCCCAGTGGAAGAAAAATGGATAAAGGATTCAGGAGACCTGTTTGAACCCCGGCTCTGCCACCAACTGTGGTCTCTCTTCCTCTCATTAGTTCTTTATGGGTAAGAACAGCTAATAACATCAGTCCTGGAGAGTTGTTGGGATTATGGTGGCCAATTATCAGTTTTCCCCTCTTTTCCCATCTTGGTCTCAGTTTCTTTATCTGTGAAATGGGATGACAGCACAGATGATTTATAAGCTCCTTTGAAAGGATTTGGCCCCAGTCCTCTGCCTTACTTAGGACATGACTCCTGATGAGAGTTTACAGGTCAATAAATAATATTTCTCTTCCTAGAGAGATGACTCAGAAGCAGCTGAGCCCACCAGAGGGAGAATCGAACGCATCACTGGCAGAATGGAAGATGCAGCTTTAGATCTGTGGCAATAGTGGCTTCCTAACCTTTTGCTCCAGGAGTCCAACCTCCCTTCCTATTTGGGAGACCACTCCCCGCCCCCTGGCACCCAGCAGCCTCCGTTTCCTGCTCCTCTCCCCAGTGATGAAAGTTTTAGGGGCCACTCCTGAGGTTTCCCAGCCCGGCAGGAGAGGCAGCAGAGCTGGAATGGGAATGCGCCTCGTGAGTCCCTCGCCTGATCTCCCTGCCCCTGTGCTGTGAAAGCCACACATGCAGTCTTGAGTAAGGCCCATTGCTCACGCAACCCTGAAAAGGGCGGGGCACCCGGGGACTGAAGGTGCCCCGCAGATCAGCCAGATCCCCCGCAGGACCCCAATTCAGAAGCCAGGGATAATAGTGGTTCATCTTTATAGGGCACTGTTCTATATGCTTTATATGCATGAGCTCATTGAATATTTGTAATAGTCTTAAAAGGTAAATACAATTATTAATCCACATTTTGGGGATGAGGATACTAAAACACACAGAGGTTCCTTGTCCCAGATCGCACACAAAACAAGTGGCAGAGATTGCATACAAAGCCAGGCAGTCCCAACTCCAGGAACCCGTGCCTTAACCACTCTGCTCTCCTGCCTCCTCCACCCTCACAGGGTCATCCAGTCCTATGGAAGAGGCCTGGAACACGTGACGTCTCCATCCAATCCACCACTGTGCACACACTGAATGCCCACGGCAATGGTTAATTTTGTGTCAACTTGATTAGGCGTACGGTGCTCAGACATTTGGTGGAAGATAATTCTAGAAGAGATCAGCATTTGAATTAGTAAAGCACCTTGCCCTCCGCAGCGTGGGTGGGCCTCATCTAATCAGTTGAAGACCTGAATAGAAGGAAGAGACTGAGTAGGAGGGAATCCTTCCAGCCTGAGCGCTGGAGCTAGAATATTGTTCTTTTTCTGGCCTTTAAACTCCGATTGAAACATCACCTGTTCTTGGGCTTCGGGCCTGCCAGTTTTCAGACTGGAACCAACACCTTGGGCTCCCGGTTCTCAGGCCTTTGGGCTCAGACCAGACTCTGCCCTGAGCTCTCCCAGGCCTCCAGCTTGCTGACTGCATGCCTTGGGACTTGACGGCCTCAATAGTAACTTGAGCCAATTCTTGACAATAAACCTCTTTCTCTATACATGTACATTCCATTGGTTCTGTTTCTCTGGAGAACCCTGACCAATCCACCCACATCAGCTCAAATTTCCTGGTTTATTTACCCACCTGGTGATGCTAAGAGCAGGTTCCAAGCCACAACTGCCCTGGTCCTGAGCATCGGAGCGTAGGACAGTACGGCAATGGCCTCTGACCACAGAAGGTGAGGAGAAGAGGAGAAGCCCACCAAGAAGAGCTGGCCGGGGGCCAAGTGGGAGGAAGGCAGTAGAGCAGTGGGAACAAGAGAGGGTGCACTTAGCCTGACAAGCTGGAGGAGTCCACAGGCGTGCACACCTGGTGGTGAGAGGGAAGACGAGATAGGAGGGGTCCCCTGTCCTGCACTGCCTCCTGCAAAGGATGTCACTCTCCACCTGGGCCCAGTGTGCCCCCCCCACACTGTGCCGTTGTTGCCTCTTGACCCCCACCCCCCGCCCTGGGTGTGAAATCCCTGGGGAAGAAGCCTGTCTTCATCTGGCATCATTAGCACCTGCACAAGCAGGTGCCCCACAATGGTGGAATGGGGCGTCTATCAGTCAGGCGACCAAATGACTAAGTCATCCAGCTTTTGTGAAGCAGTTCTCCTTCAAGAATGATGGAAAAGCCACAGAGGGTGAATGAGGGTGAGAGGTAGAAAACGACAGCAGAAGCCAGAAGCCTTGTATGACACTGGAACATTATGGGAGAACAATGCTCTGGAGCCAGGCTACCAGATTCAGATTCCAACTGTATCTCTGACTAGCTGTGTGGCCTCAGGCAAGTTTCTTAACCTCTCTGGTCCTCCATTTCCTCCTCTGCAAAATGAGGGTGACAACAGTGCTCACCCCAGAGGGTTGTCAGGAGGATTAAATGAATTAATGTAACTAAAGCGCTTAGGACCCTGCCTGATACGTAAATTAGCACTGAATGTGTTTGATCATCATCATCACCATCATCAAGCATCATTTTTCCAAAGTGGTGCATCAAGGTGGCTCAAACTAGTTTTGTAACTAATCTGAGTTGTGTGAGTTCTTTCTAGGGTTTGACCCTGAGGGCTCAATGTTTTATGGAGGCCAGACATCCATCATCTGATTCTGACCCTTGAAGGAGAGACTAGACCCCAGTGAAGACTCTGACCACAGCATATTCCCAGAAATCTCAGGTGTCCCCAAATAAAGCTCCGCGAATCAAGAACCTGAGAAAAGACACACCAAGTCAGCAAAAACATTCGCTTTGTTCAAGACGGGGGCATGGGGGCAGGATTATTTTTTTGTTTCTGCAAATATTAAACCTTCCAATTTTCCTATAACAGTGTTAGCTTCGTCAGAAAGCTGGAATTGGATGTCCAGATTATGATGAGACAGGCTGTGGCTTAATCTTCTTGATGTTTTTATATTTGAGAATAAAGAGGCATTTTGCACTTATCTAAAATTACAACAGCGGAGACCAAAAGACAGCCCTTGCAGGTACATGGCTGTGATCTGCATATTTACATGTTTCTGAGTTCATTCTAGAATCACAGAATCAAGGCATCTCAGAGCTAGATGGAGCCTCAGTGTCCCTCTCTTCCAACCCCTTCCTCTTACAGATGGGGAAGCTCAGGCCCAGAGGAAGGACATTTACCCAGCATCACTCAGCTAGTTGGTGACAGGCTAACTATGCTCTCTGCGTAGAAAGCTGTGGAATAGAACTGTCGGGCAGGGAGAGGGTCCACTCCTTATTTTAACAACAGCATGTCTTCTACCTTCCCTGTCCAGACGGGAATGTTCCCCCGGCCTTCACTCTGAGCCCCTCCAGAACCTGGCTCTGTCCAACGTCACTCTCCCATCCTGGCCTTCCACACAGCCACGCTAATCTTGCTGCTACCTGCATGGCTCCCACACTCCCTACTCCCCCGCTATCACCGACGCCCTCCTCCGCCCACCACTCCCCTGCACATTCTTCCTTTCCTTCAAAGCCAAGTGGGAGGCAACTTCTTTGAAGTTTCTTCCATCCACCAGAGTGACAGGAGCACCACCGATCCCTGAACTCACAGAGCGATTTTGTTCTGCAGCCAAGACTGAGAGGCGTGGGGAGAAGGAGCTCACGGGAGTCCCGGCCTCCATCCCGGTTTTGCTTCACGACCTCGGGCAAATTATTTCCCTCCGCGAGCCTGAGGCTCCCCCACTGCACAGATACTGAGCTCGTATAGCTGTTTTGAAAATTAAATAAAATTATACATTACAGCATAGTTGCTACTCAGGTAATGGAAACTTATATTTTAAGATAATTACTTAGTTCGCCAATATATAGTACACCGTTTTGTCCTGTAGTTGGTTCCTATGCATGTTGGTTTTGTCAGCACAGCTAGATTATGAGGAAATACACTTAAACTCCATGAGAGCAGGAATTTTGTCCCTTTTACTCCCTAAACTACCCCCAGTGCTTCGCACAGGCTTTGAACACAACAGGCACTCAGTAAATATTTGTTGAATATGTAGACAAAATTTCTTTCACCCCCTAAAGTGTTTTGATCCACAATACTAACGGTAAGCTTTATATTTATATCGGGGTTTACAATTTTCAAAGCATTTTCACATGTAAAAATTTGTTTGATACTCAGACAACCCTGTGAAGGAGGAAGATCAGGCGTCATTATCTGTCCCCACTTCGTAGGGGAGGAAACTGAGACGTTCACTCTTCAAGGTGACAGAACTCGGAGTGGTGATGCGAAGGCTGACACCCAGGTCACAGGTCCAGGCTGAGTCCACTTCCTGTCTGCCACATCCAGTAAGTGTTGGTGGAAGGACTGGTTAATTTGAATTCCGATTTTGATCAACTTGGAGAAGCATTTGCTGACTGTGTGGAGAGTTCCCTGGCTTCCAGAAGAAAGACATCTCTGAGAGTGGTGGCCGGATAAAGGGAGGCCTAGGCAGGGAAGCTGGGGCCTCAGGAGGGAAGTGAATTAGAGAAACTCCTCCTTCAGCAAGACAAATTTGAGCAGGGAAACCATGCTTGGCTGGGGAAGCCAATTGGAAAAGAATGATAGAGGGCCGGCTCCTGAGGTTCATCAAAGTCATTCGTTGCAGGTAAGCTCATTTTTCACAGGCCAAGGGGATATTTACCTGGAGTACACCTTTAAGGAATAGCCGACAGATTGAACGGTACAATGCTTTATTATATTTCACACCCTGGTGATTCAATATGATGGAGGCAGAAGGAGGGGGGATGGTGCTCAGGAGGGGGAGCAAAGGAGAAAGGCAGAAGAAAGAGATATTAAAATGTCCAGCAATGGGGTGTCCTCCTTCTCGAGTGCCTGGGGCAAACTTCAACTGCAGTGGAAGGCACTGGAAGGTGCACAGACAGCCTTGCCCTATGGATGATGCTGACCAGGGAGTGGGTCTCTGATATAGGCTACTCTCACCCATTCCTCCTAACCACTCCTTTATGTCCCATGGGGCCTATTCACCCCTCCGCCATTTTTTAGAAATGTTTTCACGCAATGCTTGGAAACCTGAAGACCTGTGTTCTAGTCCTGGTTCTACCATTATTTTAGTTGAGTGAGCTGAGGCAGCATGTTTGACCTCTGGGCTCCGACTTCCTCATCTATAAATGAAAGAATTCCCTAATGGTCTCCAGGCTCCCTTCCAGCCCTTACATTCCATGATTCCAAGTCAACCCCAGAGATCTGCCTTTATCTGGACACAGCTGGAGTCTTTGGCAGCTCCCTCTCAGTGCTGTCACACCAGTCAGCAGTCTAGAAGTTTGAGGCATTCATCATCAGAAAGACCATCGTCAGCCTGGAGGATGCCTCTGCCCCGGGCCCCAAAGGAAGGAATGGTTATCTCCTTGACAACCAACATCCCTTAGTAACTCTCAACAGTTCCCTCACCCAGGAATTCATGTCAACCCTCTGGGAAGCTATATGTTAGCCCTTTCCACCATCTACCAAGTGTCATGACTTCAGGGTCTACAGGTCTTTGTGGAACACAAGGATTGGGTTTCTGCCCTCCTCAAATCTTCAAAGTCTCTATGGAGTCCTTCCCATCGGGTTTCCCCTTCTCGCTCAGGATCTCAGCATGACTTGCCTCCTCCTATTTTTCCTCTTATCCCTTCAGAAACCCCCTTCGGCGCCTTTCTCTTCACTCAAACCAACCTGGCCCACAGTCTCAGCTGGAAGGCATACTCTTTTGCCCTTGTCCCTTCTTCATCCTGCTGCCTAGAATGCACATCTGATGGCTGGAGCTCTGGTGGCCATCTTGTGAATAGACCACCTTGAGGATATAAGTCACGAGCTAAAGATGGTGGACTGGAAATCAGAAAGGTACTGGGTCCTTGATGACCGAGATACAGTCATGATACCAGCCTGACACTGCCACCTCTGGGCTTCTTTCAAATGAGAGAGAAATAAACTCTCCTCCTAGTTTATGCCACAGTCTCTTGAGCATCTCTTGCAGCTGAGTCCAATTCTTAATGGATGCAACAGCCTTGTCTGAGGGTCTCTCCACTACATTCACCATTCTACACCCCTGGGGCTTAGCGCATAACAGGGAGCTCACGGATATTCGTGGGAGAAGGCAGGAAGGAGAGAGCGAGTGGTGGTTAATTTCCCTCCGCTGGTCCTTGCTCCTCCTCCCCTGCTCCCTGGCTGTGGGTGGAGGGCCTTTGGGAAGGCTGGACACTGAGCACGAATGTCTGCCGGGCTGGCCACTCACCATGGCCTGCCCACAGCGCCCTTCTCCGGGAGGAATGTGTTTCTGAAGCTCTGACCGGGGGCGCCTGAGGCCATTTTGATACAGAGGATTTACTTTGCCTGTGAAAGGCCAACTGGTATGAAATTGAGCCCGGGATTTGGCCCAGGTCCCTTTGTGATATCCCTCAACCCCTCCCCTTCACTCTAATTTCTCCTCCATCAGTGTTATTTGGGACTGGAAACTTTTACCTTTGTGTTAGAGAGTTGAGGAGACAGGCTGAGTAACAATTGCGAACTTGAAGCTATGTTATCAGCAATTTGGCAGTCATTTAGCAAGGCCCAGAGACAGCAGGACACGTGACAAGGAGACTGGATGAGAAAGAGAAACTCAGAAGCAAAGGACCAGATGGAGAAAAATCCAAGGAGAACCAGGCTTCCCGGGGGACACGAGGGGACTGAGCAGCCTGGGATGAGAGGCCTGGAGACTGAGGGATGTGGCAACTCAACTCAGTCCAATAAGCAGTCCTGAGCGCTTACTACCTACCAGGGAAATACACTAGGGACCCAGGGGACCCTGCCCCCATAGAAGCTCACAGCCTAGAGGAGGTCAAGCGTGTTTACACAAATATCAAGAATTCAACGTAATTTTGAGCGTCCAAAAAGATGAGTAAATCAAGGTGTATAAGAACTAACAACAAATTCTGAGAGTGAGAAGAAGGCTTCCCGGAGGAAGTGGCCTTGGGCCGGGTCAGGCAGGCAAGGACATGTGGGGGTGGGGAAGAATCCAGGCAAAGGGAGCAGCGGGGCCACAGCAGGAGTGTGCTAAGGGGGGATGTTGTCTCTAACTTCAAAATTGTTATCAATGAAGTGGATACATGTTTTTTGGACACCGGCCTCCTCAGACAACACCCAGAGCTTTATTGCCGCGGAAATGGTTATTCTCCCCACATCCTAAAGACAGGCATGGAGCCCAGTAACTCCAGGCATATGGCATTTCCTTGGAAGGAGTCCAGCAGTGGAAAGAGTTTTGCTGAAACTCAGGTGACCAGTGAGGTCAACAGGCCAAGCGTACAAGTGCACTCCTGACGGTCCTAGGATGCTGCACCTGTGGGATCCAGCCTGCACCTAAATGCCCCTGGACATTCTAGAAACATAGGTTAGATACTAACCCAATGGTTTAATGACACTGGAACCCAAGCCAGTCCCTAGTGAGGAATCCCAGGGATGTCAGAACTACCACGCACTTTTCTTTAGGCATTGGGTTGTACTGGGAGCCTCCTATATGCCTGGCTCCTAAAGTGACATGGTGACAAGAAAGTGACACAAGTGATAAGATATGTTAGCCCCAGTCCAGCCTCTTAAAGCTCACAGGAGAGTTACAAAGGCAGGAAGCCCACATAGGCGATGGCAAGAGAGCACTCTCAGAGAGTAACAAAAAGGGAGTCAGAGAGAGCCAGAGTGGCACAGAGTAGATGAACAGAGATGTAGGCATGGTCAATCTGGGAGTACTTCCTGAAGGAAGCAACTTGGGGTCCTAAAGTGCTGGGAAAACAGGGACTCCTGCCTTGGTGGTTGTAGCAGTCACCTATTACCACCTTACCGTTGCATAACAAACCATCCCAAAAGCCAGTGGCTCAAAACAATAATCATTCACTCTTGTCTATGTGACCATAGGACATTGATCCAGCCTGGGCTTGGCTGGGCTTGGCTCCAAACTGCAGGTAGGGTCCAAGTTCACATGTTAGTTTCTCATCCTCCTTACACAGTGAGTCAGCTGGGACATGTTCTTCTCACGGCCATGGCAGAAGCACAAGAGGGCATGTTAATGGCACATCTGCTGATATCCTGTTGGCCAAAGAAAGTCACACTGCTGAGTCCTTTATCAAGATGAGGTGTACACTTTATCTACCATGAAGTCAAAGTAAGTCAAAGCCAAACCCAACTTCAACAGGGTAGGGAGTATGTGTGTGTGTGGGGGGGGAGGGGATCGGCATGGGTGGGAAGGAAGTGAATTGTTTTTTAAATCTACTAGAGCGATGGAGAAAAGGAGAAAGATATTCTGCACAGAAGGACTACATAAGCAAAGATTCAGAGATGAGTAAAAGTCTGCTGTGGGAGGACAGCCAGGAGGATACATGCGAACCAAATCAAAATGGCGGGACGGGCAGGTGGAGAAGGGGGGATGCACCCGTCTATAGCAACAGGCTGGGGACATAAGACAGCTAACGAGCTCTTCCCCTGGCCCTTGCCTCCTCTCCTTGAAGAATTAACAAATCATGAACTGGAAGCGAGAGAGCTTACTCCTGTGGGAACTTCTCTGTGGAAAAGTATTACAATTCACTCAGCTCCCTGCTCCTCCTGACGCTTTCCAAGGTGTGTCCAGCCCTGAGCTCTTGCCCTTCTCTGAACAGGGGGCACACACAGCACGGCAGGGCCACCCCGGCATTCAGAAGGCACTGCATTACCTGGCTGGATCATTGTCGTGTGTACACCTGTCTTGACTTCGCAACTAGACGCTAAGCCACCAGTCACTAGACTCTAAGCCACTGTATTTTAAAGGTTTTTTGGGTTTGTTTGTTTTTTCCAATCTCTAAACAGCAGGAGCTCCATAACCACATGTGGAATAAATAGCTGAATAGTAGACGGTGCTAAGAGAATCAGGCTGCACTGTTTCTGGAATAAAAAACTGAGGAAAGTAGGTCAGCTGGACCAGTCACAATCAAGACAGTCCTATTAATAGAAGATGCAAACGTTATTTAGGGACAGGAGCGTGAAATGGGAACGGGGAAGGATACTTGAAGGTGGATGGAAACTCAGCCTTGTGCGAAAACACAAACTTGAGCAGAAATGAAATTGCCAGGGAGGTTGTCTGTTCCTAAAGCAATGTACTTGCAGGTAATGGCCCCAGGGAAAGCTTCCACGGAAAATCAGCTGGCCAGCCACCTCCTGCAGAGCCCAGGAAGGTGCTGCTGGCAACGCAGGTACTTGTGGGAAGCCTGGCCAGCCACATAAAGAGGGCTGTCCAGCAGCCACCTCTGCCCCCAGACAGGATTTGCCCTGCCTTACATTGGGGTTCCTCTCACTGGAATGAATACCTTCCCTTTTGCCTCTTCCAGGAAGCCTTCCAGGATAGATAACACCATAACACTGACTTAATACCAAATAAAGCACACAAATTCCCCTTCATTGGTAATCGACTCTATATATTTTATTTAACTCTGATCACAGAGTTTTTAATTCTCTCTTGTGGTTTAGTCTTTTACGTTAATTAAAGTAGGCGCCATGGCTTTTCTTTCATGGCTGCCCCTCCTCCCATCTGGGCACACTCCTAGTTCTTATTAAATTCCCTTCAACAGAATATGAGATAAATACGAGATGACACTGATGAAATCAAAGACGCAAATCAGAAATCCAGGACCTTCGGGTGGAAGCAAGAGATTTGATGTGAAAAGCGCCATCTTAACTGGTCATGTTGGAAAAAGAAAAGAATGTCGTCTGTGACAGAGCCCCAACCTCCTCACCTGGGCGCCACTCTGGACCCTCCCCTCCATGGCAGGGCTCTTGGGCGGAGGAGGGGGAGGCAGAGGGGCTGTGGGGTGAGCCACTTCCTCCCCCGGGCTCCTGAGCAGGGTCCCTTCCACTCATGGACTTAGCTCAGTTTCTTTCTGCCCCCTTCCAAGCCCCTGAAATCGACCTGCAAGAAATGTCTCCTTACGCCTACACTGGAGCATAGGATGAGAGCAGCCTGTGTCTCCCATGCTCTTTTCCTTCCTCAGACTCTCAAGTCTCCCAGCCTTTCTCACACCTCAGTCAAAGTGGAGTGGGTCAGGCTGCCCGGAGGGTCCACAGGGAGGACAAGGGAGCTGGGTCAAGGTAGAGACCCCTCAGCTCTTCGTGTTGTCATCACACTGCCTTCCAGGGCCCTCTTCAAATACAATGTCCTCCAGGAAGCAGTCCCTGCCCGGGCCCCCTGCCAGTGTCTCCGAACACCACTCAGGGTGGGCTCTACCCTGTGGAGGGTTTTGAGGTGAAACATGTGTTCTCCCACTTCCAATCATCAGTTCCTGGAGGGCCTCCTCCTGGGAGCCTGGCCCGCTCCTCCACACAGGAGGCAGTCTCCACGTGACATCCCTGCCCAGAAAAGGCCCTGAGCACGGCCATCACACGGTCTGTATCACCTACAACCCAGGTAATGGAGACCCAGGGGCTTACTTGGCTCTGCCATTTGAGTGAGGGAGAGGATGGGGATGCCAGCTATGTCTCCAGACATTGCCCAGTGTCTCTGGGGGGAGACACATAATTGCCCCTGGTTGAGACCATTGTCCAACATCATGCTCTACGGCAAAATACCCCTGTTGGTTGATGACTGACAGGTGGGTTGGTTTTCTTGACAAGATGACCTCCGTTTGGGGTTGAGGAAGTCAGAGGCCAGAGGAGGCCAATATGTTGGGGGTCCTGGTGGAGGAGAAAGAGCCAGGTGGCTGTCCTTTATCCCAGCGCACTTGAGGCTCTACCTCCATTTTGAAGATTGCTTCTTAGGCCACAAATTGTTACACTAGAGATTAATGAGAGGAGGCCAGAAATGACCCCCACCCAACCCACACGTCTTCACCACCAGGCACAGAATAGCTCACTGAGTGTCAGTTTGGTGAAAGGATTTCTTATTCGTCTGGGAGAGGTGGTTAGACACACTCATGCTGACACACACGCTCTCAGACACAACTCTGAGGCACGCACACTCACACTCTCTCCTTCCCTCTCACGCACCTGCCCTTTTCTCTGACATAAAGTAGAATCTGGGATTGCTGTGAAACAACACCCTAGGTTTGTATCACACTTTTGGCTTTGCAAAGAAGTCCCATAGCTGGTATCTTTAAACCTTCTATTTGATTGTCATGACCACCTTCGTGAGGTAGCCGCAGCTATTGCTACTGCCAGTTGAAGAAACAGAAGCCCAGAAAGATGAAGTAACTCATTCCAGGCAGAAACACACTGCTGGTCAAAAGCAACACCTGGACTGAACACCCCACAACATGCAGGACGCCCCACGGCAAAGAATTACCTAGCCCCTGTGCAACAGGGCCGAGGTTGAGCAACCCTGCAGCAGGGTCAAGGAGTCACTTAGCTGGGCTTGTAACCCTGGGTCTTCCACTAAGTTGCTGTGTGACGTGGGCCAAATTACCTCACCTCTCTGGAGTTTGGAGTTGAAGCTCTCTGACGTCTCTTCTATCCCTGGTGAAGGGATAACCTTTGTCAGCTCATGCCTCCTCTCCCTTCTTATGAGAATTGCTCCTACAGCCCACCTGTAAGGCCTGCTCTGACCACAGGCCCCTGCCCCTGGCCGAGGTTGCATAGTGCGGGGGTTGCCATGTAACCCAGGCAGGCCAAGACCTTCCCTGAGACTTTCAGTTCAGAACTAGGGACAAAGACCTCTCTGTGGTCCAGCGGTGATCTCAGGAGCTGTGGGTAGCTGTGTTTCAGTCGACGAGTGGAGGAAGGCTGTTGAGAGACAAAAGCCACCTGCAGAGAAAGGCAGAGCTGAGCCCCGAACTTTTGGAGAACCAGCCCTGGCAATCCCTGAGGCCCAGCCACACCCTGGCCTTCCTGACATTTGGTGACAGGAGCCAATCAATTTCCCTTCTGGCCTATCCTAGTATGATCTGGGTTTCTGTCTACTGCAGCCAACACATTCCCGACTAACCTCCATCCGCATTCCCCGTCTCCCGCTCCCGCCTCCAACACTCATGCCTGCTCAGCCTCCCTTGCAGCCAGCAATCATGAGACACAGTCTGGACAAGGAGACATGGCAGACGCCTGCTGTGACATCTCTTTCTTCCCACCTGTAAGGGTTGGTGCTCTAGTTCTGGATCACAGACTGATTCCAGCTGCCATCCTATTTCTTATTTGCAGGCAGGGTGGGGCGGGGTGGCGGGAATCTCTCTTCGTTTAAGGCACTTTCATTGGGTTCTGCTTCATGCAGCCCAAAGCACTCCCAGTACACTGGCAAGAGTCTCCTCTACAGGAACAGGGGGGCCGAGGGGACATTCACATAGGAACCTCCAACCCCACACTGCCTTTCCCCTCAGTCGGCCCCATCCCTGCTTGCCAAGGTCCTGAGGCACTGACATCAAAATTTGGGATGTCAGAACAGTGCAGCTGTGGTGCCGTTTGACTCAGGAGAAAGCCTGGCTGGTTCCAGTCCTCAGGCCACGTGGGGCTGGTGAAGGGAAGTACTACTGCTCAATACTGACATTGAAATATCCAGTCTGGATAATCCCCTTAAGTCACAGAAGAAAATAACTAGTGTGAGTGGTGATCCCAGCATACCCGAGGCTTGAGGCCAGGACCGAGCCAGGGAGCATGCAGAATATTCCCACTGGGCAAGCAGGGGCTCCGAAGGGGCAGGCAAGTTCTGGAGGTCAGACCAGTGGTCATCCGGAAGAGCCCAGAGCCTCTTCTGATGGTTCTCCTGCCCTACTCGGGGCCAAATGTGCAGATCAGACCAGTGCCCTCAGCCCTCACAGGAAATCTGAGGAAGAGGGTGGCAGCAGGCTCTACCAGGCAAGCCTAGTCTTGAAATTTATTCCCTGCCAATCTGCAAAATTGGGGTCCATCAGAAAGCATTTTCACAAAGCTTCACCAAATGATAAAGCTGGAAGTCACCTTACATTGTCTAGTCCAACCTCTTATCTAAAAATGAAGAGCCTGGGGCCAGCCCTGCGGCCGAGTGGTTAAGTTTGCATGCTCTGCTGCGGCAGGCCAGGGTTTCACTGGTTCGGATCCTGGGCGCAGACATGGCACCACTCACCAGGCCACGTTGAGGAAGCGTCCCACATGCCACAACTAGAAGGACCTGCAACTAAGATATACAACCATGTACCGGGGTGGGTGGGGGGGAGGATTTGGGGAGATAAAGCAGGAAAAAAAAAAAAAAGATTGGCAACAGTTGTTAGCTCAGGTGCCAATCTTAAAAAAAAAAAACACACACAAAAATGAAGAGCCTGAGGTCCAGAGAGGGAAGGAGTCTTGACCCAAGGCCCCCAGCACAGTGACGACAGAACCACACCAGGAACCTATGTTTCCTGACTTCTCCTCTCAGCCGTTTGTCCCCACAATACCCTCCCTCTCATTTACTGAATTATTTTCTGGGTCCAAAAAGTTGTGCTAGAATGGTAATGAGCATCCCAGTCAAGGGAGAATGTGGAAATGTACCAGTTATCTGCTGCTGTGTAACAAAAGAACCCACAACTTCATGGTTTAAAACAACAAGCGCTTATTCCCTCATGGTTTCTGTGGATCAGGAATCTGGGACCTGCTTAGCTGGGTGGTCTCAGCTCAGGGTCTCCCATGAGGTTGCAGTCGAGATGGAGCCTGAAGCCAGGGAGGGGCAGGAGGTAGGGAAGAGAGTATGCCCAGCACGGAGAGGGCAGGGAACAGCAGGGATCCAGGGAACAGGGATGGTGAATCCTGGATGACAGAGCTGAGCAAGGCTGAAGTGAAGAATAGGGATCGGCAGGAAGTGGTAAGAGGTGAGGCCAGAGACGCTGCAATCTCCATTGACACATCACTTCTTTCCGGAAGCCTTCTCCACTTGACAAATCTCACTGCGGGCTCCCCACACTCGCCCACAGCGCACAATTGTTATTGTCTCTTAGCTTCTTTCTTACTCTTTACACTATAAGCTCAATAATATAAAATAATAATAATAATAATAATAATAATAGCTAACAATTACTAAGCTCTTACCACATAAATGCCAGGCCCTGTGCTAAGCAATTTACACAAGCAGGGAGATAATAACTGTCTTTTGCTTTTTCCCCATTTGTCTTTCTTATCCTGGATGTCTCCAGTCTTGGAAATCAGGGAGATAGGACCAGTTTAGAACAAATTGGTCAACGGAGTTGCTAAATCAGTTTTTTTAATTCACTAAAAGAACATTAGTCTTGAAAATATTTTATCTTAGAGGCTTTATTTATTTATTTAGAGGCTTGACAAAGATGTGAGTGTTTTTAGGCCAAAAGCCTGACTTTGTCTCCTAACTCTCCAAGGGCTACACGGGAAACTCGGCGTGGGAGAACGCTGTCGATGGCATTCCTCACCCACAGGCAAAATGCTCAGCAGCAGGCAGGAGGACCAAGACGGGAGCTTGACAATGGCTTAGAACCCCTGCCGAGGTCTCTGAGAATAAGCCCAGTGCCCAAATGGGCGCTGAACATGGGGCAAGCTGGAGGACAGAGGCCACAGAAGGCCAAGCTTCCTGGCATTCTGGAATGTGGGGCAGGAGCCTTTAAGACTGACCTTCACCTCACCTGGCACCTGTGCGTCCAGGCAGCAAAGGTCAAAGGACATATCTGGGCGGCTCGGCCTGAGGTCCAGGGGTTAACTCTTTGGTGGTTGGGCTGTAAGGAGATGGGAGAATGAAGAGGTCTCAGGTGGGAGAGGGACCAGAGCTATGGACAGAGCACTCCCGGGGTTTGGGCAGCTGCTACGCTCTGAATGTTTGTGTCCCCCGCAAAATTCACTTGGAAGCCTAAGGCCCAAGGTGATGGTGTTAGGAGGTGGGGCCTTTGGGAAGTGATTAGGTGGTGAAGGCAGAGCCCTCAGGAATGGGATTAGTGCCTTATAAAAGAGGCTCCAGAGAGCTCCCTCATTCCTTCCACCAGGTAAGGACACAGCAGAAAGGTGCCAGCTAGAAGCCAGGAAGTTGGCCCTCCCTCGATCATGCTGGCACCTTAGTCTTGGACTTCTCAGTCTCCAGAACCGTGAGAGAGAAATTTCCATTGTTTATAAGCTACTCAGTCTGTGATATTTAGCGATAGCAGCCCCAACAGACTAAGACAATACTCAGTACAGACGTATTTTGATGTATTACCATCTATAGGACCCTTTGCGACATACCAGCTGACTGTTGGCTCTGGACTTGCCTTATTCTGCTTACTCAGTGAAGGACAAAGCTGGATCTAGGAGGCTGGCCCACGGGTGCCCAGTCCAGTGCTCCTTTCACTATCCCAATCCCTGAACTGGGCCACTTTGAGAAAAGCTGATCAAAACACGCATGGGGGCCGGCCCCGTGGCCAAGTGGTTAAGTTCACGCACTCTGCTTTGGCGGCCCAGGGTTTCACTGGTTCGGATCCTGGGCACAGACATGGCACTGCTCATCAGGCCATGCCGATGCAGCGTCCCACATAGCACAACCAGAAGGACCACAACTACAATATACAACTATGTATTGGGGAGCTTTGGGGAGAAGAAGAAGAAAAGAAAAAAAAGGAGATTGGCGACAGATGTCAGCTCAGGTACCAATCTTTAAAAAAAAATACAAACATGGATGGCATTTCTTCCTTAGCCGTTGGCTCTCCTGCTGTTCTCAGCTGCCTCTCCATCTTGCCCAACACATCCTAGACTGAAGTGTAATTACCCAGCAACCAGTCCCGCCTTGGAGGGTCCAGTCTGGAGGGTGGAGCCTGGCCCTGGACTCAGCCTTCCTTGGCTGGATCCCAAACTCCCAGGACCTGCCTCTCCTCCCAGTGGCATGCTAGTAAATAACTCTAGGGCCCTGGTGTGGAGCATTTACTAATGTCCATGGTGTGAATATTCCCACCACGGTTGATTTCAAGCTACCAATGGTTAAACCATCAGTTCACAAAATTTCCTAAATATTCAACAACCAGCTCTCATGAGCTGGTACAAATCAGCTCCAACACACTCTCGTCTAACCTGCTCGAAGGTTCTCACTCCTATATGGTACAGCAGCGGCTTCTGGGAGAGGACACATTTCCCACCACGGGGTCAGGGCAAGATCAGAGCACCCTCCTTACTCCCACCACCCACCTTCAGGCCAGGACACCCTGAAGTTTATGTAACTGAGAATTTTTATTCTCTTTTCCCCGTACCCAGAGAGGGACAGAACAAGCTACGACCAATAGTAGATATACATAAACATACATATATGCACATACACACACATATAGACAGAGATATAGAGACATAGATATATAAATATAGATACAGATAGGAAGATGTCCTCTGTGTCTCATATTTCTTCCAACCTAATCAGAGTAAAAAATGGATATATAATAATTATAATTATTATCACATTAGATTAAAGACTATATAGTCCTGGTAGAAGTATCTAGTTACATGCTTATGCTGGAGTCAGCATCCTCATAAGGAGTGCGTGGTTTGCTCTCCCGGTCGGTCGGTCGGTCGGGGGGATCCCTTCCCCAGGCCCATTAGCAGGCAGCCAGTGAGTGCTCTAAGCAGCCGCTGACGCAGACAAATGGTTGCCGGTTGCCGGTGGGCCAAGCATCTGTTTGCCTTTCTTCAGCAGTGTGAAGGTTGAGTTGAGTCATTTTGCACCCAATTACTTTGCAGTAAATTTGCCGGATGGTTCTTGTCCTGCCGTATTGATCCAGCATCTCACCTTGAGCTTGTTTATTGACACATCAAATTCAGAAGTCAGGCCCGCTCGATTGACCACTTCCCAATTAGGGCATTTATATGATGTCACTGAGGCTCCTTGTCATGTTCCGATGAGAGCCATTTGTCCCCTCAACCACTGCCACCGCCCAATCGCCTGCAACCGAGTTGCCATTTTTCTGTGACCTTTCCGGAGACAGATGGCAGTCCATAAAATACATCATTAGCAACATGTCATTTTATCTTGCCGTCGTTTCTTCATGTGAAAGGTGCTTCGTTCAACAAAAGATTCTGCAGCCGAGTTCTCCCCAGGGAGAGGCTTACAACGGCGTCTTTGCGGGAGGAGTGGATGATGGAAACAAATGGTTCCTTTCTCATGGGGTGGATGCTCCTTGGCCCTATTCGGACAAGAGGTATTTGGGCGGTGACACAGAGCCGACTACCAGGAGAGGGAGAGTTGAGACAACAGTGGAAGTGTCAAAAACACAACCAGCTGTCAAAACAGACAGCGCCCAGCGATGCGGTGGTGTGCTTACACCCGGTCTCCTCAGGGAAGCATCCTCAGTCGGCTTCTGACTGTCATCTCTTCATCTGCCTGTGCGTGGTGGGAGTGGGGGTGACTGTGAAAGGCAGGATGCCATGGAATGTGTGCTCCTGGCACTGAACTTGAGGTCAGGAAATTCAGGCCCTTCACACAGCAAGGTGGCGTTATTACCCCATTTTGGGGACCAGCTTACAAGTGGAGGCTGGCATGGGGATGAACACAGGTCTTCTACTTTTTGCATTTTTGCTTATCATTGTATCCCCCAGGACTATCATGCCTGTCCCAGAGAAGACCCTCCCAAAATGCTTGTTGAATACTGACTGAGAAAAGTTCATTTCAATATAGAATGGCACCGATTAAACAGAAATATTAAATATAGATTCTTACCACTGGCATTGGTACTTTGCTTGCAATTTTGGAGGTGATTCACATCATGGGGATAAGAAGTAAGAGGATCTGAGACAATCTTGCTAGTGGGAGGCAGAGCCAGGAGCGGAGCCCAGGTCTCTGGACTCCAGGTTTCAAATTCACTTTGCTACATTATGTTTGGGGTCACATGAATGTAGAATAAGACAGAACCTCCCCATCTTTCTCAAGTCAAGGCAGACAGAACATGAGACTGTTTCTGAAGCTGAGGTAAAGGAGGGAGGTATCCAGCCTGGGCCAGCTGGCTGCCTGCAGGGCCAAGTGGATCAACAGCTCAGCAGCTCATGACCGGTTCAAAGCACTCAGATTGGGAAGTCTGGTGCATGATTGGAAATGTGGAAACAGGAGACATTAAATCCATCCCAGTCATTCATTGTGGCCATGCAAGAGTGAGCAGTGGTCAGAGCTGTCCCTGGGGTGAGCCCCCTGCATTTCCACTGGCCACTCCCACTTACTCTCATTGCCCTTTCAAGAAGCTACTACGTCTTGGGTTAGAACAGGATCTAAAGAGGCCACTCACACCTTTCTATGTCTTGAAAATCAGAGTGCTCCTTTTTAATCTTAAAGACCAGTGGTGACATCCTCCATAATTAGGCACCTCAGACAAATTCCTTGATGCAGAGCCCCGTTCTTCGTCTGACTTTCTTCTCTCTTGCTATAATCAGAGTTTGCTCCAACTTAGAGCCATTCTTGTCCTCATGGGGATGAAGAATGGATGAGCAGGGCCTTTACTGACCATAGGCAACCAGGAATTATGGGGGGAGATCACATTTTAATACACAGAGTTGTCGGCCCCTCAGTAGAAAGCCCACATTGGTACGAGACACTTCTAATTCAACACAAATATTTTCTTTTCCCTTTTAGCATGCTTGTCAAAACAGGAATGTAAAAAATGCACGGGGCGTGGCACCTTCTGCAAGGGGCCTAGAATCTACTTAGGAAGATGGGGAACACCCAGGTAGCAAAAAAAAGCAATACGGGTAACAAACAATGTAAAAATAATGAAACTGAGTGTCACAGGAGATGGCGCAAATAGTAATTACCATGAGTTGTCATCAGTAAAGTAGAGGTGAGCGTTGACTGGATTGTCCGTGAGCCTCCACGGAGGTGACTCTTGACGCATGGTAAGGATTTGATTGGTTCCACCTCATTTTTGTGCCTGGGAAAGACCTGAAATCTCATGTCCAAGGTCTGCTAAGAATTTGGACAAATAATCACACTCTGAGCAGTTTTTCAAATGACAGGGACTGACCTATTAGTGATGATGAAATTAATCTAATAGTTTATTACCAGAATGTTTCTAAATGAAACAGAATGGAACAGTGGAATGGAATGGAATAAGTAGACTAGATCAGAGTGCCTCCGCTGGGTAGTGAAGAGAACCACATAGAACAATGCTTTTGTTTCACGTTTGCAGGGAGAGTGTACTGGGTCCCAAAGTAAAATGCATGTCTTTCTGCGGGTCATAGTCAAAATAATCTGAAAGAGACTATTGTGGGAGATGACTATTTTCCTTTATCCTTTTCTTTTACCAGAAGAGATATCCATCTGTCCAAATCCTTGGCCCAGTTCAATGTAATTCAGTTCACCAACATCTTATTGGGTACCTACCATGTGCCAGGCCTGGGAGGGATACGGAGCCAAGTCAAACAGTGTGCCTGCCCCATGCATGAGGTTAAAGAATTAGTCCATATTCAGCATTCAATGACTGTGTGCCATGCTCTGTGCCGTGGGCTGGGGACACAACGTTGAACAGGAGAGCCATGGGCCAGTGCCCAGGGAGCCGGGGTCCAGTGGGGAGACAGGTGAGTGTGCAGGTAAACAAGCACAGGTGGGAAGTGCAGGGCTAGGGGAAACGGGGGCCCTGGTGCAGCTGAGGGCGGGGGATAGTCAGGACAGACTTGTCCAAGCTGTGACCTAAAGGGTGAGAGGATGGTGACCATGCAAAGAGGAGGAGTTTCAAGCCGAGAGAGGGGCCCAGAGAAAAACAGGGTGACAATTTGTCCCACTTTGCCCAGGATTTTCCTGGTTTCAGCACTGAAAGTTCTGCATTCCAGGAAACCCCTCAGTTCCAGGCAATCCAGGATGGCTGGTCATCCTAGAGGGAAGAGAAAGCGTGGTATATTCTGGAAACTGAAATTGGTTCCAGTTAAGGACTAGTTTAGTAAGAAGAGTATCTTAGATTTTGTTTCAAATCCAAAAGTTGATCCTAAGGCATCATATTTAAACATTGAGTTTGTTTATTGCCACCTAAATTCAATTGTTTTCATTTTTTTTAAGCTATGCTATTTTTTTTAATTGATGTTTCCCTCTAACTCTAGGCCTACAGCTTAAACAGGAGCTCCAGGAACAGTCATGTAATATAAGTGAGAGACTGCCACCCAGATGAGGACAGTGGCAAGGATGTGGCACGTTCCGCCGAAAGGCCAGCCTCTATTCAGCCCCATCTGCTGTAGTCCTGGAGGAACGTTGCCAAATGTCCTAATATTTTGAAGGAAACCCCAAATCAGGATTTTTATATGCAGTCTCCTAATGTTAAAATATTGGTCACAAATTCAAGATTTTTTTTAAAAACACAGTGCCAAACAAAACATTCTGTGACACAATTTTCACCCCTAACATGGCCGTTCATAGTACCTGGTCAATGGAACTACCGCCCCCTTATGGCAGCATAGCCAAATTGCAGGATATTCTCTTGGAGGGATAACATCTCTTTTGTTAGACAGCTCCAGGGTAAAATGGTCATTGGTGAACCCCTCAACTGGAAAAAGATTGCCTGTGGAGCAGGAATGAGGCCAAAAGAAGAACGAGGGACTGAGTAAAAAGCATCAAAAAAAAAAAAAAAAGAAAACCAAGCTTTGCCACTGTCCTAGATTAGGGCAGGACTAGCCCAGGCTCCGTGACAGAGAATCAAAGTCAGCCAGCAATTGATCTTGGATTGGGCCTTGAATATGACATCTCAGCATGAAAGTGGCTGTCTTGCTGGCTGATTTATACAACCCCAAAGAAAATCGTCAGGGCAGAATCCTTGGCCCACCCTGAACCAAAGCAGCCTGCATCCCATTAGCAGCAAGGCCAGGCCTCTGTGGAGGCAGCCACGTTGGTCTCTGCATCTGCAGACCTGATCCATCGCAGCCAAGGCGCGGTTAGGCTGCTCTGGGTGCCTGTCCCTGATCAAGGACTTGATGCTAGAGCAAGCAGCTCTGCACATGGATTCCCTGCACCTCTTGTCAACCGGTTTCCCCAGCTGGTGGTCCTGGCTTGGCTTGGCTCCAGATCTCTCCTTCATCTTCTCTTGCGCTGTTGGTCTGCCTGCCTCTCTGTCTTTTTTTCCCTAATTGTCAAGAGACAAGTTCAGCCCCAATCTCGGATTAAGTGAAATAGGCATCCACCAATATGCTATGATTTCAGGATTATTCCTCTGCCACCAATTTTTCCCAATGTACTTCCCAAAGTCGCTATTTCTCAGCAGAGGAGAAAGCCTTTAATTACACTGTGTGAAATAAGATTTAAAATGCAAACAGCAAATACATATGTGCACACATATACAGTGTACACGTGTGCACATGCACACACACATTAGACCAGGAGTCAGCGGTCCTGGGCTCCCTTCTTCTGCTCTCTGGGCCTCAGTTTCCTTTTCTGTAAAATGAGAGGACGTGAGTGAGTTACATGACCTCGGTCATGCCTCCATGATGCTCTATAAAGTTGTGGTAGGATGCATACTCACCGGGAGAGAGTGTTTTCATGAATCAGGATTTCACAAAACAGTGATGGTACCCAGGGCAGTGGGCAGCTGAAAGGAGGGTGGGGGTCCACTGAGGGGGAAATGGGACCTGGACAGGGGCAGGAGGCTGAGGGTCCTGGAGACCAACAGCACCAACTTCCCTTCTGCTCAAGGCTGACACTGGCTGCTGGGTGTCTGGAGTGTTCATCTCCCTGTGGAATTCCACCTCAGATCCTCCCCTGACCTCCTTTCCCAGCAGATGTTCTGTGAGGCCCCTGTATGTGCCAACCGCTGTGCAGGAGGCCCGGCAGGGCTGCCTTTTCCTCACTTCTTCTCCCTGCTTTGGAATGTCTCCCACCCACCCCCTCACGGAGAGATCCAGGCTCAAGGAAGCTGTTGTCAGATTCAGAGTAGGAAAGGATATCTTACCAGGGAGGTAGGACAGCACAGTGGTTAAGAGCAAAAGACATTGATGCCATACAGTCCTAGCCCCAACTCTGTTCCTTGGGCACGTTACTTAATCTCTCTAGGCCTCAGTTTTCTCATCTGCAAAATGGGAGAAATAATACTATCTATCCCATAGGGTTGTTGTGAGAAATAAATAAAATGATCCAGGCATGTCAAAGACTGTCACTGCCTACCTGATATCTAGTCTCTCCTTCCTTTATAACAGAATCCCCTTTTTGTTGGGTGTTTATTAAGCCTGGCTAAATAAACTACACTCTCCAGCTTCCCTGTAGCTGAGGCTTGCAAGAGAGCACAGTTCTGCCCAATGAGATAGACTTGGAAGCCCCACGGGGAGTCCCGGGAAACGTGTGCTTGTCTAATATAGATCTTGCCCCCCTTCGTCTACCTTTGTCCTTCCTCCTCCTGAGAACAGCAGTCGGTGATGGCTGGAGCTGCAGCCATGTTGCAGTCACGAGGGAAAGGCCAAGGGAATAGTAGAGACCTTGGCTCTGACTCACACAACCCACCACCTGCACGCAGACTTCCTCCTTGTACCCACTATTGCATTTCAGTCGCCCCTGCTTGGGTTTTCTGTTTCATGTATCTGAGCCTAATTCCCAGTTGGAACAAGCGTTTAGCTTAGTGCTGTGCACACAGTAAGCACTTAATACCTCCTTTCCACCATATGGGGTAGGTCCCTGTAAACCCGCTGCAGGGTGCCTTGTGGAGGGAGAGACACCAGCTAGGACTTTAGCATGATGTGGTCGTTCTAAGACTCTGCCGCTGTTTAGCTGCGGGGGCCTCCATGAGTCCTTTGGCCACTCCAGCCTTCACTTCCTTGTTTGGGGGTTGGACCAGAAGATGCCTAAAGTCCCTTCCAACTCTGACCATCCCTAGATCCACGGCAGTCTCCCAGGGACGTCAGGATCCACCATCTGGGCCCTCACGCTCTTCGTTCCAACGCAGCGCCCAGACCCTCCTCCAACCCCTCCACCCTACCCCAGCTCCCTACATGCTTTCCTGAGATGCTGAGAATTTTCCAGAGAAAGGAGCTGTTTAAATCAAAGGCCACGCTGTCTTAGTTAACTTTGCCACCCAATTTAAATAAGAAAAGAATACCAAGAGTAACATAAAACCCAACTCAATCAATAAGTCACTAAATAATTTTGGTGACATTTCACATTAAGGTAGCATGAATACTTTATTAAGAGCTGATAAGTAAATTTCCCTTTTTCTTAAATTATGCTAGGATGCGCGGAGGCATGAGTAATTGTTTGAGCTGCTGCTCTGAAGCGCTTCCTCGCAAGTTGCAACATCATCTATTAACTGGTTTACGATCATTCCGACAGGTCTCTGTGCATCTTGGAATAATTTACTCTGCCAAGCAACTTTGATGAATCATTTATTCATCATTATTGAAGTATTTATAAAAGCTGCTCTCATTGAGCCCTCTGTTTCCTTTGCTTCCTTGTAGCATATTGAGCAAAAATAACAATGCTTAGGGCCGTACTTTTACTTTGCTCCTTCATTGAATTTTACCCAAAAACACCGCTGGAGTGTATGGCTTCTCAGCCCACATATCAGCGCAGCCCCCAAGACTCCCCAGTCCTGAGATTTAGGGTTTCTCTCTCTCCTACCTGGGCTGGTGCTGTGTGTGTGTTGGCTGAGTGACAGGGGGAGAGGGCATCCCCACGCCACACACCTGGGACAGGGGAGACAGAGAAGTAACATTTATTGAAGATCTACCCTTTGTTCAAGGAACCTTAGCAAACATGGAGTGTTTAGCATGTACCAGACACTGTGCTAGCAACTTTTCACACATCATCTCACTTCATTTTTTTAATAACAATTTCTAACACTTACATAGCACTTTTAAGATTCCAGCCCATGCTCTAAGCTCTTTGTCCACATTAATTCTCTTAATCCTCACAACAGCGCTACAGATTGGTCATGATTCCCATTTTAAAGACGTTGGAAATGAGGCACAGAGAGGTTGAGTGAATTGCCCAAGCTCCTACAGGCAGGAAATGACAGAGCCGAGATTCAGATCCAGGTAGTCTAATTTCAGAGGCCACACCCCTAACCGCTATCCTGCCTCTTGATAGCAAATGAGGTAGGTACTATTTGTAGCCCATTTTTCAGAAGAGGAAACTACAACGTACAGAGGGTAGGTGATTTTCCCAAGTTCTCAAAGCTAGTGAGCAGCAGAACAAGGACTCACACTCAAGCGGTCTGACTGCTCTTAGCCACCACCCATAACACTTTCAGCATCATCTCCCCGCACTCCATAAGTTAGATGTTGCTATTCCCATTTCACAGATGCAGAAACTGAGCATGACAGATTGGGTACTTTGCCAAAAGATAGCATGATTATTAAGTGTCAGAGCTGGGATTCAAACCCAGGTGTAGCTGGCTCTTTCCATCGTAGCGTAATAGGAAGAGAAGAGGAATCCATTTAACTTCAGAAGCGTTGGTTGAGGCCCGCACTTTGTTTTGTTTATCCTTTTCACTCAAAGCTCAGATGCCAGTCCAAGTGTTCAGAGCTCTGCCAGCTTTTGACATCTTTGTGCTGATGGAGGGGAGCAAGGCAAAGGCGGCTTCTGGGATACTATGGGGAGATGCCAGAGAGACCAGGGACGCTCAAATTTGAGAATTTCCCCATGTGGCCCCCTTAATGCAGTTACACCTCCCATCTCCCAGGCCTCTCTCACAATCACCACTTTCTCCAGCACCTTCCTTAGACATATCAGGAAAGGAAGAGAAGCAAGCTATTTTGATGTACAGAGAAAGCCTTTGGGCTGAATTTTCAGCTGGAAAATAAGTAGTCAGAAAATCAGATTAACACTCAGATCAACAGGGGTCTGAAGCTATGGAAGACAGAACCCCAGAAGACTGGAGAACCTTCTCAGGGAATCTTCAGGCCTTCAGGTGATTTAGTGAAGGCCAACACTGAAGCAGAAGAATGCAGTCAGGGTCTCTTCCTGGTCTTTATGTTTCAAAGAGCTTGCTTGAATAAGAAGTTGCCCTAAAAATGTTAAAATTCAGTTCTAAAGGAGGCTTGCTTTCAAGAGCAAGAGTATGTAACTGACCCTCTCAAGACCAGCAGAGTTGACCTTTGTAAGGTGACCCTTTCTGGTGCACCCTGATCGCACAGGAGAGGAGCGGAAAAGGAAAAAGAAAACCTTAGGAACTTTTCTTCTGAGCTGAATTCTTCCTTCAGAGAGTATTATTAATGCTAACAATTAAACATTAGGCCTAAAACCCAGATCTGATTGACAGTCCTTAGATTCCCATAACACTTTCAGCACCATCTCACTTAATCCTCACAAAATGAGATGTTTTTATGAGTTATTGAGAAATGAAGAGGCACCAATGAAATGAAGACTCTTGAGATGCCTCAGGTGTTGGACTAATGGCAGAGATTCAAGAAGTTGAGGAGGCTGAGAATGAGATGTTTGGATACAGGGAAATTTTTTAGAGCTTCACAAATCAAGTCATTATTGCACTTCAGTGGCAGCTTGATCTGGTACAGGCTGAAGACATCTGCCCTATGGAATGTGCTGGTGCAGGGGTGGACCTCCCTTCTCGGTCCATTTCATCCCTTTTACTACATGACCTAGATGAACACCAAGGTCTCATGCTGAGGATAACGACATGAACAAGACATAGTCCTGTCCCCAAGGAGCTCTGGCCTGTTAAGGGAGGCAGTGGATTATACATGGATGGAAACTAGAAAGTCTTATTACAGAACCACATGTACCACCCATGCAGCAAGTGTTATTCGGGGAGCTAGGGAGATGCCCTGATCCTAACCCAAGTCATGCAGATGCCGTTTGGACAGAAGAAACTGGACGCCCCAAATCACACAGTGGTCCCCAACCCTGCGTCCAGGCTTCTTAGGGTCCCTAGTCCCAGGCTTCAAGTCCCTTAGACTCAGTGGCTTGCAATGCCTGTCACTTTCATATGCCAGTATCATTTCCTGCATCCGCACAAATAAAAGTGGACAGCAAACCAGTGCCATCTTGTTTGCTGCTATTGGATTTATGACATGTCAAGTTTAAATAGCACGCGCAAGTCTTACAATGGAGGCGACACAGAAATTCATTTTTCAAGCCCATCAAGGCTCTGAGCCCACCCCCACCCCCTGCTGGGGCCAGGAGAATGATTTCATAAAATCCTGATGCCGATAAAGGGCCTCCCTGGATTTCCACATTCAATTCTGCTTCTGTCTCTCTTTTCTTTTTCCCTCAAGTTCCCAAAAATACCAAAATAGCATAAATGCCACTTACCAGTACCCAATAGATACCAATTAACCTTTATGCAAGTTTGCTTCTGCTGGGTGTAAGCCCTAACTTTATTCCTGGGGCTGAACTATTAATCCCTTATAAACAAGCCACCAGCATGCCACATGCTGCCTTCTTGCCACCCAGCTGACGTAGCTGCCTCTAATTTAGGCCTGCTCCACCCAGTTTTTGTGCATTTCTTTATCTAGATATGAGAACCTTTTTTCCTTGTCCTCCCTTCCCTCTCATCAGCAGATTAAACCGCTCAGTTGCCCCCAGCTTTTCCCAATAATGGAGGTAACTTGGACTTGACCCATGCAAGGAGAGAGCCCAGAAAGACATGCAACAGTACCCGGCCAGTCTCCTTTTGATAACTGAGTGGTAAGACAAGCACTTGGGTTGCAAAGCAGCCTTGGTCAGGTTTCCATTTTGCGGCAAGCCCCCAAATTAAAAATCACCTCCAGGGGATAATTCTTTCGCAAATAATATGAGCTAGGCTATTTCTGTTTTGGTCAGGCTCACTGTCACTCCAGGCTGGTGTCTGGCTGCATGAGAAAGGTCCAGAATAATAGCATTGACAACAGAAACGACGGCAAGAATGGGAATGTCACTTTACAATCATGAAACAAGGTGAAAACCGCAGTCCTCAACAAAAAGTTGAAGCCTACTTTAGACGAGAGAAAATTACAAAATAGGGTCCCTAAAACCAGTTGGATTAACCCATGACAAGGCAAGCAGTCTTGGGATGCTGCGTCAGGCTGTGGTCAAAACTGAATTAGGCTAGAATCACCTAGGAAGCAGGGGCCTTGAACTCTTAAAAGTGGATAAATGTGATTCAGCCACCTAATTGTTTTATGCTTGTCACAGTGAATTATGGCCAAATACTTTAGATATCTGCCTTTGCCTGTGATGTCATTTTGGAATATTGCATCCTTCTCTACCCTTGCCAAATGGATAGCTCCTCCTCCTTAAAGACTCAGCTCAAACGTCTCCTCTTCCAGGAAGCCTTCCTGATTTCCCGGGCCAGATTTTATCTCTCTCCCATCTCTGTCTTTTAGTGTTTAAATAGCATAGTGTACAATGGTTGCTCATTTTTCAGTCTCTCCCACTACACTTCCTTGAGAACAGAAAATACCTCTTACTCCTCTTTTAATCTCCAGCATCACAGTGCCTGGCTCATAGTAGGTTTATTGAATAGTAAATGTTTATTGAATAAATGGCTATGTCAAAGTACAGAAACATATATGAGATGAAACAAAGAGCTGAATTTCGGAGGACTGATTATTCTGGAATCAACCTGATGAATTCAGTGATTTATTTATTCAGCAGCATCCTCCCAAGTGCCTACCAGACATGCACTTGTGCTAAGTGCATAAAAGTAATAGGAGGAAATAACAATCCCCACTTCCAAGAAGCTTATCATCAGATTCGTGCATTTCTATATGATAACAGTAGAAAACAGTCAGTGGCAGAAGGAATGTAGCACAGTAAGACAGATGTGCTGGCACGCCAGGTTGGGAGTTAAGAAAACTTATTCCCTGTCACTATCCCATCGCTGAGTCATTATGTGACATTGGGCAAGTCACTCAACCTCTCTGGACCTCAGTTTTGTTATATGTAAAAATCAAAAAGTTGAAACAATACTGGGACAATTGCTACTCGTATGGAAGAAAAGAAAATAAAATTTCTGCCTCATATCATATAGAAAAATAAATTCTACATGGATTAATGACCCAAACGTAAAATAACAAAACCCTAAAACTTTCCCCCCAAAAAACTGTAGAAATATATCTGCGTGGCATCAGTTTAGGAAGAATTTCCTTAACAAAATGTGAAGAGCAAAAACCATAAAGGAAAAATCTGACAAATGGGACTTCCTCAAAACAAACACACAGGCCCTCATCAAAGTGAAAAATGAGGCTACGATCTGGAAGAAGAAATCTACAACCGTCATGATGAAAAATACAAGAGTAGTTGGAATATCTAAAGAACTTTTACAAATCGATTTGAAAAAGATAGACAACCCAGGAGAAAGATGATCAAAGCATTTGAAACGTAATTCACAAAAGAGGAGAATGACTGATGACTTGTGGGAAGATGGTCAGACTCACCAAAAATCAGACAAACTGAAAATCTCAATGAGGGGCCGGCCTGATGGCGTACTGGTTAAATTTGGGCTCTCCAGTTCAGCAACCCAGAGTTCGCTGGTTTGGATCCCAGGTGGGGACCTACGCACTGCTTATTAACCTGTGCTGTGACGGCGTCCCACGTACAAAATAGAGCAAGATTGGCACGGGTTTCAGCTCAGCAACAATCTTCCTCAAGGAAAAAGAGGAGGATTGGCAATGGATGTTAGCTCAGGACCAATCTTCCTCACCAAACAAACAAAAAAGACAATTAGATATAATCTCCTACCCATTGGATAGGAAAAAATCGAAAAACCTGGTAACATCTAGTTTTATCAAAGATGTGTCACCATGGGGACCCACATGCTGCAGATGGGAATGTAAATCGGCACAGTAACTTGGGAGGACCATGTGGCAATAACCGGTAAAACTGAAGCTGTTCCTGTGACTCAGCGGTTCCCTCTCACCGTATGCAAGGAGATGTAGACAAGTACACTCCTTGCAGCGTTATTCGTTACCGTCAAACGTTGGAAACAACTTAAATGATCATGATTAGTAGATTAGAAAAACCCAGTACAGTAACATAGTTGTTGTCAGTGCCGTCGAGTCCATCCCGCCATCCCCTTCTGGTGCTGTCATCAGGCACTCCTTCACTGCTGTTCAGAGCATTTTCATGGCCAGTTTTTCGGAAGTGGGTGACCAGGTCCTTCTTCCTACTCTGTCTTAGTCTGAAAGCTCTGCTGCAGCCTGTCCACCATGGGGGACCCTGCTGGTATTTGAAATCCCGGTGGCGTAGCTTTCAGCATCACAGCAACACGCGGTGGCCAAAGTATGACACCCGACAGACGGGTGGTGTGGGTCCCTGACTGGGAAACAAACTCGGGCCATGGAGGTGAGAGCTCCGAATCTTAACCACTAGACTGCCAGGGCTGGCTACAGTAACATAGTATAGCACAGAGTACTCGAGTATAGTACTACTAGCGTACAGAATAGTAGTGTAATCATACAACAGAATCCTATACAGCAGTTAAAACCAATTCGCTAGATCTCCATGAAACGACATGCCTAAATCTCAAAAATATAAGAATATGAGAAAAAGCAGAAAGCTGCGGAATTATATGTACTGATGACGGCATTGATGTAAAATTTAACACAAAACAATCCGACACTGTCATGGATGAAGAAGGCAGCAAAATATAAAAACTGGGCAGGAAAGACACTGTCTGAGTCCAGGACAGGGGTTAGCTCTGTGAGGGAAAAAAAGGAATGGCCTTGGGGAGGAGGTTTGGAACAAAGGAGCTATTAACTACATGGTAGCATTTAATTTACTAAAAAGAATAGTCCACCTCACTGGTGGACATACGGGTATCCATTACGTTATTTACCATGCTTTCATTATTGCATGTGAAATATTTCATTTTTTTAAAAGGTGAAAAGAATATGGACCAAAATGTTTGGTATAATTATCTCCGGGGGAGGTAGGATTATGAGTAGCTTTTAAAAAATTTTTTGTGCTTGTTTTTGCTTGCCTATGTCTACTACGGTTTCTCTAATGTGCATTAGCACCTTTGAAGGAAAACATGGCTAAAGATATTTATAAAAAGAAAACAAGATAGAGGGCCAGCCCAGTGCCACAGCGGTCAGGTTCACCCACTCTGCTTGGCGGCCCGGGGTTCGCCGGTTCGGACCCCAGGCACAGACCTGGCGCTGCTCATCGGGCCACACTGTGGTGGGCATCCCACATATAAGGTGGAGGAGAATGGGCACGGATGTTGGCTCAGGGCCGATCTTCCTCAGCAAAAGAGGAGGATGATTAGTGGCAGAGGTTAGCTCAGGGCTAGTCTTCCTCGAAAAAATTTTAAAAACAGAAAACAAGATGAAGGTGTTTGGAGTAGCTAGTTTTCCAGGTCCCTTCTGATTCTTGAACCCCACCATCAGCACCAGCTTACTGTGAGGACAAATATGGGCTCTGCCCTCAGCCAATGCCTGCTCCAGGTCCGTGTGAGAAACTAGCAAGCCAGCACCAGCCAGTGTCTAACCAAATCCAAGAGGATTTTAGTGTCAGTGGTCCAGGAGGTGGGCCGAGGGGAAAGCAGTGCCACTAGAGTGTCTGCAAGGACTTAGGTTGCGGTGCTGCTGCGGGGGCTGCGATGCTGGGCCTCCGAGCTCCCGGCAGGAGTCCTTGCTGTGCCACCTCCTAACACCCATGGACAGCACGATATGGGGCAGTTACTTTAAACTCCTTGTGCTTTGATTTTTACAGTTGTAAATTAAGAATAATAGTAACAATTCCCTTATAGGGTCACTGGAGAATTAAATAAAATAATCCACTCTGAATGTGTTGAGCCCAGAACCTGTGGCCCAGGGACAGGCCCGGCCCAGGTCGCAGCTGAGAAGATGATTCAGACACTGGAGGCTGGGCGTGCTCTGCGGTCTGCGCAGCCTGGGGAAGCCGGAAGCCGGGGGTTTCATCAGGGAGGAGGGCAAAGGGCCGCAGCAAACTCTGCACCAAGAGGCTCTGGGGGCAGGCGGCATGGCTCCGGAGGAACTAAGTGAACACAGCCCTCAGAGGCAGGGTCTGCTCAAGCCTAGAGAGCCAGATGGGACACAGGGTCTGATTCCCTGGCCACTGGGGGCTCTTCACCCAGGATCCCTCACTGTCAATCAATAGGCAGTGTCACCCCTTATGGAAAACTAGGGCTTTGGGGAATCACAGGTCGGATAATGCCCTCGCTGTGTGGCCTTAGGTGAATCACTGTACCTCTCTGGGCTGCCATTTTCTCACTTGTGAAATGAGGATCTTGACATCCTGAATAAGGAGTATGAGATTGACGGGAGTAAGGTGACGCTGGTTCTATCCAGCCCTGCCTTTAACCGGCTATGTGGCTTTGGGGAAGTCTCTCACCTTCCCTGTCCTCCATTTCCTTCTCTGTAAAATGACAGGTGTATGTGAACTGGATGTTCTGGGAGGCCTCTCAGGCTCCGGGGTAGGTCACAGGCACACACGTGCACACGCAGGGGCAACTGGGGCCCTGTTTAACCCAGAACAGGGTTTAGGGTAAAGTGAACTACCTGGTATATTAAAATCACACATCCAAGATTTAAATATAAAAAGAAAAAAAGTAGCCACATGCATCCAAGCGGGTCCACTCCTCTAGCAGGGCTGTCCACAAGATGTGATTAGGGGGCATGGAGCAGGCTCTACCCCCTGAAAAGCACAGCTGCCCCCAAGCCCTGCCTGCCACACTGCCTGAAATGCCACTGTTCACCTGTTGTTCCACCAGGCCTCGAAGACTTTTCCGTCTTCCACATCTCCTTTGAAAATGCCACGTCCAAAGCAAGGCTAACTCTGGGGGCCTTGCCCCTTCAGTTTGGTCCCCAACTTCCCAAGTGGCTGCAAGCAAAATCCTAGGAGGACAGGTTACAGATGGGGCTGGATTTGGTGATCGTGAAAAAAGATGGATGTTTCAGAAGCCTGCCACCTCCTCCCGCCAGAGTAGGAAGGGCCTTGCCAAGTCATCGGGGGACCAACATCCCTCTATCTCCTACGCGTTCTTCATGGCAGACCCTCTCTGTGATGGGGTCCTTGGGAAGGAATCACTGTCCCCCTTATACAGCAATGGCCCAGAGCGTTAGGCTGCTTATTCAGCCTGATAATTAGGCTGAGACCTAGAGAGATGAGACCCGTTTGCCCAAGGTCCCATGGCTGGTGAAGGGCGGGGTCTCAACCAGAGATAAAATGCTGACGGCATCTCCCTTGACTGAATCCTTGCTAACTCCAAGCCCCTTTCTTCTGTCATTTAACCTTCCCAACGCCTATGACACAGGGACTGTTTCTATTCTCCTCTCACAAATGAGGAAACTGAGGCACAGACAAAGGAATTTTCTCAGCTGCCGGGACACCCAGATCTCTGGCTTCCTGGTCCCAGGTGCTGCCTTTCTGGGAATTTGCCTCAGGCTGACTCTGCTCCCTGGTCCCCCTCCTGTGGAACAGCCTCATCTCCACTTCACAGACCCCTCAGATCCAGAAGGCTATGGAATCTGCCCATCTTCGCCCTGCTCCCCTCTTCCCTCCCCCTCCACTGAAAGGGAGAGGCTGCAGCAGAAAAAATGTCAGAGAAAGTGATGGATGGAGGCTGATCTCAGGTCAGAGCAAAGGTGATCTGACTCCCTAACCCCCAGGGAATCATCCCGCCTCCCTCATACTGACCTGACAGGCAGGGCACAGAGCCCAGAGCGGGAAAGGGAGCCAGGGCATGGCTGCTGGGGCCACCTCCCACCTCACTGGGCCAACTGGGCAGAGACTGCCCTGCCCCACCTACTCCTGCTCCGAGGCACAGTCTCCAACCCTGCCAGAGCCACTCAGTTGGCCAAGCCATCGTTCAGGCCTGGATGACATACACTCCCCGAGTGCTGGTGACAGGCGCCCAGCTGGAAAAATGATGGACTGTGTGATGGGGGCAAAGTGCGGGTTTTCCTTCATCGGAAATGGCAGCTGCAGCTCAGGCTGGAAGCGGCAGTGGCAGGGCAGCCTCACACAGGCATGCATGCGCACACACTTATGCACACCTGCTGTCACACGCACACTTGCTTACACACTCACTGCATCAGGCTGCACGGATGGGACCCAGGAAGATGAAGTATCAGCTCACAGGGAGAGGTACCAACTGCCACCGCCTCTCCTGGGAGACGAGCAGTAGCAACAGCGATGCCTTATGCACAGATTGTGTCCTACAGTTTGCAAAGCACTTGCATACCCACAGGATCAGCAGATAAATAAGGTTAAGAACTGGAGCTAGACAGTCATTTTCAGGCTGGCAGACAATGGACAAGCTACTTAACCTCTCTGTGCCTCTGCTTTCCCATCTGTAAAACAGGGCTAATAACAGCACCTGGAAAGCAGGAGCCATCAAGAAGAGACCATTCGGCTCTGCCCTCGCCCACTTCAGCTGCTGATGGCTGCAGCTTCCCGATTTCCCAGGGCTCCAAATTGATCCCCTTCAATGACAGGCATCTTTCTGGGCTTCCTGGGTGAATGCCTGGGCAGAGTGATGCCAGCCCAGGGTGGAGAGATGATGACAAGCCATGTGACAGGCACACACGCAGCACACAAGCATGGCCCCAGCAGGTCCAGTCTGCTTTTGAGGTCCAGGGGTCTCTGCAATGGGCTTGGCACTGGGCAGGATCTCCAGCCCACCACAAAGACTCCTGGGGTAAGACTGGGGAGAAATGACGCCACACAGCAGGTCTGCCAAGAAACAAAGCCACAGCTCTTTCAAGACAGCCAGTGAGAGCATTTAGGGCACAAATGTCAGCGTGGAGTGGTCAGCGTGTGCTCATTCACTCCTCTGCCATTCAGGAGATTCAGTTAACATCCCCCAAGTGCCCTGCCCAGCTCTGGGGTGAATGGTACGGGCTGGGCAGGAGCTGCAGCAGACACTGCTCAGGCAGACCCCAGACACAGACAAAAGAGACAGAGCTCTTCCCCAGAGCCCACCACAGTGCCTGAAACTCCACCATCAGGAAAAGCCTATGGCCACCGATGCCCATGTTTATCTATGTTTACATACTGGGGAAATCCTGCTCCTCTTTATGGAATTGTTCCCTTTTTCATTTGGTTGTCACTAAGGACAGAGCCTTAAAATGTCAGACTGAGTAGGATTTTGGAAAGCTTCTAGTCTTTTCATCTTCAAACAAATTCTAAGTCAATGAGTAAAATACACAAATGTGGAACACATGCTGTTGGGCTGGGACAGGATTGAGGAAGGAAGGCTAAGCATAGCATCCTTGGACCCCTCTGCTCACATTGGTTCCTGAGTTCCCTTGAAGAGTTTGAGAAGCACTTCTCCAGGTGCACCCTTAGGATTAGCTTCAACTGCAGGTAACAAAGACTCCAAAAATAGGGCCTTAAACAGCATAGTGGTGTTCTCTCTGACACAGACGTCAGACATAGGGAACACAGAGCTGACGTGCGGCGTCCAGAGTCAGCTACTCGCAGATGGCTTCCAGGCCTCCACTCCACGCTGTCAGGGTCTGAGATGGAGGCACTTGATTCCAGGCAGCTGGATGGAGAAAGCAACAAAGAAAGGCTCCTAGAAGGTGCTGAGGACGCTTCACTCACATCCCATTGGCCGTGATTTAGTCACATGGCCACACTTGGCTGCACAGTCTACTGGGAAATGTAGTTTCACTTCCAGGTGGCCTTGGACTCAGCTAAAAGCTCTATGACTGAAATAAGGGGAGAACAGCTAGCAGGGTAAGCAGTTAGTGATCACTGTCCCACTACTGCAATATTCCACTTTATAGATGAGTAAAATGAGGTTGAGTTGTTAAGGTGATTGTAAGATTGGTTAAGGCCCTAATACCCAAGAAATCTTCCCCCAACATCCACCATTACCTGAGTTAGACAAAAATGAAAGACAAACTTTGCCTCCCCGGCGGGGAGGAAGATATACCAACCAACATTTATGGCACAATAAGTGGGATCACAAAGCTAAGTACAAAATAGTGTGGGAGCAGTGACACAAAAGCACCCATGTCTGTCTGTGAGGGTCCCAGAAGAGGTCACCAAGAGAGAGAGCTTCCCAGTTGAGACTGCATTGGTGAGAAGGTGCCTGCAGAGTGGACAAGAATAGGGGAGGTGAGCTCAGCAGAGGGAAAAGCATGTGCAAAGGCCCAGAGGCAGGACAGGGTGCCATGTTTGGAAGCTAAAAAGAGGTACAGTATTGCCAGAGCACAGAGGGCAAAGAGGGAGTGATGGTTAATTTTATGTGTCAATGTGGAGGGTGTTTTTGGATGTGATTAACATTTAAATTACTAAATTTGGGGTAAAACAGATTGTCTTCCCTATTGTAGGTGGGCCTCATCCAATCAGTTGAAGGCCTGAATAGAACATAAAAACTGGCCTCCCTAAGGAGGAGGGAATTCTCCAAAGACTGCCTTCAGACTTCATCTGTACCATTAGCTCTGCTAGGTCTTCAGGCTGCCAGCCCACACTGCAGATTTTGGACTCCCAGATTCCATAAACACATGAGCCAAAGCCTTCTAATAAAACACTTTCTATATCCTACTGGACATCCAATAAAATAACCGATAGGACAAACATCCTATTGGTTCGGTTTCTCTGGAGAGCCCTGACTAATACGAGCGGGGGATGTAATTACAGAAGACGAAGCTGGACAGATTGACAGGGACAAAATCACAAAGAGGCCTCTGTGCCACTCAAAGCCATTCTGATTTCATTCTGCAGAAAATGGGGAGTCATTGGAGGCTTCAGAGAAGAGAAGGATCCTACTTCACGTGTTAAATCACATGTAGGGGTGAGGGGGGGAGGATGGTAGACCAGTGTGTGTGGTGGGCCTCCCATGCATGATGGGCACTGGTCTAGGAGCTCTAGGTTGGAGGGTCAAGACCAGCGGCAAGGAGACGGGACGAGATAACTGGATGTGCTAACGCTGGAAAGGGAGAAGTGTCTAGGGCAACCCCCAGTCTCTGGTCTTGGCAGCTCCATAGGAAAGGGACTGACTCTCTTTCCATCCCCAGCACCTGGCACGCGTCTGCATGAGTGAACAGAGACAGAAATGTAGACCCTGACAAAGGAGGGGTGTGGGCCCTGCATAACATTGTAAGCAAATGAGCCCTTAATTCAGTTCAAATACTTGTTGATTGAATAAATGCATGGCCCCAGGACAGTAGATGCAGCCGTGCTACTTGCTGGGGCCCAATATGCCCTCCAATCTGAATGAAGCACTGCTCATAAAAGCAGACTCTCAGGAGAGGGTACAACCCAGATTTCAGGGATGCTGCTCTTCACCCTTCCTCTCACAGATGGATGTACGAAGTTCCACTGTTTAGAGTTCAATGTCCTTAAGCCTTAACTAAAGTTCGACTGAAGGCAAAATCTAAGCTGTTCTCTCTTTTACACCCGCTGCTGATGGTGGCTCTGAGAGCAGGAAGGGGCAGGAGAAGAGAGGTGGGAATGGACCATGTTTGAGGGAAAAGCAGCATAGAGGAAGGGAGGCTGAGGGCGCCCAAGACCAGCCTCGCCCCTTCGCAGTTGTCCAGAAGACTCGCTCTGTCTCTGAAGAGGGAAAGAGAAGAACTGAGAAGGGGAGGCCGGGCCTGTCCAAAGCTTTGGCCCCTTTGAGGGGGACCCAAGCGCTAAGGATGGGAAGATTAAATCCAGTGACTAAACTTGGTGGCAGGCCCTTACTACTGACATGCGGGGACCTTTTCATACCACGTTTTAAATATATTTCTGCCCAGCAGAGGCAGTTGACAGGCTCAGAAAGACCTAATGGAAAACAGCAGCTAATACTGCAAGTCAGCAAAGCTTGTCAACCCGGGCGCCATCATCCCTCACCTCCTCTTTCATTTTTATAGAAATGGCTCAGAAACAGAGAAGAGAAATCTCAAAAGCCAAACAAAAAATCAATACCATGGGAGATAACCCAGCATTAATACAAAAACCAGAGAGGGCTTCTTTGTCTTGGCTTCAGCAGCGCATCAATCACACCCTGTGAATGGATTTGGGAGGCCACCTTTGCTTGGAAGCGGTCAGGAACCATTTTAGTTAAAATGCCCATAGAGAGCCGGGTTTTGGTGGAATGGAGCCTGAGGCAGCGGTAGGAGGGAGACACACAGGCCCCAGCCCCAGTTGCTCTCCTAGGACTCATGGGCCAGTGTCCAGGTCTAGGTCTGAAGACAGGAGGACAGTGCGGATAGACACAGGCAGCTGTGAGTGAAAAGCTAGACTGACAAGCAAAGGGAAAGTAGGAATGCATTTGAGACTTAGAGGAGCCTCTTAAATAAATAGCCACCCCTCTGTTCTCAAGCTCAAATGCTGTCTCCTGAACACCAACCACACACGCCCACAGGACCAACTAGTCCAAGAGCAGCGAGGACCAGACTCAGGCAGCCAGTTCTCACCAGGCATGATCACGGAGTCCTGGAGGTGGCCCATCCCTCAGGAGGGACACAGAGAAGCCCCAGCTGGGGGCAAGCCCACCTCTGACACTCACCCCGTGTTCTCAGGATGCAAGCGAGCTGGACTGTGGGGACTCCATCAAGCCTTGGATATAAGGCACCCCGCGGAAGGAGTGTCTCTAAATCAGGGCCTCTGCTAGGAGGCCCGTTGTTTTTCCTTCCAAGCCCTCACCATTATGCATGATGACTCATTTGTGTACATGGCTATCTGTTTGTTTGTCTCTCCCAATAGACGGGAGCTCACAGGTCTACAGCTAGCTCCAGCCCAGATGGAAACGTGTTACGTGAACAAAAGCCTTCATCACTTGGTTTCCTCTCTGCACCTTTGTTCACGAGCCTCCACCTAGAACAGCTTCTCCCTCCCGGTCACTGTTCAAACCACTAACTTCCTCCAGGAAAACCCCTGGACTACTCATTCTGCATAAGCTTTCTCTTCTCCAGCCCTCCAGAGTTAAACAATCTAGAGGTTCTGTGGGATCAGTCCGAGGGTCACAAAATCACAGGACCTTGAGCTGGGAGGGTCTCAAGGGGTCGTCTGTTAATCTCCTGGGGAACTTAAAGAACAATGCCAATGCCCAGGCCCCATCCTGGAACCATTATGTCAGATCACCAAGGAGGGGGCTCAGGTATGGGTATGTTTAAAAACTCACCAGATGAGTGGAGAACCACCATCTAACCCAACCCACTCAGGAACTCAGCATACATTTGGGCAAATTTTGTGCCGCACAACTCCAGGGGGCGCCACTCACCTGTAGTCCATGTCCGTGGTGTCCTCGGAGGAGTTGTGCAGTGCACGACCTGCCCAGTGAGAACCCCTGATCTTATGGAGAAGAAAATTGAGGCTTGGGGCAAGTGATTTGGCCAAGGTCACACAGCAGGTTAATGTTGGAGCTTTGTAGAGAACCACACCTCCCAGCTCCTCATCCAGTCTTTCACCTGGCTACTCAAAGTGTAGTCAGTGTCCAGCTTGTTAGCAATGTGGAATCTCAGGCTACACCTGAGACCTCCTGAATCAGAATCTGCATTTTGCCAAGGTCTCCAGGCAATCCAGAGCACAGTAAGGGAAGGGAAACACTGCCCAATATGCTGCCTCCATAAGAAAGCTTTGTGGAGGCTGGGCCGTGCTTTCCATCTGCCACTCCTTGTGAACCATCTTTGCATGTAGTAGGCGATCAATACATATCTGCTGATTGATTGACCGATTGACAGATCTGTGGTTTGCATGAATACAGGCCCCCTGAGTGCTGCCGTATTGGAAATGACCGACTTTCCAAGTTCCTGTAATCAGCGATTACTGAAACAGGGAATCCCTCCTCACCACAGCGGACTCATCCCTTTGCAACTATAAAAACAGTGACACGGATAACAAAATAGCATCTTGTTAAGCATGCCCAGGGTCCAGCGGGTGATTTCATCTGCCCCTTACTCTTTCTGTCAATAACGTCTAATCACCTTTCCCAGCCTCATTTGGAGAGTGGCTCCTTTTTCATCTCCACTCAGAAAAAAATTAATCCAGGAAAAAGTAAAGAGTATGAGAGTTCTTCAGGGCTTAGGGCATCTTTTGATTGGAGTTTATTTACTGACTCTTATTAATCAACCTGATTAAAGGATCAGAAGGACATTTCCCTTCACATCCTCCATCTCCCTTCCCTCTCCTGCTCTGGGTCAGGTGTCGGCTGAGTCCACAGCGCTCCACGGTCAATGGCCTGGATGGGTGCTTGATTGTTCTGGACCTTGGCACTTTTAGTTGGGTGTTGTCCTCTCTATTTATTCGCTCTGTCAACACTTGGCCGTGCTGCAGCCCTGCTCTTTGTTCAAGCGTGCGTGCCCATTGGGCAGCTCAGCTTTCACTGGAGGATGTAAACTCCAGTTCAATTCAATGGAACACCTTAACCTGCAGTATCAAAAATCTGGTTCCGCATACTCATCAAACAGCATAGCCGGAAACTCCTGGCCAAATGATACCCATCAAAAGCTTGAGGTATAAGAGATAATCTGTGGAGGTGCAGTCCAGCCATTTCTCTAATTTAGTGCTTCTGAACCTTTGGAGAAAAAGTTATGGGCTCTCACCCCAGAAAAATGCACATAAACAAGAACTCAAAATTGTGCATGCAGTGTTAGGGGTTCGTAGGCCTCATTAAGACCAGTTGAAGGACCCTGTTCCAAATACTCCAAAATGTTGACCTGGACTGAGCAGAATCATCAGAAACCTGGGTGCATGGACCACAGGTTTTGGTGTCATTGTGAAAACACTCTTACTAGAATGAACTGAGGTGTTGACCATCAGCTTACCATTCAGGGCTGTTCCAAGATTCATCCCCATGGTTTTACGGAAAAGATGTGGCTGAGATGATTGTCCGTCGTGTTACCTGGCTTCTTCTTTAAGAGAATCCACAGGAAAAGTTTCTTTCCAACCTCAGGGCCAGGAAATCTTGTTCTTCTCCACTGCGACCGGCTTGTTTTCATTTGATGGACATGGTAAGTCCTGTAACCTGTCACGTTTCCTTCTTTGCATGGCCTGCCAGGTCTCTCGGAACCTAACCAAAGCCTAACCGTTGCCCAACTGTGTAAGCTTTTTTTGGGTAGTAATCTCGCTTGGAGTGTTAACCTTATCCAGAAACCAAATTTTCTCATCTTCTGATTTTTTCAATTTTGTACTATGTGGTTTTTTCCATAAATCCTTTTTGAAACATGGCGGGATAGAAATAAAACAATTACATAATTGTTTCAATTTTTACTTTTCTCACCCTCAAAGATTAATGGAAAAGACAGAAATGTAAACAGATCAAGTATACCGCCAAGAGGCCAGACCTATATTTGCAGTGTGAACAAGACAAGTTCAGAGCCCCGAGAATAGGGAGGCTAATAAGGTGGTCAAGGAAGGCTTCCTGGAGGAAAAGACGCCTGAACTGAGTCTTGTTTGCTGAGCAGAGTATTTCAATCAAGGATGATTTTGTTATTTCGCCGCCACCTTGAGGACACACGCTGTGGGTTGCTTCCCCAATAATCAGAGACGTGTTGAGAGGCACAGGAGCACCAGGATCAGGAGACGCCGTGCAGTCTTAGGGGTGTCGCTTACCTGGCCTGTTACTTAGACTCCAACTGTTACGTGAGGACAGATTAGCTGCCCTGCCTCAAAAAGGGCTGCTGTCAGCGTGAAATGAGAGATGGACGAGAGTTGGGAATTAGGTTGACTTAATGGCAAAGTTCTTCCCTGGGCACAAGAGAATGCCTGTCCAGGGGCGACCAGGGTTCAGAGCACAGCCCTGGGCTGCAGGACATTTTCCACTCTGCCAGTACCCCGGACCCTATTGGGGTCGAACCCATGAAGTGCACAGGCTTCCTGGGTTGTTTGCTTTCTGTTTCTGTAGCACTGGGTTAATTACATTCATCTCACAGTTGTGTGTGAGGGTAAATTGGCTCTACAAAGGTTTAAAAAAGAATCTCTGATTTATAGCATTTGCTGATTTGGGTGGGGTAAATACACCAATATTCCTAAATATTTCACAGCTGTCTCTCACTAGCCAGAATGAGCTGGCTCCAGCACACCACTGTACCTGCCTCCCTCTCTCATCTATAAGGTCTTAAAAGAAAGGCCTATGTCTCCATTCTCTTTGCACGCCTAGTGTGCAGTATTGTGCTTGGTAAACAGGAAGCCTCACTAGGAGTTTTTGAATGAATGAATGGATGGATGAATGAATGAACAAAGGAGGGACTGAGTGAATGAATGAAGAATGGGGTTGGTCTTGTCCCTCTGATTAGTGTTAGCTTCTGAGAGTTATCTCCTGACACCATCCTTCTCAGGGCCTATCTACCCATCTCCAGCTCTGCGGCTGTGACAAATCCCCTTTCACATGTTCCCAATGCCAAAGGTTTTCAGGGCGCCGTGGAGACACACATGCACAAAAGACATAAGCCAAATCACTCCTGAAATTGCCATTGACGAGAGCAGGATGTAGATCATTCAGGTGCTGCCATAAAGCAAGTGTTCCCATAGTTAAAGTTAGAGGCATCTGCAGGAGCTGTTACCTTATTGCAATGAGCCCCTTCAGGTGGAGGTGCGGAAGTCATTATGCCTGTTAGGGTGGTTTATAGCCTGTGGGTCGTATGTAATACTCACTACCGGGGAACCTGAATTACCCTCAGGGCTGGCTGGGAGCTCCCTGCCTTGTTAATTTTCTCTTGTTACAGGGAGGCATTCCCCGGGGCCAACTTGATGCAAAGGATGCTAGTGTAGCTGTTACCTAATGTCCCTTAGTCTGATGATGGTCCCACCTGGGGTCCCAGACATTTACCTAGTGTCCAGTTAGCACTAGGGTTTTACATAAAGCCAGCCAGAAAGTAATTTGAAAGTCCTTCAAGGTCAAAGGGAGGTAGGCAAAGGTTATGGACAACCCTGTGTGGCACCAACTCTGTGAGATTTTTCTCGGCCCCCAAACTCCACCCCAGGCAAAATTCATGGGTCAGCCTTCATCCCACTGCCCGAGTACACACTCATTGAACTGCAGTGACTTTTTACATGACTAGCCTACTAGGAGAAGGGTCATGGCTTATCAATCTTTTTATCCTCAACCAGAACCTTTGGAATAGAAACAATACTAAATATACGTTAAACAGATAAATAAATGTGTGGATGTATCTTGCCCTAGATTTACTGCATCCCTGAATTATGAAAGGTTTTCAAATGTAATTGGAAAATGATGGATCAAATCTTTAAAGAATCACGGTGAGTGACACAAGAGTCAGAAAACCAAACAGTCAAGTGTCCCACTTTCAGGCACAGGGAAAGAAGAGATTCTGGGAGGCATAAGCCAGCGAACCTTTGTGCTGCTCCTTGGCTAAGCCTGAGAGTAGGTTAAAAGTGACTTGTGCATGGGGAGACCTGACACGCTACCTCAGCCAAGTGAACAAGGTCAACCTCATCAGTGACAAGTCATGGTAATAGCCTGTACCCCTGATATGATGTGATGAGAATGGTACTTTACCTCTCTGGTCTTCCTCCCCCAAATCTATAGCCCCAGCCTAACCAGGAGACAAGTTCAAATTGAGAGTCATCCTACAAAATCCCTGACCAGTACCCCTTAAAGCTGTCAGGCTCATCAGAATAAAGGAAATCCTGAGAAACCATCACAGCCCAGAAGAGCTGAAAGAGACACTACTAACTATAATGTGATGCCCTTGATGGGATTCTGGAACAGAAAAAGGACATTGGGGGAAAACTTGTGAAATCTGGAGAAACTATGATATTTGGTTAATAGTAATATACCGGTATTGATGCCTTAGTTATGACAAATGTACCGTCTTAATATAAGATGTTAACAACAGGGTGCCAGGTATATGGGAACTCTCTGTACAGTCTTTGCGACTTCTCTTAAATCAATTACAAGTTTGTTTTGGTAAAGTGAGTTATGTACATTGAGGAGACAGAGCTGTGATTATAAGAATCGGTCATGGACTCAACAATAGGCCTGGACAGCTGGGCTCATTTGCTCCTCTGATAGGGCAGAACGCCCGATAAGTCTCTAGGGAAATGTACCTTTAAGCCTTGACATGTGTGGCCTGGGTGGCCCTATGCTGGCTGAGTGATCACCTGCCCTGGGAAGGGTGTTTACCAGGTCTGCATCCCCTGGAAGGTGATAGATAAAGATAGATAGATAAGATAGATAGTGTTAGGTCACAGGAGTCTTTCCTTGACCCTGTCCTTTGAGATCTCCTGTTGATCGGGAGGGAATGGACACTTTAAATGATACAATTGGGATACCAAAATCATATATGCACACAGAGCAGAAATAACAAAACGGAAATTAACAGATATAACAAAAGTGCTTATTTGTATGCAAGTAAAGGATGAGACTTGGTTAAATAGCCATTTCATGGAGAGAAAAAACTTTTGGGTTAAATTGATGTGAAGATAAGGCTGCCAATGTAATTAATTATAAACTTGGGATCCATTAAGTATAAACTCTACATTTCAAGAGAGACACTGACATGCTCCCCAGAGGAGAGTGACCAAGATGGTGACACTTCTGGAAACCATAGAAGACTAGATGAAGAAATTAACCCGGAAATGACACTTGCGGGGAGAGGGAGCTGTGGGCCGTATGTCAGCTGTGTTCAAATATTATAAAGGCTGCAAGGGAACTAGTCCTGCCTCCTCCAAACCTTCAACTTCTGGACCACCCCTGGCCAAGGCAGAGCCTCCCCGAGGGGCTTGTCTGCCCCAGCTGGGGGTGTCTGGAATTGATATTATTGCCCTAAGCGTGTGTGATGGTAAATTCTATGTGTCAACTTGACTGGCCAAAGGGATGCCAAGACAGCAAGTAAAACATTATTTCTGGGTGTGTCTGTGAGAGTGTTTCCAGAAGAGATTTGAATTGGTGGGCTGAGTCAAGAAGCTCTGCCTCACCCACACGGGTGGGCATCCTCCAACCTGCTGAGGGGTTGAATAGAACAGAAAGGCGAGGAAGGGTGAATTTGTTCTCTCTGCTTGAGCTGGGGCATCCGTGTTCTCCTGCCCTCAGACATCAGCAAGCCTAGTTTTCAGGCCTCCAGACTTACACCGTTGGCTCCCTGGTTCTCAGGACTTTGGGTTTGAACTAGAACTCCACCACCAGCTTTCCCAGTTCTCCAGCCTGCAGGCAGCAGATTATAGGACTTCTCAGCCTCTAGGATTAGGTGAGCTAATCCCTCATAACAAATCTCTTTCTGTATATCTATATCTCCTATTGGTTCTGTTTCTCTGGAGAACCCTGACTGACACAGCCTGGAATCTCCTAGACTGTTTCTTCTCCAACTGCAATGTGCATCACTTGAGGGTCTTGTTAAAATGCAGATTCTGAGTCTTGTTAAAATGCAGATTCTGATACAGCAGATCTGGGCTCAGGCCCAAGATGTTGCATTTCTAACAAGCTCCCAGGTGAAGTCAGTGCTTCTCAAAGAGAGGCCAGCCAGGGCAGGGTGTTCTGTGGGGCATTCAATAAATGTTAGATATTATTATTATTACTATTATTATTATCACCACTATCATTGCCAGAGTCTACTCCAATCTAGACAAAGCTCCCAAAATCTTGATACCAGCTGCCTGAGTCTAAATGTTGGGACCGCCTACAGTTTCCTGCTGCTATGCCCCACCTTGAACCCAGATTGGACCCGCTCCCTTGGAGACCAACCTAATCAAGGTCAATCTTGACTTTCTGTCTGCTAAGAGTGAATTTCCAGTTTGCTGGACACACTGGCCCTAGGGCCACATACCATGGCCCTAGGTATATCAGTCCACATACCATGACCCATCCTGCCCCCAGCTCCTTCCTTTTCCCATCAGCCCATGCTTTGCTGATGCGTTTAATGGGTTGTGCCAGGTTCCAAAGGGCAGAAGTAGGCCCAGTGGAAGTTTAAGGGAAAATATAACAATATTTCCATAAGAATCTGAGCTGCTCACCAGTAAAAACTGGGTTAATTTGTAAAGTCATGACCTTCTGTCATTACAGGGTTCCAATGAAGGCTAAAAGATCACCTGTCATGGGTATCATGTAGGTGACTCCTGTCCAGCAGGAGAAAAGGAAGGCAACAGAAATTTGCCAAGGTTTAGTCCAATGACTTCTGTGAGGCCCAGAGCCACATGATTTCCCAAACCCTCATAATGCTTGTGAGCCATAAGCTAATTCCCTTCTCTCCTCATCCATCTCAATTCTCGCTTTCCTTCATGGGTCCAGGGATTGACTCCCCCTAACAAGAAAAAGCTCAAACTGTGAGACACAAACCTGCATCAAAATCACTTAGAGGGGCTGGCCCCGTGGCCGAGTGGTTAAGTTCGCGCGCTCCGCTGCAGGCGGCCCAGTGTTTCGTCGGTTCGAATCCTGGGCGCGGACATGGCACTGCTCGTCAGACCACTCTGAGGCAGCGTCCCACATGCCACAACTAGAGGAACCCACAACGAAGAATACACAACTGTGTACCGGGGGGCTTTGGGGAGAAAAAGGAAAAAATAAAATCTTTAAAAAAAAAAATCACTTAGAGAACTTGTTAAAATGCAGATTACTGATCCCTGAGTCAGACCCCAATATCAGAATCCCTGAGAGTAGATCTCAAGAATCACATTTTTTTAATAACCAAGAAGGTGACTTTCATGGGTGGGTTTTGCCATCACTCGGGTTTGGAGTGTGACTGTCTGGGCAGGCATCTTTCTGGCTGGCAGACCCACATGGAAGCACAGTTGGGACACGTGGAGCTGGAAGTCTCTTTGAGACATCAAAATGTGATCTTGAGCAGACTGTTGCCCCAGTGGTTCTGGTCAGAGGAAAAGTCAGGACTAGAGAGACAAATCTGGAACTCTGGGTATGAATGTTCTGGTATGAGACAAAGACAAGGAGTGAAAAAAAGGAAGAGCCCAAGGTCAAGCCTCTGAGGACTCCAGTCAAGCAGAGAAGGATAAGCCTGCAAAGGAGGTGGAGAAGAACAGCCAAGGAGGATAGAGGGAAAAAAGACTATTCCAGTAGAGAGGATTTCAAGAGTGTATTCCAGGGCATTGAAGACCAGTGAGTAGTCAAGGAGGAAGAGGACCCAGAAAAGTCTGGATGTGGGGGCAACATGGAAATCCCTCGTGATCTAGGGGAATATTGTGTTGTGGAGCAATATTATTACATGTTATGAAATGTACATTTTATTTTGAGAATTTTAAGCAAGAGAATAACATGCCTAGTTTTGGGAGATGAATTGAAAGAAACTAGACTGAAGACATGGAGGCCAAGAAGGAAGTATTTGTGAGTGTCAGACAGCGGTAAAGAGGAGACGTAGGACTCAAGAAAAGTTCAGGAAGTAAAACATAGCAGAAGAGCATTATTCACAATAGTCCAAAGGTGGGAACAACCCAATGTCCATCAACTGGTGAGTGGATAAATCTAATGCGGCATATCCACACAACAGAACGGTATTCAGCCAGGAAAAGGAGCAAGGTACTGATTCATGTTACCATATGGATGAACCTTGAAAGCATTAGGTGAAGTGAAAGAAACCAGTGACAAAAGAGCACACAGTGTATAATTCCAGTTATGTGAAAGGTCCAAAGTAGGCAAATTTCTAGATACAGAGAGTAGATTAGGTTTTCTAGGACTGAGTGAAATTGAGGGATTTCGGGGGGAAAGGTTTGGCTGATGTGTATGTGGTTTCTTTTGGGGATGATGAAAATGTTCTAAAATTGACTGTGTTGATGGTGGCACAACCCTGTGAATATACCAAAAAACATTGAATTGTACACTTCCAATGGGTAGACTGCATGGTATATGAGTTATACCTCAATAAAGTTTTATTAAAATGGCAGAAAAGGAAGAGGAGAGAGGCAAGGATGGTCTCCAGGTTGAGTGGTGTCTCAGGTTAGGTTCCCCAGAAAACAGACTCAGCGGTAGAGATTTGTGGGCAGGGTCAACGCCTGTGGGCAAGTAAAGGGAGGGTCCTGCCTGGGCAGAGCGAGGACCCCAGCTGTGAAGCTGTCTTCACAAAGGCCTCAGCCCAGTGCACAGGGAGCTCTAAAGTGGGGAAAGCCCTTCACACCCCACACAACCTGTCAGTCATTGGCTGTCCACAGGAATGGACATGACGTTGGACAAAGTGGACAAGATCTTCTTGAGCTGAGGACAAGCTCTGGAGAGGGACTCAGCTGAGAGCCATCACTCAGCAATGCTCCCAGCTGCTGGGAAGCAGAGTGGTTTGGCACCGAGAGGGCATCTGGGGGACTTCAGCACAGCCTCCACTACAAATGGCCACTCTGAAAGAGAGGGAAGGAGACGCCAGTTGGAAAAGAAACTGGCCTAGTCAGCTGAAAGGAGACATCGAAAAGGAAGCGAAGCACATTAGGCTGTTAGAAACTGAACAGCAACTCCTCTGCAATAACTTTTGCAAAATGTTTTTAATCTTCACATTCAAATTAATATGGTTTTGGCTGCATGATGTGGATCAATAGTGTATTAAACATGGATTTCCACACAAATAGCTCTACAGGCCTATCTGGTCAATAATACGTGTTATTAAAGCTCCCTAAATACATATTTACAGAATTGGACCAATAATCCAGCCTTTCAAGGGTCCCCCAATGCCTGCTGGACCTCAGGAGCCTAGCAGCGACCCCAACACTGGTAGTCTAAAAGAAATGGGCTTGAAACGGCTGTGGGACCAAGAGTCATTCTTCCCAGGCCAGCTGAAGAGGACTCCGCCCTTCCTCTCCTGCTTGTTGATAGAGTTACCCTCAACCCCAGCACGGTACAGAGGAGGAATCTGGGGATTTGAGAGATAAAGGGACCTACGCAAATTCACAGAGCAGGTGGAGGACCCCAGGCCAGAACCCTGACCTCCCATCTCCTATTCAGCACAGTCAGCGGAGTCAGAAAGAACAGAACTTGGACCCTGTCTCTGCCAGCTACTGGCTGTGTCAACTGGGACAAGCTACTTCACCTCTTCGCACCTCAGTCTTCTCTTCAGCAAAGCAGGAGTAATGAGTTGTGCCTACTTAGTGGAGCTGTAAAGATCCAATAAGAGAATTCTCTGAAATTATTCAGCCCAAACCTTGCCTATGGCATCTGGTAAATGTAAGGCACCAGTATCATTATCCTGCTGTGCCCTGAGCAGGGGGCTTGGTTACATTTTCCTCACAGGCTGTCACCCCACTTGTTATCTCAAACAGGGAGATCTTCAACAACCCAAGACCTTCAAAGGCAGGAAATATCTCCCTGGCCCGACTCCACAATAGGAGACTGGGACATCATTATTTCTCTGCTTTGAAAACAACACTTTTTGAAGTTTCTGATCTGAACCATTCCCAATGGCAAAATGGCAAGGGAGTGGGAGTGGGAAGAGGGAATGGGGGCTCCTTGTCCTCTGTCCCTGAGCCATGACATGGCTGGAAACTCCAGGGAGGTATTCACATCCATGTTCATTCATATCACTCTGACAGTATCATTTCAGGGGCTGCCAAAGACCCCAAACCCTGCTTTCCTGAATCCAAGGGTCATAAATGCCTCCATTCAAGATTCCTATCTTTGGGCATCCTCTGGTTTTCTCCTCCATTAAAACAGTACTACTTTACATTAATACTATCATCAGCTCAAAAGCAAATAGGGTCCCGAAATCGTGAGCCTTTCTTGGCGTTAAGGAAGTCTCTCACAGACTCGGAATTCATTTAGGTTAACTTTTTAGATTTTTACCTAACAAAAAGCTGTATAAAACTTTAAAATGCCCACAAATTCCAATTTCTGAAATGAGCAGATAAGATATTATTGCCTCTTCAGAAGAGGTCAGTGTCTCTGAGAAAGTCGCAACGAGTGTCAGCGGCTTGGCAGGACCAGTGCGCATGCCCCTTGCAGAGTTGAGAGCAGGACTCCTTGTGGAGGAGCAGAGGGAGGAATTTTGACACTGCAGCACTGGCCCACACATCAGACCCCAGAGCCATAGTCTCCCAGGAGCAGAGGAGCAACAGGAGAATGTTGGAGGATGACAGCTGGGGGAGCAGACTGGGAAAGGGAAGGAAGAAGGGGCTCCCCATACTTGACCTTATCTCTCCCAAGTCTCCCACAGGCCAAACATGCCAGGTCCGGGGGCTCTCTGCCACACTGCTGCCCTGTGGAAATGACCCCCTGACAGCGTCCTATTGGTCCCAAGATGGAGCAGAGGAGGTGAACCCTGAACAGAATCTGTCTTGATTAGGAACCACTGTCCTCACAGCCCAGCCTCACCAGCCCTGCAACCACCAGGACACCCATTTCTCTCCTTGAAAGGTCAATCAATAGGATGTATGTTTGCATTGAGGTCATCTGGCGGCCAGTCCATCACTGTCCACAGCTCCGTGCCTTGTCAGCTCTCTAATGGTTTCTCCCACTCTCAAAGCTGCCCCTGGATGCAGAGTGGCTGAGCATGGCCGGATCATCACAAATGACAGAGAGTGTCAGAAGCAATTAGGACACTCAGAGCACAGCTACCCTCCTTGTTTTCCTGCGGCTCAAGATCAGGTGAGAATGCCACATGGTCTTTATCATGGAGTGAAAACTTTCTCTTCTCACTTGTCCATGCCCATGAGTGGAATGGTGCAGAACAGTGGCATCCAGGCCACATCTCACCTTGGTATAGACAGCATCACTCTCCCAACCACACCATCGGTTAGAATGCTGACCTGCTCGACTGAAGGGAGGCGAGGGGCAGGTGGGGCTGGGCCAGGGAATCAAGAGGTGCCATGCTCAGCTCTAGCCCCTCATCCTTCTCAACCTCAGATGTGTGTGACATTGGGGTAAATAATCCCACTGGGTCCTAGTCATCAGGACCAAATCAGACAACGGAAATTTAAGTGCTTGTAAACATACAATGTGTCTGAAGAGGAACAGGCCAGAAGTCAGGAGACTGCAGGTTTGCTCCAAATGTTGGCATTAACTGGAAAACACAGTCATAAACAAGTCATTTGGGCTCTCCAAACCTCAGTTTGCTCATCTACAAAATGAGACCTCTGGTCCAGACTTCATAAATTCCTTCTGACTCTAAATGGGCAGAGGAAGGGAATTTGGCTAAGTGAGTGCTGGGAAGCATCACATTTAAGGCATTATGTTTTAGGCAAGATTTAAAATTTCCACACTGGTCCAGATTGCCACTCTAGAGCCCCATACTACACTGATGTCCACAGAGTGTGTCCCCAGCCTGGTTTTGCCAACCTGGACCTACTGACTCAGCTGCTTTCCTTTCCAGAATGCTTGAAGCCCCACTCCTTCTTGACCATTCTGCTCCTGCCCCACGGGTCTTCTTTCAGTTTCCTCAGACTCCCTGCTTCCTCCGGGCTTTTGTACATGCTATGATCACTGCCTACCTGGATCTGTCTTCCCTCCCTGCCCAGTGGATCTTATTATCCTGCGTCTTTGTGTTTGAGCCCCTTGCGGACAGCTATCCCATTTTGTTGCCCTTTGGATTCCTAGCCCATAGCCAGCATTCGCCACACAGTGGACGTTCTATTAATACTTCCAGGAAGGATAAATCAGTGAATGCATGTGTGAACATAGAACCTATACTCAGAGATTTCCAGATTAGAACCTCTACTTGTTTAAATCCAAATAATCATCTTTCACTTTAAAACAGCCAAGGGAGATAATGCACATTATCTACTAACATGCATCTCCCCTCTTTTTGATCAACAGAGCCCAGTTTCCCACTTTCCAGACTCCCTTGCAGCTAAGGGTGACCATGTGACTCACTTCTGGCCAATGAATTGCAAGCAGAAGTCTAGTAGGTATGCATCCAGTAAACCTATTGTTTTCCTGATCAAAAGAGAAAGACTTTGCCAGCACACAGTGCATTTTATCATTTGCAAAAGTCCCTGCCTGGAACTTGGACCTGATCTCTTGAGGGGGAGCAGCCATCTTGGGGCTATGAGGACAAAAGCCAGTGCTAAGGATAACAGAGCAGAAAGGAGTCTTGTCTCTGATGACATGTGTGAATAGCACCATTAGCTCTGGACTACCTATTCCTGGTCTATTTTTCATATGAGAAAACTATAATCCCTAATTGTTTAAGCTGCTGTGGTCAGGTTCTGTCACAGACAGCCAAATGGAATCCTAATTGAGTCAACAGCTAACCAGAAATGAACAATATGACTACTCATTCATTCAGAAAACACTCAAGCACCTACTCTGTGTCAGGTCCTACGATCATTGCTTTTCCTACATTGGAGTGCAAATCTGAACACAACTCTGCCATTCCCTCAAACTGAGTGGAAATTTTCTAAATGATAAATACCTCTGATGGCTTTCCAGTAATCTTTTTGAGTTGTTCTTTAACTGTTTTTGTTGCTTATTTTTGGGAGGTCTCTTCACATATGTCTTTCCTCCCAAATAACAGCTTGAACCATATGAAATTGCTGTTTCTATACATCAAAAATGTGTGTTCATTTGCTGTGATTTAACTTAAATATCATACCCGACTTCTTAATGCGAACCATAGATTTTTCTCTGTGGTCTTGACTGGACCCCACAACCCATGCAATTCATAAGGGAATACCCTCCTGAGAAGAGGGATGGGAAATCACTTCCTGTCCCAGCCACCAGTTTCCTCATCTGTACAGTGGACAGTTTGGGCTAGAACCTGTCTAGGTTCTGCTGACACAGATAGTCTAGAAAGAGAAAGCTGTGTTCTGTCACCCCAACACAACCGGGGCCTCGCTGCCCATTGAAGACACCAACCAGGCTCTGGGCACTGCGGCAGTGATGGTCCCAGGTAAATCACAGAATCAGATATGGCTGGCGACCCAGAAGTATGCAAGAGGTCTTCTCGTCCATCCCTCTGCCCCCAACATCCCCAACACTGGCCTTGTCTCCAAGTCAGAGCAGCCCAGGGCTGAGTGAGACAGCCAAGCCCTGGACCACCCATTGTGGGTGGACAGGCAGCGTCATAGCCCTGCACCTGTTTCCCCTTCTTTGAAAATCATGACAAAAGAGTGTAAAATGATGAGAGCACCTTAATTATCAACTGCAAAAAAATTAATAATAAATATACATGTGAACTGGAGCTCTACAGTAATATGCAAATCTGAAATGTTTTGTGATGGTGACATCGAAAGTCATTTAAAAATGTTTACTCATTACATTATCTTTTCAATAATAATTTTAAAAGCTATTGTGAGGCAAAATGAGTTGAGAAACATGGAGGAAAGAGATCAAAGTTCCCAAGAGGCACATTACTACTTAAATTCCAAGGATGCCCATTTAGAATGAAGACATTTTTACAGAGATGGAGCCAGTTCCCACAGGCTGCAGCCCAACATCTCTCACCCTCATCCTTGGGAACAGCTGCTCCCTTCCCAGTCTGTCAACTGCCCTTCCTTGATTAATCCATCCTTCCTGGTGAGGGCAGCCAGGCCAACAGCCCTCCATCCCCCCCTGCCACGTGGGCCATCTTGGAGCCAAGTTTCTCTGGGTGAACTCCAGGGTGAGGTGCATTGAGGGGGTTAATTACACAAGCCCCCGTGCCTCCCCCAGCCCAGCACACTGACAATTTGGCAACTGTGGTACTGGTACAAGAACAATATGCCAAGCAGCTGGTGGCAGGGAACTCTGATTGATTAACAGGAGTCCCTGGGATGGCAGCCAACGTGTCCTTCTTTCCAGAGGGGCAGCAGGGCCCAGCACTCAGCTGATATGCATCCTCAATCCAGGCCCAGCTGACATGTAGGTAACTGAAATTCCGTGGGGGTAACACTTCCAAACCTTCTTACTCATTTACACCTCTGGGTGAATGACTCCGTCAGCAACTTTCTTTGCTTAGCCAGCTGAGGCATGTATTGGAATGGAACCTGGCATAGTATGTTTTGTTGGCATTTCAAAGCCTGGGAATGGTGTCCCAGGACTTGGGTCATGTGGGGCAATGGAACTGCCCATTGGAATGAGGAGCGAGAACCCTGAGAGGAGAGGCAGACGGTCCCCAGTACAAACAGCAAGAGCATCACCGTTTTGTCCAGGGCAGCACCAGAGCCTCTCTCTTCAACACCACCTCTCCCACACATTTGTTGGCATCTTCCGGATACCAGCTAGCCAGTGCCCCTGCTGACCTTTGGTGGCCACTACACTGCTGGGCAACCTGTGGACAGGAAGTCAGGCTGAGAAAATCTGCTTTTTGTTCACTTATTCACCCATCCACCCATCCATTCATCCTTCCTTCCATCCATACTTCATTTAAGTATTTACTGAGTGCCCCACCCTATACCAGGCACTGTACAAACCACTGAGGATGCAACAGTGACCCAGTAGCACAAAATCTCCGCTCTCAAAAGCTCTCATTCTAGTGGGGGAAGCAGCCAACAGGCAATTGTCAACAGGCAATCACAGAAACATGTTGCTAAGTGCCATATAAGATATGGGCAGGGTATTATGGGAACACAGAGGAGGGGCCGCTAACTCAGCAGTGGGACTGGGGAAGCTTCGGTCTCCTCACCTATAAAATGGCAGCGTTGTCACTTTCCTAGCCAACCTACAGAGTTGCTGGGAGGACTAGATGAGATCAGGCATGTGAAGGGACTTTATAAACTGTAAAGCACCATGTAGACGCATACAAGTGTCATTGCTGTCATTTTCATTCCAGCCTTCTTCCAAAGGACAAGGGAAAGGGCCACTAGGCAGCATTTCTGGGGCTTCTGGCCACAATACCTCTGCAGGCTAAAGCCACGGGCCAAGGCTCCCTCAGAATAGGACCCAGGCGATGGCACGCTGGCCCACTGCAAGCACTTTTACTGGTTTTTTCAGCAGTGGCGGGTAGTTGCATAGAATCATCCATACTCTAGGAACTCCTCTGTTTGGCGACCTTGCGAGTCTTCCAGGGGCATGAGGGACAGTGCTGGTACATAGAAGGGGCTGACAGGCATGAGAGGGCTGGGGCTAAGGGTTCGGACTATGGTCATGGAGCATGAGGAAGTTTAAAAGCTGAAACTAGGACGGCCTGAAGACGCTGGGTCTGCAAGTGCACCAACCAGAAACTTATGTCGATGTCAAAGGACAGGAGGGAGCCCGATCCTAAGATGAGTTCTTGGATAAATGCTGTTTCCAACACAGAGTAAGCTCCTTGAAGCCCGAGAATGGGTCTATTCTATGGGACCCGGCATCCAACGAGGCAGCCCCACTATAATCAATGCAGAATCCAATAAACGTCTGCTGGGTGTTTAGAATAAAATGCACCAGAAGGAGGGAAGAGCAGGAGATGCATCTCTATCTCCCCAGGAAGGGAACTGAGACCCAAGGAAGTGAAGGGCCGAGTGGAGACTAGAGCCTGGCCTCCTGCCTCAGTGTTTAGGGCTCTTCCCTCTCCTGGGAAGAGGGCACGATGCAGTTGTGGGGGAAAATGCCTTCCCAGTCATTTACTCACAAGAAGCAATCCACTTAACTCCTGTAAGCTTCTCTAGCCTTTATCTGTAAAATGGACCAAGGCATTAGCCCATCTCATAGAGTTGTCGTGAGAATCAAATGGGACAGTACACTTAGAGGTACTGTGTAAACGCAGATTCTGTACCTGAGGATGGGATCATTGTTATTACCGTGGCTCCCAGGGCTGGGAACCAGGGGGATGCACTCCTGGCAGCAGAAGAAACACCTTCAAAACTCCCCAGAACTGAGCTTCAAATGCTGAAAACTGTAGGTGGCAGCCATTGGCTGGAGCCAGAGCAGCCTGGGTCTGTGTGGCCCTGTGGGAGGGATTGAGAGGGGTTCCTTTGGGCTCCAAGGTCACCATGAATATCTAAAGCAAAAGTCTCCAGCAGGGACATGCTCTGCGGGTGATAGCTACAGCCCCTCAGAGGACCGTCCTGCCCCAATAACAGGGAAACTTGTGTTCTAGCCCACCTCTGCCACACACATAAGGTGACCTGGGGCTCATTGTTTCATCCCCCTGGACTCAATTTCTGCATTTACATACACCCACCAATCCACTCAGGAGGTTATGGCGAGATGTCGCTATCAGCACCACTGAAAATTTCCATAAACATTGAACCCACCTCATGTCTATTCAGTGCCCGAAGGTCCTGTTTCTCTTAGTTGGTCAAATGTCACCAGTTCTGTTCCAGGGAGAGGACATCACACAGAAACAACCAGCAAGATACAAAATTCAAAGCCGCCAAACGTAACTAGTCAATCAGGGTCAATATTTATCATGCCTAAAGGTGGGGTTTTTTGGTTGTTATTTTTTCCCTTTTCTTCATCACGCTATTCAGATGGGCATTCCTGTTTTGCTTCAGATCATGGTTTGGGCCCCATCATGCACCCAATTTGTTGAGGTTCCTATCAAAGGCAAAGCGCAAGAGAAGAGCCCTTTGAAAACCAAGTCGAGCGAGATTTTAGTTCACAGCATTTGTTCATTTTTAATGTAAGTAATTAAACAAGTGATTTTTTTTAAAAAAAGGAACTCCGATGCCTTTGGTTAAACACATTAATATAAATGATTAAAAAAAGCTAATCTCCTAATGAGTTGAGAATTTTATATCGATTCAGTAATTACAAAGCATATTGCAAAATCAATGATAAATACTCCTGAAATTCGTATTGATTGGCTCACTCTGCTAAGATTATATTGAACAGAGACCCTATACTTAAGATTGTAAATGTGCGTTCATGTTAACACATTCAGTGACAAGTGGAAGCACAGGGCAGACCTCAGGCCGTCCTGGAAGGAGCTCTGCTCAGTACGTGGTGTTCACGCTCTTTCTACCCACTTGGTTCTGGCTTTCGAAGCTGCTGGTTAATGAAACATAAGATTATTACTCCCCTGTGCATTTAAGTTTTCAGGTCTTTATACAATAATTAATTAGGATTATGTGACAAGAAGAGAATTTCCACTAGGAAAAGGAAAACTAATAGTAATGCTTTAACAAATGATGCTTAAACTCCTATTGATTCAACTTAATTTATTTAATCTTTCTACCTAGACCACCCTGAAGGTAATTATTCACTTTAAATACTTTTAAACTAGTATCTTTTAAGTCTGGGATTTCTCATGTAGCCACTTACTGCCTAATAAAGTAGGCTTCCTGGGAATAAAGTGTTTCAAATAATATAGAAATGGATAGATCCATAAAATATATACATCAGCAGTTCTCAAAGTGTGGTCCCTGGATCAGCATCATGAACATCACTTGTTAGAAATGGGAATTCCCAGGGTCTGACCCCAAACCTAGTGAACTGGAAACTCTGGGGATGGGGCCCAGCAATCTGTGTTTCCAAAAGGTGATTCCGATACCTGCTCAAGTTTGAGAACCACTGCTCTGGATCACTAGGATTTTCCTGAGCATTTACTATATGCCTGTAACTATGCTACATGTCATGGGAACACAGGAGAATATGTGGTGCCTGCCCTCCAGGAGCTTACAATCAGGTTAGGATATTAAGATTTACATTCTTGGTTCTGTCACTAACTAGCTTAACATCTTGGCAAGATTTAACCCCTCTGGCCCTGTTTCTTCATCCAAAGGGGATAAAGTTGGCCCAGATAATCTCTTAAAGGTGCTTCCCACTCCAGATAACCATTCTATGAGTCTAGAAGTTAGAGAAAAAGGAATTTGTTCACAGAAGTTCAACATCTGCAATATGATTTGAAACACAAAGGGAGAGCTTGCCTGCTACCCAGTTGACTCCTCCCTGGAATGGAATGGTCTTTGATTTTCCCTGTTGAAGTCACTCCTCTGGGTTTCACAGCATGAACCAAACCCTCTCTGGAAATATGGAACGGCATGGAGCAGGAAGGAAAATGCCCCCCGCTCCCATGGGATTCCAACGTGTCCCCACCTAGTGAAAACCAGTGCTCCAACCCTTTCCTGTATCATGGCCCTCTAAGCCAGGGGCCCGTCACAGGAGGTCTCGGGCTGAAAGTTTCCCCTGGCACTGGTCAGAGGGCACTGCATAACCAAACCTTGGGTGGTGGGGAATGCCACTCATTTAGCAATATCAAGAGAATCCTGAATTAGGGAAGGCAAATTCCGTGTGACAAAGGGATTCAGTGACAAAGCAGCCCTTAAAATAAAACCCCCTGCAACTCCACAACTGGACCCCATCTGCCCCTAGCTGGCCCTTCCTGATCCCCTGGTCCTCCCATCGCCCACCCCTCCCAGCACACATTGTGAGGTACAACTGTTTCTAATGAAGTGAATGTTTGTTTGTGGTTCACAGGCAGGTGCTAAAGGTAATCCCCAAAGAGAGTGTCTTGACGTGTTTTGCACTAAGACATCATCATTGAAAAAACAGGACTTTCCAAGGGGAGAGCCGCCTGGCACATAAGAGAGTAAGTCTTAACTGACGTCATATTAAATACGGTGAATCCCCCTAGCAGTCATGGCGTGTTAGGGCTGGAAGGATCCTCAGAGGTTATTGAACTCTCCTGTATTACAGGCTATTAATGCAGAATTCAGCACTTCATTGTATCCTCTTTCATAGGATAGTGAATGATTTGTCCATTATCGTTGTACCTCTATTATTCAGGCTTGGAATCAAGTCTTGAACCCAGAGCTCTTGCCCCGAGGCTAGTTCTGTCTCCATCACTGAAAGAAGAAGTTCCCCTTACAGCAGAAGTGGTCGTGGAGGACACAGCAAGAAGATATTTCTTTATGCCTGCCAATTGGTCATTCTCCTCCATGAAAATACGTTTTAATGAACAACATTGTTCATCAAATCTTTAAGCAGAACGAACACTGTGAAATGTGCCATATCATTCCTAACACTTTGCTTGCCCCCTGTAACACCAAGGACCCCCAAAAGTGTTTGCACCTCTGTTTGCTGTCTTGCGGGGTCCCAGACACAGCCAACTCCAGGAAGATGCTCAGGATGCCCTTGTCTCAATCCTCCCCTTTTCTCTCGGGTCCCTTGAGAAATGTCTACATAGCTATTTTATACTAAGGGACTATGTACTGCTAATAGGTTCCTTATCCTGTCTCAAAGGTAGGTGAATATTCAAAAAACGAGTGACCCTTACCCAAAAAATGGTGAAATTTCTGGCATCGGTGGTTAACAAGTTGGAGAAATTTTCATTCACTGATGGTAGGGGGAGGCCACTGGTGCCCCTCAGTTGCTCAGCATAGCTGACCTGACTCTGTTGGGTGGCTGTCCCCCTTTTGGCAAGGTTTCCCTTTTAAATGGCCCAATCGATATTCATTAGGCATTGCCAGCTCCTTGTCTCTCCCTGATTTATCCGCCATGCTATAAAACCTATTAAAAATTAATTCTCTAATAGAAAAGGGCTCAAATTGGCTGCCCGGAGGTTCCGGATACAAGGCAAATGTACATTGCTTCTAGGAGGGAAAGACCCAAAGGCCGGAACTGTCCAGGAGTGGAGCGTCACCTCTCCAAATCCACGTGCCCAGGAGAATCCGTGAGCAGCCCTAGTGACATTTGTCGGTCCTGACAAAAGGGTGTCCCAGAGAACTTCAAATGGGAAGGAAAGGATGTGGTCCTCCTAATCGAGGGCTGGACAATAGAATACTGGGGCAATCTTCTGACCCAAATCCGGCCCATCAGAGAAGCAGGAGGGTGGATCACATTCTTTATGCAAAAAGCCCATCCCTGGTCAGGTGACCCAGCCCCACTTGGCCCTCCATGGACATAAGTGACATGGACCTTTGCTGGTTCCTGCCTCTCAGGAAGTGTTTTTCTCTAGTGCTTCTTTCTCTTTCCAACCTCTGCATGCAAATCTCCCTCTAGGTCCTCCTCCTCTCTCCACTTCCTTTCTGTCTTAGGACTCTCATCAATCTAGTTGTCACCTTTTATGCATTCCTTCATTCAACAGGTAAAGTCTACAATGAACACTACCTGTCAAGTACTGTACTCAGAGCCATCCCTGCCCACCCTCCACCTCCAACATCTCCAGTTCTATGGAGGAGAAAGAGCCTATTAAAACGAGCTATCTCAGCAAAGTGGGAGGATGTTCAGAATGCAGTGGAGGCACAGGGCAAGAGACACCAACCCAGGGAACCAGGGATCGTGGGGAACAGAGGAGGTTTCTTCGAGGCCATGAACTCTGATTGGAGCCCTGAGTGGCACGATGGGGAAAGCCGAGGCAGCAGCCCTGGTGAGGACAAGACCCAGAGCGGGGAGATAGCCAGGACCCTTCCAGGCCTCGGAGGAATTCAAGGCAGAGTGGTGAGAGCTGGGACTGGAGTGATGAACAGAGGGTGGATCACCATGAGCTTTGAAGGCAAGAAAGGGTTTTACCTAAGAGAAAGAGGATATCAGATTTATTTTTTAGAGAGACCACTGGAGCTGCAGTGGGGAAAACAGCAAGAGAACCCAACAAGGCAATATTCCAGATAAGCGACAACAGTGACCTGGCCCAGGGCAGAGACAGCAGCAACGTTGAGAAGTGTGCTACACAGCGTAAACGATGAAGCAAGGAACCTGTTCACTGTTAGAGTCCCCGGGCTGAGAACAGAGCCTGGCACAGAAGAATGAATGGGGAGGTGAAAGGAGGGAAGGACCCAGAAAGCAAGCCCTGGGTCAACCTAAGAGTGATTAATATCAGCTGCTGGATTTAGTAATACAACTGACATGTTTGAATCTATATATATCTATTTGTATGCTTCATCATGCATCTTACCTTAAAAAATAGCACATGTTCATTCATTAATTCATCCCCCAAATAGCATGTACCAAACACCATGCTAGATGCTAGAAATATGATAATAAAATAGATACAGTTCAGCCCTCAAGGAATTTATGGTTTTTACTACAGTGTTGACATAGCAGTGCTTTCTAGAAGAAGTAAGTGAGAGAAGGGGAGCATGTGCTGTTCCCACTTCTCTCAGTGGGTCCACATATGGGAATTGTTCATCCAACCCATTGTTAACAGGCCCTTCTCTTCTGGGCACTGTATGCCTGGAAGAAAGAACCAGGCCCTCTGGCTGAGTAGCAGTGCCAAGCCTCCTACAGGATGGCGAGTGGCACCACGTTGAAGATCAATATCTTCCTTTACATAGTTTTCCTGAAGTCTAACCTGCCCAGAAGGGCATGGCAGTCCCCTGAGCCTGAGCGAGGGGCCTCCCACTCCCAAGAGCAGATTTCAGGGCTTGGCCCATCCTGGCTGCGAGGCCAGCTTCCCCAGCCTCTGTGAAATATCCCGATGCACTGTTGAGCAGAATGATGAGGTGATTAAGTGGCCTGGGGATGAAGAGGAAGACTGAGAACACTTCTTAGATGATGGGGTTTGGAGACTTGAGGGCTGAGATCGTGGCTGAAAGTCTTGAGGGGCATGAAAACAGACGTGGTGTTATATCCCAGGTGGTAGAATTTGACCACCCTTGATGCCCAACCCTAAAAGAAGTTCATTCCAGATTAATAAAACCACCTGCAAGAGGCAGAAATTCTAAGATGAGGCAGCAGGCCATAATTCAAGTGGTTTCAAGAAGGGTTTGGATAAACTTATGGAAAATTCCTAATGGCTAATTAAGAGGAAGTCTGGGAGTACTGAGGGCAGGTCCAAAGTCACTGAACCTTTAAAATGACGTCTGTCAAATGCTCTGTTTCAGGGACAGATGTCAAGACTGGATGAACCAACGGACAGCCCATAATGGCACTTATGATGCCCAGAGCACACCTGAGGCACACCCAAAAGTCTCCACCCCATTCTGCCCTAGCCCACAAGGACATGGCTGGCTTTCCCCATCACTAACCTGAACTTTGCAGTTGCCAGCCCTGTCCTGGGGTCTGTGTACTTTCAGACCTGTGTGCACTGGAGCACTTCCTCCACGGAGCCTGGCGTTTGCTGCGGCATCTTGCCCCAACATTCCTCAGAACTTGGGATTAGGCTAGTCTCCCACTCCACCCCAGAGGCAGGACCTCAAAAGAAGACGTGGAAACTGATGGTGGCCCTTCCTTCCTCTCTTTCCTAGTACAGAGGGCTCACACTTTTGCGAAGGGCGGCATTCAGTTCATGGGCTCCCAGGAACAATGGTTCCCAAGAGCCCCTGCAGAGGGGCTGACTCCCTGCACACCCTTCCAGCTCCAGCCTTAGACTCCAACCACCAGCCCCCAGCACCCCTGGCATGTCTCCTTGCCCAAATCTGCACTCATACAATGGATGGGCTGGTTGGTCAATCTTCTGATTGCTCCTTTTCAGTGAGGTGGGAAGGTACATCAACCAAGGGCTTTGTTGGGACAGGCAGTTTCCCTCCTTGCCACATCGGGCAGCCCTTGTGCTGAGCTCATGAATGGGAGAGGCCCAGAGCCTTGCTTCTGGATTTCCTTCCCAGACAGCAGCATGCCTGGCCCTCCCCAGCCTGTCATCTTGCCGCTCTCCCGTGTCTGTTCCTGGCAGACGGAATCCGTCCAGCTTCCACCGCAACAACTGACCATAAGATGAAGGCAAGTTGGTCCTGGAGAGACAGGTTCTGACACCTTGCAACCATTCGAGATGGTGACTCTGATGCCCAGAGCTCTGCTGGCTCCACAAAAATGGGAAAATAGATGATTCAAGTCTTCAAGATCTTTTCTCATCCCTTCCCAATACTCTCATGTTGTTCTCAGTCTCCCCTATCCATTCAATAAATACTTATTATGGACCTACTAAGTGCTAGGTGCTGGGAAGACCAGATAAATGGGACAGACATGGCCCCTGCCCTCGTGGAGTTTACAGGAAGAAAAGGAATAGTCTTATTCATATGTTGATGTTCAGTGTATTGGCAGAGAATATAGTGTTTATGTTAAAGGGGTGTGTCCGCCAGAATTCTTGGTGCCCTCTGCAGAGTATATTTTGAGTGGAGGGGTCTTTTCAAGTCTCATTTCATAAGAAACTTTGTACTCTGGCTCCGCCCAAGGTCGCTTCTGCCTGCACCCCTGATTTCCGCCCTCTGCTCCTCCTCCTTCCCCAGCTCTCCCAGCCCCTCCTTCCTCTGCCCGTCACGGCCCCTCCCCACACCCTCGCCCTCTCTGCCTCCTCCAGCACACTCGCCTTCAATCCACCCCTAGCTGCAAGCAAGAGCAGCAAGACTAATTTCATTTCTCTTCTTTTCCTTTGGTGAGTCGATCTGTGACAACCCTTTTTATGCATTTAATTCATTCTCAATGTCTCATAATCAGGGGGACGGTATCCCCTAAGGTTAGGCGAGAGCTTGTCAGGAAAAAAAAAAAAAAGGCAGTATAAATTCACAGAGGTAATCATAGTCTATCTCCACGTCCCACTGCCCGTGGAACTATTAACTAATATCACTCTCTAATCTTTTTTGTACTTATTTATTTTGTAGCGAGAAACTAGTGTTATAAACACCCCTACTGTCAAAACTTGTCATCCCCATTACCTCAAGGCGGGCTTCATCTCTGTTATTCTAATTTCAGAGTTTCTCAAATTCACAGCCGCTGGAAATTGAGTACAAAATCCATTATCATTTGTATATTTTAATTATGCAAATGAGGCAGCTCAGCTGCGATGTCCGGGACCTGCAGGGATGCCTGACTTGATTCTGGGTGATTACAATTTATCCAGTCGAGTCACTTTAATTGTAACAAGCTAATTACATTGTTTCATTTGGCTTTAACAAAAGAAAAAGAGACAGGAAGCTGGATGCGGCTCAGGGCCCCCGGAACAGACCGCTGCCTCTCCCCAGCGCTGGGGTGGAGGCGGCCAAGGGACTGGGCACAAGCGCTCTCTGCCCAATTGAGGGGCTAGGGGAGAACCACAGAGGAAGGGCAGCCAGTGGCCAGGTAGCTGGAGGCAGCTACCTTCTGGGGCAGTGGCCTACCCACCAGTGGTCTCTGTCAGGGGCAGGCGGACTCTCCTTCCAGCCAGGAGTTTATCCAGTGGTAAGCCTGACTTTGAAGAGATCAGACCATCTTACAGAAGGGCCTTTTCTACTCAAGCCCTTCTTGGCCCCAGGCTGACCGTCTTTGAGGACCTACCTAATTTCCACTGTCTGTGGGTTTGTGCATCCATATCCTGTTTCCGGCTAAAACTGTGTTGAGGCCATTGAGAATCCAGTGCAAGTGTTTCCCATGGTCAGAGAGAGGAAGATGCAGAAGTGGGTGAGGGAATGGAGGGCAGAGAGATGACAGAAGGAACTGGGCAAATTCCACAAAGTGGGGACGATGCTTCACGAATGCATTTCTTAGGGCCATGTTTTCATTTCTGTGATTAAGACAAACATTGTTTCATCTGACCAGAAAGCAGCTGTTTTCTCTTGCAGTCATCACTGCCTGCCAAGGAGAGAGAAGGGGCTTGGGTTTGCAAGTGTGTTCGATATTTTAGCAAAATGAGAATCCCCAGGAAGCACAAGGCTCACGCACACTAAGAAATGACCATTCCTCATAAGAGAGTTCCAGCAGGACCAGAATTACAGTGTTTGCTACGAGAGTTGACTATTTACAGGCATTAGCCCGAGTCTGGGTCTGCAGTCTGGGGTGTTGCCAAACGCTTTTTTTCTTTTGGTTCTTTTGGTTACCTCCTCCAGAACCAGAGTCCATGACCTTTCCACTCCTGAGTCTGGGCCAGACAAAACCTACGTCCTCAGCCACTGAACATGGGCAATAGACACAATGCCAAAGTCCAGGAATTAGACTAATGGCCTAGAGACGTTGGCAAATCAATTAATCAACAAATATTTATTGAGGTCTATTGAGATTCTATTATAATCACGCCCTCTACTTCAAGATATTAGACTCCAAAGAGTCTAGGCTTTGGAGTCCAAAGACTCCAAAGAAATAAGGCTTACGTGCTTTAAAACGGACAAAGCTGGAGTGCTCGAGGAGAGGAGGTCTGAGAGGAGAGACTTATGCAGGACTGAGCGGGTCAGTGGTTTTACCACTCACATTCATTGTTGGGCGGCTGGGGTCCGGGTGAGGTAGATGCCGAGTAGGGTCGGAACAGCAGTCCTGACATACTTCTGTTACGAGGGATCCCCATTTGTTAGCATAAGGGGTTGCAGGTACCATGGAAACAACATGGCCAGAGGCTGGGGCTCCTGTAGGGGAACCAAGAATACCAGGTGAAAGGGTTTTGGTGCCAGGCTTGTGGAGCTAAACAAGTGAACGAAAGGGCATGGTCTTCCCCATCTGTCCACCCAGTAAAATGACATGTCTGTCTGCAACGTAAATCTGAACGTCAGTGAGCCAAAAGAGCCTGGGGGGGTGCAGAGAGTGGACAGCTGAATGACACGGTCCCAAGTCTGCAGGATTCAGGAAGAAATGCTTCTTGGTGAGTCGGGGGGAGGCTGGGGTGTGCTATGAGAAGGCTTTTGAAGGGACAAGGTTGAGTCTCAGTGGATAACAGCGTGGGCAAAGACATAGAAGCAAGAACAGCACTGGGAAAGGTCAAAGGTGGGAAGGAGGTGGATGGAGAGACGGCTGGTGGGTGCCGATGAAGTGAGGACTGCGCGACTCTGTTAATGGATCCACCTGGCTCTGTGCGGCCGAGTTCTACGTTAGCAATATCTCCCCCTTCCCCTGCTGGCTGGACTCCCAAAAGAGGAAACCTGGTGTTATGTCCAGCATAGGGTTGCATCATAGGAGGTATCCCAACAAATACATGAGGGAGGAAAAAAAGGAAGGAAGAAAGAAAGGAGGGAGGGGAGAAAGAAAACAGCACATGGTTGGGAATAAGGAGATGAAGTTTCTTCTCCCAGACCCACTGCTAACCAGCTGGGTGGTTGAGATTATGTCATTGAAGGGCTCAGAACCTGTTTCCTAAATCCAGCAAATGTGGTGGGGATGGGAGGGACAACAAGGAATCTGTAATGAACCTTCCAGACATAGGTCTCATGAATCAAGAACTTGGTGTATTTATATCTCACTAGGCAGTGTCGGTCTCTGCTTAGGAATACTGCTCTGCATTGGGGTGAGTGGTTGGTACAAAAATTTTAAAAAAAAATTGAGCCTGCCACTTCTGCCTGAATTCTCCAGCTCTAAGTAAATTACAGCCAGATGCCCAGTTCCTCATCGCTCCACCAGATGACTCCATGGAGTAATTATAATACTTTATGGGCATTAACTCACTGATTCTCATCATGCCTTGGGAGGGAAGTGCTCAGATCATTATCTTCCCTGTACCCAGGGAAGGGGGAGCATCTCATTCTCTCCATGTGTGCATCCCGACAGCACCTGTCCCCCGAACGCGCTGGGAGGGGAACACCAGGACCAGCCGCACTCCGGGAAGATGGATGCGCTGGAGTCAAGGTTCTGGGAAAGGGAAGGCAGTGATCGTGGTGGAGGAAGGTCCAAGAGCAGAGGGATGAAAGAGATGCATCAAGAGGAGGGAAATTGGCTGAGCTCAACTCAGTGGTATCTGAGGGAAGCAAAGAACCAATTATAAATACTGGAACAATCCAGGCTTGGAAGAGAGAAGGAAGGAGGGACAAAGCACTGAGGCCAACCTGGGGAGGTAGCATGGAACCGAGAGGAGGGTACAATCATGAGGAAGAGATGGGGCCAAGGAACAGCCCTGTAGGTTGCTGAACAGGAATGTCAAGAAAGTACCCACCAGCTCTTCTATTTCCCCATTCAAAGCCTCCTCACATGGGGGCAAATCTTAAGTACCTCTTCATCCCAGGAAGTCTTATGATTATTAAATTTTAGAGTTGAAGCTAACATTAGAGTTTAGACTATCTCCTTATGTTACTGATCAGGTGACTGAAGCTAAGAGAGGGGAAGTAAGTGACCCAAGGTCACACAGCAGTCTCAGGGACCGGGTCACACATCTCCTGACTCCCCCTAGCATGATTTCTCCTTCATCTCTCTTCTCTGAGTTCCTTCTCACACTTACAGGAACTATATTACCTGGCACTTGACTTTATGCTCTCATACCATTCATACATTCTCTCTCCAAGTAAATCATAAAGTTGTTCTATGCAAGAACCATGCCTCGGGCACCCCTCTAGCACCCTCAGAGCCTACCCCAGGATTAGGCACGTGGACGTGGACGGAGGAAGGATGGCAGCCAGCTTGATGAGAGCATGTGTGAAGCCCCCACCGGAGGTGTCAAACCTCCAGGAAGAAAGATTAGAAACATTAGAGGGGTTGGGGAGGGGGGAGGCATTTGGAATTAGCCAGAGAATAAGCCAGGAGGAGGGAGCTAAAACCATGAAAGTCTGGGGGCCTGCCCCGAGGGCGAGTGGTTAAAGTTCCACGCCCTCCACTTCAGTGGCTGGGCTCCCCAGTTTGGATCCCAGGCGCAGACTTGCTCCACTTGTCAGCCATGCTGCAGAAGCATCCCACATACAAAAATAGAGGAAGATTGGCATGAAGTTAGCTCAGGGCGAATCTTCCTCACCAAAAAAAAAAAAAAAAAAAAAAAAAATCCATGAACGTCTCCAATGCCATCGCTGAAACTACCAACCAAGCAGCCCCTAAAGCGTTTGAACAGATGAGGAACTGTGAACAAACAGGGTCTCTCTGTACCAGTCAGCAACTCACACGTCAGTTGATAGAAGACACAGGAGTGTGTTCTGGCAATTCCATGACCTCAGAATGATACTTGAGTCCCCGGGTCATTCTCAGTGGTCACACAACTTGTCCCCATTTTCAGACACTCGTTGGAAGGTGAATCCATCCTCGTATCCAAAAAGTGTGGCAATTAAGCCCAGCAACTCTCGAGCCGGACTGCCCTAGGCACAAACCCCAGTTTGCCCACCTACTAGCTGTGTAACCTTGGGCAAGTTTCTGAACTACTCTGTGCCTCTAATTCTTCATCAGTTAAGTGGGAGTAATAACAGTATCTGCCTCACAGAATTAAATGAGTTGAATGGATTAATACAAAAAAACCCGCTCGGGAAAATTCCTAACACTTACTAAGCATTCAGTAAAGATCAGATGGTCTTGCTACCCTGTCTCCCCACTGAGTCTGTGAGTTCGTTGAGTTGCATGGACCACCCACTCATTTGCTCTCTAACAGACATTTCCTAAGTACCTATTCTGTGCCTGCCTGACACTGCAATAAGTGGACACCGGGGTTGGAAGAACCAAGTCCTCTCAATGCAGGGGCTCAAATGCAGTGAAGGAAACCTAATGCCGTCATGGTGAGTGCCATACCTGGGAGGGGAGAGGCTGCTGGCAAGACCCGCTCCTACACATCTGTGTGCGCTCAGCCCAGGAAGGGACCCGCTCCTACACATCTGTGTGCGCTCAGCCCAGGAAGGGGGCCGCACCTGTGCCAGGGCTTCCATGGGCACTTAGAGACTCAGCAACGTGTGGCTTCAACCCTACGACCCATCCCATAGGATAACCAACAGGCTGTCTCCTCAAGGGGCCTCTGTTCCAACACCGAGCATGGAGGCCTGGGTGGAAAGAACGCACAGAGGCTGTGGAAATGTTGACGAAAGCATCACTAGGCAGGGTTAAATCCCCACACTCCACACAGCCCAGCACGAGTACATGGTGAATGAGGAGGGGGGAGTTGTCTGTTCTCTTTGGAGCAGTTTGCAAAGGGTCCATGGAGGAGACATGATTCCCAGAGGAAGCAAAACAAAACTACACAAGAAGTATAAATGCAGACCGTGTTTCCAGAACCTCAGCTTCCCTTACCAGCTGCCGCCCTGATTCCAGGAGCACTGTGCATCTTTCACTTCAGCTCCAGGGCATCTCCCGAGAGTCGGCCATTTGTGCAGATGTTAAAGTCGGAAAGTATTGACCTGTCCATTCCCTCATTCTAAAGATGAGGAAACCAAGATCCAGGAAGAAAACGCAGTGTGTCCAGGACCACACGGCCGGAAGAGCCCAGGCCACAGGGTGTGTCCAGATCCCCGAGCAGGTGGTGTGTATGCTCCACCACATGCTTCTGTGGGGTGGCCCCTGTATGCTTGCTTTTCCTGTGGTTCAGATTCCTCCCGAGTTCAACAGGTTCAGCCCCAGGTGAGACTACAACAGGAACGGCCCAAGGAGTGGAGATGGGAGGTTCAGCCAGGTGCCAGCTGGCTCCCCAAGAGGCCACTCCCCGCAGAGCCAGGAAGCCTCCTGCCCTCAGCACATCTTCCACCAGCTCTCCGTCTAGAGCACCTTTCCCAGGAGACACGGGCTTCTCGAAGTAAGGCCTCCAGGTGAGGACAGAGCTTACTGCTCTTTCCCTTTGGAGAACCGCACGTGGATTCAGGGCCACCCAAGCCGGGCACACCAAGCCCACGTCCAGGAGCTGCCTCTGTGCTGGGCACTTCATACGCATCACCTCTTCCAGTTCTTACAGCAGTAGCTACTAGGGTTAGCCCCACTTTATAGATGAAAAAACTGAGGCTGGGCGAGGTGAGTAAATTTGCCCAAGTGACACAGCTCTTCGACGGCAGGGCCAGGCTGATCCCCAGCGTGTCTGACTCCAGGCTCGTGCCACTGACCACTCGGCTCTGCTGCCTCTGCCCCATGATTGCTTTTTCTTCTTAGATCTTTATTGTCCTATTTTCTTCTCAATATCTGCTCCTCTGGTTCTTCTCTGACAATAATCTCATTCAAACCGAGAAAAAAAAAAAAACAACACTTCTTCAGCACCAGTGTGCCTGGTTGGGAGTAGGGAGACGCCTTCCTTGAATTGAGCAGGTGGGACAGACCCTCACGAGAGGCCAGAGGACACCATTCAGAACTCAGGGCCACGCTGTACAGACCAGGCATCCAGTGCTGGGGGGGGCGACTGCCCACGGGCAAGCAGGCCGTGTAAGGGGAGGCCCACTAACACTCGTCAGACAAAGATCAGTTAGACTTGGCTTGGCAGAGAGGGAGATATTTCACAAAAGGGGAGGAGCGGGAGAGGGAGCAAATTTAGTCCCCCACATGCTAAGGGGATGTTTTTCTAGACACAGTCTCTTTCTTCCCCCACTCCTACCACCCTCTGCTGATTCTGCCTGAGCAGATGGCTTTAGCCTGCCTCTACAGCATCCTGTTTTAGGTTGTGTTATTAGGGGTGATTTTCCTCTTTGTGTTCCACCTATAGAGAGACCAAGAGTCAGTACCACCATCACATGGAGCACCAGCAGGCTCGAAGATGAGGAAGTCCTGCTCAGCCTGGGCCCACCTCTTCCAGGGACCCCCACGATGGGGCCACCCCCAGACTCACCATCCAAAGACTGACTCAAGGCTGCCCATCCTTCCCTCCCTCAGCTGCTCTGGGAGAAAGGCAGACATCCCATCCTGGCTGTCCACACCTGCCATGCAAGAGATGGCGGGCTCTAAATAATTAACAAGAATCATTTTATAATGCGCTGACCCCTGAGCATTCCTCATCACTCATTCGGAGGCTCCCACACTCCCTGCTCCCTCTCCATCTCTCTCTTTCCAATGCCTCAGCCTTCTCTCTTGGGCATCCACCAAACACCACATCAATAGGCCCCCCTGTGTTGCTTATAAGCCACATCATGCCAGAGAAGGTGTGTGGCCTCTGAGGTTCCTTTGATATTACAAGTGGAATGGTACACATGGTTGGCTGGGGGAAGGTGTCGATGCTGGGGCTGCTCCTGCTTGAACTCCTGGGACCCACCCAAAAGCTCTGGCTTCGGGGGAAGCAACCTGGAAGAGTCCTAGGCCTGGAGGGGGAATATGATGACAGTCTGCGTGCCCCTGCTCTCCAGGGGTTTACCCCCTAGGAGGGGCAAGCAGCCATACACAGGAAATACAGAGAGATAAGTACAAGTTCCCCAAAGAATTTTCTCTGTCCCTGGATTTCACCCCATCCATTAATAACGATTATCTCCTGTGTGCCCAGGCCTGTGAGGGGTGACATGGAGGGACACGAGAGAAAACCAAGACACCTGGCCTGGGTGCTTGTGACCCAGCTGGGAGATTGAGACTCACACACAAAACCATTAGAGAAAAATGCAAAGGTTCAGAACATTCTGGAAGAAACACACAAGACACTGGTGCCCCAGCCACCTCTGGAGAGTGGCAGTGGGGGAGGGGAAGGGAAGAAGAACAAAGTTGGGCTTTTGTTTTCTCTTTTCAGACTCTCTACTATTGGAATTTTTTACAACAATGTATTACTTTTCATAATTTTTTTTTTTAGGAAGGTTAGCCCTGAGCTAACATCTGCCACCAATCCTCCTCTTTTTGCTGAGGAAAACTGGCCCTGAGCTGAGGGCTGTGCCCATCATCCTCTATTTTATGTGGGACGCCTGCCACAGCATGACTTGACAAGCCGTGCATAGGTCCACCCGCAGGATCCAAACCATTGAACCCCAGGCCACCAAAGCAGAACATGTGACCTTAACAGCTGCACCACTGGGCCAGCCCCTGCTTTTTATAATTTTTTAAACACATTTGTAAAAAGAGACCAAGTCGAGACTGGACTGTGAGCCGCTCTGAGGCCTGCGCTGTGTCTCGTCTGTATCTGTGTCCTCAGCATCTGGAACATTCCCTGGGCAGCAGAGACGCCCAATCCAGAGTCAATGAGCGTGGAGTAAAGATGGTACTGTTGTGAGGTTCAAGCTAAAAGCAGGAAAGAATCTCAGAGGAAAGGATGGCGGTGGGACGATAACCATAAAAGCTTTAAGCAAGAACTGGAAAAAGATTTGTAACTATGCGTGGTGACCAAGGTCACTAAGCTATTGTGATGATCATTCCACAACATATACCAATATCGAATCGTGTTGTACACTTGAAACTAATACAATGTTATAGGTCAATTATATCTTAATTTGTTAAAAAAATTTGGTAGGGAGGCTGAAGGAGGATTAAAATTAATCTAAGTAACTTTTGAACTTTTGTAAACGGTTTAACTAAATATCCTTAATCTAAAGAAAATAAAAATTGAAACAAATATTGAAAAAAGAGAAAGAACTGTGAAGGATTTAGGTAAGCAGAGAGGAGAGGAATGGATAGTCAAGGCCAGAGGAAAAGTGTTAGCCGTCAGTAAGCACTTTTTGATGAAGGAAGGAATGAATGAACGAATGAATGAATGTCTTGAGTCAAGGCAGAAAGGTAGAGAAGGAGGAAAGAAGCAGAGCCAATGTACAAAGGAGCGTGGAGACAAAACTAGGGAGGCAGCGTGGAGCCCGTTTATGGAGGGCCTTGGCTCTGGCCTGCAGGCTGGACATGCCACTGTCTGTGCTCCAAGGTGGTCCCCAGGCTCTGCGAAGCCAAATGACCTGTCTGGTGCCTGACACTCTGCCCTCAGTCAGCAGCTCCCAGCCCTAAGCAGTGAGGAACTGGCTGGATCCTCCTCTTTTTGCTGAGGAAGACTGGCACTGGCATCTGAAGCACCCAACGGGAGGAGGGGACAGGAACCGCAGGTTCCCGGGTACAGCTCCTGAGATTCTGATTTAGTAAGTGGTACCCAGGAAACTGCCCTTCCAACAAGCTCCCCAGGACAGAAGGAAGTCAGGTTTAGGAGCCATGGACCTAAACCATCCCAAGTCTCCAGAAAAGGGATTTCCACAACATCCTTCAAACCTAAAACAACTCCCAACTCCTTTTCCCTTGCTTGCCTCCCACTCCAGTGTCTACAAAAAGACACTTACTGGAAGGATTAGTCAGTTCAGGCTGCCACAACACAACACCATAGACTGGGGGGCTTCAGCAACAGAGAGTTATTTTCTCACAGTTCTGGAGACTGGAAGTCCACAATCAGGGGATCCATACGGTCAGGCGGGCAGAGAGGGAGTTCTGGTCTCTCTTCACCTTCCTATAAGGGCACTAATCCCAAAATGAGGGCTCCACCCTCCTGACCTCATCCAGACTTTATAATCACCTCCCAAAGGCCCCATCTCCAAATATCAACACACTGGGGGTTGGGGCTTCAACACATGAATTTGAAGGAGACAAACATTCAGTCCATAACACTGAGGGGGAAAAAAACACATGCGCACTATCCCAGCCTTTCTTGCAGCTTATGAGTGATCACGTGACCCACAATGAAATATAAAAAGAAGTCTTCTGAGAGGCTTCTGAAAAAGGAATTTTTTTCCCAGATAAGAGAAGAAAATTCTGCGCTTTTTTCTACCCCTTACCTCCAACCATATCCTTGCCTCGAATGTTGTTACACTACCCGGAGCAGCTGGAGCCAGCTTGGGACCATGAGGCAAGAAGCATGAGGACAAAAAGACAAAGACTTAAGGATGGTGTCACAGCAAGGGTGACCTTGATGGCAGTGCTGAGTTCAGAACCAACCCTGGACCTGCACTCAGAGCCTTCCACCTCTGGACCTGACATTACTGGAGATAACTAAAGGGGTGGCACATAAGCCACTGTGAGGCAGATTTCCTATTTCTTGCAGCAGAGGGCATCTTCAATTAATGCCCATTTACAGAGCTTCAGAATTAGGAAGCTCGACCCAAAACCTTCCAGATTAGCTTGGAGGATGCTGAGGTGTGGGGAGCCATCCACACACAAAAGCTGTAAAGAAACACTATGGAAACCAACCCCAGCTTTCACCTTTGCCCATTAAGTGATTCTAATTCCTTCATTTAGATTTTCCTAAAGGAAAGAGATAAGATTTAACATGCACATGTGCTTGGGCTCTGCATGATTTGGGGGTTTCACATCCTGCATGTTTTCACAGGGGGGCTTTGAGAGAAGAGAGAGGGGCTGGGAGCAGGGCAATTTCCCAGGCACAGGACGGCTCTCCTTTCCCCTTCTCCCTCTGCTATGACAAAATTCTCTGTCTGCTAGCTGCTTCCTACAATCCCCCTAAAATCCAGAGAATATAGTCTTTATTCCTTCCAAGGAAAAAAATTAGAATAAAGGGCAGTTTGAAAGATGTGAACTTTAGAGATGAGCTAGGTCCAGTTTGAATGTTCACTCTCCCACCTATAAGCCATATACATTTAGACTTCTGGTAGACCCTTGTGGAGTCCCGCCTTCATTATTTCTAAAGAGGGGAGAACAATGCCATGCTATTAGACCTAAGGGGCTGTTGTAAGAGTGAAATGAAGTAATAAGTTGGAGAGGGTTCTAAAAGCACTTTAAGTTTACAGATGAGGTTCTGGTTTCTTCTTAAAAAAAGACCAAGATCTGAAACCAGTATGATCAACTGCTAGCCTGTGTTAATTCTGGGTAGGTAGAAAGCATTTCCACTATCTGCACTTTTGAAAGATTTCATAATTTAAGGACAGAAAGATACTCTCACAGTGAATGACCCAGAACAGGTAGTCAATGTTTGTGGTCACCCCCCAAAGGAGATCTGTTTGGAGCCGAAAATTATGTGAAAAATGGGACCTAGTGACACCCACTCACACTAACATGTAAATGGTTGGGTTGCAGATGGATTACAGGCAAGTAACGCCCTCCTGGATGCCCATAAATAAGTGAAAAGGAGAAGACAGCCCACGAGCACAAGCTGGCAGCACTGGAGACGGAACCCCAGCATAATTTGGTCAAAAGTGATTCGTCCTTAGCACGGTTTGGGGCATGCAACTGGCACCCAATAAACGCATGCTATGGAGCTGATTAACTGAGCCCAGACCCAGCTCAGCCTAAGGTCCTGAGGAACAGGCTGTGTGTGCTCCATTTCTTCAGTGTCACCTTTGGTTCTGACTCTGCCCATGGAAGCCTCATTTCTGAATATTGCTGTGAACTTCGCACCCTTCCCCATGATTCTCATAGGAAACAGGAAGTCACCTCCCCAATCCTGCAGCCACCCCCTCCTTCGCAGGAAGTGGGGTCTATAAAACTTGAAGCTCCTTAGGGTGCCGCCCAAGTGTGATTATGAACGCCATACAGTAGTTTTTGAGTAAAACAAACAGGAAAAACCAATTATGTTTTCCCCATTTGAGCCCAAATAATGCCAGCCGTGGGACTCGAAAACTTGAGACCCTAGTGAGAGGCTGGGATAATTACACCGATGGGTTTCCAGAAGATTGCAGAGAAGTAATGAAACAGTAAACAACACAACCAACATCCTTTTCTCCCGGGTCCTGTTGATTTTGGTGAGGCTCTTAGTTCCAATTTTGCACATCTCAACTTTGGCAAAACTGCGGTGCCCAAAACTTGGGTTTCAACATTCCTTTTGGCTTTTATGAACCTCTCCTTGTCCCCCCACCCAGACCCCTTCCCAATGCACCCAGCACATTCCTTCCCTCTCAGCCTCTCCTGCAATATGAGAATGATCATAAAGTTAATAACACTTAGTTCTGATTCAATTCAGTATTTATTCAGCGTAGAAGGCTCTATGTGCATTGATGAGGATTTTTAGGCTGCTTAATTTTAAAACGGTTTGTGATGAGGATTTTTAGGCTGGTTACTTTTAAAACTACAGATGAGAAGCAGGCTCCGAGGACTGGAATTTTGCTTGCCCTTTTGAGAGACATTTGCACTTGTGAAGGAAGGGGGGATGACCTTGTAGGGACCTGAAATTGGCCACCCCAGGATATGTCTCTTTGGCATCGGGATTGTTTTGGGCTGATTGCTTTCGATAAACTGGGACAGGGAAGGAGGCTCTGGGGAATGGAACTTGCCCTTGTTGGGACACATTTACATTTGTAAGGTAAATCTCTATCTGTAAAAGGTGCCTCCCTCTCTGTACCAGGAAGAAGAAGAGAGATGACCTTGTCCCTAGAAGCTCTTAATGGGGAAGGCAAGAACTTCAGTTGGTTGCTGTCTGGCAATCTCATGTAACTGGTTTAGGGTGGTGGCGTCTAACCTTTCTAACCTTTACTTAATCCGATTTGATTCTTGTCTAAAAGTCATGGGATCACCCAATGACCAGGCCCCACCTGCACTGATACCATTTTAACTTTTTTTTCATGTTCTTTCCTTTGTCTTGTAAAGAGATGAATCATATACCTATGCCTTAAATTTAGCCCTAACCCTCAACTTGGGGCAGCAGCAGGAGCTCTGACTGCCCATGGGTCCTGTCCCCATGCCAGCGGGGGCAGCAGCAGCGGCTCTGCCTGCCCATGGGTCCTGTCCCCATGCTACACTATTCTCTAAATAAAAGAGCACTACTGCCAGATCTTGAGAGTCCAAGAAATCTTTCTTTCGACTCCTCAGCTCACCAACCCCACATCATGCATCATTATTGCAAGGGCTATAAAGATGTAGCTCATGTTCTCAAGAAACTATTCACCTAGTGGTATTGGAGCACACTATCTAACATCGGAGAATAAAGCCATGGTCGTTCAGGAAGCTTAGAGGGACTCTGGAAGCAGAAGCAGGAAGATGGCACATTATTCTGGGAACAATCCACAAAGATTCATAGAGGACATGCTATTTAAATGGGGCCTTGAAGGTCAGACAGGATTTCGACAAGCAGAGACAGGGCAGTGTGGAAGGGAGTACAAGGGAGAAGGGAGAGCGGAGGGGTGGTCCAGGAGGAAGAGGCAGCAGGGACAAAGGCAGAGAGCTGCAAAACTGATGACAGGGAACTGCCCTATCCGGAATGTTGGCAGGTTATGAAAAGCAAAGTGTTTTTACTTAATCCCATAGGCAATGGGGAGCCATTAAAGGTGTTGGGGACTTCCAATGTGATCCTCTTTCAGGTTCTCTGCAAGTGAAAAGAAAGATAAGATTATTTGATTGGGAGAGAAAAATGCTTAACCTATTTAAATGTATTACTATTGACAGAATTTCAATAGTGAAATTCTCAAGGAAACCCAAGGAAAATTGGGGAAACATAAGTCATTCTTTAAATCAGAGCATTTTTTGAAAATTCAGCTAACATTTGTTTAGTGCCTGCAAGGAGCTGGGCACTGCAACAGGCAGCTTACATACATTGTTTCATTGGATCCTAAAAAGTTGGATTCTCTTCCACCGTCTTACAGAAGAAGAAGCTGTAATTCAAAATGGTTCAAGGTCACAGAGCAGCAAGTCGGGGAGCTAGAATTTGCATCCACCTAACTCCAACACCTATGAATTTCCCATCGCCCCGTGCTGCTCTGGGGACCTCCTATATCTTGCATGCATACAGCCAGTCTGCCCTTCTGCATCAAGTGCCACCCAGGAGCCAGGCGTTAGCCAGAAGGCAACTTTCATTTGGAGGCAAGAGCAAGGTCAAGGAAAGGTTCTGGCCTGAGAGGGAGTTATGGCCTGGGGTGGAGGTCTCCTTGAAAGGAACCAGCCTCATGGTCTTGGGCAAGTTACTTCATTTCCCTGATCTTCCTCATCCGTAAAATTTGGACTAGCACAGTGACTGAGAAATTATTTTGAGCTGCAGAACCTTTTTCTTAAAAATGAAATTATAAGTGCATCACAATAAAACAAATAAAATTAGGATTGCCCTGGTTAATGCTGGCGTGGAGCGTGGAGTGTGGGGAAGGCAAAGGTCCAGTTGCTGCAGACAAGTTTTCTAATTTGTATTTTTTTAATTGCATATTACAGTTGGGGAAACAAAAGTCCAAAGAACTGAATAAATTGGGCAGGTGAAGTGGCTGCTCGGGGGCAGAACGGGGATTCCCAATGCAGGCAGTCTTGCTCAAGTCCTGGGCTCCCACCGTCATACCCTTCTGTCTTCCTGGCAGGCGCCAGGCTAATGCTTCATTTAAGTTGGCACATTTATAACAAGCCATCAGACACAAAAGTTAAGGTTCATCATGGCACTAATCCCCCCCATTGGCCCGTGCTGAAGGAGAGACTGCTAGGTAGGCAGATATAAATATAGACTTTATTATACCACATCACAAGGCAGGGAGTTAATGTTGCTGGGAGAACATTCATTTCCACATTTCCTTACTTTTGCGTGTCTTAATTTGCAACTTAATGTGGCATTATCATAATTTTTTGCATTATGTAATGATTAAAGTGAGGCGTATCATATTTATTGATTTATTTGATTTATTTAAAATGTAACCATTGCCCCAGGGCAGGTGCATGTACAAAATTCAAATGCAACAGTTAAATTGAATCCGGCAGATAAATTCCCCATTAAAAAAAAGACATTTCAGGACTGTCAAGGCAATGAGAAATGTCTTCCCAGAATCATCAGGAGAGAAGGAATCCTGAGAGGTCATCTGGTCCAACCCTCTGCCGCAGGCAGAACTGCTGCTAATCCTCCAAGACTGGGCACGAACCAATCGAACTTCCCGACAATCTCTAGAGAGAACCACATTCTCCCACCTCTGGCTTCAACCCTGAGACCAATATCTCCTTCCTGGGTCAATCCAGCCTTTTCATCCCTGGAATCCAGGCCCCCAACATCTCATTCCTTTAGTTCACAATCACCCCATTCTCAAAGTCCATTCCTCATTCCACAGCGCCACCTCCTAAAAAGACCCGTGTTAGGACATCAGATTCTTTCCTCTGCCTTGTCACTTCTCTAAAAATGTATTAGTTTTTTGTTAAGATGCTATATAAGCCCAAGTTCTAACCAACCTTTTGATCAGACTGAGGCCCCACACCAAAATTTTCAGCATAAAATTAAAATTAAGATAAATATGAAGTGATGCCATTAAGCTAAAAAAAAATGACAGTTGCACAAGGGTCAACTAGGAAAGACAGCAGCTGTTGTGGGCCGAACATTTGTGCTCCCCCAAAATTCATATGTTGAAGCCTAAACCACAATGTGATGGTATCTGGAGGGGGGCCTTTGGGAGGTGACGAGGTCATGAGGGTGGAGCCCTCATGAGCAGGGTTAGTGCCCTTATAAAAGAGACCTCAGAGAGCTCCCATGCCCTCCTTCCACCATGTGAGGATACAGCACGGAGACAGCTGTCTACAACCAAGAATAAGTTCTCACCAGACATTGAATCTGCGGGCGCCTTGATTTTAGCCTTACCAGACTCCAGAACTGTGAGCCATAAATATTTATGGTTAAAGCCGCCCAGCCTATGGTAGTTTGTTATAACAGCCCGAACAGACTAGGACAGCAGCTCAGACTGAGAAGATAAGGGGTGGGTGGATTTTTCAGTTCACCACAAACTCAGTGTGAATTAACAATGCCATATAGTTGCCAAAACAATAAAGACAATTAAAATCTTTATGTGGATTTAATGTCCATATCGAGGAAGGTGAAGACACCACTGTGCTGTGTATTAGACAGACCACATCTGCACTTCCAATCTGTTCTTCTGGCCTCCAGATTTTAGAAGGCGCATTAAACCTGCTGTGTATCCAGAGAAGTGGGGGTGAGAAGATGCTGGGAGTTTTCTTCTGGGAGAAATGGTGGAATTAGAAATTCTCTGAGGTTCCTTGCAAGAACTTCAATGTTCTTTGATTGAACTGATTACTTTTCACACAGCTAGCCATTCCCACTGGGCTCCTCCCTCCTCTCTTCTGCATCCCAGGGGCTTTGCTGAGGTGCAAATCAGTTGTGTAGAGAATGCAAGCGGTCAGAATTGCTTGAGACAATGGGCCTTCCTCCTGTCGGCCACCTTTCTCCTCCCAAGGTTGCCTCTAACGGAGTAGAACTTCTCTGCAGCTCTGCTTTATCAGTCATCCTCCGAGCATGGCTTCCAAAACTGTGTGATGGATTCTTCCTTCTTCTAACTTCCTTCTAACCTTCTGGCATATTATGCAGAAATATCTGACAGGAGGAAAGAGCCGGGGTTCCGCGTCATTGCAGAGGACGCTCCTTCTCCAAATGAATTCCCACTGCAGATGTTTAACGAAGCAATCAGGAACCCCAGGAATTAGTGAACGGCGCACAGCCTCCCCCACCAGGACTCAAACCAAAATAGCATATTTTTTCAATGGCTAAGGAGAGTTTCTGAACATTCTGACACTAAGGATGCTAAAGCCCTGAGTAACCCTACCTATTTCATTCGTACATGCACCCTTGGGTCCACTAATGCCTGAACACCAAGAAAGTCCTTCTCTCTCTACTCATCCAGCCAGCGTTTCTTGAATACTCTGTGTCTATGCCTCCCTGTGCCAGGGGCATAAAGGAGAACAAGAAACAGCTCTTCTCACAGATGCCTGATAAGAGTGCAAAGTTCAATTGCTTTGGAAATGTTTGGCAGTATCCACTACAGCTGAGGATATGTACACCCTGCAAGCGAGCACTTCCCCTCTGAGGCACAGACCCTACAGAAGTACATAGATACGTTTAGCAAAAGACACACACTGGAATATTCATACAGCACTACTTGTAATAGCCAAAACCGGAAACTCCCCGAATGCCCGTAGAGCAGAGTGGACAAATAAATTGTGGCATATTCCCACAATAGACTATGGTACAGAAATGAGAATGAATAGTCTACAACCACACACAACAATCGGGATGAATTTCACAAACACAATGCTGAGCAAAAGAAGCCAGACTCAAAAGAGTGCCTGCTATGTGATTCTATTTACACAAAGCACAAAACCAGGCCAAACTAAGCCATGCCTGGGAGTCAGGGTGGTGGTCACCCTGGGGGCTGGCAGAGGCTGGCAGAGGGCATGAAGGGGGCTGCTGTCGAGCTGCTAGAGATATGCTGTCCCTTGACCCAGACCCTGGTCACACAAGCATGCTCAGTTTGTGAGTATCCAGCAAGCTATATTCTTATGATATATGTATCTTTCTATATGCATATTAAACTTCAATTTAAAAGATTTTTTAAAAAACAATTCTGGTCTAGGGTTGCAAAGCTTATTGGGCAGACAAGACACAGACATGCTAAAAGGTGTTATCTTAGCCGGCTGCCATGACGAAATGCCATAGGCTGGGAGGCTTAAATAACAAATTTATTTTCTCACAGTTCTGGTGGCTGGAAGTCTGAGATCAGGGCGCCAGTATGGTGAGGTTCTGGTGAGGACTCTCTTCCTGGCTTGTAGAAGGCCACCTTCTCACTGTGCGCTCACATGGCCTTTCTTGCCTTGGCCCATGCATGCAGAGAAAGAGATCTCTCCCTCTTCCTCTTCTTGTAAGGCCATCAATCCTACCAAAATAGGACCCCACCCTTGTGACATCATTACCTCCTAAAAGCCCTCTCTCCAAATACAGTCACATTGGGGTTAGGGTTTCAACATATGAATTTAGAGGTGCCACAATTCAGTCCATAGACGGTGAAATGTGTTAGGAGTGTTCAATGAAACACAAAAGCTGTCACTAGACGGCATGGAATACAGGCCAAATGAAAGTTATAGAGAGTAAGGGGAGAGAAAGATGAGCTTACCCAGGGCTGATGTGGTAAGGACCATATTCCTGGAAAAGGAAGTCCTCAAGAGACTTGTTAGAGGAGCAGAGAGAAGAGCGGTCCATGTGGGAGGCGAAGACGCTAGCTGGGGAAGCCCAGTATGTGCAGGCCACTGGGAGAGGGGCCAGACAATAGCAGCGTGTTTGCAAAATGTGCATCCTTCCATGCCCTGCCAGGCAGGATGAATGCAGCCGAGGTTGGAGGAGAGGCCAGGAACTGGAAGGATGGGGGAGCAGATCCAGCTGTGGGCGAGGGATGAAGTCCTGTTGAATGTGGACTTGCCTGGACACCAGGCAAGCAGGCCGTGCCAGGGGCTGGATGAGGGGCAGGCAGAGAGAATGAGGGGAAAAAGGAAGAGGCAGAGTCTGGAGAGTCAGGTGGGGAGGATGAGGACAGGTGTGGGAGGAGACAGCAACAACATCATGCAACAAAGGCAGGTCGGGCCAGACTGAGGTCTTAAATGTCACACCAAAGGATTTGATCTTCGTCTCATGGGTATTTTGAAGGAAAGGACACATAGATGGTCAGCTCACAAAAAGGAAGCCTTGCCCACACCTTGGCCAGCAGCCATGCTAACACTGCTTTGATAATATACCAGTGACTGATTCTGCTGAATAAGAAATCCTGTGCAGGGGCTGCATTTATGGATGTTTATCCGGTCATCACTCAATCATTTTAACTAAGAATTTGTCATCGGATCTCAGGCTCCTCAAGTTGGAAGAGCCTTGGAGTCACTAGTCCAGCATCCTCCAACTTTGGTCTGCCATTCACTCGGGGGTTAAACGAATCAAACCTATATTGGAATCTCTGTAGAATTGTTTATAGTTACATTACACATGGTTTTTACAAGTCTTGTGGGTGGTGTTGGAGAGTTAGTTGGGGAAACAGATGTCTGGATTGTTAGACTGCAGCCTAATGGGTGCTTGAGACAAGGGCAGGTGCCCACGCAGGAGCAGCATGAGTGCTACAGAGCGATGCGAGGCAAGCTTCCCGAAACACCAGGAGCAACTCTCAAACAGCCATGCGGCAGGCTGATTTTAATTCTTAAATAATTACAGACGTGGCATCTTGAGGCCCTCCCTATCAATCTTATTCAGTCTCCTGGCTCTATCTCCAACAGGCTGGCCTCAGAAAGGTTACAGACTGACGTCAGGAAGACCCAAAGACACTCAGAGAAAACCTGCCTGAAATACCACATTAATACTGAACTCTTGCTTAAGGCTTTGATTCCTTTTAAAAACACTCATCTCCAAGAGAGTACAATTCAGAAGGAATGAATTCATCAGCAACTCTCCGTACAGGGACAGGGCACAGACGAATGTTGACAACTCCCCACTCCTGAGATGCATCCTTCCCTCTTGGTTTTCCTTCTACATCACCAGTCTCTCCTTCTCTGTCCCTTCATTGACACCTGCTCCTCTACTTGGCCCACCACCTCAGAGCTCAGTCTAGGAATCTCTTCTCATCTCCGTCTCTACTCCTTGGATGAACTTATTCAGGCCCAAGTCTTTAATTATTTCCAGTGTGCCTATGACTGCCAGGTGTGTGTCTTCAGGCTCCTCTATCAGTCAGATTTCTCCAGAGAAACAGAACCAATAAGGTATATAGAGAGAGAGATAAGAGGAGATTTATTATAGTCATGCAATTATGGAGGCTGTGAAGTCCCAGCATCTGCTGTCTGCAAGCTGGAGACCCAGGAAGGCCAGTGGTGTTCAGTCCGAGTCCAAAGGCCTGAGAACCAAGGAAGCCAACGTCCAAGGGCAGGGGAAGATGGATGTCTCAGCTCAAGAGACACTCAAGAGAAAGCGAATCCTCCCTCCTCCACCTTTTTGTTCTGGTCAAGCCCTCAGTGGATTAGATGACACCCACCCACACTGGAGGGTGCAATCTTCTTTACTCAGTCTACTGATTCAAATGCTAATCTCTTCCAGAGACACCCTCACAGGCACACCCAGAAATCAAGTTTTACCAGCTCTCTCGGCATCCCCTAGCCCAGTCAAGTTGGTGCCTAAAATTAACCATCACAGCCCCTAAGGGCCACACTCCTGATGTGTGCATCTCCTGCCTGTATACCTGGGTGAACCCCCAGCTAATGCAACATCCTGGTCCCTTTAGATGAAAAACTGAAGTCCTGAAACTGCTTTTCAATGCCTTACACAAGCTGGCACCTTCCTGGGTCTCCAGTGTCATCCTTTCCCACCTGCCTCTCTCACTCCTGTCCCATTAACTCACCAGCTCTTCCCTCCACAGGACCTCAGCTCCAGCTATTCCCACTGCTTGAATTCTCTCCCCGGAACTGCAAGTGTCAGGCTCCCTGTCATCCTGACTCACTCCAGTGTCACCGTGTTGAGAGATCTTCCTGACCTCCCCCCCCAAACTCACCCACTGCCTCTCCTATCGCCCACCCTGTGTCGTCTGCAACACTCCTCACTGTCTACAATTCTCTCGTTCTTTTATTTGTTCACTAGTTTATCCACTCCCTATCCCCTCTAAAAGGTAAGCTCCAGGAGAGTATGGACCCCGCCTGTGTCCATCAGCACTCTCTCCCCAGTACCTGGAGCAGGACCTGTCCACAGATGGAGCTGAACAAACGTTTGTTGAATAAATGAATGAAGTTGCCTGAAGACAGTAGAGAAAAAGCCTCATAGAAGAAGGAAGACACTGAAGACCATCCTCTCTCACATCAAGATTTTCCTAAGGGACCAGATTTGCCCCCAAAACATGCTAGAGAGGCTGGCATGAACAGAGACTGTGAAAGGCCAGAGATCGGAGACCTCCAGTCCAGCTGGGGGAGTCCACACCCCAAGTGGCAACAGCCTTTCAAGAACGAGCAAAGACACTAAGGAGACCCAGCCTGGGCAAGGAAATGCGTCCCTTGTCGTCACATCTAGAAGGCGATCCCTTGGAAGAGAGGGTTTGCAGGTTTCTCCTTGCTTCCTCCATGCCTCTGCTGACGCTGATCCCTTTCCTAGAATGCTTTCCCCTCCCCTTTTGCCCGGCCATTCCCACTCTGCTGTTGCAGGCTGAATAACAGCCACCCAAAGATATGAGGACCTAATTCCTGGAACCATAAATGTTACCTTATAAGTAAAAAAAAGGTCCTTGCAGATGTGACTAAGCTAGGGATCTTGAGATGGGGACATTATCCTGGATTGTCTGGGAGGGCCCTAAATGCACTCACAGGTATCCTTATAAGAGAGAGGCGTAGGGAGATTTGACACAGACAGAAGAGGGGAAGGTGATGTGAAGACAGAGGCAGACACTGGAGTGATGCCGCCTCAAGCTGAGGAATGCCAGACGCCTCCAGAAGCTGGAAGAGGCAAGGACAGGATTCACCACTAACGTCTCCACAAGGAACATAGCCTTGATTTCAGCCCAGAGAAAGTGGGTTCAGACTTCCAGCCTCCACAAGTGTGAGAGAACGAATTTCTGTCGTCTAAGCCACCAAGGTTATGGTAATTTGTCACCGCAATCAAACAAAACTAGCACAGATTTTTTATCATGCTGCTGAATATCTCCTCCCCTGGGGCCACACTGTCACTGCCTCCCAGGCTGGGCCCGGGATCCTGTCACAAAGCTTCCTTTGCACCAAGGTTAATGTGTTGTACAGTCCTCATTACCGTCGAATTGACTTTTCTGCTGTCCCCTTCAAGTTGTGAATTCCCTGAGGACAAGGGCTGTGTCCCCACTGCTCAGTCAGTGCCTAGGACCTGGTAGGTCCTCAGGAAATGTTCAGTGTGACTGAATTAAACCCCTAGAATTGTCCGATGGTGGAATGGACGGCCACAGGAAGCGGTGGGCTCCTCTTTGCTGAGAGAAGCCAGGCCAAGACCGGTTGTTCATCTCCGGGAAGCACTGCACAAGGGATCCTCCCTGGAGCAGGCGGCCTTGTTCTACTTGGTACCTAGGGCTCCTTCTGTATGAGTTTGCTAGGGCTATTGTAGCAAAGTTCAGACTCGGGGACTGAAACAACAGAGATTTATTTTCTCACAGTTCTGGGGACGAGAAGTCCAAGGGCAAGGTGCCTCCGTTTCTCCCGAGGCTTCCTCACTTGGCTTGCATTCGGCCCCTTCCTCATACGGTCATCTCCCTGTGTGCACATGTCTGTGTCCTAATTTCCTCTTCTTGTAAGGACCACCAGGCCTATTGGATCAGGGCTGACCCATATGATTTCATTTAACTTTTAATCACCTCTTTTTAAAAACCTTCCTCCAAATACAGTCACATTCTGAGGTACTGGGGCTTAGAACGTCAACGGATGAATTTTGGGGGAATGCAATCCAGCCCATAACACTTTCTAACTTGAGTATTTTCTAATTCTAAAAACAAAAGGAAACCAGCTTGACATGGTAGGGTGGGGAGAGCGAGAGGGAGAAGGAAGAAGACGAGAAATATGATCAGGTTACCAGTGGCCCCAACCCTTCCGTGAGCAGTACCTCGACACCCGGGCTCTAGAACAAAAAGAAATGTTCTCTGCACCAAGCAGCTTCCAGCCTCCACAGGGAGCCCGGCCACATATAAGAGGTTAGCTCACAATACAGGGCCATTTATGAGAACCAACAGTTGACTCAATAGGAGGTCATAGACAGGCTGTCGCGAACCCTTCATGGAGGAGGCAGGGGTTTGGTCGGCTTTAAAGATTACCAAGCACACCAACAGGCAGAGAGAAGGAGGAAAGGGACTCTGGGTGAGGGCAACAGCCTAGAAAAAGACTCGCTGGCAGCAAAACCATGTGTGGATCGTTGTGTTCTCCTCCCGAGGCTGCTGGAACACATTACCACACACTTGGTAGTTTAAAACAGCAGACGTCTATTCTCTCACTGTTCTAGAGGCCGGAATCAAGCGGTCAGCGGGCCAGGCTTCCTCCAGAGGCTCTTAAGGAGAATCGGTTTCCTGTCTCTTCCAGGTCCTGGTGGCTGCTGGCATTCCTCGGCTTGTGGCCACGTCACTCCATCTCTGGATGCGTCTGTCTTCACATGGCCTTCTCCTCTGCCTCTGTCTTATAGGGATACCTGTGATTGCATTTAGGGGGATATCGGGATAATCCAGGATAATCTCCCCATCTCAACATCCTTAACTCAATCACATGTTTTGCCATGGAAGGTAATATTCACAAGTCCCAGGGATTGGGAAGTGACTATATTTTGGGGAGCCATTTTTTGACCCATCACAATTGTGTGGGAAAGGCAGAGGGAGGACATCATCCTGGCTGACCAAAATGGTTAATGTAGTTTAGACAACTAGTTAAGAGTGATGCCTACTTTATAATCACCTGGAGATTTTTCTCCAAATGCAGGTCTCTAAGAAATTCAGATTCAACCAGCCCAGCATGGAGTCCGAGAATCTGAATTTCCTGAATCCCCCGCCCCCATACATCCATACCGTGCAACTATAAAAGGAATGTGACAGTCTCTAGGCACCGAGGTAAAAAAATCCAAAATATATTAAGAGAAAAAAGTGAAGTGTGGAACAATGTGTATAGTATGCTGCATTTTTGTACAAAACTTGGTGAAAGAAAATAAGAATCTATACTAATATTTGCTTTTATGAGAAATTCCAGGAGGGTATCACAGAACCAGTAACAGTAGTAACACAAGGGGAGAAACGCACTGATGGAGGATGGGGACAATTTGTCACTGTATAGCTTTTTACATTTTTTTCTATTAAACAAAACTAGTGTTTTAAACAGCTCCCCAGGGAATTGTAATGAGCACTGGTTTGGGGCAAACAGCGAATGGTCTTTTATGGTGTCCATTCTGGTAGGTGGGTGATGACAGGAAACCGACATGTGCATCTTTGTGTGATCACTGCTCCAAGATGAAGTTCATGCTGAAACATGGAAGGACTCACCCGAGGCCTCTGTAAGTTCCTGGACAGGACAGCGAAGACAGCTAACCAAGGGAAGCCCCTCCTGAACCTCACATCACAGCAGCTGGTTCTGGAGCCAGGGGAGGCCCAGCCACCAAACCACGAGAGGGAATCCTGGACTCAGGGATGGCCCAGCGTGGCCCTTTCCATGTTCTAGAGGGCTCTTTCCTTTCCAGTGTCATGGGTACTTCTCCCAAGTGATCTTTGAGTGTTCGCTTCCTCTTGGAGACACACAAAGGCATGTCACCAGGTCATCCTTCCTGCCCAGTGTCTTGTGTGAGCCATCTTCTCACATCCACCCCATCTGCCACCCCATCGTGTCCCCATCCCAGCTCCCAGCCACAAAGTCGCAGAGCTGATCAGCTGGGACTTGGACCCGGAAAATTACATGTTTAAAAAAAAGAGGACTCAGAATGACACCCTAAGGGTTCAGTCTTTCCTCTCCATTGTCAGAGCAGATGGGGGAAAGGCTGCCCTCACGAAAGCCAGATTAGTGGGACCCAGGGATGAGGAGGGCCCGGCGTGGAAGGAGCGGGACTGGAAGGCGCCAGGAGGTGGGAGCAGGATGGCTGTGGGGAGAGGCATGAAACAGTGGCTAATTCAGCGGGGAGAGGCAGGCAGCTCCATCGCCATCGCACCTTTCTCCTCCTGCTGCTGTCACCCGCCTCCCACACCCAGGGACACAAGAACACACTAATGCACAGTCCCGCTCACGCGCACACACACACAGGCACACCAAACACACAAGGAAGCACGGTTCAGGCACAGAAGTCAGTTTTATTCTAGGCTATTCTGGTCCCGCTCTGCCACTTAGCTGTACAACTTTAGGTAGATCTCTCCTTTTTCATGTAAATCACTCTCTGGACCAGTATCCCCATCTGTCATTAAATCTTTCCAATCTTACCTTCATGGTGCTTCCAAAACTCAGCCACTTCTCTCCGCTTCCATGGCTGGCTCCCCTGGTCCAAGCCACGGTCGCCTCCTGCCTGGATTACTACAATAGACCCCTTACTGATCTCTCTGCTTCCACCCTTGGCCTCCCACAGTCTGTTCACTCAGCAGCCAGAGGATCCTTCCAAACCTAAGTCAGATCATGTCACTCCTCAGCTCAGAACCCTGCAATGGTTCCCCACCTCACTCAGAGCAAAAGCCAGAGTCCTTGCCCTTTGGGGTGTGTGCCACTCCCACCTCCACTTCTCTGATCATCTCCTACCCACCACTCCTCCTCCATCACTACCCTGCTCCAACCCCTGGTCTTCTTGCTGCACCTCAAACCTGCCAAGCAAGGGCCTACCTCAGGACCTTTGCACATGCTGTTCATGCTCCAGGAATGAGTGCTCTTCCCTCATATATCCACATGGCTGCTCCTTCACCTGTTTCATATCTCAGCTCAAATGTCACCTTCCTGGATCATCTTATTTAAAATAGCACCCCCTACCCCCTAACCATCTCTGACATTATCTGTTCCCCTTGTCTGATTCATTTCTCTTTTGCACAGTTATCACCATGGGACACAACATACATTTTCCTGCCTGGTTTGTTTATTATGTGCCAATCAGCACGTAAGTTCCACAAGGCTGGGGATTTTAGTCTGCTTTGTTCAATGTTACATCTCCCACCCCCAGAACAGGGCCTGGCATGTTTAAGGTGCTCCAAAAATATGTGAATATTGGATTAAGGGAAGAGGGGAGAGAAGTGGCAGGATGTACAACCAATGATCACTACAGTCTCTCCCAGGGCTGACAGCATCTTAGTCTATAAGTCCACGACCTGCCAAGGGGCAGCTCTGACCCTATGCCCATCACTCAGTCCACTCTGACGCCCCCCAGGCACTCACACCAGTTCCTCTCCACTGTGCGCTGCAGTCAGAGAAGAACAACTCAGCCACCCAGAGCCCTGTCTGTCCAGCCCCGAGTCACGCAGGCTGTGGACAGGACACAGAAGAAAGACAACCCCTGCCATCTAAGAATTGACCCTTTTGCCAGGGTTACACACCAAACCAAGAGGTCTGGAAGACCACATGAGTAAGTGTGAAAGGAGTAAAGATGAGGCAGGTGGATCAGAGATCCAACCCATCGCTGAGCAACAGAGTGGAGAGGTTTGAGCTGGGCCTTCAAGGACACAAGGCATAGGGGACAAGACATAGGGCCCTTCTTCAGGGGAAACTAGTGCACAGGGAAAAATTCATCTGCCCTAAGTCAAACGCTCTGCTTTTCCATTCTCCTTTTCTAGGGTGGGGCCATGGTATATGGGGTCTGGCTTTTACACAGTCCATCAGCCACTTCCATAATAACAAACGTGACAGTGGCACCATCGCACAACTCTGTACAACTTTTTTTGTTTTCATGTTTGTTATTATATCCAGCTTCATAATAGCCTTATACAAGAAGCAGAAAAGGAGATATTATCTGAGTTTTACAGATGAGAAAAAAGAGGCAAAATCAGGCTTTGCAGCTGACTCCCATCCCAGGCTGGCGTTGTGACTCTCCATCCTTCAAAGGCCAGGACTGCCTCCCCCCTTGACAGGTTCTCCTTCTGAAACTGAGAGGTGGTCCCTAAGCCTTAAGGTTTGGCTCTTAGTTACTGAGAATCCCCTCTACTATCTGGGCTCACAGTGGGCATGAACATAGACGCTGCCACAGGGTCTCCCTGTTCAAACTGCTCCTTCTCCTGTGGCATCCTCATGGACGGAAAAGAAAGTGGAGTCATGGTCTCCAGAGAAGAATTCCAGGATGGGAGATTGTCAGTGGTGGTTGGTAGGGGCAGGTGTGATGGACGCAGAGATGCAGCACCCAGGTCCCTCTTCAAGAAGGACTGCTGGCCCCAGCTGCAGGAGTGTGGTCAGTGGTCAACCCTCATCTGTCAGCCCCTTCTGGATTGCTTCAGCGCAAAGAGCCACCTTGCTCAAAGTCATGCCCTTCCAAGGGCATCCCACATCCAGCGACTAATGAAGGCAAGAATATAAAGGCCAGCCTAATTCAGTCCACTGTAGGACAATGCTGGGGAGCCATTTCAGATCCAGGGCTCCCCATGGAATCAGGCTGCGGCTGAGGATGGAGTGGTGCCTCTCAGGACAGGAGCTGGTAATGGTTCTAGACACCCGGTCTGCACGAGCCTGACCTTTCCCCAGGAACAATCTCAGAGGTGCTGTTGCCATGGCTCGTGAGTCTATTCCCCGTCTCCATCCTACTCCCTCCCTCTTGGGGGGGCAGGGGGAGTGTATCTTCATCCTGTGTTTTGTAAGTTTCCCCCAGGAAGCAGAAGATATTGTTTACCAGCACAATTCTTCAGAATCCATTGTTGCCACTACTGAGCCGTTAAACAAAGACAGGGCAGGGTAATAATGATCTCCTCCAGATGGCAGCCAGCAGCCAACCCAGGGGGAATTAGATTTCTCAGCCCAACCCTACTGGGGCTCCTAGGAAACATTTCACCCTTCCCTTCAGCCTCCCCAGATCAACTCAAGACAATTTCTGATCACTAAGAAGTGGTCCCCATTATAGGAGGGAATTAGGTGGAAGGAAAAAAGCCACCTCGGGGTCAAAGACTGGGCTTCTATTCTTCCATCACTCTCTTGGCTGTCGGACCTGAGGCAGCTCACTTACTTTCTCTGGTTCAGTTTCTTTATTTGTAAAATAAAATCATAATGGACACCTATTTTGGTAAGGAGTCTTTCAGCTGCAAGTAAACAAAGTTCTCAGTTCACATGGGCTTAAGTCATAAGGAAGCTATCATCTTACTTAGCAAAGTCTGAGGTGGTAGCTCCAGGTTTGGCTCAGTGATGTCATGGAGGCCCTAGTGTCTCAGCCCTGTGTTACTCAATTTAACACTTGCTCCCCTCATGTTCACAACATGGCTGCCAGGGGAATCAGGGCTGTGTGCTTTCTTGTTTCTACCCAGCACAATGGAAAGTAGAACTTCTTCCCCTAGAAGGACTCCAGTCTTTGCCTTCAATCTTATTGGGCCATTCTTGGGCCTGTAGCCACTGCCAAGGGGCTGACAGGCTCCAATTGGCTCAGTGTCATGAAGATCCTCTTCTGAAGCTGGAGATGGTCAACTGAGGTTCAGTTTGAAAGAAGGAATAGGGAGAATGGATGCTGGGTGGGCTGCTAACAGTGTCCTCCATAGGTCCCACCCATATCACACACTAGCATAATTTCTTTAATAGATTAGCCATTTGACACCTCCATGTGATGTGTAGAATAAAGTTCTGAATGCCATCTATAACTGCAAGCTATTATTATGAAGAACAAAAGGAGAAGAACTGAATAAAAGCCAATCATGTTGGAGGATATGCCTTATTTATTGTGTTTTTCTTCTGAGGCGCTTGAATCTTCATTCCTATGGATCTGATATGGGATATTCATGGTTCCTGCATTTCAGGGTCTTCATATGATTTTCCCAGAGGAGACAATGCTGGCTGCCCACTCAACAAACAACCAATTGCCCCTAATCCTACACATACAAACAGACGCGCGTGCACACACATGTACCCACTTCTTGGTCACTGACAGAGCCTTGATTTTGTTCAAGTGTCACCCTCTACCAGGCTGTATATTCAGGAAAGGCGACCCTCCTCCCCAGACCACCAGAGAGTCAGTCACGATTGGTCTAGGCCAATCACAGTTGTCTCAGTCCCTTTAACAATGATTGATTTAGAGTGGACATGTGAGCCAATCTTGGCCAATGGGACCTGAGAAAAAGTCAGCTGAGGAAGTTCAGCCCATAAAGTAAATGGAAGGAGCACCTATTGTGGCTCATCTGTCAAGGGGAGAGGTCAGCTCATGGTCTTCTCCAGTAACAACCCCTGGGATGCCGTGTCTTCAGAGCACAGGACACCCACAGGCTTTTCTGCCATTCTTCCTCTGCCCATCACTACTCAAGAGGCGAGGAAGCTGGGATGAAGTCTGAAGCCCCTTCCTCAAAACAAGGGCCCACTCCTGGATTATCAGATTCTCCCTCTTATCCCATGTTGCCTCATCTTTACCTTTAGTCCCAGGTATGAGTGGGAAGGGGGAGCAAGGATGATGGAAGCAGAGTACATTCTAATTAGATTACGTTCTCAAAAGCTGAGAACTAATAATTACACAGTACAGGCAGGTTGCCTTAAAGACATCCGCAAAGGTCTGATGTCACTTTGAAAAACTTCGAAGTATTTTCTGGATCATTTGACGTTCTGTCTTTCAAGGAAGCAAAAAGATAAAATCACCTAATAGAGAATCATTCTGTAGACACTAATAAAGTCCCCCCACCCCTTCATTCTCTGGACTCCTTCTCTCCAGGCCAGATCTAACCTTGGGAACTTTCTGAGCCCAGCAGGCTGTAATGAGCCCAACTGAACTTAATGAGCTTGTCATTATTCATCTCTGCCAACAGCCAAAAAGGAAAGCACCGCACAGCAAAAATTTTAGACACACACACATATGCTAACTAAACAATAATAAATATTTCTTGACTCAGATGTTGCCAAAATCAACCAATCAATAGAACACAAACCCTCCTGGGGGCATCTGACACGAACAAGACAGGGAAGGGGGAATAGCTTCCCCATCCCCAAAAAGTGGGATGCGATTGGAAACGTTCCATGTTCCTGAGCTCAGCACCACCAGCCCTAATTTATCATCATCTTCATATATTCTTATATAAGTAGTAATACAGATCACCCCAGCCAATTAATCAATCTGTAATTAGGAACTGACACGAACATTTACTACCATCAGGCATAATTTATATGATTACAGATGATTAAATAAAATGTAATTGAGTGAACAGGCAATTTGTTAAGCACATCTAGACACAGCCATATCACCTAGGGCTGGAAGCGCCCTGAATCCCCTCCTGCTGCGGGTCAGGAGGTGGGGTCCTGGGAGCTGGGCCCTTGGGGTGGCCAGAAGCAGGGAGGCATGATTCAGGCTCCCAAGAGGGCCCAGGTGGGAGCTTTGGTGGGAACCCAGGCCACATGGTTCTTGGGGCACATTAGTGCCCCATTTTTTTCTATGAGAAGTCACCTGGATTTTCAGAACTCCTCAGGCTACAAAGAAGAAAGAGAAAGAAAGGACATTCAAATTACATGCTCTGGAGCAAAACTGTGCATAGTACTTTCCTTCTGGTCCACTGACCCCAGAACCATGCCTACCATGGTCACCTGGAACGACCCCCACCACCCAGAATCCCATCAGCATCCTTCCAGGAGCATTTCTACCCATGAAAGAGCACTGATTTCAACACAAAGGTTGCACTTGGCAGGAAATGCCCTCACTCCTACAAGGGAAATTTTCAAGGACATCAAGGGTCAAATTCTTTATTCTCTTTATTACTCTTCCTACTTTTATTCCCCTTGTTTTTCCTCTTGTTTTTATTCCTCTTGTCCCATTCCAGAGTTAAACAGCTTACAGTTAAATTTAACACACATTTATTGGATGTCTACCATATGTCAGGTACTGTGGTAAGTGTCATCACATTAAGATCACCAGATTTAGTAAATAAAAATACAGGATGCCCAGTTAAATTTGAATTTCAGATAAACAATGAATAATATTTTTAGTATGTGTGTCCCCTACAATGCGACCTTATGTCACCTTTGTTATCTCAAAGTCCTCGAGACAACTCTATGAAGTGTAATCTCCATGTTTCAGTCAAGGAAACTCACCTTGTACCCTTTGCCCCTCTCCTCCCTCCACCAGGCACCCTTGCCCTGTCCATCTCTGCCCTGCTAACTCCTGCTCGTCTGCTGAAATTCAGGGCAGGCTTCACTTCCACTGGGAAGCCATTCTGCCTCCTCTCTGATCTTATTTTTAGTATATGTGCTGCCGAAGCGAGCACACCTCTGATGTTATAATCACCTATTCATATTTCTGTCAGAGCAGGTAACCTATTGTTTAATAATTACCTTACCCATAATCCCCTCTCCTGACCTGAGCAGAGCCCCTCAAGGCCTGCCTGAGCTGCATTCATCCCTGGGACCCACCACCTAGCCCTGTGCCAGGCACGCGGTAGACCCTAAATGCCTCCTGAATAAACAAGAGAAGCGAAGATTTGCCCAGGCTCACACATCTGTTATGTGATGGAGCCTGAATGAAATCCTAGGTTCACCAAACCCCAAAACTTAATTCTTTAGCACTACCCTATCTGCTTGTTTATATATATAGAATGTGTGGTTCTTGCCCACAAGGAAGTCCAGTTAAAGAAGCAATGAGTCCACAAAAACTGGACAATACGCAATAGGTGGAAATTATGAGTGCCCGTAATAGACACAACACACTATAGGAGCACAAGGTAAGAGATTGATTTTGACTGATGAGCTAGTGAAAAAAATGAACCTTGACCCTATCTCACACCATACACAAAAATTAATTTGAGATGGATCATAGAACTAAATATAAAAAGCTAAAACAATAGGGCCTGGCCCTGTGGCTGAGTGGTTAACGTTCCACGTGCTCTGCTTTGGCGGCCTGGGGTTCACTGGTTTGGATCCCAGGCACAGACCCACTCCACTCACCAGCCACACTGTGGAGGTGTCCCACATACAAAAAAAATAGAGGAGGATTGGCACAGATGTTAGCTCAGGGCTAATCTTCCTCAAGCAAAAAAAAAAAGAGGATTGGCAACAGATGTTAGCCTCAGGGCAAATCTTCCTCAGCAAAAAAAAAGCTAAAACAATAAAGTCTCTAGAAGAAAATATAGAAGAATATCTTCATAATTTATAAATAGGCAAAGGTTTCTCAGGGCACAGAAAGCAATGACCATAAAAGAAAAATTGACAAATTAGACCTTATAAAAATTTCAAGTTTCTGCTCACCAAAAGATACCATTTAGAAAAAGAATAGGCAAATCATAGCCTGGAAGGAAATATTCAGCTAACGTACTTCTGTCGAAAGACTGGTATCCAGAATAAATAAGAATACCTAGAATTCAATAAGAAGACAAACAACCAAATTAAGACTGAGCGATAGACTCAAATGTCTACGTACCACATGATTCTATTTGTATGACATTCTGGTAAAGGCAAAAGTTTAGGCACAGACAATAGATCAGTAGTTACCAGGAGCAGGTGGAAGGGAGAAGGCATAAACTACAATGAGGCACAAGGAAACTTTTTGTAGTGATGGAAACTATATCCTGATGATTGTAGTAGTTATACGACTATACATGTCTTCAATACTTATAAAAATATACACCTAAAAGGGGCAAATTTTACTGTATTTAAATTATACTTTGTCAAACCTGACTTTTTAAAATGGGCAAAAGATTTCAACAGATGCTTCACAAAAGAATATATACAGGGGGCTAATAACTACATGAAAAAATTCTCAACACTATTTAGTCATTAGGGAAATACAAATTAAAGTCAAAAGGTCACCAGAATGGTTAAAATTAAAAAGATTGACAATACCAAAAGTTGACAATGATGTGGAACAACTAAAACTCTCATAATTGTTGGTGGGAATGTAAGATGGTAGAATCATTTTGAAAACAGTTGGGCAGTAGCTTACAAAACAAAACATAGACCCAACACATGACCCAGAAATTCAACTCCAAGGTATTGACCCAAGAGAAACAGAAACAGGTTCACAAAAAGACTTGTACAAGAATATTCATAGCAGCTTTATCCCTAACAGCCAAAAACTGGAAATAGCCCAGATATTCACCAAGAGGAGAATGAATAACCAAACTGCGTCATGGCCATACAATGGAATACCACTCAGTAACCAAAAAAAGAAGAAAAAAAACCCTGACACACGTAACAAGATGGATGAATCTCAATACTATATTGAAGAAAGAAAGAAGTTTTAACAAAAGAATGAAGTTCTTGAACAGGCAAAACTAATCTATAAAGGAAACAAATCAGAACAATGCTTGCCCCTGGTTGGGGTGAGGGCTGGGGGTGTGGGCAGGGGTGGTTGAGGTGGGGATTGACAGGAAGGGGCATAATGAAATTTTCCGGGATGGTAGTACTGTTCTACATCGTGAAACGGGTCTGGAATACACAGCTGGTAAAAAAACATCAAATGATACACTTAAGATTTGTGAATTTTATTGTACGTAAACTTTCCCTAAAAACATAAATAAACGACATGCATGCTGAATTGGTCAGATATGAAGGATCCTGATGTCTGAAATGCACTTTGAAGTGCACCCCAATGCATCCTGAGAAAGGGAGAGACATGTTTTAGATTTTTAGAGGGAGAACAGCATGAAATGAGGCTGGAGGGGTAAGGGTGGACAGGAGGCAAATTATGAAGGGCCTTAAAAACCACGTAAAGGATTTAAAATTCACTGCAAGGAATTGGAGGTCAACTGAATGGCTTTGAGCATGGCAGTGACGAGACAGTGACAAGACACATTTGATATTCTGTTTGTGGGATGGAGAATGGATTCAGGGAGGGAGAGATGATAGGCACGAACAGCAAAGGAGAGAAGACTGTAGCCTGGGTAACAGCAGTGGTAAGGAGGATGCGTTCAAGCGATGAGTGGGAGCAAGGACCAGTGATTGACTGAATTTGGGGTGAGAAAGAAATAACAACTATAATAAAAGAACAAAAATTATGAAATGAACAAAAAACAACTACAACTCAACAAAAAGACAAACAACCCAATTTCAAAATGGGCAAAGGACTTGAAGTGGCATTTCTCCAAAGAAGGTAGACAAATGGCCAAAAAGCACATGAAAAGATGTTCCAGATCGTTAGTCGTTAGGGAAATATGAATTGTAGTAGTCTGCTCAGAGTGCCATAATAAAATGCCACAGACTTGAGTGGCTTAAACAACAAAAATTTATTTTCTCACAGTTCTAGAGGCTGGAAGTCCAAGATCAGGATGCCAGCAGACTGGGTTTCTGGTGAGCCCCTCTTCCTGGCTTGTGGAGGGCGGCCTTCTCTCTGTGTCCTCACATGGCCTTTTCCCTGTGCACACGTGTAGATAGAGAAATCGAGCTCTCCGGCCCAAATCCTACTGGATCAGGGCCTCACCCTTCTGACCTCATTTAACCTTGATGACTTCCTTAGAGGCCTTTAGAATTGTAAGATGGAGTCATATTTCCCACTCTGATAAAATTACAGGCAGAGAGAGACTAAAGTCAACGGTCAGGGTGAGCAGAAAGAGACAGAGAGAACCTCCTGGGTTTCTAGTCTTGGTTTGCAGTAGTTCCTGAAGCGTAGCTGCTTACCCGCAGTTTGCCTATTCAACCATTCCTCTGATTCCGTGGGTCAATAAATCTTCCTTTTTGCTAAAGCTCGCCAGAGTTGTGTTATTGCTACCAACAAAGTAATCCTAATATTGATGAAACAACTGAGGCTCAGAGGGGTCCAAGAGTATACATCTAGGATTTATATCCAACACCAATTCCAAAACCCATGCTTTTTCCATAGAAATATACATGTGATATGTATACATACATACATACATACGTACATACATACACATATATACCACTATAGATTTAATGGGCCTGGGGAAGACTTAGAGAGGTTATGATATATTTTATGGAGTTGAAGTTACAAACTGTTAACCACCTGAGGACAGGAACAGACTGACATATTTGTCTCTGTGCCCTAACATGGCCTGACCCTCCAGGAAGCACTTGACAAATGTTTACTGGAAAGAAAAAATGGAGAAGAGGAGGCAGTGAACTTCCTGACACTGGGAGTCTTTGAGAAAGAGCACGCACTGTGTGTCTGAGAGGCTGCAGAAGTGACTTCTGCTCAGAAGAGTAGACAGAGAATATCCAAATCCCTTCCCTTCCTAAGTATGCAGAATTATAAGAAAACAGTCACTTTTACTTTCCCCTCTCCTGGGGCATATTAGACACTATCCAAAGAGTTCACCTGGGTTGCTTTGACTCAGAGGAAAGAAAGGGAAGAGGGAAAGGAACAAGAAACCTTGGATGTTCCAACCCAAGCTCTCCCTCTCTTCCAGGCTTCCTCCCACCCCAAGCCAACCAAAAACCCCCAGAGAGTATCACCGTGCCAGAAGGCTGACTTCCACCACCACAGAAGTATTTTATAGCTTCATTAGAGCATTGCTTCTCACATTTTAAAGTTACCTGGGGGTCTCATCAAAATGTAGCTTCTGACTCAGTAGGTCTGGGGTGGAGCCTACGATTCCGCCTAACAAGCTCCCAGGTGATGCTGATGCTTCTAGTTGGTCCACTCCACATGTTCAGGAGCAAGGCCTTAGAAGATCTCTAGTGACAGGAACTCTTAAATCCTTGAAGGAGTAAGCTAATTGACTTACTTAAAGAAGTAAACAGAGTCAAGAAGACTCTAGAACCTTCCCTAAAGTCAACTATGTATCAGGAACTTCAGAGAACAGATTTAGCATTGGAATGAGGCCTCAGGTCAGGGAGACAGTGAGAAGGCCAGCCAATCAGAAGCAGGCAGAGTTAGAGGAGGAGTAATGCATAACAAGGAGCCCAACTACTTTAATATTTCACAGCAAAGATGTTTCAAAGCTTGTGGCCAACAGAAGTAAGGAAATGGCATTGCTCCACTTCCCCCACCCTGGCTCTGTGCAAGAATTCCAGGTCTTTGGGCATTAATGAGGTTTCATCTCCAACCCAACATTTATAACACTCTGCTAATGTGAATTTCCGAGCCTCAAGGGGATGACCTCTGAACTCCATCTGGAACCCCTAGAAGAACCAGGCCAAGGGGAGAGCTCTGCCCAAACAGGCTTGATTGACTTGTAGGAAGTCCCACTTTCCTTCTCTCTTGATTTGCAGGAAAGAATGCAGAAGGCAGAAATGTTATTGTCATCACTGTGGATTTTAAGTCATACAGATGTAAGTTAATCCTGACTCTGCCACTTTCCAGCTGTGTGACCTTTGCCAAGCAGCTTCTCCTCTCTGAATCTTACTTTATTCCTCTATAACATGAGAAAATAATACCTATACCTATCTACCTCGCTTCACAATGCTGTTGACGTCATCAGCATTTGTAGGAGAATTAGTTGATACTGTTATAGTTGAAATAGTCTACTTTATACGCAGAGTTTGGGAGAATGTTTTTGAAAGATGACGCTATGAAGATATTTTTAAATACTCCTAGAAAAACATGAGGTAGAAGCCACTTTAAAAAAAATTCTTCCATGTCATGTATATACATGTATGGGTTATAAGGTAAAGGGAAAATTTCTTAGAACAAATGTCCCTCGATATTAAGTGAGAGCTCATCTTCTGGGACGTCTCTTTGACAATTTAGATCAGTGATTCACAACTGTGCTGGGGGAAGCGGGGACGGTTGGGGCCTTTTCAATTTAAACACACCCCTCCCTCCACCAAATCCTGATCCATTCTGCCCCATACTAATCTTTACATCCATTGATGCTGCCACTACGCCAAGCATTTTGGGGTTTCCTTTCTTGGTAACCTCTAGCTCCAGCTGGCCACTCAACAAAATCAGTCACATTATCTTGTCTTTGGCCAAACATGTCCTTTTCCAGGTTGATGGCTCATTTTCTCCACTAGATTTGGTTCCAAATAGGTTTCGACTCTTTCCAGCCCAGATCCTCTGCTTTGAGGACATGCCAAAGAACGACTTACCAGTCTTTAGTACACTTACTAAGAAAAATAGACCCTTCACTTTGAAGTAAGATTCATCCGTGACTTCCTCTTTAACTTTATAACAGCCACAGAGCGCTATGAACTGAATTACGTGTGTGTGTGTGTGTGCCCCCCTCCCCAAGTTCATATGCAGAAGCCCTAATCTCCAATGTGATGGGTTTTGGAAGTGGGGCCTTTGGGAGGTGATTATGGTCAGATGAGGTCATAAGGGTGGGGCCCTCATGATGGGATTAATGCCTTTATAAAAATAGGAAGAGACGCGAGATCCCTCTCCCCACTCCCACCCCCATGAGCATGCACCCCCCAGGAAAGATTATGTGAGGACATAATGAGAAGACAAAGTCATCTTTAAAGCAGAAAGAGAGTCCTCACCAGACAGTGAATCTACCAACACCTTGAGCTTGAACTTCTCAGCTTCCAGAACTATGCGAAATAAATGTTTGTTGTTGAGGTCACCACGTCTATAGTATTTTGCTATAGCAGCCGGAACCGACTAAGACATAAAGTTTTCAATGGCTAAATCAGTCCAATGAACAAAAAGGAGTTGTGACCCTACAGGAAGGCTGGGTTTGGTTCATGTGTTCTGTGGATCACAGCTGTCTGTTCCTGTAGAGATGGTTTAAGTTTGTTAATTAACAGCCGTCCTGGTTTTTCCTCCTACATACAGGGTGGCAGGTTTCTAAGAGCTTTTGAGAGATTTATTTTTATCCTTCGAGTGGATAAAAGACATTAATGAAACCATTTGAGACTTCAGGGACTGGGCTCCGCCCACAGAAGCCAAGAGGAGGCAAGCGTGAGTGACCGTTGATTATTAAATGTCCTCTTAGCAAAGGAGCATCACCAGACTGGGCTGATGGGCATTTAAGCGTGTGGAAAGTGGGGGGAGTGCCATATATGCATTATGCATAAATAGGCCCCCCAGCTTTCTTACACAAGACAATTAATGAAATCACTTTGTGAAAATGTAGACCTCGCCCTCCCCCCACTCGACTACCAGCTGGTCCAGCCCTTGAACATATAGCACGTTATGATGGCTCCAACAATTTGGGTCAGCACAATGTTTAAACTCTTAAGTGGAACCACTAATCTCCATTAATCTGACTGTAAAGATGAGACATAATGCTTAATACAAAAGCATAAGAGTTGGTAATGCATGTTCCTCTGATAGGCTGCCTTAATACACATCAACTCCTGCCCAAAGGGCAGGGTCTTTGAGATTGCATCTGACCATTCAAATTCTATTCCTGAACCCTCCTGGAAATCTCTCTTCATGCAGGAGGACAAGGACCTGAGGGCAGCGTCCACCATGATGCCCATAAAGACATTCATGCTGTGGGACTTCTGGCACCCCAGGCCTCCACCCACTACCACCCCCTCTTTCAAATGGACAGCACAACAGTGAATGGATGCTGAGTTTAGTACTTGACAGAGCTGTGACCCTATTACTGGCCCAGATGACCATAGGCTAGATGGACCAGTAGGTACAGTGGATGTTTCACACTCACCCTGGCGGCACAGAAGGGAAACACAATGGAGCCCTCTTCCTGGTCCTTGGCACAGTGGGACTTTGGGAAGTCTCAACTACAGAATAACTGCTGCCCATTTTCCTCACCCCTCCCCATCCCTATCTCTCTTTCCTCTGGGTGAGTGTTTCTCAGATCACGGTCCGTGAAACCACCTGCAGGAGAATCACTGAAGATGTAGTCAAATATTGACATTCCTGGGTCTCTCTCCCAGACCTACAAGTCAGAATTTCTCAGGAGGAGACTCGGGAAAACCACATTTTAAACAAGCTCTACCGGTGAGCTCTACCAGTTTAGCACAAAATGTTAAAACCAGTATCTAAATCTTGTAAAGCTATTGTAGGAAATCAGGTAAAAAAAAAAATGCCCATGCATGAGATAACCCAGCCCCAGCACGATGATTTTGGACCAAAAATTCCCATTGTATGGCCCCTAGGCAAGTTCTTAAAGCAAAAGTTACATGTGTAAAGTAGAAAAATGTATACAGACCCGGGACACAGAGACGCAGCGACATCTGTTTTTGGTAGCCACTGTGCCTATGGTCTCCCTCTTGTCCTATTGCAATAATAAAAGCTAAAACTTATTGAGCGCTTGCAATGTGGCCAGTGCCATTCTAAGTGCCTTATATGTATTAGCTCACTAAATTCTCCTAACAATTCTCCTAACAATGAGTAAAGCTTTGTTAGTCTTCATGGGGTGACAGTGAAAGGCTTCAGAGATGAGGTGACATTTAATTGGGCCATGGAGGATTGATGGGAATATATCATCTTCCGCATCTCACTCACTAATTTCAACTGCCACCAGGAAGGATCTTCATTGCCTTTTTATGCCCGAAATCTCCACCGATAACTCCCTAGAAGTAGGGAGAACAATGTTTGGGTTAGTGTTGGTGTCTATTGACACCATAAATTATAAGATTGACTCTTATATGGGTTCCTGAATTGTAATTAGCCACTGAGGACTCTTGTCCTAACCCAAAGAATGACTCCTTTCATTGAATTTCAAGAGGCTGGCTGCCCATTCTACGCACAGGTATAGCTGTCTCTGCTCTGGATTTTCTGATGAAACTGAGCTACGCCAGGAGCCAGAAAAATCGAGGCTCAAATTATGAACATTAGAACAAGATCAACTAGTCTCCTTTCCTACAGAATTTGCACTGAATGGTGGCTATTGTCTTTAACTGCCAGGCCCAGGACCTCTCCCAAACCCCAGATGCCAGCCCCACCCTTCTATTAAACAGACCCTAACCTCGGAAGCTCTAAGATGGACTAGTAATGGCTCCGCCCCCTTGCAACAAAGGGGACAGCAGCCACAGTGGTCAAAGATGAGCTTGTGACTCAGGGAAATGTCAATCAGAATCCCTCCCTGGGATTTTCCTGGCAGAAAGCACAAAAAAGTTGTGCATCTTGGGCTCCCCATGGCCACGTTCTCTACCCCATGGAGGAATCTGTCTGCATTAAAGAGTGAAGCCAAACAGGAATGAGAGAGACAGAGACAGAGGGAAAGAGGACAGAGGTCAAGAAAGAAATTGACACCCATTGTTCAAGTACCTGAGGCCAACTCCAGCCTTGTTCTTTGTACCGTTAGGTTATAGGGGTCAATAAACTTCTTCAATATTTAAACTAGTTCAAGAGGAGTTTCTGTTAGCTTACCACCAAAAGATTTCTGACTCATGAGATGTATCTCATCTCTCCACTTAATTTGGTGTCCCACGGACACAAGAATAAAATAGTTTGGATTTGTATTGGTGTTTGGTGTTCAACCATTTATTCATGCCTGCATTTATCTTTCTGTGTCTACCGTGTGACAAGAACTTTGTCAAGGCACTGAGGGCACAGGGGTGAACAAAGAGGGCTTATGGAGCTTACAGCCCAAATAATCACAATTTTGTTAAATGCTACAAAAGATAATGCATTACTTCACTTGAAACAACAGATTGATATGACTTCCTGCATTTTTTTCGTACTGGTTTTGCTGCACCCATTTTCACAGGTGAGGAAAGTCAGTTTTGCCTAATATGTACAAGAATTTAGAGAGACTACTGGGAGTAGAACCTAAATTTCCTACATCCTTATCCAAGCATTTTCAGTGAACCATGCTGAATCCTACATTTGACTGATTAAACAAATAAAGCAAAAATAGGAGACTTTGGTTTAAGAGGCATATTGTCGATCCAAAATCATGTTCTGTGAAATCACTGTTGTATTGTCCAACAGTTGGCATAAGTTTGATAACTGACAAAACATAGCATCCTTCCTTGTACTTGATACAGCTGACAATCTACCTTCCACAGAGAAAACAGTGTCCAACTCAACTGGGGTTTAAAGTTTCAACTATGCTATGCATTTGTGCCAAACATTGCAACCATTATTGGTAAAAACTGTCAAAATACATTCATTCTAATTGTGAAAAGGAAACTATTTCTCAAATTGGTTGCTTTACCAACAGCAAGTACCAGCTATATATCCAGATGAAAGAGACAAGTGGAGTTTTGTTTAAAAAAAATCAATAGATTGGCTCTTATGGAAGTCATTAAGCAAACTGTTTAGCAAGAGAGGCTGATTTTTCATTCCTGGTCAGTATTCCAAAAAAAGAAAAATGCTGTACTAAGTCTCTGAATAAAACTATGATTGAGAACCATATCCATATTGCCTGTAGAATGTTCTCTGGTCCACTGACTGGAAAGGAAGAGATGTGTTTGGCTTTGAGGGGAAGCTAAAATTGGCTGTGCAGAGGAGGGCCAATCTGGGCTGGACCCAGATGTGGTGGGAGCCACCTCAGATTCTTGAGCAGGGGTATGAGATGGCGAAAGCAATATTTACAAAAAGCTCAGCCTGGTACTGTGTGCAGTCTTCTGACATGGCCCTACAGTCAAATTTCTAATTAGACGAAGTGTGTCTACTGTGGGGACAGACACACTTTTTATCCATCTTCATGACGACCTTCCCTCCCCCCACCCCTGCCCCTAATTTGGTTGCTTGTGCACAGGAAGGGCTTGCTAGAAGCATGTGGAATGTGGGCAGCAAGGGCTGGGTGCTGCGAGGAGTTTTATGCAAGACACTGATTTTTTTTTTTTTTTGCCCTGATCTACCATTATAAAGCACAGTAGAGTTTTCTCTAGCTCGTAAGAATAGATTTTCATGGATTCCTGACTTTGTGCATGGGAGGTAGCCTTCGTTTCTTTTCTAAATGTAATTTGTCAACCAAAAATCCCAACTGGCACTTACAGAGTGGAAACAGTTTAGAACTTCTGAGTTGGTCCCAGATAATGAGGCTGGGGTTTTCCACCACATAGAAACTGTGGAATGTATTCCAGAACTTTCTGTGCTTAACCTGACTTTGATTCTAGTAACACAGGTCTTGCCGTACTTGAAACTGATCTGGCATTTGAGCCTGCAGTACTTCTGAAGCGACCAGCTGGGTGTTCTCTGGCTCCCCCTGGAGAGGTTGCACCATGCTGACATGGGGGTGGACTAGGAGTCAGGGAACCTGAGGTCCAGCACTCTCTGCCACAACCTCAGTATGTGGCCTGGGACAAGTCGTTTCACCTCTCTGTGCCTCAGTTTCTTTATCTAGCAGGAGTGGGGATGAACCTGGATAGTCTCCAAGGTCCATTCCAGAAGTTAACAGTGTAGATCATTTACTAGTTAAAAAGTACACGTCCCACATATTTTCAGTGGAGATTCTATATCAATGGTACAGAGGAGTCAGAGAAAAATTCTGCTGCAGGAATTAAAACACACACATAGATAGATGGCTCCAGGCCAGGCAGGGCACCTCACAGGAGTTCCCAAGCCACAGTTGACCATCTTTGCCTGCATCTGTCTCCAGTGTGAAAACATGTGAGCTCAGGTATGGCGAGGCAGCTGGCAACAATCCTCCAGGGAGCTCCGGCAATGAGGGCCCAGGTGCCTCCCTCATGGCCCTGCCAAGGTTGACATAAGAATTCTCCAGGTAGGGAATTTTTTGGAGATTCCCTGCTTAAGTTTTTGGAAAGTTTCCCCTGAGAAAACTGTGCTCAGGGAAATGGACAGTCGGATGTGGGGTCCAGTTAACCATTTCTGAAGGGAAAGGAGGTGTGCTGTCCATGACACCGCCCCAGCATCCATCTACCTCTGAATCCCACTCCCATCCCGCCAAGGACACCCCCCCACCAGAACAGGAGTCCCCAAAGGAAAGGGGCTCCGTTTGTTTAAAAAAAAAAAAGTCCTGTTCTCTTGGTCATTAATCATGCCTGTAAGAGCGTTTATTAATGCCCTGTCAATTGTTCAGAGTGAAGGCAGCCGTCAGCTGTCTTCCCTCCCCCTTAGCTGTGTGCAAACACTGGTGATTAAGCGCCAGATTTAACATCCTCATGAATATTTAAGAGGTTGTTTTTGAAAGTTTCCTGTCCTTTTACACTAATAGCCCCATTAAAACCTGTTTACAAGCCAGTCAAGAGAGTAACTGCGTGCACTTAAAACATGAGAGTGCTCCCCCAAGAGGGGCACGTGACCGCGTGAGGATCAATACGCCGCTTAAAGTAAGACTGTCTGCCCGCCCCCAGTGGAGCCCAGCCCCGCGAGAGCCGCGTAAAGGAGCTGGAAAGGACCCAACTTGTTAATTAGGCCAGTGAGGCGGGGTGTGGAGGAGCAAGCACTCCCTGCTGGGCTCCCCGTTGCCCTATTTGGGGGGTGACCCCAGCTCCGGAGACTTCCTAGAAGTTGCCCAAGTGATTTCAACAGCAGGCATATGGGGCCAGCGCAGGAAAGGAGTTGGTCTTTGGACCTGCTCACCTCCTGGACCTTGCCCTCCATGCTACCCCCAGCCCTGGACATCGCTTCTGTTCCACCGCCCATCAAATGAATCTCCTTCAAGGAGTTAATAAGGGCTTAACGAAAGGAACTATAATGAGGGAGGCACGCTAAAGAATTCCCAGAAGCTTTAAGAGAATTCCCAAAAGTTCTCATCCAAAGCAATGAGAGGCGAATTTGTGAGGAAGATATTAGGAATGAGGCCGGTGTCCCTTTTCTGCGTGGAAGAGGCTGCTTCCTCCATCAGCACGTGAGGCTGCCTTTCCTGCAGTTAGGGAAGAAGACAGAAGCGTGGGAAATTGCTTCGTCTTTGAAAGCAGGGGAACAATTACCTAATGTTGTCTCCTCTCACTTAGATGCACAGGAATAGGTAGACGCGTGAAACGGGCAGGGAGCTTTGCTGAAGGCCAGTGCCAGGTGGCCAGGTGCATTCTACTTCCTCTCCCAGCCCCAGCAAGCAGGACTCCCGGGGATGGGCTGGTGTGTGGCAGGCCCTCCCTTCCTCCAGGCAGGGAAATTCCCAAAGGCCAGATCTGCTTCCCCATCCATTGCCTGAGTCTGTGCTGAGAGTCCAAGAATCTCCTTCAGAGCAAGGAGACATGCCCTAAACTTTACCATCTGAATCCTTACTGTTCTTTCAAAATTTATTACCATATGGACGCTTCATGTTTCAATAGCATTGTGAGGTCCCTCAAAATACGGGCCGGGACTAGTCTGCTTTTTATCTGACATATTGACTGGTCCAGAGATGAATTTCCCTTTTTCTGTAATGGAATACATGCATGTGATACTGTATACGCTCATAGGTAATAATAATAATGTAATTGTAGCAATACTCACTGATCTGGAACATAGTAATCTGGAAATGTCTCCTCTCCAGAGATTCTACAAGGACCAAAAGTTAAGCAAAGGCTTCGGAACAGCCAAAGTAACTACTGCAAGATCCATGCACTAAAATTTAATCTTTTTCCTCATCAGGCCCATATTGCAGCAGATTAGTGACCTTTTAAATATGATTCTAGTAATTTTTGTTCTCTGTATCTCTAGTCAGTTAGGAAGAGGAGGGAGATGCCAGAGACAAACACACTGACCGCAGGAAGAAATTATAGCTCCGAACAGTGAGTAAGAATAAAAATCCTCTAGAAAGTGAGTCAAGAGTCCCAGCAGCACAGCAGTCTGGGGTCAGTTATTCCAGGGGCAAATAGCTTTCCTCACGGCCACATCCGCTCAGTTGGCAATAAAAAGATAATAAGCAATAAAGCCTCGGGCGTAATGAAGTAGGAAAGGGTGTGCTATAATTCTTTTAAAAGTCCAACTACAAGGGTTAAAACTTCTACAGTTTGGCAGCTTGAAGAGCTAAGCCTTCAACCATCCAGAAAATTTGTCTCCAGAATAACTCGTTCCTCCTCTGCCTTTCTTTCTTTCACTATATTCACATGTCACATTTCCAACAAAGAGTATTCAAAAGAATCCAGACAAATTTGTAAATGAGGAAGACAAGTTGCCACACGAAGAATCTGGTTTCATTACTTTACAGCCACTGGTGTGCTGCACTGGGTCACACGGGTTCAGGAGAGATGAGTGTTCAATTTTCAGGAATTTTGTGAGCTAGTGTTCAACACAGCCATTATTGGACATTAAATTACATAAACTTACAATCAAATAAATTATACTAAAAACAAAGGTAATCAATACTCAAAATTCATCACTTCTTAATCATTTTACTAGATTTTCCTATTCCCTATGCGTTTACAGCTATTTCTGTCTCTTCTATCTGTATGGTGAAAATGCCTGGTTACGGTATAATGTTGTCTGTCTCTCCCAAATCCACATTCAGTGACATCACTTTGGCAGCTTCAGCTGGCCATGGCGGGAGTATTTATACCACAGGAATTGGCAAATGCTACACGTAGTTTGTTTGTTTGATTTCTCCTAGAAAGGAGGTTGTTAAACCTGTGCCAGTGTACCACTGCTTATGGCCACATACCTCAGGTTGGTGAGACTTAAAGTGTGGGTTCCTGAGTAGGCAGGGGAAAAGGAGAAAGTTGCTGTGTGCAGGGAAGTAGAAAGGGTGATGGACTGGTTTTCAGGTGACCTACGTGCCTGTCCTGACTCTGCCTCTGGCTTTGTGACCTCAGGCAACTGTGGTAAAGCAACCAAAAGGACCCAGAATAGGTTGAATCAGATAATAGAACATGAAGTACCCATTTACTTTCACTCTTTCTTCTGCGTGCAACTTGCCATTAACACCAGCAAAGCCATTTCTGAAATTCAAGGCGTTCTCTAAATAACGAAAGCCTCAAAAGGTCTTCTAAGTGTTCAATATTATGATCCAGAGACTCAAGAGTGGTGGCCTGGAAGATGAAGAGGCTCTGGGGTCAGAATACCTGAATTTGGGTTCTTGTTATCCCAGTTCACTTTTACTGCTTGTGTAAGCTCGAACAAGTTCAACACCCTCCAGACCCTATTTCCAGTTGAATGTGAACAATTCCTGGTAGTATAGATCAGTGCAGACTTTCCGGAGAGACGTTTTGGTGGTACTTATTCAGATTAAGTGTCTATCGTATGACTCAGCAACCATTCTCTTGAGTGTGTATCCCAGAGGAATTCCCACCCAGGCGCCACAGCAGGGGTGAAGATGCTTGTATGTGCAGATTTGGAGGCCATCAAAGTTTCCACTAAGGGGCGTAGATGAGTAAACCATGATGGACCCTCACGGGGGGAATGTTATGCAGCATTTAGAGGCAAGGGAGTAGGTCTATGCGGGAACATGGATCACTCTTGAAAACATAGTAGAGTGAAAAATGTACAAACCAGAATGAGAGCTACAGAATATTACCACTTATGGAAATGAAAGTTGCATGCACACTACACAAATATACATTTTACATATCCACATATAAATAACAGGTAAACATCAGATTCCTTTAGAATTATTGCCTGTGTGGAAGAAGAGAAGCAGGAGTGGGAGTGAGTAATAAAAGGGAAAGGATTGATTGATTAATTATTCAAACAAGAGAGGGGCAGGGTACAAACAATGGATGATAGTGTGCCGTGTGCTAAGAAGTATGATTAAACCTAACCTCAATAAGAAATAATGAAAATTATAATATTTACGTACCCCACACAGTTTTTGTGCAGGTCAAATGGATAATGTATATAGAAATTATTAATGAATGATGAAATATTACACAGATATGTAATTATTATCATTATCATTACAGTGTAGCTGAGAAATAGTCAAGGGGGACCAAAAGAAAATCCTTAAGATATATGGCAAAGCATCTGATCTTTCTGTCTTGATAAGTTGAACTGATAAGGTCAAAAGTTCCTTAATTAAATATGCCTCTGTAAATTGCAAGTTTTTGGATAAAAATTTTGATCACTCTCAATTCTTCTTCTGAGTAATGGATTTGTGGCAGACGGCCTACCCACAGCAGGACTCCACTGTTACTCACACAGCAGCTTGCCTTTTTGTTCCCAAAGGATAAGCTGTGACTGGTCGAAGACAAGCAAGTGAGTGCTTGGGGCGGGAGCACGGGATCCAGTTCTGGTAAAAGATATGTAAGGGGAAGTTCACTTAGAGGGGGCTCCCTGACGAGTTTTTTTCCCTGTTAAAAAAAAAGAGAAAGAGATAAGGTTGAGGGCTTCTGTTTCTTCTTACCTGAAACGTGAGTACCTGAGGATTTGCTGTTTGTAGCTGAGGCAGTCACCTGTGGCCATGAGGCCAGAAGCCAGGAACCAAAAGCTAAATTGAGTGTTATACAGAAAGAGGCCCGTTCCCAGAGGGCGCCAGGTGACTAAGCCACCACACCAAATCTAAAACTGCCCACTTCTGGCTATTTGCATTCATTTGTTTTTCTTAGTGCCATCCAGTCGATTCTGACTACTAGTGACCCTGAGTATAGCAGAGTGGAACCATTCCCGATCTTTCTGCTCCATCTTCCCACCTTCCAGTGCTGCATCAGACAATGCTCTGCTGCTGTTCGTAGGGTTTTTGTAGCAGGTTTTTTTGGAAGTGGGTGGCCAGGTCCTTTTTCCTAGTCTGTTTTAGTCTGGAAGCTCTGCTGAGACCTGTCCACCGTGGGTGACCCTGCTGGTATTTGAAAAACTAGTGGCATAGCTTTCAGCATCACAGCAACACGCAGCCACCACAGTATGACAACTGAGAGACGGGTGGTGTGGTTCCCTGAATGGGAAATGAACCCGGGCCGCAGCAGTGAGAGCTGAGAGCGCCAAATCTTAACCACTAGACCACCATTTGAGTTCACTGAATGTCTTTATTGCTTTAACCACTGTTAGCCAGACGTTACTTGCGCCCAAACACTTCCTGATATATTTAACCTGGCCCGTCCTTGAAAGGAGATCTCCATTTCCTGTGCTTGTTCTGTAGGAAACATCTTCCTCTTCCTAGCTTCTCAACGTTTTCCCAAATGTTGTGTATGGCAAACAATGGGAGCAGAAAGCTGTGGTTTAAAGCAGGTGCAGCCTGACTGTGTTTTGTGTCATCCAAGGAGAGCTGGCATACGTGAAATAATACAGACCTCTGCTTGGAATGTCAGGAATTCTGAAAAGGTGCCACGTATCTAATTTTACCTCTGAAGCCAAAGATGGTGAGTCATGCCTGGTAAGGAACTGTCGAGGACAAATGCATGGACTGAAGAGGAGACGAAGCCACATGAGAATTGCCTTAAAATGCCATAAGGTCTGCGAGTGGAAGAGACTTAGACTTGTTCTGTGTGGTCCCACTGGACCAGTTTTAGCTTGATACCTCCAATCAGAGTTGCCCGATCCCAGAATAGCTTACGCTGTAAGGCTATGAGCTTCTGGGGCCTGGGTGTGTCCAAATCAAAGCATTCTTCATTGAACAGCAACTCTTTAAGGTTCCATTCAAGCCCAAGATCCTAAAATTATATAATCCTCTTGATAAAATGCAAATTATCTTCAAGGTCATAATTTAGTGAATACAGGTGAGGGCAGAGAACTTTGATGGAGATAACTATGCAGAGTGGAGAATCTGAAGTCATCAAAGATCCTTTTGCAGCTCCACATTTTTAGAGAACATAAAGGTTATGGTCATTTCATTTAAAAGTTGAAAATAGAATTACTGTATAATCCAGTAATTCCAGTTCTGGGTATATACCCAGAAGAATTGAAAGCAGGGTCTCAAAGAGATATTTGTATACCAGTGTTCATAACAGCATTATTTATATTAACCAAAAGGTGGAAGCAGCACAAGGGTCCATCGATGGATGAATAGATAAACAAAATGTGTTATATACATACAATGGAATATTATTCAGCCTTAAAAAGGAAGGAAATTCTGACACATCGTGTGGGTGAACCGTGAGGATGTTATGGTAAGTGAAATAAGCCAGTCACAAAAAGACAAATCCTGTATAATTCCACGTATGTGAGGTACCCAGAATGGTCAGATTCACAGAGACAGAAAGTAGAATGGTGGTTGCACAGTGTTTAATGGGTACAGACTTTCAGTTTTGCAAGATGAAAAGAGTTTTGGATACTGGTTGCACAACAATGTGAATGTATGTAATGCTATTGAACTGGACACGTAAAAGGGTTAAGATGGTAAATTGTATGTTATATGTATTTTACTACAATTTTTTTTAAATGATGTGGTCATTAGGTATTTATAGGACTCAGATCCAGGATCTTTTCTCCACAGTCCTGAATGCAAGGACTCCCATCCCTTCCAAACCCAGAGAAAAGGCAACCCCTTTCTCAGTGGCACCAAGGACAAGGAGGAAGTAGGCACAGCCATTGCTCAGAATCTTTGCCCGGTAGCTGGTCCTGCTTTAGAGAAGCCGTCATTCCCCTCCTACAAATTGCATTGCCCTGACTCCTGCTGCAGCTGTTTCTCCATCTAAACAAAGAACTCTAAAAGCAGTCACCGAATTAAATAAGAGTTGCCTCTGACATCGTTCATTTGACCCCTCTGTTCTTGAGACCCAGAGGGGGAAAACTATCTTGTCTCTGATCGTGCTTTGCATTAGTGACAGCCAAGACTAGAACTATCAGAGTCTCAAGGAGTGGCCCCTCCACTCACAGGTAGGTTGGTGGAAGTATTATTTAGCATTGCTAAAGAACTTCATATTTGCAAAGTGCTTTATGCTCATCTATTATTCATGCACTAATGAGAATGCTTAGATTGTACCTTTTCTCCAAGGAGCTCAAAGCACTTTGTAAATGTTAACTCATTCACCCCCTACGTCCCAATGGGACAGATAGAAATCCTCACCCCTTGGCACTGCACTTGGTAAAGAGTAAGCCCAGCAAAGACATCACAACAGACATGATGGAAAGTAGGATCAAGACCAGGGACTTCCAAGTTCCTGTCCGTCACTGCCTTTTATCTATCTAAACAGTGCTCCTGGTACCAAAACAAAAGCCCCAGAGTCCAATTATTTCAGGTATTTCTCTGAGGCTGAAAGTCATGTATGATAACAGAGGAAAGGGGCTTAAGTTGTAGGGAGGGGGAGAAGAAAGGGAGTAAAGTTAGAAGGAACGATTCCCAGCCATATTATAACAGCCAGCATTTACTGAGCCTTCAGGACGTGCCAGACCAGCAACTCCTGAGTCATCTTATTGAATCCTCATCTTATCATTAATTAGATAACAATTGTCCCCCTTCTTCATAGAAGAAACTGGGGCTTAGAGAGTTTAGGAAGCTTCCTCAAGACCAGCCCTGGAGAGTGGCAGCACTGTGACTAGATCCAGATCTAACTCCAGGGCTGGGCTCTAAAGCCGCATGTGAAACTGCTCCACCCCAATATTAAGAGATAAGCATGCCAGAAACCGTTACTCAGTAATGTTACAAAATCCCATTCTTAGAAAAAATTCCCCACCAAAGTCAATAATGAGGCAGAGGGATGAAGGAAGACCCCAAGAGAATTTTCTCACCCTTTCCTCTGACTTCCCATCACCTGTGACTTACATCTAGCATAGCACTAGCCATGTCCTAATATAGCCTCACATGTACAACACTGCCTCTCCTCCACCAGACTGTAAGCTCTGTGTCTTTGTCATCTTTGCACCCCTAGTGCCAATAGAGTGCCTGATACCTGGGAGGTACCCAATATGTATTGTAGGAAAGGAGGGAAGACAAGACTTTGGGACAGGTCTTAATGCATATCTGAACCAATCATCAAGGATTGCATGATTCTACATTTAACGCTATTGACATAGCTCATAAGTTTCATTTTGAAATTTTACTCTACACCCCTCATCTTCCACAAATAAGAAAAAATCAGTCGACAGATTATTGAATAGCTGCAGCCTTACAAGGCTGTGGGGTGTCCTGAAGACACCCATGAGGTAATGTTTACCCTCCCGGAGTTTACATTCCACTTAGAGGCTTGATGGTAACACACAAGAGGCAACTGATGAATGACACAAGATAAATTTACATGCTAAACTGAGGTTTGGATTAGAGGGTTTTGGGGAATTGGGGACTGAGGAAGGCTTCATGGAGAAGGCGATATCTGAGCAAGAACTAAAAAGATGAGCAAGCGTGGCTAGGAAGAAAAGAAGGCATTCCCACTGAGAGAACACATGGAGCCAAGACAGAACAACGGGCACAGTCCGTGGGCAGAACAAGAGGACCAGCCTGTCAGGGGCAGGTGGGGTGTATTAAACAGGCATCTCTTTCCCAGCCACAGAAATGCCTTCAACTCCTTGAAAACCAGCCATTGGCATGGGATGTGCAACAAGCTATTCAACGTTAACCTCAGTTCCAAGGAATCATTTCTCTACCCCTTTGTTCATTAACTTTAAACTGGGGTGTCCTCTTTCAATGAATACTAACTCACTGAGATTCATAACTTGAGCTGGAAAGCCTGGGAATCAATAAAGAAGCAATGTGTTCTAAACAATATTAAAACTTCCTGGTGCTGCAGTAATTAGAACTTCAAACACTAATAAAAAACGTACAGTTAATTAGCAGTAGTCGTAAAAGTCTAAGAACAAATATCCTATGTATTAAATACAACAACTAATGCAATTGCCACATATAGATGGAAAAACTAAAGAGGGAGATGGGTGGAAAATGAAAGTTCTTGCCACAATAATGTCAGCTCAGAACCTAAAACACTGTTTCTCCTGGTCTTTGTGATCACAATTCCTTATTGTAGTAATGTTATTATCACACCATCCTTACTGTTGATATCAGAATGCTTTATTTCTTATTAGTAAGTTCCATTTCCCTGAGAAGTCAGAAAATTTGGCATACCTTGGTTAAGTTGCAATCTAAACTCCACATCATTTTCTCATCCTCTAGACCAAACTCATTTATAAAGGCACATAGAGAGACACGAGCACACACACACCAAGTTGGTAGCTGGTTTTATGCATAGGTGAAGTCAATAGCCACCTATCCAACATCAATTGAAGGCCTTAGGAACATCCATCCCAAATCATTCAAAATTATCTCCTTCCCTAACCTTACAACACTCCATCTTCAGGACAGCTTGATGAAAAGGCTCCCAGAGGAACGCAACACCACCTAAGAAGTATTCTTACCAAAAAAAATCAAATTTGAATCTGATTGCACCTCTAGATTTAATGACCAATGTATAGGAAATATATTGGATAGGGGAAACACATTAAACATCACCACAGGGATGCAGTTAGAAAAACTCAAACTGAGAAATTCCATAGGGCAAAGAACCCGGTTTCTTCACCAAATAAATTGCTAGGATAAAAAGAAATGGAAAAGGAATCTGTAGGTTAAAAGTTAAAAGATGTCGAGCAATCATGGTCCTTGGTAAATACCCAAAGGATTTGAGAACTTAGGTCCACATGAAAACCGGCACACGATGTTTATAGCAGCTCTATTCATTGCCAGAACTTGGAAGCAGCCAAGATGTCCTTCAGCAGGTGAATGGATAAATAAACTGTGGTGCATCCACACAATGGAATCTTATTCAGTGCTGAAAAGATATGTGCTATCAAGCCGTGAAAATAAATGAAGGAACCTTAAGTGCATGTTACTAAGTGAAAGAAGCCAATCTGAAAAGGCTACATGCTATATGGTTCCAACTATATGACATTCTGGAAAAGGCAAAACTATAGAGACAGTAGAAAGATTAGTGGTTGCCAGGGGTTGAGGGGAGAGAGGGATTAATAAGCTAAGCACAGAGGATATTTAGGGCAGTGAAATTATTCTGTATGATATTGTGATGGTGAATACATATCACTATACATCTGTCCAAACCCATGGAACGGACACCACCAAGCGTGAACGCTAATGTAGACTGTGGTCTTTAGATGATGATGATGTGTCAATGTAGGTTCATCAATTGTAACAAATGGGTCACTCTGCTGGGGGATGGTGATAATGGAGGAGGCTAGGTCTGTGTAGGGGCAAGGGATGTATGGGAAATCTCTGTATCTTCCTCTCAATTTTACTATGAACCTAACACTACTCTAAAAACTAGTCTTTTTTTTTTTTGAGGAAGATTAGCCCTGAGCTGACATCTGCTGCCAATCCTCCTCTTTTTGCTAAGGAAGACTGGCCCTGAGCTAACACCCATGCCCATCTTCCTCTACTGTATATATGGGACGCCTACCACAGCATGGTTTGCCAAGCGGTGCCATGTCCGCACCCGGGATCCAAACCAGCGAACCCCGGGCCGCCAAAGCAGAATGTGTGCACTTAACCGCTGCGCCACCAGGCCGGCCCCAATACTAAAGTGTATTTTTATTAAGTTAAAAGACAAACAAATCCAATGCAATATATAGTCTTTATTTGGATATTGATTCAGACCTATATATACATTTTTTACTCATATGTGTATTTATATATATGTAAAAATACATATATACCAAGAAAGTTTAAACACTGGTTGACTAGATAGTTGATGATACTAAAGAATTGTTATTCAGTGTTTTAGGTGTGATAAAGGTATTGTAGTTATGTTTTTCCTAAAGAGTCCTCATATTTTGGAGATAGTTCCCGAAATAATTACAGACAAAATACTACAGCATCGTATTTGTTACAAATAGCCAACAGGGGTGAGGGACCAGGGATATAGATAAAATAAGACTGGCCTTGAGTTGATGAATCTTGAGGTTGGGCAATGGGTACATGGGGATCTATTATGCTGTATTCTTTACTTTTGCAGGCGTTTGAAATTCCACATAATAGGACTCACGCTTCTCTCTCTGCCCTGCTCTCCTGTGGCTTTGGTGTCTTGCATTTTAGTGCTTTGTTTTTCCCTAACTATTGTGTTAGGCTCTTGGCTGTCATCATCCACCATGTTCTTGACCTGATATACTTTGCCAAACTTGCCCCCTTACCCTCTGGACAAGAGGTAAGGTCAGATCATTCCCTCCTCTGCTCAAACCCTGCAGCGGCCCCCACCTCACTCAGAGCAGAGCCAAGGTCTCAGCAGTGACCAGCTTCTTGAGGACATCAGGCCCACTTCTGCTCAAGGCCTCTGCAGTTGAAGTGCCTTCAGCCTGCAACATCTTACCCCAGGTTCTCTGATGGCTTGAGCACTCTCCTGCTTCCAGTCTGCTCAGAGGTCACCTTCAAAGTGAGGTTTTCCCCGGCAACCTTCTTTAAAATTGCAAACCCTCCCCATTCTCGTCCCCCAGTTACCCCCTTTCCTCCTTTATTTTTTTTTTCACAGCATGTATCACCATCAGACCAACCATACACATGCTTTACTCACTAATTTTTTTATTTTCTCTCCCCAGCTAGAGTGTCAACTCCATGCAGGCATGGGTTATTTGTTTGCTTACTACTGACGTAGAGTGGGTGCTCAATAATATGTGAAAATGAATTCTTGGAGACAAGTGTGGTGGCTGATGAGCGTCAAGCCAAGTCCCCTGATGCCAACAAGAGGACCTGCCTGAAAGAGCTGACCTGGGTGGGCTCCCGTGGTGGGACCTCTGAGGAGGAAGCCCCTGAGGCAGGAGAGGGCTCCCAGGCAAACTTCCCCTCCTGCACAGCACTGCTCTGGGCAGCCCAGCCTGCACGCTCCCCACCCACCCTCTCCTCTCCCCAGTGTGGCAGTTTATTCCAGTTTTGTTTTCCTTCTCAGTTTGTCACAATAGCAGATTCTCTTGTGTCCTAACTTTGGGAAGAGATGATGTGACAGCTAAGGCAAAGGAAAGATGTGCCATGCTTTTCTAGAACTTTCTGTGCTTCCTCTCTTCCGTCTCGCCACTCTATCTACTGTAGCAAAGCTGGCTCAGGGCTCTCACCTCCTACTCTTCAAGGTGATCTTCCCTTTCTTAATATCTTCCCTTCTTCCATCTTGCCTTCCAAATCCTTAAGCCCTGCCGCCTTGATGCCCACACAGGTCCACATGCTCCTCTCTTTTCTCTGCTCTCCTATTGCTTTGGTGTCTTGCATTTTAGTGCTTAATTTTTCCCTAACTGTTGTGTTCTGTGGGTGAATCTTCTCTCCAAACTAGACTGAAAGGCGTGGACTTTCCTTTCTTTTTCTATTCAGTATCCCCATGGATCTTCGCTCCACATTAGCCACAGAACTGACACATCAACCGCACCACTCCCAACCCAGCTGCTCAAGCTGGAGATGGACTCGATCCCTAACTCCAGCCTCCTCAGTCGGTCCCCAAGACTCCTTGAGGCTCACTCCTAGTTATTTCTCCCATAGTCTGTCCACTCCCACTGCTACTATCCTAACTCAGGTCACTGTCAATGCTACCTTACTAGTCTCCCTGCCTCCTGGCTTGCGGCCATCCAATCTGCTCTGCACAGAGCACCAAGGCAGTCTTTCTAAGATGTAATTGGGCCATGTCACTCCTCTGCTTAAAGTATCTGGATGACTCTTCATTCTCCTCCAGGTAATATCCAGTCTCATTACATGTCTTACATGGCCCCTGGTGATGTGGACCCTCTTTCCAAGCTTCAGCCAGACTGAACCTCTTTCAGTCCCTTTCAATTGGCCATGTTCTCTCTCCTACAAGCCCTCCAATAAGCCTTACTTTTTGCTTGGAACACTTCCCCCGTGCACCTCTCCTGACTCAACTCTGGCCTCAGCTTACACATCACTTCTTCCTGGAAGACATCCCAGAAACCCCTGCAGTGGGTTATACGCCCCTTCTCTGCGTTTTCAGGGCACTCACCTTCCCCCCTTTTGCTCTGTATTGTAATTTTCTGCTCCTCTGTTCCTCTCCCCCACAGACTGTATGTTCAGTGAGGGCAGGAACTATGGTACCCTGTGATATCTCCTTTCCCTAGCACAATGCCTGGTGCCCAAGTAGGTACTTGATAAATATTTGCCAAATGAACAGAAGAAAAATGGAATGACATGATGATCTGAGGCTCTAAGAAAATGTGACTCACAAGATTTTGAAAAACAAAAACAAAAACAGGGACATTGACTTAAAGTCCCACCTGGTAGAGAAAGCAGGAAAGCAATGATTTCTCAAGCTGCAACTCTGATGCAAAGAATGCTTTGTTAAACTTGTGGATTTAAGGGCACCCAGGATGGTGAGCTATAGGGACTGTAGGATTCCCAGCTTGAGGATCTGGACCATTGGATTCTAGTCTCATTTCTGTAACCGCTTGGCTATGTGACTTAAGCCTCCTTTCCTCTTCCATGAAATACACCACTGCAGTGGGGATTTCTGCTCTCTCAGCTTTAATGTGCTTTGTATATATGGCCAAATTAGTAGGACAAAGAATTAGCTGTCACAAAAAATTTTCAGTTAACAGAGTAATTTTCCCTGTGTCTTGGTTGGATTTCCCTAGAAATAGACTCTAAGGCAAGGATTTGAATGCAAATACTTTGTTTGGGAGATGGTCCCAGGAAGCACCAGAAGAGAGGTGGGAAAGTGAGACGGGGAAGAGAAGGAAGGCAACGAGGGGTGGGTCACCAATCAGGTGACCACATGGGCAAGCTCAGTCATGCTGGCAGACAGAGTGGAACATGCCACAGAGTTATGCTCCCTGAGGGGCAGGCGAGCAGGATATTTATACACTCACTTCCATCAATTGTTATCTGAGGGCTATCCCCAAGAGCACGAAGTCCCCGACACTTGCAGCCTTCAAGGACAGTCACACATGCCTGCAGCTGGAAGCCATGGGTGCGTACTTTAACAGTGAGTGCCAAAAGGATACGGGCAGGACCTCTACAGCATTAGTGACAACCTGGTCACTTTCCTGGATACGTTCCTACCTCTTGCTTTTTGTCCTACTGTTTCCTAGGGAATCAAGTGCAAGCGAATTCAAGTCTTGCGATTTGGCAACAGCTGGAATTATTCATCATGATTTTTATTGCTGCAGCTATGTTCGTTTGTGCATTTCTTATTTCTATAAGACAAAAAAAGGTGTCAATTCAGCACTGCCTCAGTGGCATGGCCTTGAAGGCTGCTGCAAGAGTCTCCTGTGAGCGCTCAGAGCAGCAGTTTCAAATCTGTGTCACCTGAAGAACACTTCATCATGTTTCCAGGCCCTGCTTTTTCTTTCACAGCTTCCGGGAAGGACTTGAATTCGATCCAATCAGACATGCACAACTTCAGCTGTTTTGAATCTACCTGCATGCGAATGAGACCCTAAGGAGAAGGTTCTTCAGGATGAAGAAAAGGGTTTGGATATCGCCTTGTGTTTCTTTAACCTATGCAGGTATTCTTTTTAACAACAAAGAATCTGATTTTCTGTGACAGTATTCCTAAAAGAAAAAAGCAGAAATAAAAATGGAATTTTCACTATATTTCTTTGTTTTTCCCTTTTATTTTTTAACTATTGAATTCAGTCCAACAGCTGATGTTTTGGTTGCGATTTTTCCTGCCATTGTGATTGTCTCCATGACTCGGTTGACCATCCTGGCTGACTTTTTTTACTCATCAGTGCATCATTTTGGCACTGTGCAGACGCAGCTTGAGGCAATTTGGAGGCAGTGACTGGCAACTGCACCAGAAGCAAATTCTTTCTGGGGTTTGTCTCAGTTTCAAATGCAGGTGACTAAATGACACTACCTGCCTCTCCCCCTCCATAACCAACAGACACACGCACACTGTCGTGGGCATCAGCCAAGTCCATACAGTGCACAGCTCAAATGAAACTCATCAGAACACTTGGAAATGACAGAGTGAACACCAGGAGCTTGTTCCTAATGATATTTTCAATCACCGAGGATTTCCCTCTAAGCCATGCTCGTCTGTTTTTTCAAATTGCTAGAAAGGACATTAATAATGTTACTATTCCTCCAAAATGGGGCAAGAAACTTATGGAAAAGAGGTTGATGGACCGAGATTAAAACTCTAGCCTCCTCCCTCCCTTTCCTCCAGTTAGAGGGGTCAAACCAGCCAGCCAGTTCTAACATGCTGAGAAGCCAGAAATTTCCATGCAAAATGATCCATATTGTTTAAAAAATGAAACTTCGAGTGGTGGTTTTTTGTTTGTTTGTTTGTTTTTCTCAACTGCTACTCTCACATAACAAGAGGCAATGAGACTGAGAAATCAAAGATAAAGAAAATCTACAGACTGTCCAAAAGCTTTACTTCCTAAATCAATGAATGCACCAGTATTACACTCTCCTACTCCATTTTTGTTAGTCTCCAACAAGGGGCAGAAAGGATGGTGGAAAGACCATTCTCCCAGAGAGTCTGTGGGTCCGGGCTTGAGTTCCAGCTCTCAGTGAAACTGGGCCAGTCACCTCCCCTCTCAAGGCCTCAATTTCCTCATCGCTAATCCCTGCCCTTTCCCCCTCAACTTTCAATGTTCACATACATTAAGCTGGTCAGAGACCTTGCCAATTCCCAATGCATTCTAAGAAATGACTGTTTTCACTGGCTCACCAGAAGTGCAAAGCATGAGCAAAGGTGTAGGAGGGGTGTATATGTGTGTGTGACTGCAGACTCCAGCTCAACAAGGTGGACCCATGATGAGACTCTCGATGATGTAGATAAGTGAGGATGGGGAGGAGGTAGCAGGCAGGGACTGGGACAGACTTCTGCTGAGAATGTGAATAATTTCCCCTCACCATCCACCTATCTGAGATCCAAACAGGTGAGCAAATGACTCTCGTAAGAGGTAGCCTTCTCTTTCTGGCAGTACAGCAGGAGAAATACCCTGAAAGTTCCTTTCCATAAAATCATCTCAAATACTGGATAAAAGGTAAAAATTATATTGTTAAATGCACTGCTGAACTGGCACAATCATGAGAAACACAAAGACATCAAAGATAAAGTGGAAGCAAGAATTCCAGGGGCTAAATAAGTGCCAAGGCTGGCCTTGGCTGAGGGTCTTTTCTGAAACCTGAAGACCTGAGTTTCCGCTTTGATGGCTGTGTGGGAGATAAGGTAAGGAGTCTAATAGGGGACCCTGACCTAAAGGTGAGACAGCAAAGAGCTATACCCTCTGTAAGAGGGCAAATGATAAAGAAATCTGCTGCTCAGAAATGCTCAACAAGGGAATTTGTCTATTTTAGCCTTTGCGTTGGGTGGGAAAAACGTTTCTTCCACCAGAATCTGTATCTACAGTCAGACCTTACACAGGAATTTGGTCTGAATTCATGTTACTTATGTGGTCCAATAAATCTCAAGATGAACTTTAATTTAAAATGATCCTGAGAACATGGATAAACCTCAAAAACATTATGCTAAAAGTGAAAGAAGCCAGATACAAAATACCACATATTCTGTGATTCCATTTATATGAAATGTCCAGAAAAGGCAAACTTATAGAAGAAGAAAAGAGACTAGTGATTGCCTGGGGCTGAGGAGTGGGAAAGCTAAATAACTACAAATGGACAAAGGGATCTTTGAGGAATTATGGAAAAGTTTTAAAACTGGATTGTGGTGATAGTTGCACAACACTGTAAACAGGCTAAAACTCATTGAATTGTCAATCTTATAGTATGTGCATAATACCTCAACAAAGTTGTTTTTTAAAAAGGTCCTTGGCTGCTAAGTGTCCAAGTGACTAATGGAAGGAACGCAAGACCTTGCTGGAGGAATACAAGTTCATAAAGAATATCCACAGATAAAGTTGCAAATAAAAGGAGCAACTCACAGTCAAAAATCATAAAACACACAAGAAACCAAGACATTTATGAGTTAGAACTAGAAAAAACATAAACAGATCAAGCCAACAAATACTTCAGATAATGGAATTAACATGGAATTAACTGAGACAAAATAAACAATAACTATATTGCTAATTTTATTAATTATAACTATGAAGTAAAAGAGACACTTGGAAATATGCACAAGCCACAAAACTTTCTAAATACAACCAAGCATATTTGGAAGAATCAGAGAGATATTCCAGAAATTATATATATAAATGTACTATATATGTATAAATACATATTATACTTATAATTATATATATATAAACTTGAAATTGAATTTTAATAGACTGCTTAAATAGTAGATTAACAGTAGCTGAAGAAATAATTAGTAAACTGGAAGATAGATCTAAAGAAATTAATCAGAAGTTAGGGGACAAAGAGAGTTTACAGGATGTACAGGGTAGATGGAGAAGGCGTTCCATGTGGCTAATCAGAATTCCTGAAAGAGACAATAGAGAGAATGGAGAAGAGGTAATATTTGAAGAGATAATGGTTGAGAATTTTTCAGAACTATTGAAAAAAAATCAATCCTCAAAATCAGGAAGCCCAAAATAATCCTAATCAAGTTAAGTAAATCTAGTCATCATAGTATAACTGAAAAACAACAAAGCAAAAAGAAAATATTCAAAGTAGGCAGAAAGAAGAGAGAGTTCACCTATAACAGAATGGCAGTTAGAATGATGGCTAACTTCTCAGTGCAAGAATAAAAGCCAGAACACAGTGGACTGTCAATGTGCTGAGAGAAAATAACAGTCAACTTAGGTGTTCTATAGCAAGAAAAACTATCTTTCATGAACTAAGTGAAAATAATTTTTAGACAAAAAGAGAAAGACAATAGAAGAACACAGTACCAACAAATCCTCATCAAAGGAAATTCCAAAGAAGGTACTTTAGGCAGACAAAAAATAATACTCAGGGGCAAAAAGAAATGATAAAAAAAAATAGTGATAAATGAGTGACTAAATAATAAACACAAAATATTGACATGTATGAGTAAACATGAATATATGGATAAATGTGTGAGTAAATATAGCATTGGCTATATGAAATAATATTAATTAGCCCAACTTGTATGACTAATAAACAAGACTAAAATACAACAGAACTAAATACAAGGCAACAGTAGCCAATAAGTTGGGTAGGGGATGTTTACAGTTTGCGCATGATAAAATTTTTGCATTGCTCAGGAGGATGATAACATTTAGGCTTTGTTAAGTTAATTAGGCAATTTTAAGTGACCAGTATAACCATAAAAGAGCATATAAATGGTAAATTAAAAGAAGTGCAAAATAAAATGACAACATTAATTTTTTTAAACACTCAATCAACCCAGCAGAAGGGAAGGAAGAAGAAAACAGAAAAACAAGATGACACTAAATAAAATGATAGAAATACATACGAAGGTATCACTAAAAATTAAACCCATTTAAATAAATCAAATTATTGGGTTAAAACACATTGTTAGCCATATTAGGATAGGCCAAGTTATGCTGAGATTAAAAATAAGGAACCCTCAAATCTTAGTAGCTTACAACAACAGAGGTCTCTGTTTCAGTTATTTATTGATCCAAACAAATCACTCCTAATATTAGTGGCTTAAAGCAACAACAATTTATTTTTTCTCCTGTGTTGTGGTTTAGTTGGGCAGTTCTGTGCTCGCTCATATGTCTGCCTTCATCTGCTGGGTTAGTGGAAACTGCAAGGTCTAAGATGGCCTCACCCTGGTAGGGATAGCTAGCAGGCTATAACCTGTCTCTGTGACGTCTCTCATCGTTCAGTGGTCTAACCCAACCTTCTTTACATGGCAGCTGGGTCCCAAGAAAGTGAAGGTAGAAGCTGCAAAGCATTTTGAGGCCTAGACTCTGGAACTCATACAATGTCACTTCCACCACAATCTAACGGTCAAGGTAAATCACAGGCCAGCCTAGATTCAAGAAAAAGGCAGCACAGGCTTGGTAAGCTACCCCGGTTCATTTCTCAATCATGTAACATGTCCATTGTAGGTCAGCTTCATGTTGTTTTCAACCCAGGCTGATGAAGGGAGTCTCAAAATATTTCCAGTGTCATGGCAAAGGGAAAAGAGATCCTGGTGAAGCACATGACAGCTCCTAGAGCTTCCAGCTAGAAGTGATCTTTGCTCATATATCATTGGCCAACACAAATTACATGACCAAGCCTGAGTTACAGTACCCTGGCACAATGAAGTTACGTTAAAAGAGATCATTATTAGAAATGCTACTGAAGTGTGATCTAGTTGGGTAGGGAGAGAGAAGGAAATCACAAAATACCTGGATAATATGGAAGGCTAAAAATCAGCTTCTAAGAAAATTTCAGAAAATATTGTATGTTACACTAACAGGGTTAACCAACAATGACAGTTATGGAATAATATCGAGCTTATGCCCAAGAGGCTGAGCTATTAGGAAGAGTCTCAAGGGGCTTAGGTCATTTCTGAGTTCAAAACACACACCAAGTCCCCCACTGCCATCTAAATATTTCTCTTCTGGTTATAAACCCAGTGCTGGAATCCCCAAAATTTCCATCAAGTCCAGCTTATTCTACTGAGGGTCATAGATAAAGGAAAATGTTAGGGTATGTATCTTGGGTAAGTTCAACTGTCAACAGCATTTTTACTGACATCCTTTATGTGTTCATCTCCTGGCTATGTGTTGTAGTGAATGCCAAAGTGTATGATAATCTCAAAGGTCAGAAAAACAAGACTTAAACATATTAAATCGTCAAAGACCAACACAAAAGCTTTTATATCATAGATAGCTATGGTCTGTTCCCTGTTCCCCAGGAGGCAGCCATGAGCCACTGAGATATTTGTACTTCAGTAGGCAGTGAAGATACACATAAAGCACAGGAAATTATGGCGACCAATGCAGTGTGTAAATGATAGAGCAGGTGGTGGAGAGTCCAGGTGCTGGAAAGGATCAGAGGAAGGAAAAATTGCCGAGAACTGAATTCGTCATCTTGAAGGAAGGGGAACAAGTGCTGAACATCAAAGGATAACAAGATTATTCTTGGAGAAGAGATAGAAAATTTTTGCAAAAGGTGGGAGCAACATGAACAAAGCCTCCCCAGGAGGGTCCCAAAGAATGTGACACAGGGAGGAGCAGAAGAAAATGTCCCACAAAGTAACACCTTATTACCACCTCAGTTTGGGCCCCAAATCCCCAGTAAAATACTCTAGCAAGAGGTTAGGCCAGGTGGCCCACTCTTTTTCCTAAGTTGTTCAAGCCTCCAACTAAAGTATACCAGGCAGCCCTTCTGCTCAGTTCCACTTCTGCCAATGCCCATACGCAAATGACAAATCTTACTATATTCCTATTATAAAAGGTAGAGCAATGCCTACCCGCCCTGCACTGACCTTTTATGGCACAGCATCTTCCTCTAGCAAATATGATCCTATCAGCTTCCCCAAATCTAATCAATTAGATTAGCATTCCTTTTCCTTAAGAAGAAGGGAGGAGTATAGGAATGAACTCCTGAGCACTAAATACCAAGTGGGCCACACATCACTAAGTACAAGAGTCATAAGAGGCTTCCACTAAAAGATGAGAGTCAGGACTGGCAACAAGGGACTGATGAGTCCCTGCCTTCATTGGTTCTTTTTTTTTTTCCTGAGGAAGATTCACCCTGAGCTAACATCTGTGACAATCTTCCTCTATTTTGTATGTGGGTCACCACCACTGCATGGCTGCTGATGGATGGTGTAGGTCCCGAACCCAGGCCGCCAAAGTGGATCATGCCGAACTTAACCACTAGACCACAGGGCCAGCCCCTGCCTTCACTGGTTCTTGATGGTAGGTGCAATAATTGCTAATGTTGACACCTTGCTTGTATATTACTCCATGTTTCTTTCTCTACCACATTGGGGAGACTCATTTCTTCAGAGATTTCTGCAACAAGAAATGTAGAATCCAGAAAATGTCTGTTTGGTTTGGTTTTTGGTGTTTCTTAGTATCACACTTGTTCTGTTGGAACCACAGAAGTCTCCCAACCCTCTGCCCCAGAACTTCAGCACAAACAACACTCCTATATTGTTTTTATTTGGGATCAGACAAGTTAGCCTTGAGTGCATGCTGTCCTGTCTGGTCCTCTGTAATGTTAGTGTTAATCTTGTCTCCCCCAGGAGCTCCTTTCCATAAATTCTCACTATTTCCTACTTCCTGCTTATAGCCAGCTTTAAAAAAAAAAGAAAGAAAGAAAAGAAATCTGTGGGATATTTACTGTCTTCCTGGGCAAGAAAAAAGAGATTGAAACTATGTCAGCCCCTCCTTCAAGTGCCTTATTGCAGTGGAATGACTCAATTATCAAATAAGTTCACACCGTAGGATATAATAATGGAAGAGTGTTGACAAATCTGGCCTTTTCATTACTATATTAAATATATTTCTGCTGCTGGGCTAGCCAGATAAATACAGAATGTGTGTCATCCAAAAGGCAGGGAAGATAAGTATTCCATTTGGAGTTAATAATGTGCTATTAAAACTACATGTATCAAACTATTTCATGCATAATGCAAACATATATCACAGTTAGGACAGTACTATGGTTTGAATGCCCCCCAAAATTCATATGTTGAAATTTTAACCCCGGAAGGCAATGGTGTTAGTAGGTGGGGACATTTGGGAGGTGCTTAAATCATGAGGGTAGAGCTCTCATGAATGGGATTAGTGCCTTATAAAAGAGGCTCCAAAGAGATGCCTAGCCCCTTCCACCATGTGAGGACACAGCAAAAAGATGACAGCTATGAACTAGAAAGAGGACCCTCCCCTGGCCATGCTGACACCTTGATCTTGGACTTCCAAGCCTCCAGAATTATGAGAAATAAATTTCTATGGTTTATAAGCTACCCAATCTGTGTAGTTTGTTATAGCAGCCTGAACAGACTAGGACAGTCTTGAAATGCCTAAGGGCCAAGCTAGATTATGAGTCTAAAATGTGTGGGTTTCTGCCATAACCCCATAGGAACGACTTGGTGGTAAGATTCTCCTCCTGTCTGCTCTCACAGATCCCATTTTCCAAGGGTTAAGAAAGTGATTTTGTTTAATCTTGGTGACAAACATTTGCATCAGCCTAAAAACAGAGATCAGTGGGGGTATTGCTCCTGGGAGGTTTCTGTTAAAATGTTCACAGAGTTTAGTGTGACAGAAGGAAACAAGGGCCATCAACCAACAGGGTTATTGGTACCCAGGGGGCCAAGAGTCCGTTGGCTTCCCTGCATAGAGCTCTGGGTGCAGCTCAGGCCCCAGATACACCTAGAAAGCCGAAACCTGTCACAACGGACCAGGTCAGATGCATGTTCCTGCAGCCCCTGATTTACTTTCTCTTAACTTGTATGTGTCACTTGGGTCCAGACATTTGTCTTCTTTGACTATGCTTCTCACTCGCTTCCAAGCCATACCCTTATGGAGAAAGACAAGCTCATGTCTGTGGTTCATTCCTCTCTATTCAATGCTTCCTTTAGAGCGTGTTGCTGAGACCCAGCGGTAGGGTAGCCCTGGCTTCCTGGAGTACCAGCATCTGCCTCTCTATGGGGCTGAACGTGTGTGATTTTAGGAAACTTCAGGACGCTGACTTCCATGAAGCCTAGACTGGTAGCTCCTGGGAGGTCAAGGAGAGGTACAACCTGCTGCCATGGCCACAGCCTTCTTTTCCCACCCCGACCCAGCCTCTGGGTTCTGATTATGAGGATTTCAATAAAGAAGTCATCACCTTCCACTGACACCTTGATGGAGAGGAATGGAGAACAGGGATCTGGCGCCAGTTCAGCCCAATCCTGATGACCTTGAGCAAGTTACCAATCTCTATGACAGTTTTTCTCAAAATATATCCCTAGAATACCAGATTCAGAACCACCTGCTACAGATCTGGGCCCCATCCCAGGCCGGCTGGCAGAATCAGTCTCTAGGAGTGAGCCACACTTACGCTTGAGAACCATGGTCTAAGGACTCGGGATTATTATCTGTCAAATGGACCAACACAGGCCATGTATACTTAATGAGACTCTTAGAAGGAGCAAAATGGTATGGAGTACGTAAAATAGTACATAGTCCACTTATTGATTAAAAGCACATTTGGGATCCAAACAGATGTGTCCTTGAAATCTGGTTTTGCCACTTACCAACTATGTGGTCTTGAGAAAAGTTATCCTCTCTGAGCCTCATTTTTCATGATCTGCAAAATGTGGCTAATAATACCTAGATCATGGGAATCATATGAGGATTAAATGAAAGCATGTACATAAAATGCTTCATGTGTGCCTAGCGCATAGAAGGTATTTTAATCATGGGCACATTTTTCCTCCTCTTCAGAAAATGTCTCAAACCTGAATGAGAGTACTTCCTGTCTTGTTACGAAGTGAGTCTCTTGATGCTTTTCCCACAGAACTTCCCAACTTGGTCTTAAGTCTTGCCTTTCATAAGCAAGTGCCCAGGCATTTTGGGTTCCTCTTAAGACAGGCTTGTAAAAAGCTACTAGCCTGCTTATTTGGAACTAATAAATTGGTATCTTTGCTTTCTGTGCAGTTCCAAATAGTTGATACTCTTCTATTTTCCCCCACTCCATATCTTCTCTCTCAATTTGCAGACCTAAATTATGGAGTAAGAGCTCTACCCCTATAGCCACCCTTCAAGAAAGCTAAAAATATTTTTAGCATGTTAACAGACAGTTGATATCTAAGCTACACGTTCACAGCTGCTGGTGCTTTGGAAGGTTGCAAAAGAAATAAAGGAAAAGCAAACTGAATGAAACCAAAAGCTGGGCTTAAAGTGATCCTGGCAAGTCTCCAGCAGCTGTGCCCCCTAAACTGGCCTCCTTCACTCTTGTTATCAACATCCCAGGTCAGGAAAGAAGACGGTAGGGGCTCTTAGGCGTGGAAGTTGGATAAAAGCACTTGACAAGCCCACCTCCTTGTCCCAGAGCCAATTCTAAAACCTCCATCTGATAACGTTGGGAGGCCATCCTCCCCCATCAACCAATAGTTAGTAATCCAAAAATGGACTTCTTTATTCCACTGTTAACAGAAATAAATGACACCATGTCCCGCTGTCCTTGCATTAGAGAAGGAAAAAAGGAAGGAAAGTAATCTAGTTCAGTTGTAAGTAACGTCGGGCACGAGGGACCTTTCCGAAATGTTTGCCCCAGCAACTTTGCCCCCGCCCCAGGGGATAAAAACGCCCCCATCAGGTGAGAGGCTTAGAGTTCCCCCGCAGACATCTAACTGGATTCCGAACCCAGAAACCCCGGGAAAGAGGTGGTTTCATGCGAGGCTGTCAACTTGAGCGCATTTCTGATTCCATCGCTGGCCTCCATCATTTCAGGCGTCCTGCTTGCCTATGGTAGGGATCCGATTTTTATACTTTCATAGCACTCCGGGCTGGAGAGAGGACCTTTTCCAGGCAAGACCCGCGCGGCCAATCCTCGGGGCGCGAGAAGGCGCTGTCGCCGCAGAGCCCTGCCGCGGGAGGAGGGCGAGACCCGCGCGGATCCGGATAGTGAAAAGCGGCTAGCAACACCCAGGAAACTCTCGGCTGAGCCTCGGATCAAGGACCTGGGTCCGCGGCGCTCTGCGCAACACCCGCCAGAAAGCTCCCGCCCCGCCTCTCCCCTCCTCTGACCCATCCATCCACCGCGAATTACTAGACGAGCGAGTGCCGGGACGCGCTGGGCCGCCGCATCTGCCCAGCCGACTCTGGGGAACCCAGGGACGGCGAAGCTGGGCATGACCCCGTCCTCAGTGTATCCAATCTGATCCCGCAGCATTTCCTGCCTCCAGGTTGAGACAGGGAAGGGGTGGGGGGTGGACTGAAACTTAGAGACTTTCTCCTCCTTCCTCCTAAGGTTCCGAACCGCACACAAACGAGTCGGAGAAGCTGCGATGAGCACCCTGCGCTCTTGGGGGACGACTGGTTGCGCTGCGGGATCCAATACCCTCTGCGGAGATGAAATCCCGTCTGTCCACTTGCTTCCAGGAGGAATTGCCGCTTAGGAGAGGGAAGGGAGGGCCTGGGGCCTGCAGAGGCAACTGGCAACCCTGAGAGGGGGCTTCAGGATGAAGTGAGGGCAAGTGGCCTCTGTCATTTCCTCGAGCCCCAGGGGCAGGGCCGAGGGGTGAGTGTTGACGGTATTGAGAGTCCCCATACCCCTGCGGGAGGCGGAGCCCAGGCAGCCGCTGCCCCGCGGGAGACGTTTCCTAGGGGGCGGGGTGGGACGCGGCGCATGATGAATTTTTCCTCCTAGCGAAAGAAAGCGCCAGAGTTGGGGTACGAAGGGGGCGTATTGTCCTTTTCTTAAGCCAAAGCCTCACCCCCTTAACAGTGGCCCTTCCCTTCTTTTTGGAAACTCCACACTGGAGGCTGGGGACCTACGCGTTGCGTCCTATCCAAACCATGGGACGCTCAGAACGCGCAGACGCTTCGGAGAACCCGCCAAGCAGGAGCTGGAGGAGAGGGGACAGACGGCTCGAGTTTGAACTGCTTGCACTCTCTCCCTCTATTATTAAATGGAGAGGCCATAATAATTCTCTCGTTGCCTGTGCGTGATTCACTCTGCAATTCTGTCTCCATTTGTTTTCCATAAAGCAGGCTGGTCTCAAGTGACACAGTTACAAACGTGGCCATCAGCCCAGCCCTGCTCCCAAACAGTGGACTAGAGATCGAAAGAGGGAAGCGAAGAGGTCTGAACTCCCCAAGCAGATCACCACTTCCCTAGCCAACAGTCTTCTTCTCTCCCGCCCCAACACCCCCACCCCCCACCCGCAAGAAAAAATCACGGTCTGATTTATATTGAAGCCTCTCTGGGGCAGATGGTCACGAAGCTCGCAGCGCGCAGCCCCAGCTAGGCGCTAAGGCCGGACCTAGATTTTTCTCTAGAAACTAGTGCAAAGTGAAAGAAAGCTGAAGGGAGGGTGCACCGAACCGAGAAAACTAGACTTGACCTTGGGGATGAAAGGCGAGTTTAATCCTGAGACTTTCTCCCCAACTGTGGCCCAGCCCGACACCACCATCACCCACCCAACAGGTTTGCAAACCCTATTTCAAGCCTGAGGAACTCGAGCCAGGAAAGGTCATCTCTGGGTCTCAGAGAGGCAGAGCCCCGCGCATCTGGGAGAGGGGACTCCAGTATTCTTGGATACTGAAGTAACCGGGTCGCAAACCTGACCTGCCCACACACAACGCTAGGGCCGGCAGCGGCTCGCGCGTGTGTGGACTGCGCAGCGCACAGTCGGTCTTCGGTGCCTTCCACCCGCCAGCACGGGACTGTTCTCTTAATGAATTACTAATGAGTTAAAATTGGGCAGCAGGCTTAATTAAAGCGTAGAGGCAATGTGTTTACCACATTGTAATTGAACTCATTAGGGCTATGGCTTTTTGTTTTTTAAGCAGCCGCCTTCCTTCTCTGCCTCGAATAATCTATGGGAAGCATTTATTAGAGAAGGAGGGGGTAGGAGAGAAACAGTCCATCAATTCTTTCAATGAAAAAGACAAGATGAGAATGGGGAGGGGAATACAACCTCCATTCCGCAGATGTCTTGGCAGAGCCAGAGCTAGTCCGAGGCTTCCCAAGAAGTTCCAACGGTGGAGTGACCTGGTGAGCCCGCCGCCGGCGCTTGGGAAGTTGCCAACGGAGGGACCAGGCCGGAGCCCAAAAGGCTGCCTTTGTAACGCACTCAGTCCTCCAGAGCTCGGCCAGTATTCCCACCATGCCAGGCCAGAGGGCTGGACTCCAGCTGGAAGCCCTGGCCGACACTCGCCCCGCCCTGCGGCCTGACACTTCATGATGAGACAGATTCGGCTAACTTTTCTTTTAAAAACAGCGTTATGAGTTTGGCCCTAAAGCGTTCCTCCCTGGTGGTGCTGAGAAGGACTCGCTCTCCCGTCTCCAGTTTTCCCAGCACCCCCTCCTTCGGTGCCCATGACCAGCGCTTCCTATGGACTCTGCCCTCCCGACTCGACCTCGCCTCAGGTGGTCATTCCCCGGGGGACTAGGAGAGGGGCTCCCGCACTTAGTGGACTGCCCAAGGGCGGCACGAGAGAGGCACACCTGCCCGCCCTGGGATAATCCTTCTCCTGGCAGGGAGCCCAAGCTGCCAGCCCGGGCTGCATGCCCCCAAGGCAAATTGCTCCCTCTTGCCCCTGGCCCCATTCCAGTTATCAGGCCTCCAACCCTCGCCTCCTTTCTCTCCTGTTTGGACCACTGGGTGTGGAAGGGTGAGGGGTTGGGGGCTGGGGCTGGCACTGCGCTCCTCGCCATGCCCTGCCCTGCCTGACCAACAGGGGGCGTCAGAGACTTAGGTCTGAGCTGGGGAGTGGGGGGTGCGGATCTGAGGAAGCTAAGCCGAGAAGCTGGGAGCGAGGAGAGCGACCCTCACCCCAAACTTACGAACTTGCCCAGGATTGGAGTGGGAAGAGCTGGGTGGCTGCGGGAAACCGCCGAGAAGGGGAGAGGCGGGACGGGACAGAGCCGCGGCGGAAGACCCGACCGCAAGCAGGAGTGCAGAGGACCGCGGGCGGCGGGCGGCGGCGGATCCCGCGCGGGAGAGGCGGCAGGCGCCGCGGGAGGCAGAGAGCGGCGGTGGAGCCGCGGAGCGCGAGGAAGGCGGGGAGGACCGAGCGCGGAGGGCTGGAGACCGCGAGGGCGGCACAGACAGGTAAGTGGCCTCGTCCTCCGCCCTCGGCCTCCCCTCCTTTGGAGAAAACTGGGTTAAAAGGGACTCCAGGAACTTCCGGCCCGGGCACAACCCCATGGCTGACCCCTACCTCTTCCTCTCCCCTCCCGCCTTAAACACACACCCATTCCCAAGTCCCCACTCCGCCTCATCTGTGGATTTTGTCAGTCTCCCACCTCCTCTCTCTGCTTGACCCTGGAGGTTGAGGTAAATTGTGTCTAATTTGTTGCTAAAAGATTAATTGCAGAGGGTGGGTCAATTTGATTAAGGCAATTAATCTTTGGTTACAGCGTTCTAGTGTCACTTGTGTGGGAGAGAGAGGGACGATAGAGAGAGAGAGAGAGAGAGAAGGGAAACGAGACTTTTTGGAGAAGCCTTAGAAAGAGGCTACCCCTCCTGGGACTGCGGCCACCTAACCCCAGCAGCCCGCAGCCCCAGAGCCCACGCCGACGTTTCAGCACCTCTCAGCCCGGACAGCGACTCCTGCGAGCTCGCCTTGTAACTTCCGGATCTACACCTCTGAGGCAGAGACAGGAGCTGCCCAGGGCCAAGGGTACCCCCTCACGCCACTCTGTCCGCTGCCCAACCATTGGGCTTCCCTCTCCCCTCTTCAAAACAGGATCCGGCCAAATAGAGTTCCCGAAAATCCCAATGCTCAAACCTACCAAGTGGTGGGAAAGGGAGAAACCCCCCAGCGCACCGAGAAAAGTTCCCAAAGCTGGAGTTTTCTCTTTTCGTGAATAATTAACGCTGGTCATAAATAACTGATGGAGGCAGTAGAGAAGGGAAAAGGGAGGAGGCGGGCGAGAGCCAGGGCGGCCAAAGAGAGATCGAAGAGTTTGTTAAAGGACCATTAAGGAAGCCTTGCTGGGAACGGCGTTCCTCCGTAGATCACGCAGAGCGGTTCTACACAGACGTAGGGTAAAAGCAAGGAAGTGAGTCGCCCATGGGAGCAGGGGTTATGCTGACCAAGCCTGGATCACCCATTCAAGAACCAATCTTAGCACTTTCCCGATCCTATATCCTCCAGCCAGGACTCACCTTCCCAGAGCCCTCCAAACCTCTAGTCATCCTTTATCCCCAAGCCCGCGCCCACACCAAAAGTGCAGAAGTTCTAGGCTAGACAGAAGAGGCCCATGGATGGACTTGTTCTTTGAGCTCTGTCAGTTCTCCCCTGGTCTGTGGCAAGTCTTGCCCAAACCTAACTAATTTGCAGGCATCTCCCCAAAGCCACCCCTCACTCACATTTCAGATCATACCATTTCTTTCTTTTCAAACTTGTCCAAAGTTTTGGGACTCCAATTGGTTCTTTCTCATCGGGCCACACCAGAACCTGCAAGAACAGGGTATTTACACACACACGCATAGACTGCTCCATGCTCTTCCACTGTCCCTCCACCATCTCCAGTTCCTCTTAGACTTCTTCTAAGGGTCTCAAGCATGCTGACCTCTGGCACCTTGCATCCATGCCAGCTCTGAACTGAGATTCTTAGAGAGGAGTCTCAGAAGCTGGAAGAAAGCCCTAGAGGAAACCCTTGCTCTTAGGCTGGAGGCCTATACCAGGGCCTTTTGGCCCCTCCAGGAAACACTGGCCTCTCACCAGACAGCCAGCTTCAGATGACCAGTGCATGTTTTTGGAGTGAAATTCCTGAGGGCCTCTAAACCAAACAGCCAGCACAACTCTTCACAGGTGCTTGCTGAGGCAATCCCAGAGCAAAGCCTTGTCTTTTCTTAGTGCAACTTGGCATAGGCCCTGGGAAGAAGATACTGTAGACTGCTCCAACCACCACCGGCTGTAAGATTGGATTCTGACTTAAGGATGGGCAGGAGCCTCTTTCTGACCTTTCCATTGGTTAAACAGCTTCCACCATGCCCACTCCCTAACGACCTGCTGCTGACCTCTTCATATGCCAAAGGCCAACCTAGCTTTTCTGGATGGGAGCTAAGAGTACCTTCCAAAGAGGAAAGTTGATGGCCAAGCCTCAAGGAGCCTAGAGTTTTTATGAAAATTCTCTCTTCTCTTTATATGCTATAAAAATAAAACACTAAATTCAGTTTTATTTTCTCACCCACTTCATCCCTACTCCAATACTCTCCAAACCCTGAGTTCTCACCTTTTGTAGGAACTGGAAAGTTCTGAATAGGGAAGGGAAATGGAGAGAGAATAGGAAGATTTTAGGAAATCGTTTCTCTGCCTCAGTAGGGACATCACAACCCAGGAGGATTGTGAAACTAGACAAAATGGTGGGAGGAAATCAGATCTGGGGGGAAGGGTAGCCCTGGAGCCATGGGTTGTTTACTTCTCATATAAAATATAACTCCCCCAAGCAGGAAGTTACTGCAAACAAGTATCAATAATGAATGAATCTCCTGTAATAAAATACTTACATAATTAGCGCAAGTCAAGTGGTTGCATTATGTTAACCTTTTGCAACTCTGAGCTGGAAAATTTTGCTCCAGAATTCCTCAGAATGCCATTGTCATTCTCAAGAGAGGGTGAGAGCCAAGCTCTCCCCCAGCCTCCACTCTGTTATAATATGGTTTTCCATTTCTGAACCAGAACGTAAGTACTTCTGAAATATAACAGAAAACTCTCTTTGGTGAATTCAGAACAGTCATTAACATTCAGTTTTAAGTGAATGTTAACAGTAAATAAAGAAATCTCTTGATTGTAATAGTAGTAACAAAGCAATAATTACCCAGTAGGTGGTCATCAGTAATGATAAATGTATCATTATTACTGTGTGAGTCTGGGAACTCGGTTTTGGAAACTACTTCAGACTTTTTAGTAGCATGGCTGGTTAGAAAGCATTTCTTAGCCTGCAAAGCCATATAATTTTATACACAATTTAGGTGAAAATAAATTTAAATCTGTATATTACATTTTTAATTTCAAGTTAGTAATTAAAGTTGGTTCATTATATCTCCTCTGAAACTCTCAGTGCTCATCTCCGCGGTTTGTTTGTACAATTTGTTTCTAAGACACCCAAGGTTACACAGTTCTAAAAGATGGAAAATTTAATTATTTGCCAACATTAAGAGTTTGTCAATGATATCATAATGCATCTTGAAAAAGTTTGGGATTGGTATTGCCTTTGGTCTGATTAGCTATGGTTTCACTTTGAACCCCTAATCTCACGGAGGAAAGTGTTTTTTGTTAAATATATATATATATATATATATTACTTTTAAATACATGAAAATAGAAAATTCCTCTCAATATCTCTCAATATTCTCTCCCGATATTCACTGGTTTCTATTTTTTTCAGGAAAAAAAAATCAATGACTCAGATTTCTACCCCCATCTTCCCTGGGATTTATTTTGCTAATATCTAATTTCACCTTTTGCTACCACTGAGTTAACGACTGCAGGCAGGAGAAAAGCTGAAGGCATGATGCTTATTGGGCAGCTAGAGAGCACATGATAGTTTAATAGTGTATTAGCTAATGGGATCAAGCTTGATGGCAAAGTACAAAATTTTCAGATGAGAAGGGAGTCAGGGAGGGGGGGAGAGAACAGGAAAGAGAAAAAAAATGCCTTCATTTCCCCAGGAAATAAAATCCAATGTTCCTCTACCAGCGTCAGCTGGGGAGATGTTAAATGTATATCTATGTCATTTTCTCTCTAGTGACATGTCAACAGACAATCTACACACCCTCCCCCATTCCCACTCCTCTGCCTCCCCTCCCTAAGCATTAAAAAGTCCTGCTCCACACCCTTTCTGCACCTCAGCCTCAGTTACTTCTTAAATTGGTTTCCTGAAACAAAAGAGTCAGTTATATTTAAAAAAAAAAAAAAAAAGCCCCAAACCACATTTCTTATTCTTAGTGGTAGTTGGAGTCACCATACAATTAAAGACTCTTTTGCATAAATCCACCCAAATACTTGCCTTGGTTTTCTCTCTCAAAATCTCTATTTCTTGCTCCACTTTCTCCCTCTCCCTTTCTCCCTTTTTCTCCTCTCTCTTTAGGAGTGGCAATCAAAAAAGGGAAGCATCTTGCCTAGTTATTCATTATTATAGCAGCATCTTTGAGATGCATCTTTGCCAATGAAAACTCCATGTAGATGCCTATCCTTTTGTTGTAGCAGCATAGGTTATTCAGGAGCAGAGACAAAAGCCTGAAGTGATGTGATCTAAATGAGCTCTGGGGTTTTCCAGCTGGGACCACCTCCATTTCAAAGGACCCCCTCCTTTCCAATATGGGGAGGAGGGGATGGAGGGGGTGGGTACATATGTGTATGCATGCACAGAAAGAGAGAAAAGAGAAGAGAGGGAAGGGAGAGAGCCTAGTGGGCTATTCCTTGTGCTAGTGTCCCCCTTCCATGCACATTTGTAGGTGTGTTTAGGGAAAATGCATCCAAAGGCTTACGTGTGTCCTCAGGCGTTCTGTGTGCCTTTGAATTTTATCTTGGTCAACTAATATTTGCTAAGCAACCACCAAGTACACCAAGTTCATGTTCCAGTCTGGATTTTACTACCTCATGTAAACTATGTGCACGTGTGTACCTTGCGGTGTTTACAAGTTTGTGAGGACTTGTGAAGAAATATTAATTCTTTGATATAAAAAAGAAAGTCCAGTAGCAAATGTTTCCATTAGTCCCTGGCCTCTGTGAACTGGTAGGGTAAAAGCCTTCTCTGCCACTTACCCAAGGGCAAGTTTTCTTGTGAAAATGGTTTCCTCTGATTAAATGGAATTAAGCCTTGGTTCCACCTCTCACAACCTCTATTTCTTACAAAGGCATTTGTTTAGAGGATAATAAGGACTCTCACTATTCCCATAGTCATTGGTGCATGAGGATCTCCAGGGATCACTGAGGCAGGGATACAGGTCCTGCAAAATGTGCTAATTTTCCCTTCCCTTCCCCAATTCTGATTTAGATCTTTAGGCCTGCACACTCATTGTACTTCTCTTGGACTGTACTAGCCTCGGGAAAAAGGGTCCTCATTTATAGAAGAAGATTTTAGAGAAGGCTCAAAGATTAAGAGCCAGCTCAGCATGCTCAGAGTCCTTTCTCATTTCTTCTATGATTTCCATCATGATGAGTCTTCGGTTTGCGCCTAGTCCTTGGTTTGCTTCATGTAACTCTAGATAGAGCAATGGAGGAAAAGCCAGGGAGTCTGGGCTGGGCTTGCCAGATTGCAGAAAGCTCTTTTGGGTAGAAAGGGAAAACTGAAGGCTACCAACAATCATTATCATTATGGCCATTATCAATGCTAATTTTTATCATTAACTTATTTAAAATAGGTTAAGCAAACAGTAGCTGGGGTTCTGGCCACCTGTATACAAAACAAACACTATACCAATTAGGGGCAGGATAAAGTTTTAATGAAAAGAACTCAGGTTCTTCCAGGGAACTTTGTTCCCTCTCTGCCCACCACTAAATTAAAATGCCTTTGATGTCTTTTATTCTGGAGACATTGAAGATTTCTAACATGGCTTATAGCAGCACAGGACTAGCTCTGGTCCCCACTCTCTGAGGAAGGTGCTTTTTAATCTACCATGTATTAAATGACTACTATGTGCCAAGCACTTTACACATATTATCTTATTTAATTCTCACAACACCCCTGTGGGCTACATATCAATCTCCTCATTTTGCAGATGAAGACACTGGGGCTTGGGGAGGTTAGGAATCAAAGCATGATTCCACAGCTAGTAAGTGATCAAGGAGAAATTTATACCCAGTTTCATATGACTTTGAATCTCCTGTACTTTCTGATGTACTGGAATTCTTCTGTCCCTGCCAGTTCCGCCTGTCTACCAGTTTCTTTCTAGGCCATACAGATCTCCTTTTGTAGACTTGGGACTAACAAGGAAACCACTTCTTGCCCTACCTGATGCAGAAATACCAATGCCAGGAACACCTCTACCAGGGACACAGGAGCAGTATTTCTGCCTAAGAGCTGAGAATGGAGTAAGAGGGAATAAGTGAGAGGGATAGAAACTGTTTCTTTGATCTGTAACTATCATGGGTTCTCCAATACCCAGGCCAGGAGCGAGAGGAGAGGGAATACCCAATGTTTCTTATTGTAATAAATTTATATTAAGGTCTTCATCTTTTTTTTTTTTCCAGGTCAATACAAAAACAGGAGTTGGGGTGGGGAGTGGCTGGATTTCTCCATCCCTGGAGATGGGGCAGGTGTGGCAGAAGTAGAGAGTGTCTATGAGTCGCCTCCTGCCTGCCTCGTAAGTCTAGGAGGCCGTGCCCGAGCCCGGAACCTAATCTATGGCTCCAATAATTACAGGCTAGGAGGCTTCTTCCGGGAGGGTCTTGAACGCAGTGGGATCTGCTACCCCTCGGAGCGATGCATTCGCGTCAGCACCGCGGACAGCTCCCGCCTCTGCTTTGGCTTTGAGCTCCAGCCCGCAGGATCCTGGGCCGCAGCTCGGAAACAAACAGCTTCCAAAGTAGAGGACGCCGAGGCCAGTTGTGGGTTCGCTTCAACAATTGTTAAAAGCTTTAGCTGGAAACCTCTCTGCACGCTGCCGCGCCTGCCGCGTACGCCTGCATCGAGGAGTCGCCTCTCCAGTTCCGAGGGGCCCAGCTCGGTTTGTGGTTTTCCTTTGGGTCCGGTGTCTGGGCTCCTTTACCTGTCCCTGGCCTGGGTGAACCGCAGCCGCCCGGAACGGAGATGAGAGTGGAAATGCTCTCCTCCGTGCGGTGATAGATCATGCAAACGGGTGACACCAGTTTAACCAATAAAACAATTTGAATCAATTAGCCGGCTGAGGAGAGTCCCGACGTGTAAAATGCATGTCAGCTACAATAAGAAAGCATTGATTAACTCGGCCCCGACCCGCCGCCTCCCGCCACCACTGGCTCCTCCTTAAGCCTGCCAGGGTCCCAGGGGCCAGGACAGGGACTGACAAGGAACAGGCATCTCTGGTCCAGGAGAGGAAAATGGAAGGGCGGTGGAGGACCATCAGAAGACTTGTTCAAACTGAGGAGAAAGCAAAGGATCAGAGAGATAGTGGGTGGCAGAAGGTTGCTCACAGATTCAAAAGGTATAAAAGGCTATAATTCTACTGTCCAGATCAGGACTCAAGGCGAGGATTCTCTGGAGCAGAGTCTTGCTTTGGACATCTGTTCTCCACCTTCACCCTCCAAAAATGTAATTGGTCTGACAGCTCAAACAGGCACCCCAGATTCATTGGGGAAATAAAATATTGTGCTATTCTTAGAATTATTTGGGTACAAGTATTTAGCCTAACATCACACATTTCTCTTTCCAGTGAAACTTCTTTTGCATTAAAATAAAATCACAGGTTTGTATGGCAGAAAGCTCCCAAAGCAATGTATAAATGTTTAATTATCTGGTGAGGAGGTGGCTACAGGTACCACCCGGGTGTGAATTCACTCCTCAGGGTAACCTGAGATGAAAGGAAAGACAAAGATTCGACCCATTTCTCTTTTCAAAGAGCAATATTTTTGAAGACTTTTTTTTAAAAAAAAGTAGGGATGAGTAAGGAGAAGAGGAATCTTTTGGGGGCAAAGGTGGAAACATCACAGTAAAAAGTGAATACCCAGTGGTGCTTTCTCCTCGGCAGTGACCAGGCATTTCCCTGTGCTACGTTAATGACGTGACAGGACTTTTCGATTCCTATCCTTTTCAGTCTTAAAATCTGCCGCATTTCCAGGATTTTTTTCAATGCAGCTCACGCTTTTTTTCTAGCAGCCTGAGCTCTAACAGTGAGTAAGCCTTGACCTCGCTTTGTGGGACCCCTTGACCCCAGAGAGGAGGCAGGGAAGGTGGAAAGAACTAAGTCTGGTCCTGCAACCTTCGGAGGAGAGCAAGAGCCTCAGCCTTCTGCCGGAAGGGATTTGTGAACGACAATGATCTCTTTTGGCAAATGGGCTGGGCAGGCTCAAAGCTGAGTAGTCCTCCTTTTTAGGATGGGAGTCTTGGAGGGCACTGGGGAGGGAGCGCTTGGTTGACTTCAGCCCCTTAACGACAGAGTCTAATTTGTGCCCCCAAGACCTTTGGAAACTAAGAGATGGGTGAAAAATTATTTCACTGCCATTTGAGACTTATGCCCAAACAAACACTACAATTTTCATAGCTCTAAAACTGTTTTCAGTATATTAATTTAAAACAGCTGCAAATCTTGTATCCCTCACTTTTCTGTTTGATTGACTCTCCTTGGTTTTATTGACCTTTGATAAAGTGTTAAAATTTCACATTTTCACTCTTGTATTTAGTGATGGTTTGATGTTGATGCTATAATGGAGTCTGGTTGGGCTTCCGGGTGAGTGGAAGTTGTTCAATCATTTCCACAGTGTGACTGCCCAACTCTGAGCCTGTGTGTTTCACCAGGTGGCAATTGAAAATTCAGCTATGATAGTAAAGGAAAAACTTAAAAGATCCCTCCATCCCTTCCCCTGCAGGGATCGTTTTCTAGAATTTCCTCTAAATAGATAACTTCTTCCCTTTCTGATAAACTGGGGGGGGGGGGTCATTTTGACTCCTAACAGCTGATCAATTAGGAGGCAATATACTGACGCTTCACTATGTCCTAGGGTGTGCCTCACTTTGGGGAAGCTAAGGGGAATGGTTCTTCCTTGTCCCAGTTGTCTTTATTTTATTGTATTATTTTTTAGGGCATGCTCCTACATAGTTCCCTGAAAAATCTACCTCTCAGGGAGAATTGGCAACTTGCTTAAGGGTGGGTCAGGGCTGGGGGCCTCCTTGCTTTCCTGTATCATCTTTTCCTTGTGCTGATGTGGCCTGCATGGATCTTTAAAAATGGGTTAGAGAACTATTCTGAATGAAGTTGACAAATGCTCATATGCACTCATTCTTAATTGTACACTTTGTAAAACAGAGAATGCTTCACTGACCCCCTGTAATTGTCCTAAAGAGCACACCTATATTCGAAAGTGAGGACACTCTCCATGCTTCCTTCCAAGTTTTTAGATTGGGCACCCTGTGTGGAAACTTCTCCCTTTTTGCTCATTTCACAGTGTTTCCAGCGAGGCGCTGAAGCTGTTCTATTACCGGGCTGACTGTGGTTTCTATATCTTCGGGGGCACAGTGAGGCTACTGGTTTGCATCGCGTACCAGAGGGATCATTCCATGGAGGAGGGTAACTCAGAGAAATGAGGGAGGGGACAATAACGGGCAGGGATACAATCAATTTGGAGGGGTCCTTCTAGAATACGGGGCCTCCCAAATTCAGCTCTCTGAGAGGCACCCAGACTATTTTTGCTTTCCACTCCTAAATCAGATCTGCGACTCCAGCAACCGCTGCTGCGTTTTGCTCCGGGATTGGAGAGGTTTTTGTCAACTGCAGGTTGGTTAGGTATTAGCTTTCGTGACTGCTGAGAAAGGATCTCGATGTTGTTCGCTCCCGCTTTCGCTCTCCTCCTCCCTCCCTGTAACATGCCAGCCCTTTAATGTGGAGTGTCAGGGAGACGGTGACGTCACCTTGCCCGCTGGGTGGCGTCCCCTCGGTCCGACACGAGTTCAGAGACAGAGAAAGGCGCCGTCAGACTGCGCTCCACCTGGGGCTCGCCTGCCGCGGGTTTCCGCACACCCACAATTTCTGCGGTCCAGGGGACGCCCGCCGCAATTCAGGCTGTCATTCTCCCCCGGCCCGGGTTCGAGCGCCACTAGAGCCGCCGAGCGCCTGGATCTTCACGCAGAGCCCTCGCGAGTCCTGCCCGCTGGATTCAAGGACCCGCTTGGATGCTTCGCCTCCGAGCGCCCTCGGAAGATGGGCCGCCAGCCACGCGCGTAAAGACACCTAGGGGTTACCAGGTACTGCCAGGACCGGCCGGCCCTGACTCGGCACACAGCTCGCGCTTCACTATCTGAGGTCTCTGGTCGTGGGATTTTCCGTGTTAGAAATTGAAGGGCAGCGGCGGGCTTCGGTGGCGATTGGTTGGGGAGCCAGGAGAGTTAAATTAGGGGTCCGTTGGCTCGGGAGTCGGATAAGCAAGTTCCCCAGCTTCATTTCTCAGTTCAACTAACTTTTAATTCTCTCCTCCCCTCACTCGCTTAAAAAAACCCCAACCTAAACCTTATTTGTGACTCTGCTCTGACAGGAGTTTCTGGGATGGCTTGGGTGCAAGTGGAGGACACCCAGGAGGAGGCATTTCTGCCCGGGCTACAACTGCTAAGGCTGCCGGTCTCTAACGTAAAGCCAGCTCCCCGCCAGGGCCAGGCCCGCTGAGCGCGCTGCTCCAGAGCGAGAGTTCCCGTTATCCCAGGGTCTTATTAAGATAATAAGAATCTTGTTTGGGAGGGCAATGAGCACTGAAGGACTATTTGGCGAAGCTAGGGCTGGTCGTGCATTGAACTGCCATTTAACGCCCTCTCCCCTGGAAATATTGTCTCTGATCCATCCGAAGTGACACGCCAGACTCTCCTCTCGTTTGATCGCGTGGAGATTTGTTCCATCTTCCTGGAGGCCGCTGAGCGTAAGGAGAGCTGAGGATCCAGGGGGCAGCAGGGCAAAGGTGTAGGGGATAGACGCCGCAGGGGCTCAGAGAGGGCAAGGATGTGACAATTTGGGTAGGATTGTGTATCCTCTGAAATCGCTCTAATAACCAATTCCACTGTGCTGGGCCAAGAGTGGCGATGCTACTGGCCACCGGTGATTTTCCAGGGCAAAGGATAGTCTTAGCCGCTGCACCTCACATGACATGTAGCTGTGGAAAGGTCACTGTCTGTTTTCCTTGGGAATGAGCCACTTTACTTGTTTCGACTTAGCAGCGTTTGTCTCAAAGGTTTCTTTCACTTGCTTTTTCTGTATTTTCAATTTACTGGATATTTTCCCCCATTAAGGTATCCCGTTGACTGGAGATGATAGCAATGTTACCACAGGCCTAACTCCGGGCTTCCGATTTTAACGCTTCCACAGATTTCTTAGTCAGTGGATTATCTCTACCGTGGAGTATCTTTTCCCCCATATAGAGATATCTACATAGATCAGAAAGAGAAATGTCACAAAAAGTGGTTCACCTTACAACTAAATTTGCCTTTCAAAGCCCGCCAAGAATGATCCCCAAGAATTGTTCGTTTCTTTGCCCTGTTTCAAAGCTTAACACACTTGTCTGTACTTAGTTGCTCATTGCCATGGAAATGACAGGAAAACAGCTCTTGAATGTCTACAAGTGTACAACTTCACCTTTTAATCTACCTGTCTGGAACCAGAACCGCTCAGTTCGACAAGTGGCTTTTTGAAAAATTGAAAGTGAAACGCCCTATTTTGGTGCAATCATGCATATGGCCTTGTGCATTTTTCCATCTTTCAAAAAAAATTCTAATTATAGTATCAAACTATCTAATGGCAAAGATGAGGGAGAAGGGATTTCGTTTCGCTTTAATGAGCTGTGTCTCAACCAGTCGCGAATTTCCCCCAAGGAAACCACAGATACCACAAAAATCACTTTTTAAAAGCTTTGGGTTTATTTTTTTTAACCAAAATCAATCTATTTTCAAGCAAATGCCAATGCTCTCTCTTTTTAAATTTGGGTTTCAATGGCCAAACCTCAGTTTTCCATAACTTTTATCATCTGTACTAGTTACGACTATCATTATTACTTCCTAATTTCTAGCGGGCATGCCATATTATTCTAAGAGCTATAAATCGGGAATAAGGTCTTGAATTTCTTAGGAAATGATTGCTTTTTTTTAAAACATATAATTGATTTACTTTGGATGTTTAGAACAGAAAAAAAGTACTTCCAAATCCCTGCATTTCCAAAGGGTGACCTTGAAGAATATTGAGAGATGACTTCCTTGTGTCTGAAACTTGGTCCCTTTGCCGGGTGATAATGATGTCTTAACCAAAGCAAGAGCAAGGAAGTTATTACAATTCTTTCGTTTGCAACTCAACCCATCCCTCCGTTTTAGACTGAAAAGGCTCTAGTCAACGCTTTCTCCTTTCCCTTCCAGTCTCCAAGGCAGACCCGGAGGGCTCGGCCCGGGCTTCCGCGGCGGAGGAAATGGCTTCCAGCCCGTTGCCGGGGCCCAACGACATCCTGCTGGCATCGCCGTCGAGCGCCTTCCAGCCCGATGCGCTGAGCCAGCCGCGGCCAGGCCACGCCAACCTGAAACCCAACCAGGTGGGCCAGGTGATCCTCTACGGCATTCCCATCGTGTCGTTGGTGATCGACGGGCAGGAGCGCCTGTGCCTGGCGCAGATCTCCAACACTCTCCTCAAGAACTTCAGCTACAACGAGATCCACAACCGCCGCGTGGCGCTGGGCATCACGTGCGTACAGTGCACGCCGGTGCAGCTGGAGATCCTGCGCCGCGCCGGGGCTATGCCCATCTCATCGCGCCGCTGCGGCATGATCACTAAGCGTGAAGCCGAGCGCTTGTGCAAGTCTTTCCTAGGCGAAAACAGGCCGCCCAAGCTGCCAGACAATTTCGCCTTCGACGTGTCCCACGAGTGCGCCTGGGGCTGCCGCGGCAGCTTCATCCCGGCGCGCTACAACAGCTCCCGCGCCAAGTGCATCAAATGCAGCTACTGCAACATGTACTTCTCGCCCAACAAGTTCATCTTCCACTCCCACCGCACGCCCGACGCCAAGTACACGCAGCCGGACGCAGCCAACTTCAACTCGTGGCGCCGTCATCTCAAGCTCACTGACAAGAGCCCCCAGGACGAGCTAGTCTTCGCCTGGGAGGATGTCAAGGCCATGTTCAACGGCGGTAGCCGCAAGCGCGCGCTGCCCCAGCCAGGCGCGCACCCTGCCTGCCACCCGCTCAGCTCGGTCAAGGCGGCCGCTGTGGCAGCGGCAGCTGCCGTGGCTGGAGGTGGGGGACTGCTGGGCCCGCACCTGCTGGGGGCACCCCCGCCGCCGCCGCCGCCGCCACCCCTGACCGAGCTGGCGGGCGCGCCGCACGCCCATCACAAGCGGCCGCGTTTCGACGACGACGACGACTCGCTACAAGAGGCAGCCGTCGTGGCCGCCGCCAGTCTTTCGGCCGCCGCCGCCAGCCTCTCGGTGGCCGCAGCCTCGGGCGGCGCCGGGGTGGGCGGGGGTGGCGCCGGGGGCGGCTGCGTGACCGGCGTTGGCGCCGGCGCGGGCGCTGGCTCAGCAGCTGGCGCCAAAGGCCCACGCAGCTACCCGGTCATCCCGGTGCCCAGCAAGGGCTCGTTCGGGGGCATGCTGCAGAAGTTCCCGGGCTGCGGGGGGCTCTTCCCGCATCCCTATACCTTCCCGGCCGCAGCTGCTGCTTTCGGCTTGTGCCACAAGAAGGAGGACGCAGGCGCGGCGGCCGAGGCCCTGGGAGCTGCGGGCGGCGCGGGCGCAGCGCCCAAAGCCGGCTTGTCGGGCCTCTTCTGGCCCGCGGGCCGTAAGGACGCCTTCTACCCGCCCTTCTGCATGTTCTGGCCTCCGCGGACCCCAGGAGGCCTTCCCGTGCCCACCTACCTTCAGCCTCCACCGCAGCCGCCCTCGGCGCTCGGCTGCGCACTTGGAGAAAGCCCTACCCTGCTGCGCCAGGCCTTCCTGGACCTGGCCGAGCCCGGGGGCGCGGGTGGGAGCGCAGATGCTGCGCCCCCACCGGGTCAGCCCCCTCCGGTCGTGGCCAACGGCCCGGGCTCCGGCCCACAGCCTCCTGCGGGGGGCGCGGGCGCTCGCGACGCGCTCTTCGAGTCGCCCCCGGGCGGCAGCGGCGGGGACTGCAGCGCAGGCTCCACGCCGCCAGCCGACCCCGGCGCTGTGCCGGGAGCAGGGGCCGCAGTCGCCGGAGCGGGCCCGGCGGGCTCCCGAGTGCCGGGGCCCCACCATTCGCACCTCCTGGAGGGGCGCAAGGCGGGCGGAGGCAGCTACCATCATTCGAGCGCCTTCCGGCCGGTGGGAGGCAAGGACGACGCAGAGAGCCTAGCCAAGCTGCACGGGGCGTCAGCGGGCGCGCCGCACTCGACCCCAGCGCATCACCACCATCACCATCACCACCCGCACCACCACCACCACCATCATCCCCCGCAGCCGCCGTCACCGCTACTGCTGTTGCCCCCGCAGCCCGACGAGCCGGGTTCTGAGCGCCACCACCCCGCCCCGCCGCCACCCCCTCCTCCGCCGCCCCCACTGGCCCCGCAGCCGCACCACCGAGGCCTTCTGTCCCCCGGAGGCACCAGCTGCAGCTACCCCAGCGAGGACAGCTCCGAGGACGAGGAGGATGAAGAAGAAGAGCAGGAGGTGGACGTGGAGGGCCACAAGCCCCCAGAGGGCGAGGAAGAAGAGGAGGAAGGTCGAGATCCCGACGACGACGAGGAGGAAGACGAGGAGACGAGGGTCCTACTAGGGGACCCCTTAGTCGGGGGCGGCCGGTTCCTCCAGAACCGAGGGCTGTCGGAGAAGGGGAGCAGCCGGGACCGCGCGCCGGCCGCCTCGGGCGCTTTCCCACTCGCCCTGAACTCCTCCAGGCTGCTGCAGGAGGACGGGAAACTGGGTGACCCCGGCGGCTCGGACCTGCCCCCGCCCCCGCCTCCGCCCCTGGCCTCCCAGAAAGCGAGCGGCGGCAGTAGCAGCAGCCCGGGCAGCCCGGTCCACCATCCATCACTGGAGGAGCAGCCCTCCTACAAAGATGTAAATATCCCCTTTAGGCTCCTTCAAGCTAATTATTATTATTTAAATGCACCTTTAGGCTGAATCGGTTACATATGCGCAGGAAAGATGAATCACCAGATTTCCCCACAGAAATGAAATATTCAGTGTGTTTAGGAGGGCTTCTTTCCTGCCAGCGGTCCTCCATAAAAATGTGGTTTCTGGTCTCTCTCTTACAAAGCCTTTGAGAGGCTTTGGGGTCTCTATTCCCTCCTATATTTAAGTTGCTGCTTGTAGAAGTTGGGAAAGACCCCATAGTTGACCTAGTCCTTTCTCTACTCCAGCCTTTGCTTCCTGCCAGTTAAGCACAATTGTTCCCCAGAAAGCAGTGGGACCACAAAACTGGAGCAGTCTGAATAATCCTGTCCCCTTTTTTCTCTATAATTCAGCACCTCCCTCCACCATGACCCAAAAAGGGTTGAAAATACATTAACTTCAAAAGTTAAATTCAGTTTTGTTTGAACTGCTTTGATTTAATCAAGGTTTGAAGGCCAGAGCCCTCTTGCCGTAATGGACACATCTGTAAGATATTGTGTCCAGTAAAACAAAAGATTCTCCAGCAAGACCTGGTCTCCCAAACCAATGTCCATCCACGTGACAGTGCTACCTGTGAGCCCTAAAGACAGAGTTACATTTAAATGGCTCAGCATTCAGGGTTCACTCGAGTGTGCCTAGAAGACACTCTCAAGGACTTCAGAGTGAGGTGACTGTCCTAATGCAGTGTAGATTTGACAAATAGCGTGGCGTGTTTATTTACAGAGCATATAATAGGTGTGTATTTAATTAACATATTACTTAAAAAGTAGCTCAGGTACGTGTAGTCGTACACATGTATTGAAGTGCAACAACTATTCAAAGAAGATAATCATCAAAAAATGATGTCTCCTGAGGCCCCATGGAGTCACTTTTATTGATGCTTCTTCCTGCTGACTGTTGACATTAACATATGGTTTGATCCAGGCATTGATTTGTGTGTCTAATTCTTCCCCACGCAGAATCAGAAAACTAAGGAAAATAACCAAGTTATTTTATCTACAAAGGACAACAACGACTTTTCAGGTAAAAGAAAAATTAACCACCAGTTTTCTCTCCTACCTTTAACCATTTCTATGAGACACACCCAGCACCTCCTGGCCCCACTACCATTCTGTGGGTTTTCATCTGTTGAATTTTATGCTTTTTTTGCTTTTTTTTTTTTTTTTTTGGATATTACAGCATATATTTTAAAGGGCAGCATTTCTGTAATTTCCAAGCAATGGTAATTTTCCAAATAGCCCCCAATTTCAACATTCCTCTTTGCATTTAAGTGATGTCAGCACTCTAAACACACACAAATACAGAAATATGTGTTAAAACTCTTGGATGTCTTTGTTTTCCGCTTGTCAGTATGATCACTTGTAGATTTTGTTTTGTTTGATTCTAGATAAGAACAAGGAACATAGCTTTTTCATCACAGATCCCGACGCTTCCGGAGGAGATTTTTGGAGAGAAAGATCAGGTAGGCTGGCACAGATGGGAGGAAGGAAGAGGCAGACGACAGAGAGAGGACCTGAAATTCATAATCAAAAGACTGAATATTTAGTACAAGGGTAAAGATAAAAAACAATTCCTAGTAGATATAACTAAGAAAAACACAAATGGGAAAGCAGTGACATTAATAGCAATAAGATTATTAATCGCTGGGCATATTTCAGAAGAAAATTCAGAAATATATCAGGTTACACAATGAAACAGGCTGGAAAAGCATAAAATGACAATAATTGAAATGTTCTCTTAGAAACCTTCCATTAAAAAGGATCACAGCTTATTGCTTTTAATATCTGTCAGAAAGACATTAAAGGTGTTTTATGACATCTATGCCAACATTTATATTATCTCCATGATAATGATCTCTACACAAAATGTATAATACATTTACAAAAATTACATTATACAAATTAAATGAAACCACCTTTTACTGATTGCTAAATGTCTCCAAGGGGTTTGGGAAAGACGTGATTAGAAGTTTTGATACTAAGTTGTCTATTGCAGTGTCTTAAGGAGAGGGTTTTGTTTCTTGGGAAAAAGGAATCTAATTTTCCATTTATGTAATGCAAACTGCCTTGGCTTTGACTATTCACGGTTAATTGACTGTCAAACGAGGTTGTTATCCTGCGGCAATGTCTGCAAATTTGCCTGTCAAATGAGACAGAGAGAGCAAGCTAGGAAGTAAGGGAGAGGGAGAAAGAGTGGTGTGGGGAGCAGAAATAAAGAAAATAGGATCTTAAAGGAATCTTATATAACAGCAAAGTACAATGAAAAAGGTCTCCAAACCTTTGTTTTTAATTTTTCATAAAGGAAACGTCTCAATATTTTAAATGGCAAAATGCAAATACCTATTTTAATGGAAAAAGAATGGCTTTATATATCATAGGAAGAAGGCTTTGTATATCGGGAGATATTTCCAAATTATCTCATGAGTATATTCTATAAATAGTGATCAACACCCAGTTTTGGTTGACAATGCTAAGGAGTTACTAAGAATAATTTTGTGGTACATCATTGGTGAGTGGCCACATCAAGTCTACATGAAATATACAATGCTGGCTTTTTGTAGCTTTACCTGCTTGTCAGCATGTTTTAAATGTTTTTATTATTATCACTTCCATACATTAAAGCTTTATGCCCTTTGAAAATTCAGAAAATCACCTTTCACAAATTTGCCCTAAGTGTCTAATATGATAAAATTGCTAAAGGTGGATTTTCTGTTACAATCCAAAAGTACAATATAAAGTCACAAAGGCAATGATTTTTGCTCAGGAACTGCTCCTCCCTAGTGTGATATTTCACAAAATTGAGGCCTGAAATGGAAAGGATTGCGACCAAGGAATTTCTAATGGGCTTGCACACATACACAAAAAAAAGGTTTACAATTCTGTTCGATTGATTCTGTAATATCTAGCCATTTCCCAGATATTTCTAGGTAGTCAAGTGCTTTCGTTTGTTGGATATGTGTAGAAATTAATAGCCACTGGAAACAATACATTCATGACTATGAAAAAACAATTTTAGAAACATTCCTCAGCCCCAGATCAAAGGATATTTAGCAGCTCCGTATAGCTAAAAATAGATTTAAAAGTAGCCCAATTTCTCCCATGCCTGGAAACCACAGATGGAAGTCTCTGTGTACTCTAGTGAATGCAGATTAACTCGGGCTGTTTCAACAGCTGAAGTGGATGGAGCCCTTTGCTAGGTCTGTGTTGTACAGCCCAAGAGCACTTAGAGGATTCCTATTGCTCTCTACCAAAATAGACAAAGCTTGGAAAGAGAGTTTAAAAGTAGTGTCACAGCCTAGTGGCACTGTCCATAAGCTAATTTGGGGGAAATTTTTGTTTTTGTTTTATTTTATGTATGACCCCATTTTGCGAGCAGGCCCCATGAAGCCCAAAGTCCAATAAAATAAGAAAACTTACATGTATCAGTGACTGTGGATTCTTTTAGTAATGTAACCCATTCAGAGGCAGAGTAATGTAACCAATAGAGGCAGGACACGGATCCCACTTGTCACTTACTAATCTTAAGACAGATTTTAATTTAGGGTTGCTTGTAAAATTAGTACTTTGTAATTTATACGCCTTAATTTTAAAGTTGTTTTTGACTGCCTAAATTTGGAGAGTTTTATTTTGGAGTTGGCTATTGGTGATACTGAAGTTCAAATTATAGAATATGTATTTACTATAAAGTAACATATTTGGAGAATAATTCACACCAGACCTTACACTTCATTTAGGTAAACCATAAATCATCATAAGTCTGCTTGTGCCAAACTCTACTCTATTCAGGTGCAAATTTTGAAGGAAATAAAAATAAAATTTTATAAATATTCTATAAAAGATCTAAAATGTGCATAGCTTTTTAAGGGGTAGTAATGACTTGTACAAAACTATGGGATAATTTGATGTTTAAATTGTTAAATTAAAAGAGTTTCTGTAGATTTAATGAGAAAATCCAAATTCCACAATCTGAAATCTTTTCTTTTTAGGAACTTTACTTTCCTATGTTGTGCTTAACAACTAGTATTCATAATTTTTATAAAAATTTGAAGTTAACATTTCAACAAATGTGCATACCCATTAGAAATCTAAATGTTTTAGAACATACTGATTCCTTCACAGAGTTATATTCCCTTCATTCCCTGTATATTGATACTCTCTGTAGGTCTGTTAAAACATAAATTTCTCTTCTTCATCTTCCTCTGATTTGGATGGCTGGTCTGGTTCAATGTGGAAACCAGTTCCTCCTGGCCTTGTAAGGGGTTTGGTTTCCACACACTTAGTGCGTTCACTAAACCCTGAAATGCCATCAGAGCACTAAGGATGATAACCAGAGTGGATGGAAACCACAGAATCCACTGTGGTTTGATATTCAGACGGAAATTCAAATGCCAAAAGGAAGTAAGTAAACATGTAGCCACGATCAGTGTTCATATAAAAATTCCACAGCCCTGGAGCTCAGGGCAGTACAGTCAATAGTTATGTTGGTAATAACACCTAGTCATGCTATTGATATATTACTAGTCCCTTTCTCACAATAATTAATTTGATACAGATTCCCAGAGAAACTTGCTCTGCATTGATTTTCCATATTACAATTTCATTCTCACATTAGTCAGGAAAGTATGTAGGTAGTAGGCTATATCATATTATTATCCTGTATTGAATGGGAGACAGGTAGGATGTGGAAAGGAGCGAAACATATTATTGAAATGAACAAATGTTCAGGTGACGAGTATATTTTGTGAAATTTATCTCGGAATCTTGGGTCACGAGAACTTCATCCTCCTGGTTCCTTTGCTGAGCATGTGGAGATGATGTTTTAAACACCAAAAAGTGTTAAGGAGTTTGGGGTAAGGAGTTTGTGGGAGATGACCTACCTTCAGCTGTCCTTGCTTGTAAGAAATATTAGCTCATTGTCTTCATGTTAGAATGCACATTTGAGAAAATCCCAGAGTGGGAATGAGGCCTGTGTTTTGGTATTAATGTATTTACTTGTGGTCAGAATCCAAGAATCCATTTGTTTAACAAAGTGTCGAAAATCTAGATGAGCCAAAAAGACTATGAAGACTGGTGATTAGCTGCCTTGGGTTGGTTCCAGTAGAATGCTTTATCCAGAGAACTCTGCTTGTTAATACAGTTATTTCTCCCCATGTAACAACTGTTAACTTCCACGTAGTCGTAACAGCGTTCATTTGTTTATTTACTCAATGATTCCCCAAGTATTTCAGAATGCCTACTGTGTGCTAGGCATTTGCTAGGCTCTGGGGACTCAGAGAGAGAATCAACAGCAGTCCCTGCTCTCAAATTGCTTCCAGTCAAAAGGAGGGGACAGATAAGCGGTAAGGCAGTGTGAATACTGTAATGGTGTTCCACACATCATACCATCCAGTAAGGTTTATATAATCATGTGTCCCATTAGCCAGTGTTTAATTTAATAATTACTATTGGGAAATATCAATATTTTGTTTCAGCACATATGCAGTATAACATAGAAGAATGAAACATCTTGTCAAACTACTCAGTAAGTCAGTATGCAATTTTTTATTTTTATATGAATTTTTCACTCCCGTGGCAATTATAAATGTACTTTATCAAGAAATTTCTATGACTTTTCTCTAAATAAATAAGGATATAGACATATCTTTAAATGATAGGCACTTACTTTCGTTGATCCCTAACACAAATTCAGTTTAGCAACAATACTTAGTTCCAGTTGATTTTTTAGTTTATCATTTTAGTTAAGTTTAGTCTTCCTTCAACCTTTCAGCCTTATTGGTAACTGTTCCTTTTCAGCAATTTCAAAGATTACATTTTTAAATAATTTTTTTTAAACTTTCCTGTTCATGGTCATTAACCTTACACACCGCGGATATTGTATTTCTGTATAATCAGAAGGACTAAACATGAAATTTTTAAGAAGCCAAGATTCCCCAGAAGCCAATAGAACTTTTATCTATAGGTTTCTTTAAAATTAGACCCATGACTTAAAATCAAATAATATAGATTAGGGGGATGGCAGTTTGGTCAATATATTGCCTGCTCAAAAATATAAATTTGCTTGCAGTCCCAGAGTAAGGTTTTGCATATCCATTTTGAATAACTTTAGTGAAGTTAAGTGATTTGAAATTGAATGCAGTGGGGTCAGCTGGTGAGACAGCTCAAAGCTATTGCAGGTCAAGGAAATCCCGTAAAGTGGAGTCATCCCAGATTTCAATCCCTTTCATTGTAGAAACGCCAGCACCATCGGACTCTGAGCGCGGCTGCATCTTGTTATATGTATGGAAGTTTTAAAATCAATTTGATTTTCACTGGTATAATTCTCTAGTGTACTTAATATGCTATGGACGGATTTCTGAGAATAGTAAGAAGCAGTTACACTTCTCATGAATATATAGCGAATGAAGCACTCTGATTTATTATTCCATTCTATTTTAGAACATGCTTATGATTTAAAAAAAAAGGAAAAGAAGAAGAAAAATTCTAAAAAGCACAGACTAGTAGATCTGAGTTTTCATTCTCTCTCTAGATGCCTTTGGGTAAGACCTTTGACTACTTTGTGCCTCAGTTTATCCGCCTGTAAAATTTAATAAAGCCTCCCACTTTTACATTACTACTGACATTTTTATGAACAATGAATTTTGAGGTTTTTCAATATATGTATTCAAAATTAAGTAATGCCCATATTTCAGATATCAGTTTCTTTTTACTTAGGAATAATTTCCCTTACTACTTATAATTTTTAAACATTTATATGAAACTCAAGGAGATAGAGAAGGACAATCAAAAACTCTACAGAAAAAAATTAAGTAGCATTAATTGACAACAGAAGTTCCAAAACTCGAGTGAATTCAAAATGAACTCAAGGTTCGCTAATCGAAAAGGTTTGATATACTGAATCAAGAAGCAATCTGCATGCAACTCGCAATAAATTTTGGTCATAAATTGTGAAGTTTGCTGTAACTCTTAGTTATTATAATCCCACTGGTATTAATCTTGCTCTTTCTCCTTTTCTTTGCTAATGGAGTTAATATTTAGTTAGTTCATTCTGTACCATCACCTCCCCAGTGGTATTGATTTTCTTTTCGCTTCTGTTCTGTGACCTCACTAAAGTGCCAAATGTCACAAGGGAAGAGTTTAATGTAGAATTTAACACCAAGAAATAGCAGAAGTCTATGTCCCACTGATGGAGAAGAAAATTATTTAACCTTGCTTTCTGTTGTACAGGAATTGATTTTTTAAAGCCTTAAAGCAAAGTATTCTTAAAAACCCCTCTAAACCATTTATCGTACTAAATTTTGGTTATTGTTAAATGTACTAGTTATACTAATGGCAGATTAAGTTTGACCCCATCCGAATTGTACCTCTAAGATGGATTGTTAGGGAAAGAGAAACTAAAAATTCCAGAAAATCTAAATTAAAGCCAGATTATAAGACTAAGATTAGCTATTAAAGTTCAGAGTTGATTGATTTAGGAGTTAAATATGTATAAATGGAGTGTGTTCAACAGAGGCCAGGCCCTGTGCTGAGGCTGCTGGAGGTGAGAGGGCGGAACCTCAGGCCGGCCCTGGGGGCATGACAGTGCATTGGGAACTGCATACAGAGACTGCAGCTTCACATGCAGATCATGTCCTCCCTTCCAGGGTCTGCTCCCCTGCACCAGGACACATGTGGGAGCACGTGAGTCCACACAAACTATGGAAACATCTGGATATTTCACTGAAATTTTTTATTCTTCATCCAAATGTTCAAGTGCATGTGTATCTCGTTTATAGACATGGCCCCAAACCCAAATAGTTTCATTGACTAAATTTACCCTTGAGTGTGCAACACAATAACACGCTTACTTTCTATAAAAGGGAACATTTTCTCCAAATATTTTTCATCGAGTGTTGTCAACAATAGTCCTGGAACATGGAGGCCCTTTCAGTGATAAGCAACTTGCTCCCCCTGGGGCTGCAGGCTGGCGCAGCACCTCTGAGTGCTGGTTGCTGGCTCCAGGGAGAATTTAAAAGGGAGACAGCCAAGACGAGGAATGAGAAGCTGAGTGGGGATGAAAGGAGAGGGAAGGAGAGAGAATGTATTTCCACAGAAAGGATGGATGAATGCTAAATTTTTAATCATCATCCAAATGTCAGGCATTTCATATTGTACTCTGCGTACTTAGTATACTGTATATACGCACCGGGTAGAATGTTTAAATGATCTTATTGACTGAATTCGAGTTTAGCTTGAGAAAAATAATATCTATTTAGAGCTTCTCCTGTCCCATGACTACCAACAGGACAGGTCCTCTGACCCACTCATTTGGCTCTTCAAATTAAATGAGCTCTAAAAATGCAAGGTATTTTTGCTGTTGGAGGCCACAGCGGACATATACATTCACATTTTCATGGCTCTGTTAAAATTCAGTGCTACAGTTTTGTTTGTCTCTAAAAGAAATTTTCAAAATGTCAGATAGAAACAAAAATGGGACCATCACAAACTTCCCCCATAAACTGAAAATAGAGAGTGAGTCTTAGAATATACAAATAGATCAGAATGTGCTTTTTCATTCATAGGAATGAGTTAGTGCTTAAAAACCCCTTATGGCAACAGAGGAGTTACAGTAACATTAGTTGGTATTTCTGTCACAAACTGGATTGAGTTAAATGAAATACAGCAAGTATTCGTGGAACGTGTTTGTACCCCTCTCTAGGGGAGAGGTGATGGTGTTACCTGTAGGGCAGGATCTCCATGCCCTCAGAAAGCAGATTTTTCTAGCAGGGGGAGACCAGACTGGCATAGGTGAGATGCCAGAATGTCGGGTACAAAGTGGCAGAGTAAAGATGACAAGCACGTGGAAATTCAGCCCAGGAAGGAATGGATCAGCGGCATTTGCAGAAGTGGGGAAAGGCTTTCGGAAGAGCCGGGACTTGGATGGTATTCTGATTTTGGATGGATGGCGTGGGGTGGGGTGGAGGGCACTTAGGCAAGGTAAACAACACGAAGCAGAGCCAGCAGATGTGAGAAATAAACGCCCAGCTAGAGGAAGAGGTTTGTGTTCGGTGACAGAGAAAGACAGCTTGTCTCAGCCGGATGGAACAAGGTTATGGGAGCACATGGAGGCTCCAGGGTAGGAATTTAGAGTGGATTCTGCAGTGTAGACCATGGGAAGCTTGCAGGTCCTTGAGCAGAGGTGTGCCATGATATTTAAGAGGAAGTAGTTACTCTCGTGCCTTTAAAGTGCTAATGACTCTATTGGATGTTTGGGGGTTTTTTTCCTTTGGATAGTCCAGTCTCCTCTTCACTTGCTATTTACTGCGCATCTCTCCTTCGGCATACATTATTCTTACATCCATCCCTCTTGTACTTCCAGTTTCTGATGACTATGTGAGGGCAGAACTTGGGTGAGGTGGAACATTCACCTGGAATATGGGACCACCTGGTGCTGGAGGACCCTGGAGAGCCCAGGGAAGCAGGGACCACCTGACCCCCAGCTCTCTGGCCTCTGCCACACTTGGCAGAGGTGTAGTTTCTCTGATGTAGCGTGATGCTGCCTGTACCTTCCCGGGGCAAGCAGGATTCACGGGTGACAATACAGGTCACAGTGACCTGGCCCCATGAACCTGCAGTCATGGAGCACTGGTGCAGACGCAACCCTGAGCAGCAGCTTCCGGTCATGTCAGCCCACGGGATGTATTTTATGCCCTAATTATGCATTACTCTACAACTTGAAGCCACCCAACTATTTTCTTTTACAGTCTGACTCGTGATAATGTTTTAGGCCAGCCCTCCAAGAAAGCTATTCCTTCCAAGTTATAGTTTTCTTTCCTATAACTACACACTTAAGATCTCTATGCCTCCGCTCCTGCCTTTTGGTAACTTTTTTTAAAAGGGGGAATATAGGGAAGGAAAGTAAGCACTTAAATTTTTGGATGTGTCCAAATCCATTCATTAACTTTGGAAAAGTAAAATGCATTTAACCTGATGGAATATTTATAAAAATTGGAAGCTCATTGTCAACTAAATCTCATTTATTTAATCTAGTATTAGACTGCCTTTTTTTTTTTTTAACCACAGATGGAAAACATTACCAGTAATAGTGAACAAACATTTCCAGGCTCCCAGAGGTCATTTTTAACCACCATTAACAATCTGGTTTTCACAAATTAGTAATATACAAAAGGCAGCGGGCCAGTAAAAGATACACAAAAGGCAGCTGAAGCTTCTGTGCTCCCTTATTTACCTAATATTTAACTATTTTTTTAAAACGCTTTGTCGGTAAGACATTTGAATCTTCTGAAAATTGGCAGATTTTACTGAGAAGTTGCAGCAGAATATCTGTTTGAAAGAGACACTGATGTAAAATATTAATAAAACCTCCACAAAGCTGATGAAAAGAAAAGCTTATTATTAATGTCATCAGTAGATTTGTCTGTGGTTAATATAGTTTCCATTTACTAGCCATTTGTTTAATGGTTTCTTACCTATGTAAACCTCCTAGTTGTGAAGTGGAAAAGAAATGCCTTTTTACGTATCACATTTTCATTTTTAAAATTTAATTATCTAATTGAAATGTAATATAAGATAAACAGCCCACAGAATACGCTAATGAATCAGAAAGAATCTGGTCTATACTGTGATGAGGACATGGCTCCTACAGTTGCCTATTCAGAAACAGACTGTCTCCTCTGAATCATGTTTTGAGTGATTGAGAAAGTTATAGAATGATAAAGTCTCATTATGCCCTGTAGATAGATGGAGAGATACATGCCCACTTGTTTCTTCTCTTGTTCAAACTCAATATTGTGTGTAACTATGAAACGTCTACCCATTCAACTGGTTAACTGAAATTAGAGTCAGTTGGGCAAACTGCATATAATGTGCATTTATCTTCATTTTAAAATATCATTATTCTTGGTATACATATTGATGATTTGTTATCAACCTTCATGGTACTCTTCTTTTAGATAGTAATGTTTTGTGGGAATTATATTGAGGTCTATATGTGAAATGCGTCACAGATCTTACCTCATTATTTTATTATATGGAGAAGAAAGTCAAGGTATTAATGTTCAGAAGCCTACAGAGAGAGGTCATGTCCAAGATGAGAGAAGGAATGAGGTTGTGATCTGGATAGTAGAGAAGATGCCTGCCATTAAGGAACTCAGGGATGCCAAAGATAGTATTGTCCTAATGATGGGAAGCCAGGGGAAGCACCTTCCCATAACTCTGCACATGTGCAGGAATATTTGCATATATGTGTATTTACACACTGTGCAATTACTCATACATGCACACGCATGCTCCCAGCAGACATCAGGTGGAATGCAGAATCGCCATTGATAATATGTTAAGGATTTTCCTGTCTGTCCTTGATGCTGCAGGCCGCTACTCTGGGGAGAAATTCTGTTTCCTTTTTTGCAGGAATTTTCGCCTTGACAGTGAAATCTCTCAGTATTCCTGCAAGTGCCTGGGGCCATTACATTCCATTTCTTGCTGAGGAAGGGAAATGAACAAATATAGAGGAGAGAACTGAAATGATGCATTCTGTCCATGCTATAATTTAGAATTTATGACCTCTTGGGGTTCCTTTCAGTGACAACTGAAAACACTTTATTGAATACCTATTACGTGTCCAGCTCTGGGCTAGGCACTGGCCATGCAGGAAAGATAGAACCCCTACCTCAAGTAGCACACCGCCTAGTGGGTGCATAAGGCCAGTAAGAAAAAAGCACCACTGACACAGAAGGAGGGAGCTCAGAGGGATGGGAGGTGGGGGAATTGGGGAGGTGAGAAGGGAAAGGGAAATCCATGACGCCTTAGAGCAGCTTTGTCGGTCCTGCTACACCTCTTTAGGTAAAAATGGAAATCCAATTACATCATGTAGATAGTTGCAGATAGCAGGTTGAAATTTGGAAACAAAAAAATTTCTAGTTAGCTGAATGATTGGATTTCATTGGTTTATTTATGTTTTCTGGATTATGTAGACTCGATTTATGACTGTAGATAAATACATTTTCTTAACTTACCATTGTTCTAGTTATCACATAAGCAAAATAGGTAAGGACAACAATCTAACCTTTATCCACAATATAGTTTTTACTGGCTGAAGACAGGTAGTTAAGAAACTATCAGCAAGCATGTGAATATTACAAGGTAACATAAGACAACTTATTTCACATCTCTGTTTTAGGTTGATTTTTTTAAAAAAAGATCAATTATTAAAAAATCGCTCCAGGCTTATAAATTCTCTCCCAAGGACAGCTAAAGCTTCCTCCCACTTCTTTTTCACTGCCCCAAATTTTGGCAGCTGAAGAAGACAAGAGGCTTCCGCTTCCATGGTCTTGAGGGCCTTCCAGTTGATACCAGGCTTCTTCACTTCTGGAAGGAGAGAGACTCTGATTGGATTTCTTCCAGAAATGTTGACTGTTCAACCTTCTCTTTTGCCCATTCTAGCAATTACCTTCATTGTAAAGGATGAGTAGTGGTGGGGGCTGGAAGGGGGCTGACTTCAGGAATCTGCTTCCAGGGAGCTGCCGTCACAGGCTGGGTAAACTGGGCTCCCATTTTCTTTAGCTCCCTGCCATGTTTCAGGGAAATCGTACATGAGGGCAACATTTGGATCTGAGGACATCCACTTTCAAGCTATATTAAATAAGTTCTTTTGTAGATATTAAACGAAAATGAAAAGAAAGACTTTAAGGAAATAGCCTGCCCAAAACTAATATTTTTTTCTCCTTTTTTTTTTTTTAAGGTGAACACACACAAGAAATGAATTCACCTCATTCACTCAAAAAGGATGTAGAAAATATGGGAAAAGGTAAAGAAAAGTTTTAATTCTGTAGAAGTTCTCTTAGCTTTAAAAGAGTATAGAGATAATAGGAGGAGATTTTTGTTCTACACCATATTTTAAGTTGACAAGCAACATATGAATAATATATGGACCATTGGGTGGATATAATTGAGATTAATGCATACATATCAATCAATACATGACACTGTAATATAATACTTTAAAATAATATATTACATTGATTTATATTCATGGATTTCTGCACAAAATCTATCCTATGTCTATGCAACACTTTTTAAACTGGTAAAATATTTTATCTTATAATAATAAATTGGCATATATAACAGTTCTCTGGAGAGTTATTTGTAAAGATTAGTAAAATGATTCTTCTTTTTTTCTTTATTAGAAGAACTTCAGAAAGTTTTATTTGAACAAATAGATTTACGGAGACGACTAGAACAAGAATTCCAAGTGTTGAAAGGAAATACATCTTTCCCAGTATTCAGTAAGCAATCACTTTTATTTCATTGCATTATGATATTTGACGACATTTCTATTATTAGGCTTAAAAATATGCTTCTAAGTGTTAAGTGATGGTGTAAAGCATCACACGGTGTTCCCGTGGCCTCCGTCTAAATATTCAGAAATTTTAGTCTGTTGTTTATGCTTTGAATCAGCTCACAGATAAAATTTCTTACAAAAACCTTTTGCTATTTATTGTATTGGTGTATGTGTATCTGTGTGTAGGTACCGTGTATATTTAAAATATGTACAGAAATATACCAACAATATGTCGATATATTTAAATATTCAGACATATTTAGATTATGTGTTTTTAAACAAAGAAATTACTCAGGCATTTTTGTTTTCTAAGGCAGGAAAAACAAAAGAGCGATTAATTTTTATTCTCAGATCATGCTGGCTGGAGAGCTGCCTAGTGCTTGAGATATGTATAAATCTGAAGATTTAAAATCCAACAATTCAATGTTCCCATGTATTTTATTAATTGAAATTAACATAATTTTGGTAGTTTTGGATTTTCCATCCATATTTAATGTTAAAATTCCATTCCAAATGTGGTGGCAGGAGACATTGTAGTGTAAAAACTAGTGGTTCTGCTCCCTGAGTCCCGGAATCTCAGAAAGACATCGTGACAGGTGTCCATGCTTCCCCAGCCCTGCTCTGGGTCACATTTGGACAAATCCATCACAGTAGTGTTTTTTTGAAACTTTTTGGAGTTTCATTTAATCATATTCCTCTCTCCAGAGAAAGGAAAGTGGGAAAGAAAATAGTATGTAAACTTGTATTTTGAATTATCTAAATTTCATAATAATTTTAGGGGCACACTTTTTTAGGATGTCAGCATGCCCCTTGTTTATTAATCTGGGCGTCACAAAACTCGTGTTGGCAATTCCTGTGCTAGAGCATAGACCAGCATCTGCAAAAAGAGTTTTCAGGAATTGTGACAATTTTGATAATATGAGCGGGAGGGTCTGCATTCCCCAGGGCTTCTCCAGTGTAATCGTCAGCACGATTGAAAGACGTGCCCCCTCGGATGGCGTTTTTGAATAGTATTGGGTTCCTGGTAATGTGTCAAACTGAGTTGCAGCAGAACGCTTAGCGAGGTAAACATGAAGGAGATGCGAGACGGAAGAGAGCGCTGACAGCAAGGAGCAATAGAGTCTTGGCCAGGGAGGTTTGGAGCTCACCATGCTTCAGGATTTTGAGTTTGGGGAATGCCTGCTGAGGTGCAGAATAAGATGGAGGGGAGAATGGCCGATAGCTTTTGATAGTGTATTAGGATCACATGACATTTGTAGCTTCAAGAAAAAGAGAAACATATTAAAAATATCTTTGAAACCTTAAAAACCAGGCACTTCCGAAGGATCCAGGGCTCTCTAATTTCCAAAACTGTATCGTAAGAAAGACTGCGGGGTTCTTTGCAGCAATAAGTAGACATTGAATGATCGGTTTCCCCTGTAAGTTGATGTTTACCTGATTGTTGAGTTTGCAGATCCCTGCTTTTCGATCCAGCAGAGTGGGTGGAAGTCCCATCAAATCCTTACAGTGCCCACCTGACTCCCCATGAAGCTGGTGTAGCCGTGATTTATCCCATTAATGAAAGCGAATTAATCATTTTAAGGAATTAAGTAATTTATAATAATTTATACATTTTCCTTATTACCTGCTCTACCATACAACATGTATATGTTTCTGTTAAAAAAAAAAAAAAGAATGTTATGGTACAACTGACCAGTTTCGATTGAAACCTATTATTCGTCCTTTTGATGTGAATTAAAATGAATCCTCTGTGATTGCCGGATGTATGAAACACTGCAATTAAGCAACAATGAAAGTTTTTTCTCTTTTTTATCTGCTGTGTACTCCACTGACCAAGGAAGTGGTGTGTGTGTGCCCAAGTTTGAATAATGCGTGGTTTAGACACACCACAAAGTGGCAGTTAATTTCACACCTATGAAAATAGCAAATGCACATTATGTGCTTGTTAACTACATGTGAGAGGCCGTGAGGCTGGCGGACAGATTTAGATTCACTCAGATGCAAAGGGGCGAATGGAACTTCATGAAGCCACATCAGAAGGAATCAGAGAGGAATCCCGGCCAGTTTGGCAGAGTTTTTTACTGGGAGGTGGACAGACACAGTCACAACAACTAAAATCCAGTTCACTTAGAACACAGAGCACCGAGGCTACACAGCAGTGTGTGACAATTAGGAATCCAGGCTCAACACTGACCAGAGCTGAGTTCCCTTTTGGGATCTCCCGCTTCCTAGTTGGATGGCCTTGGAAATTGTAAAATGGGCCAGATAATTCCCATCGGGCAGGAGGATGAGATGACTAAATGAGAGGATCCATGTGGAGTGCTGCCCACATCCCTAGCACAGGAGAAGTGCTCAGTAATGTCAGCTGCCATGATGATGGTGATAGTGTCGCAGGAGGAGGAAGAGGAAATTATTAGCATGGAGCTCATTTCTAAAAATTGAGTCCCAATTTCTGACTTTCTCTTGGGCTTCTTCTTGTGGTTCTGAGGGTTGCTGAGGACCACAGGAATGAATCCTGGGCATGGAGAGGGTAAAGATAAAGATTAGAGGAAGGATGAGGAGAAGGAGGAAGGAAGAGGAGAAGGAAAAAGAAGAGGAGGAAAGAGGACAAAGCAAGACTCCATACTTGGGGAGCAGAGGTTGGGAGGAGAGGAAGAACAAGCAAGTCTCTCCACTTGCTGGGACAGAGGCTTCCAGAGCTCCTCTGCATCAATACTTCTGCATGCCCCTGATGGGGGGAACACAGGGAGGAGGAAAGGAGCTAAAACAGCAGGGCAAGGCACGCATTCACCATTAGGGCGGAGGCAGAGAAGCATGGCGTGGCGGTTAGTAGGAGGGCTCCTGGATTGGACACCAACTCCCCCACTGAGTAACCTCAGGCAAGTTACCTAAACTCTTTTTCAACTGTAAAACAGTACTACTACCTACCTCATGGGGCTGCTGAGAGGTTTAAATGAGTGAAATGTATGAAGTGTTTCTCATAGTAACTGACCCAGAGTCATGTGAGTTGTTGCTACTATTACCATGGGGTAATAGTATTACCTGATGCTTCCATTCCTGCAGGGGCTTTACAGCAAACCAGGGCTTCTGGAGGTTTATTGGGCTGTAGTTACAGAGGGTGGAACAGGTAGTGAAACTTGGTTTGATACTTGACAATACGTTTACTTGACAAACTGGGTAGAACATGAGAAGAGAGGTACGGAGGGCATCGTAAGGAAAGGAGGGAGAAAGGTTATCTAGAATTGAGTGGAAATAGGCGTTCGATAGCAGGAGCTTCACCCTTATCGAGGTCACTTTGAGGTGACAGTAGGACAGCTGGTCAAGCATCCTGCAATGGCAGGCATGTTTAATTGGACAGGAGTAAATGGTTAGAGACTCTGCCCCTAACATGCCACCCTTCCAAACTCCCCCACTAATGACTGGTCTGGTCATTTTTGCAGCTGTAGATCCGGAAGTCATTTTTGCCGTCACTCTGTGTCCACGTCCCCTAGTGAATCTGTCTCTTCTTCCTCCCTTCTCCTCTAACATCCTATACCTTCCTTTCTTATATCATTCATTTGCTGTAGTTTTTCATTCTTTTTCCTCACTTGCCACCAGCCATCAGTATAACCTCAGAGCCCAGCCCTGACCTCCTAAAGGCTGGCTGGATGAGGCCACGAATGGAGAAGACCCTCACCTCCCGCCTCCTATGTCACTGCAGTGGGATGTCCTGGGTCCTCACCTCCCTTCCCCACTCCAGCCCTTGCTGCCCACTGCCCTTAGCCCAGTCTTCCTAAAACTCTACCTTTGGCTCCAAGTCTTCCACTCAAGAAGCTATTGTGATTCCCTACTCCTGAGCATATTGTATCTAATTTAACTCCTGACCGACTCTCAAAACCTTCCATAATTGGCCCACCCTGCCTCCTCCACCTTATTTCTGCTTCTCCCTCTGCTCAGCTCCAGGTACCCTACAGAACGCTCTCTCCTCTAGCTTTCCACCTCTGCATACCGGCTGTCTCTAGTCCGGAATGCCTCCCCTCATCTAGGTGCTTCTCATCATTTGGGACACAGCTCAAGTTCCGCCACGTCCACGAAGCCTTCCCACTTTTGGAGACGGCACACTTTGCTGAAGTCCTGCTTGTTTATTTCTAGTTCCACAGGTATTTTTGCGACTCCTTTCTGATTGCTTCACCCGCGCTACCCTCCTCTCTCCTATAGCGTTGTAAGTACGTTCAGGAACAGGTGTTCTTCTCTTGCTGCCCACACAGCACCTGGCATACAGTGGGCACATGACATCCTCTCAGTAAATAGTTGATATAAATTTTGATGTCGTATTCAAAGGGATTAAAACTGACAATGAAGGATGAGATCGTATCACTGAGAACTGTTGTACAAAGGAGATTAGTGAGGGCTCATGAGTCGCGTCCTTGGATGTGCAGAGATGATGACAAATTTGTGGCACTTGAGAGAGCTGGGTGGAAAGGTCAGTTGTGCATGACACAGAAGGCCTAATGACTGGAGCTCTATGAAAAACTTAAGTAGCAGATTTTAACCATGTCGTCATTTTAGATTTTTATCAAAAATTACTCTCCCAAGTTACTGTTCAAGTTACTTCTATTAAAAACCAACTACATTTCATCTACCCGAATATGGTCGCCCCAGCTTTCACCTGTGGTGGTTACTGGATTCATTCTCTGTTCAGTAGTTTCTGTCTTTCCTTCCTCTCTCTTTGTGTAGCATCCTCTGGAGAAGGAGAGATGGGGGATTTTTTTTTTTCCTTAAAGATTGGCACCTGAGCTAACATCTGTTGCCAATCTTTTTTTTCCTTCTTCTTCTCCCCAAAGCCCCCCGGTACATAGTTGTATATTCTAGCTGTAGGTCCTTCTGGCTCTGCTTTGTGGGATGCTGCCTCAGCATGGCTTGATGAGCAGGGCCATGTCCACGCCCAGGATCTGAACCGGAAAAACCCTGGGCTGCGGAAGTGGAGCGCATGAACTTAACCACTCAGCCACGGGGCCCGCCCCAGAGATGGAGGAATTTTAAAACACATATAGATCAAAAGTCTCAGTACTTGTTTAAAAGCAGTGATAACAAAATGAAGACTGTGTAAACGGAATGAGTCCCAAAGCCTGTCGCTTGATGAGTAGGATCTACCATACGGGTTCTTTTCTTATTTCTGGTCCCAGGAATATAGGCTGGCTACTTTTTATTGCTGTGTGAAACCCCTTTGGCTTTTCAAACTGTCTGCTTTGGCAGAGCCCGGCCCGCGCCACTGTGTTGGCTGGCAGACTGCGCTCCATTGCGTTTCTCTGCTACCTCCTTTCATGCTATCGTTTCCAAAAATAGTTAGGTTTTAAGTGATTCTCATTAGAGAAATCAGCTTAATGATTTTTTCATCTCCAGTTAAATTGTACCTTCATCAACCTTTAGAGCATAGCAAAAATTTTAGGGTTTTTTTCTTTTGCCAGTTAACAATCTTTATATCTCAAAAGTTATATACTTGCTAGTTACAGAAAATCTAAAATATACAGAAACATGAAGGGAAGAAAACAAAAGTCACCCGTTATCTTGTCACGTGGAGATAACCAATGTTAACGTTTTGGGGTTTCAGCCTTTTTAATGCATATTAAATCCTTTTTTTTAACAGAATGAAATATTAAACACACAATTTTTTACCTTCCTTCTTTTCGCTTAACACGAGCCTCTTTCCATTACTACACAGCAGTCCATAAATGTACTTTTAAGATGGACATTAAAGTTTATCCAAGTTTTAGATAATGGACATCATTGGAACTAAATCTTTGCACATATCCGTGACTATTTCCTTAGGATAAACTCTTGAAAGAATTGCTTTGTGAAAGAGTATGAATTTTTTAAAGCTCTTGATACGTAATTTCAAGTTGCTTTCCAGAAAGGTTGTACTCATTTATACTCCCATCCCTGGAACACTACATATCATCTTTTCTTTTAATCTTTGCTAATTTAAATGGAAAAAAATGGTACCTCATCTTATTTCCTTTTCTTTCATTGCTAGGGATGTTGAACACTTTTCACATGTCTATGGTCCTTCTGTGTGTTTTGTGACTGCTCCTTATATTCTCTCCCCATATTTCTTTTGATGTGTTCATTTTCTTATTGATTTATATGAATGCTTTATACACTAAAGTATTAATTCTGTGTCATGTCACTAATATTCTTTCATTTGTATCAATACTTTTAAATGTTGACTATGGTGTTTTGTGTTTGGGGAGCTTAATTTGTTTGTAGTTTATTGTCATACCAAAGTTTTACATTTTTGTCTAATCAAATCTATCAATCCTTTCCTTTTTGGTTTTTGTCCTTGATGCCCTTCCCCATCTCAATCTTATAAAAATCTTCACCAGTTTTTCTATCACTTCCATGGCTTCATATTTTTTTTTTCGTTTTAACTTGAATAATTGTGTTGAGTGCATCATCGTAGAGCGATGAGCATGAATTAAGTAAGGAGTAGATATGATTGTTCCACTCTGAATTGCCCTTAGCTATTTCCTCCTCCAAAATCAGAATCTTCTGGGATCCCAGGGAGGTGCACCAGCAAGGTCAGCTTCAGGCAGCCCCTCATTCCTAATCCATCTCAATTTACCACCCTGGTCAGAGGCTCCTCAGACCCTAGAGGGACAGAGGAAGCTGCCGAGGCTCAGGGGACAGTCTCTCCTTCCCAGAGGGAGACCTGCTTGGGATGTGCTCTGATGTCTGGAAAACACATCAATCTTCCTGCAGGTATTCAGGCCCAGGTATGGGGCCAACAGCATTGGAACGGGGGCAATTCATGGATGGCTGGGTCGCCTGTTGCCCTGAGCCCAGGCTGTGGACTTTGACCCACCTCCAGAGCATCCTGAGGTGGCGGGTTTGGTGCCAAGCCCTCATATAGCACCTCACCCCTAGTTGTTATCAGTGAGAATCAAAATCACCCACCACCCCTTCCCCAGCACAGGAAAGACAGAACTGGGTGCTGGAGCCCAACCAAACCAGTTTACCTTGTTATCAAATCTTAAAGCACGAGAGTGAGAAAGGACCTTACAGAGCACATCGTTCTCCATACCCTTGTTAGTTCAGATAAAGGTCTGAGCCCCCAGAGTTGGGTAATTACTGTCCATGTAGAATCTAGACCTTCTGGTGGGTTTTTCAGTGCTCTTTTCACTCCTCATTCATTAACTAGCCCCTGCTGTGTGCCAAGCACTGTAGTGGGCTTTCGAAATTTAAAAAATGTCTAAAATTTAAAAACCGTCTAAAATTTTTCCTGTTCTCTGAAATATCACTATGTAGCTGGGAGATGGATACAGGACAACTAATCATAGTACGTATTGTAGATGCATTCCTAGAGGCATGTATAGAATGCTGGAGGCGTACAAGAAAAGGATGATTAATTCTGGCAGGAGGGAGCAGGAAAATCAGAGAGAATTTTCTGGAAGAGATAACACTTGAGCTGGATTTTAAGAAAGGGAGATGTTTGCTGTAAGGGCAAGACCACAGCAGGGGTAAACACAGCAGTGGCAAATACGCAGAGGCTGGAAGTACAATGTGTGTGTGAAGACTGGAGAGTGGGTTTGATGGGTGATGGGTTTTCCTCCACACCCTCTGCTGGAGCCAGCTGAGCCACTTGCTATGCCCTCTCCTTCCATGTCTTTGTGTAGAATGCTGTTCTCCACATCTTTACTCAGGAATGTCCTCCCACTAAATCCCCAAGAGAATGAGGGCTCCTCCTTGCATTGTGCCGTGTACTTACCTCTGTTGCAGTACCTTTCATATCAAATTCAGAAGTGAGAGTAGGGAATGAGTCTTTTTAAAAAAATTAATTATAAAGGGCAAAACTATGGAGACAATAAAAAGATAAGTGGTTGCTGGGGGTGGAGGGGAGGGATGAATAGGCAGAGCGTAGAAGATTTAGGGTAGTGAAAATACTCTGTATGGTATTATAATGATGGATACATGTCGTATGTTTGTTCAAACCCATAGAATGTACAAGACCAAGAATGAACTGTAATGTAAGCTATGGACTTTGGATGATTATGATGTGTCAATGTGGGTTCATCCGTTGTAACAAGCATACCACTCTAGTGGGGGGTGTTGATAATGGAGGAGGCTATGCATGTGTAGGGGCTGGGGAGTATATGAGAAATCTCTGTACCTTCCTCTTAATTTTGTTATGAACCTAAAACTTCTCTAAAAAACGTCTTTATAAATAAATAAATTTTTAAATTACATGCTTGGGATTGGGAAAGGAATTCAAATAGTATAGAATGGTATAAGTCCAAAAAATTAAAAGAACAATGGTTTTAACTTCTACGTACCCAGAATCTCATGAATGGTAGAGGATTTACCATCTTGAAAGCGATGGGAAGCCATCACAGATTTTTAAGCACGAGAATGAAAGGGATTTGGAGAGGAAGGAAGTGGAAGCCAGATAGTCAGTGGGAAACTATTCAGGGAAGAGATGTCCGCATTTGGGAGGTAACAATGGCAAAGAGAGGAGAGGATGGAGATAGAATGTATAGGACCCACACACCAGTTGGCTGTAGAGGTGAAAGGAAGAGGAAAGGAAAAGATGGAGACAAAGTTTCTGGTTTCTCCAAGCTACTGCCCTGACTGTCCACCACAGATTCAGTATGAAAGCATGTTAATTTCTCATTTAAAGCAGAAATAGCCCAAGTTAGCCAAGTCCGCATTTTAAAAAAGGTCACATGGAGAAGATCCAATGACGTGATATACATTGGGAAGTCTTTCTTTCTGTAAATGCAATAAAAATGATCGATGTGTAGAATGGCAAAGATATTTTGCACAACAATATCTCTGAACGTTCCCCCCTTCTCAGATTGAGGTAGGACTGTAGAACCACACCGGCCCCAAGGAGGACCATAAGATGAGGTGATATAGAGTGAGAGAGTTTGCACGTTGGGAGAGTCAGCCCAGAGTACATTTATCACTCTCTTAGGAGTGAGATGAGTGGCAGTGAAGCAGGCAGGCATATCTATGGACCTACATCTTATCACCTAGAAGGCATTACATGCTCAAGTTTCTGCATTTCCTATGATCAGCTCTCTCTGAGGTTCACCCCCTCACTCACACTAGACTTCTGAAGACAGTGGAAGATCTCGACACCTGTGACTTGCTCAAGTGTGCGAAGGTTATAGAACACAATTGCACACCAGACATTCCTGAGTAGTCATTCTATACAAGGGATTATACTAGATGGGCTATGAGATACTGTGAAATACAGTTATGCATCGCTTAATGATGGGGATACATTCTGAGAAAGGTGTCCTTAGGTGATTTCGTTGCGATGCAAACCTCATAGAGTATACTTACACAAACCTAGATGGTGAGCCTACCACACACCTAGGCTCTATGGCATTAATCTTATGGGACGATTATCATATATGCAGTCTGTCATTGACTGAAATGTCATTATGTAGCACATGACTATAAAATATAGACCTTGCCCTCTCAGAATTTACTGTCTAATTTGATTAAATTATAGTCTTGAAAAATTCCTTCAAACAACCATATTATTTACTTAAAAAAAAAAATCAAAAAGGAGGAGAGGACTTCTACGGGACTGTCAGTAAGATTTTTCCTAAATATACTAAAAGCAGATTTTGCACTTTAATTTCTTTCTGTATTTCTCTCTCCTACCAGATAATTTCCAGGATCAGATGAAAAGGGAACTAGCCTACCGAGAAGAAATGGTGCAACAGTTACAAATTGTAAGATGCATTTCTTCTTAAAATAAATGCAACTTGGTGGGTTTGTTTTCAAACCGCCCAATATGTGTGACTGTTCGCATTTTTGCCGTGAAATCCTTTGGTCCACTTACCTCTCAGTTGGTTTAGATGCTAATTACCAAGAGATTTACTTAGACACAGGATAAACAGATGTGTCTGTACGCTTCCTCTAAATGTAACTACCTACCATGTGTTAATAGATGTGTAAATTGTCTCTGTGGGCGAACCAGGGGTACCTGCGTTGTCTTCCACTGTGCAAACTTCCGAACGTAGTGCTAGGACACTAGAAGCTCAGTGAAGGGCAATTGGTCTTCCATCTTTCTCTCCTTTCATTACCCAGACCTGAGCCAGGCCCTCCACTGTCAACAGAACTTAGTATAAACACAATTAATCAACTAAATTCACTTGAAAGACAATGAAAAGAAACGAATTATTTCCAGATGAAGTGTGTTATTCACACTATCCTAATCAGGTCTAAAAGTGGACACTGACTAAAATCTATTTATATGGAAACGAGGAAACAGGAAGATGTCTGATAAATAAATGTAGTGGGTGGTTGTTTTTTTTTCTGAATTACTCACCCTTTGTCTCCATGCAAATATAGCTGGTGTTATTCATTCGTGCTTTTAAAGCAGTTTCCCAAGCTTCTTCATTTTCATAACTAAAATGGGGAAGATAAGTTCTTCTCAATATTTGTAAGATATTTTTAATCACCTGGATAAAGACATACACTGATTCGTAGTGATATTCACAGCATGATTATTATACTTTGAGTAGCTCGACATTTTTGAGCTGGTCCTTATACCATGAAGCACATATCTATGTGTGCCCACCTATCTTGTCTAGAGAGCCAGGTATCTAGCTCTCTGTCAGGCTTATGTAAGAAAGATGGTTATTAATTTTTCCTTTCTGCGTGGGAGAAGTCATGCTTGCATTAGTGGAGATTGCTGAGAGTCATTTTTAAAGCAAGCTTGTATTTCATGATGTTTTTCTCCATTTGGGGGCTCTGTTAAAAGTGCTGCTTGTGACTCTAACACTCCCGCCCAGGTTTTCCTTGATCTCAAGGGCTGGTTAACAACTCTCAGTTCTGAAAAACACCTCAACATAAGAGGCGTCTTAAACGGGATTTTTCTTCTTGTTTTGGTTTTCTTTGCACCTAAATTCATTGGGGAGCAGAAGGATTTTCTTAACCGATTGACAGCCAATCCCCACAGAGATTTAAAAAAAATGTATTTACCATCCTTAGGTTTTGATACCTAGATAATGGGAGGTACTAATTACTTGCTGTGTATTTACTTATTATTTTCGTTGTCCAAAGAAAGAATTTAAATGTAGAATTGGAGGTAGAAGGATATAAAATTTTAAGACTTTACTGATTTTATACATCAGTACGGACATCATTTTCAGACTCTTAAAAATTGTCACACATGCAAGCAAAAATTTGTGATTTCAGGCTAGTGGTGAGTATAGTAAAATAGGCATTAGGAAAAGAAACTAAGTATTTATTTCAGTGCCCCTATTTAAGGCCCGTTATGTAACTTTAATGTCTTAGTTTTCTTTGACATTTGGTTCCTTTAGTAAAAGAGGAAATGATATCACATCCATGTGATAAGCTTGATAAAAGAAAAAATGTCTCATGTCTTTTGGGATATTTGGTACATGGAAGATGCAAATTGGTATTACTAAACATTTTTGTTATACTGTATTGCAAAATATTTTATCATCATGTATTCATTTATCTAGACAACTGTTGTTAATTCACATTCCCATAGATAGTAAATTATTCCTGGTCACAAATTAAATTCTGTGGGAGAAGCTAAAATTTTTTCCCCCAGCCATGTAGGTACCCTGTAATTCCTGAAATCTTGGACAAAGGTACATCCAGGCTAACAATAGAAAATTGGTGAAATAGACATGATTTGTCCCTCCTGCTTCTTCCCCTTCTTTTGTATCCCCTACCATAAGATGCCCAGAGTTTTCATGCTGCCGCTAGCACCTAGCACAGTGTCTAACATCAAATAGCTGTAAGTAAACATTCGAGAATGATTCCCCACCTTTGGATGCCCCCTGACGCAACTCTGATTCTCTCAAAAGCAGTCCTCTTAATTCTTCTCCAAATTTCCCTTAGTCCTGATTTCCTCAGATATTCTTTTGTGCTAAGTAACTACTACTAAAACTACTAAAGGAGGGCGTGCTAGTGAATTACAAGGAGCTTGTGTATCACTGCACCGTCCTTGTGACTAACAGACGCAAGCTTTAAGGTCTGCAAACTTGAGTTCAAAACGCATCCCACATAGTTCATTAAGTGCCAGTTCCTCAACCAAAGGGACCTGTTGTAAGGTCTAACTTAGTGCCCCAATAGAGATATTGCAAGGGACAGGTGTGTAATAAACATGAAATGTACATGCATGTCATAAAATGCTATATGAGTAATCAATTTCATGGCATGCCCCTTTTCAAGCTAGTACCTCTAATAGTGGAAATATGCAAGCTCTGGCGGCTAGAGACATTTTTGTGCAGGAAGGACCTGTGTTCACATGATACCATCTGCTTTAGAACTGAGGCAGCAGACTTAAGGTTACTTGAAGAGAAATTTATCTAGTTCCTTATTCAGCTTATTGTATTTGCTAACATGCCTGGGGGGAAATGTCTTTAGAAAATTCGATCTAAAGATGATCAGGAAGTTGTTAGGTATCACAATTATTGACTTTCTCAATAATTTTAGTTGAATGATCTAATTCATCAGTAAATATGGTTACATGCTTTGCTCCCTGAGAACCAAACAATTCGCTCAAAATTATTTTATTACTTTATATTTAAAGTTTACAGAGCATATATTACAGAATAGTCATTTGCCTACAGAATAGACATTATTTTCCTTTAGATGAAATAAAAACCCAGCCTAACCTACAATCATGGAGAATTCAAGCATATTAAAACCGTCATATTTTGTAACAATTCCCATAGACCCACAATGCATTTATCCTATGCTGTTACACAGTGTTCTTATTCAAAAGATTACATCGCAAGCATCTTGGGTATCATTGCTGTAGAAAGAAAACTTATGAATTTCTTTGGCTCTTGCATTTTTAGATTCTCCACTGACTATAATTTCTGTACCATTGCTTCCTTTTCCTATTTGTTAAATGCAAAGTTGTGATGACTACAGAGTCAAATGATTGACACTCTCTGTGCATTTATAAATGAATGTGCATTTATCTCAATGTGAGATTTAAAGCATATGCAGTTCATTTAACATTTATACATGGCCACAAGCTAACTTTTAAAAAAAATAGTTTAAAATTAGAGTTTTATAGCACTTAACACAGCTTGTGTTAAAGTCCCTTACCCATGCCCTGGCTTTTCAAATCCTTAACACATTTTCATTACTAAACCAGATTTATTTATACAAGTAAAGAAATATATTCCCCTCACTATGAACCAAATAAAAAAGTTTAAAATTTAGCAAGTTCATGAAAATGTTAGCGGTTAGTATAATAAAGAGCAAAAGATTTCTCGTTCACAAGTGAATCGTGATTTTAGGAAAACTTTGTTCAATTTTGATAATAAAATCCACTATCTCTTAGGGTTCAGAAGAAGGTGAAGAAACTAATACAAAGTTATATGTCAATCGTATCTCAGTTTTTTAAAAAATAAAAAAAAAGCGGATGAAGATATTTTACTCAGTGTATAACCTTTTGGCTAAAGTTTTTCCAAGGACTGGAATATAATCAATTTACAACATGAACTGAGGCTACTATGATGCCTTGATAAACTTTTTTTTTCTCATTGCTAATTTGGCAAGAATGTTTCAAAGCAAGTGCATCCATGTATAAGTTGCTACTGAAGGTTTGTTGAAGACGTGCTCTTTTTTAGTCATAGTTCTTGAAGGGTGTGCTGCAACAGAAAGCACATAATAAATGGCTAGATCCCATTCGTATCCTTTGAACTTACTGGATCGCTACCAAGAGGTGTTGTAGATCAAGAAAATGTGCTAGTCTTGAAGTGCCCTCTGCTGTTTTTCCAGAACGCTGCAGTCACACGCAGGCGGGGGGTGGGGGGGGAGGGGGGGAACCAGTCTCAAAGTTCTTCATTAAAAGCCTCAATTAAAATAACGCTCAATCAATAGATTTAGTACTAATGTTTCATTCACTGTGGACTTGTAAAAGAGCAGTTTGCAACTTCCTGATGGTGGGAGCACTGTGCATCCTTGCATGGAAAGGAGAGAGAGGTCTTTATTATTGCTGGAGGAACCCTCCCTCTTTGGCAAGGGCTCAGCTCTTCGGTGATATGGTCTTTTCCTGGAGATTCTCCAGTATTCTTTAGGATGGGAACTTACCCAGACTTCTACCATCTGAACCTAGAGAGTTTTTACAATATGTTTTACAGATTTTTTTAAAAGTAGATAGAACAGTTGCTGTTTTGCACTACATATTTAGAAAAAGATTCCTGAGCTACCTAAAGGATTTTGATTTTGTCGCTAAATACGCAACAAAAGTCCCTGTAAGTCAGAGGACTTGATGCAAGCCTGAACTTGCCTGGGAGCTGCCTTAAGATTCACGAGTAGACAGACTTTGACTGCAGTGGTCCTTTTCCAATGATTGATCTATTGCCGTGAGTCTTGACAATGCAATCACTTGTTCCTTGGTTATAAAGCCTTCTTTTCATCCTTCTCCTTTTGAAATGTTGACCCACCAGAGTGTCTGAGCTCAGGATAACTCTCCCTGGGTACAAAATAGGAAGTTATCTTTTTTGGTAAAACCCCAGTACTTTTCATAGACTAGAGCCACCAGGTAATTTAGAAGTTATTGTATAATAACTTTGAGAGGTTTTTTTGTCCATGCCAATCTTGGTGATTTCCAAGTTGGTCAAAATAAGAAGAAAGCTTTTATAAGTTCTACCTTAGGAGATTTACATGAAATAATTAACTTAAATGGGGCCTCTAGGATCCTGAGCTCCCAAACTAGGAGGAGTATTTGCTGAGGTCTCTGTAAATCCAATATTGCGTTTCATGGAATCTGACACATCGTCAATTGTAAGAAGCACCATTACTTGATGTATCATAAGAAAAGAAGCTTCCAACTATTATTTTGATACCATCAATTATAATACACCTAATTTCTGAGATATTAAAATGTCAGGGGAAAAAAGTGCGTCTTAGAATCAATGACGTAGGGTAGTTTCCCTGAACAACTGGGCCATGCGCTAATATAGTCTTTGTTTATCATTCATGATTTAGGATGTAGAATTACTGAATCTCAACTCACAACCTTTTGTTTTTTCTCTTGTTGTTCATCAGCTTTTATTTCATTTTGTTTTAATGAAATAAACTCAACAACCAATGTTTGAGTGGGGATAATTCACACAGATTTAAATTCCAGTCTGGAGGTTTGGGGATCAAATGTGCTTATTTGGAAATGGCCTTTTTTTCTGAGTCCTTTTTGCTTTTCCTCTCAGCTTCCCATCTTAATGTAATGCTACATTGTTGTTTCTGAAAAAAATAAAAAGAAAGAGAGAAAGTAAAAGACATTCTGACTTCCATCTGAAAGCGGTACCCTTCAGGCAGTTTTCCTTGGTTTAGGATGACTAGTTTACTGGACTTGATGAGATGGCCTATGGTGATGTCAACTTATCTTGTGTAATGCCTAGCACAGAACAGACACTTACTTAATCTTTGTGGCGTCTAATCTTGATGTTGAGGACTCTTTCTAAATGTGAGAGTGGCACAAACACATTTTATTAGGTAATTTCTCATACCCCAAGGTTTACATCGTTTCTACTTGTAATCCTAAATAACAGAATTCCATTCAAGGCTCTGTTATATTGTGCATCTAAAGAGAGAGGTCATCCATGTGTTTCAGTATATTGCAGCATACGCCATAATGGAAAATCAAGATTCAAGTGTATCTCTGTTAATAGCAGGTGTAGCATAACCTAGTGTGAAAAGAAGAGGTAACTAGAGTAGATCCCTGTGTAGCTGTGCTTGTCATGGTTATCTAGCTGATCTCAGCTCACATCCTAAAATACGAGATTAGGATGCTGAGCTTTTTATGGTCCTTTATGAATCATTCATTTCAATACTGCTATGTATGCCCTTTATCAGATGTGTATCTGTCAGTTACATCAGTGTCATGGTTGTGTATCAAAATAGTGAGATGGGTACTTTAGTCTTCTCTCTTTTTTCCATTAAAAAGACTCTTTGACCCAACTGATCAGTTATTATGGCAAAAAGATTCAGCTGATCTTAGTCACTGGAGTCACTGTAGATTCGTGGCTCCTTCCTGTTAATACAGGCTCATGTTTATGGCTGGTGGGTCAGGAGAGCAAAACATAAGTATGCTGGAAATGTGGGGAATGTATATAAAAGTATTCAAAAACATTGCCTAATTGAATGAAAATAATTTTGTTTCCCTCTCTGCTTTTACATAACGGCCACATTTCACGTTACATTCCAGAAGGCTAAATATTTACTTTAAATGTAAAATAGATTCAAGTCTCTAGAGCCCTGAGGTCAGCCCTGTAATGATGAAAGTAAGTAACGTAACGATAGGATACCTTAACTGGGCTTACTGGAGAGACAAATCTAAACAATACAGGTAGTCCAATTTCAACCATTTGAATTTTCTAATGAAAAGTAGCATATCAAATGTGATAGGCTTTCATTCAAAGCTTCAGTATTGAAAAGTACTTTTCAAGTTTATCCAGGTAGAATTCCCAGGGTCATATTTTCCATTCAGTGCAGTTATTTCTGTTGCTTCTTGGTAGTTATTGAGAAATTACCCAGAATAATAGTTTGCGTTTAGTTAGTTCATCTTATTTATGATTTACAATGATAGCATATTTCATCACTATAATTAAATGAAAGATTACATTGAACTAGTTTGTAGTCACATTCTTGTTTTGTGACCTTGCACATACCTTTTAACATCATAACTTAGTTTTCGTACCTAAATAAAAAGAATACCATGTTATTAAATGCAAAATTTTAAAAACTTCTTTAAGTGAAATGTCACATATTAACCTCAGAGACTAGCTGTACCAACAGCCCAGTGTGATCACCTGTTCTGAACTTGATATGTTTTTTAAGATGCGTTAGAAATGCTGTAACCCAGAAGCCCCATACTGCCGAGCAGGTGGAGACCTTTTCTCCTCAGGGAGGATCCATTGGCATTCCAATTGTTAGGCGTGATGAAGGGTCTCCATTACGCATCTGTCTTCAGATTTAACTTACCTGAATAGTTTTGCTTATTTTTATCTTACAGATCCCCTATGCAGCAAGCTTGATCAGGAAAGAAAAGCTTGGTGCCCATCTCAGTAAAAGCTAAAAGGTGAGCTCACCAGAGGAAAGAGATTTTCCTTAACTCTCTGAATTGTTGCTCAGCTGTGTTCTTTACTGATGTATTTGAAATAGACTGAGGGATTGGTGAAGTTGCATCCCATGTTTAAGCCAATATACTGATGAACTTTGTTATATCTGGACATGAGACTTCCTAAATGAATGGCAAAGTACGTCTTATAAAACATAATCATATTTGTGTCACATTCCATTTCACGGAAAATTCCTAAAACTAAGGAAATTCTCAATTCAGTCTACAGAAGTGCTCTTCATTCTGTTTTGAGGTTTTCTGGTTCTTTCTGACAGCCCCTTTACTGCCTCTCTAAGTGAAACAAGTGTCAGGAGCCATGCTGATTATGTTGCATCTTCTCTGTCTCACCTTTGCTTCCAAAATGTCTTCCTGAAATCTGACTTTCCATGAGTTACTGACAGATGGTAATAGGAACAACTGTGGGCAACGTAGACCTTCGAAAACTTCTGCTGTAGGAATAGTCATTCATTGTTTCCCTAAACCAATCATTGTTTCTCTGCAGCCTAAGCCAGATTCAAGGTCACATCCCTGACAACAATTTTAAAGACAGATATTCTGGACTCCTAAGGGAAAGAAGACAATAAAAATTAAATGTCTTTATTTGGAACATACCTAGACGTTTCAAAAGCAACTCTTTGATTATATGGAAGAAGACATATATACTTAACTAAAATTGAAGGAATGCAAAAACTAGGATTTTGTTGTTTCTGTAACAATGCATTAGGATGAGCTAACAATCAAGAAAAAACTCGGATCTCAGAGGTGGCATTTGTAAGTGCTCATAGCCAACTAGGATTGTGGTCATTTATCAATTTGATCCATTCCCATCAGAATGATTCTTTCCACTCCTTCCTTTTGAAACATATTTTCAACTCAACAGAATTTTGGGCAAAAAGAATTCCATACAATTCAGGCTCTTTGTTCCTTTTCTTTCCTTCATGCCTCTCTTCTGCATGTCACAAGCCTCCTCTACCATATGCACATGACAATCCTACTTCTTGCCATCATCTTTAGTAGTGATAATCTTCAGTATTTGTCTTAAATAATCATGTTTATGTCACATTCCATTAGGAGTTCAAAACTCTTCTCAAGACAGTCTCTTGTTCATATGGTTTCCCTTAATTTTACACACAGGAAACCGAGGTACGGAGAAGAGAGATGTGATGTTTTATGTCTGTGTTGCAAAGCCAGGAAGAGATACTAGAGCTCCTAATACATGCACTTCCTGTCCTCTGTCATCAGATGTTTCTGCAACAAAGATGCTCAAGCAATAAGTCATTCTGTTTCCATCTCCATGAAGTCATACGCAAATGAGCCTGTGTGTTTGGCTCCGTTCTATATATTCAAGTATTTTTCTTAAGTCTGAAGTTGATTTTGGGTGATTTCTTCTCATTATAGTAGACCAGGTTTGCACCACCACTGTGAAATGAATAATTTTAGAACATTCAGACTCCAGTAAATCTTATCTCAGAATATCAAGGTAATCAATGCAACAATCATCCAAATCAATGCTGATAAACCCATATGTATCATAGTTTGAAAATGTCAAACTAATTTTCTTTCAAATGAAAGAGAACATAGTAGGATGTGTTTTTTAAAGTAACCATTTTATTGAAGTATAACACACGTTCAGCAAAGTCTACAAATCATCAAGCCACACGAGTCATGAAGTCTGCAAATCAAAACTCAGAGGATTTTCACAAGATAAACTCACTTAGGTTTTCAGCACCCAGTAACCACCTTGAATCCCTGCCTTATTACTCCCCCATCCAACAAGGTTAGTTTTGCCTATGTTTTGAACTTTAGTAAAGGATGTTGTACAGAACATTCTCTCACATCTGACTTTTTTTACTCTGTGTCTGCAAGAGTCATCCATCAGAATGTAGTTTGATTTACACGTAGGAGCTTAATGAACTCTCTTTTCACTCCTTTCACTTTCCCAACTCATCTTCCCTGCTTATCAGCCATGAGCTGCTCTTGCATCTGCAAAAGGAAGACTCACTGCCCAGAAACCACACCTCTGATGGTGACAGCGTACAGCTCGGTGGAGAAAAAGAGATTGATTTGTGTTTAGTAACTAATGCTTCCTCCATGCTGATTTTGTTTCCATCCTTGCAGACAACAGGGATTTCTCTAAGTAGACCCTGGTGCTTTCAGAAGATTAGTGGTTACTTAAATGCTGAGCTAAATCAGCCAAGCAGAGAATCACGACCATATTGTTAGAGGCAGTATTTGATTCTCAACATGCCAAGCCTGCAAGGAATTACCCCAAGAGAGATTACAAAATAAAAATCATTACACCAAGGGAGAGAGACAAATTCTGTCTTGCTGAGTGACCACAGGTTTCCAAATTAGGGACTGATGCATTAATGTCTTATGCAAGAGTGACCCTTAAGGTAGTATGCTGCATTCTTGTTACCCAGTGGATTCCAATATGACTATTAAGAGGAGGAAGCTTTTCAAAACCACAGGCAATCCACTTAATAAGCTGAGCAAGTACTGCCACATATCACTTCTCTACACATCTTTTTTGCTCTACATTAGAACATAAGAAATTCCATATTGAGTCAAAATAAAGGTCCACCCAGACCAGGATACTGTCTAATTCTGTTAGAAGAGCCAAATTGTTGTTCTTAAGAGTACCAACCTCAAAATTTAGGCATATATACTGAATACTCTTAACTTTCCCTTAATAACTCCTTAAAGATCCATAACCCATGGATTTATCTAAAGCTTTCTTCAACCAAGGCATAGTCCCCTTTGGGGCAATGAATTCTATTTGCTTAGCTACCAGCTGTGTAAAGTGTAGTTTATTTTATTTATCTTCAAACTACCTCCTAAAACAAGGCCTAGTAGATTAGACACTATACTGCTCTGCATATTTGTTTCTTTTTTTTTTTTCTTTTTCGAGGAAGATTAGCCCTGAGCTAACTACTGCCAGTCCTCCTCTTTTTGTTGAGGAAGCCTGGCCTTGAGCTAACATCCGTGCCCATCTGCCTCTATTTTATATGTGGGACGCCTACCACAGCATGGCGTGCCAAGTGGTGCCATGTCCACACCCGGGATCCAAACCGGCGAACCCCAGACCACTGAGAAGCGGAACGTGCACACTTAATGCATATTTGTTTCATTGTGAGCTTACGAGTAGAATGGAAATGGTTTGAAAAATATCTCAAAATGTTGTATGTATTATCCTTTTGTCTGGGACCATTTTTAACACCAGAATTATTCCTAATGGTCTTCCTTAACTTTGGTAGTTTCTGTGCCCCAATTCCTGCACAGACACCCCAGTATAATCCGTGTGAAATCTGCACCCCAAATAAAAATACCATGATGTTACCACTAATTTAGTTATACTTTACATTCTTTTTTTCCAAGCACCTTTTAACATTATGCAGATGTCATCCATGTGACTAGTTGAAACACCCGTGTCTTTCGCAGAAAACTGAATCATTTTAAGTGAGTGGGAAGTGAATCAGGGAAATGGCTTGTTCATAGTCGTATGGAAACTCATTGAGCAAGCCAGAAATAATAACAACTATCATTTATTGAACACTAACTATGCCAGATACTGGGCTAAATTCTTTGCCCCGTCGTTTCTTTTGATCTTTACAACTCTATAAGGTAGATCCTGTTATTATCCCCAGTTCATACATGAGAACCCTGAGGCTCAGTGAGGTCACTTAGCTAGCAAGTGACAGAGCCAGAATTCGATCCAGGTCTATTAGGCTCTCAGCAACTTCTCTGTCCTCCTAGGATCATTGGGCTGGTTTTTAGGGAGTTTGGCTTCCAAATCTGACACTACCTCCCTATGTTAACTTAATCTCTTTGAGGTTCTCTCTCATCTGTAAAATGTAGGTGGCCAAACCCAGTCAGAGTCCCTGCCAGCTCTAAGGTTTCCACTCTCACTCTTGCATGCCGACCTTCTGCCATATGTTCTCTCCTTTCCCACAAAGGGGCTGCTTTTATTAAAGTCTGACTGAACCATATGTAATACCCGAGGGCATGACCCTCCTACTTTTGCCTGCATTTTCTTCATCACTAATTACTACTTTGCATTCTTCTGGAGAGTTTGAAAATATGACTTTTTCCCTGTGTTAACAGTATCTACCCCTTTGGTAAACTCCTGTTATTTTTATTTCATTTCTGGAATAATTCCTGTAAAAATAAAAACAAGAGAAAAGGTCTTAAAAAGATGTAGGGGGATTGTAGTGGAATACTCTGTGTCTTCCTTTTGTATAGATCACAGGTAAAGAGAGGGAATGGCGCATCCATTTCTCTCATCTCTAGTCAGACATAAGAGGACCAGATTTCAAGAGTCAGTTTCAAGGATCAGTTAGTTTCAAGAGTCTCGGCTGAGAATGACAATGTGCCCCCACTGTTCTAAGCACTTTATGTCAATCATTTAATCTTCAAAACAATCATTGAGAGAAATACTGCTACTTTCACCATTCTACAGCTTAGAAAACTGAAATGCAGAGAGAGGAGTGAGTTGTCTGTGGTCTCACTGCTAGCAAGTGGCAGGATTTGAGCCAGGCCTCCTGGCTGTGCAGCCCACACTTCATCCGCTCGTAACCTGAAATCCTGGCCTAATTCACATCTCCTATTATCAGTTATAAATATGCAATTAATAACTGATCCAATGGTTTCATTGATGGTGAATCACAAAACCTCAAGTCACACATCTATAGTTGCCCTAACACCTCAGGACAAGAAAAATAGATGTAACTTGTGCCATCCAGCCAAAGCCAGCAGGTCACCAGAGCATGAAAGTCTGTCTGCCTCTTTCTCCGCCGGCTGTCTTAACATTTGCCCAATGACAAGCCAGGGCTCCTAGAACCCAGGAAAATGCCTTTACTGTAAAGAAGGCATAGCAAACCAGCACACTCTGATTTAATAGTTCTAGTCTGGCTCAGTGTCATCAGAGATATATAACCTAAGATAGCAGGCAAACATATGTAAAAAGGAAGATACCTTCATGGTTGCTGTTTAAAAATTTTTATCGAAACTGTACTAAAAATGTCTCCTCTTAAGACTATACTAAATATTACCTTAAATGTTTTTAAATTACCTGATTGTATCATGCTGAGGTTGTCATCCTGTGCTTTTTGTCTTATCCCAGGTGCACAGAACCACTTACTCTTGTTGTCTTGTAAGATACAGCCTGCCACTGAGCGCTTCTGACCCACATAAAGACTGCAAATTGAAAGGGCTTGGGAATCAAACACAAAATCAGGTTCAGGAGAACCCAAGGACAAGTGACCTCAAAGCAGCATGGACAACCATGTAAAATAGACTGTAGCGGCCATTGATTAGTGGGGGGAGGGGGGAGCCAACCAGAGCAGTCAATGCTTGTCGCATCTTTTGGTGGAACCAAAGTTTGAGTCTTTGTGTTTTTAAAGGCCAGCTGAACACAGAGCATGGGAGTGCTGTTAGCCAACTGGGGTGGGAAATCCATGGTTGGTCCCAAGTGATCTCAGTGTTGCACACTTGGAGAGAGTAGCTCCATAAGACTGTCTTTTACGTTGGAAGAAGTGATTCTTGGTGGAAAGAAAACACAAGACCTGTCCTAGGAGTGGGGATCACGTTTTGACAGCCAGGATGGCATCAGCCGTACAAACCTGCCTTTCATAACAAACTGGACAGACTTACGCGTGGCCCCCTCCTCTCTGGTACTTTGCCTGCTGTATGAATGAAGATTGTATTCCTCTGGAAATATTTTACAGTTTAATATTGAGTGTAATTAAGAATATAATCATGTTATCAAAAATGGTATTTAACTCTGTTGTAGTTTCTTTAACATTCATGTGGATAAAAAAGTCTATAATAAAAAAAACTATGAAGTAATCGTTGTGTTCATGTAGTTAAATGCACATTTGCTTGGGGGCAAGTAATAGAAAATAATACTTTTTAGAATTATTTTGGCATAAAATATTTGAATAAATTATTTTTGAAAATGGAATTCCTTCAAAAATGATTATTAAAGTCTAAGGTAGCCTTTGGCCATTGTCATCAGCTGGAGTTTCCCCCTCATCCCCTGCCATCATGTTAGGATCTTTGTATGGGTAAGGGAGGGTTCTAACTTCCTGCTAGGTCTCTGACAGTGTTGGTGATGGAGTTGATGTTGTGCCTTCCTCCTTACTGCGATGTTGAATCAAAGTCCATGAGATCATTTAATGCCCCAAATTTTGCCTCTCAGCTGAGAGAGATAGAAAGGCCAAAATGGTGACCTCTTTTGGGCCAGGATTTCTAAGGTAGTGCTGGGTACACAGAAGTCTACTGTGGATGACCTCCTACCCTGAAGTTGCCAAAGACCGTCCTCACTGAAGAGGCATCTCATCAATGGCATCCCTCAACAGATTTCAGAAGAGGTTTAAAATGCTTCACCATGATATTTGATAATTTTCTCTCACTGTCTCCATTATCATGAACTATCCAAAACAGCTTCACAATTTACCCCTGAGATAAATCTTCTTACACATTAAGAAGCCAAAGGAGGGATACTGATTAGTGATTTTCTTCCCAGCCCTTGAAGGATGGGAAGCCAGGTCAGACAAGGGATGTAAACCAAGTCCTGCAGTCTGAGGGCAGGTCCCCAGCAACCACTAGTGGGAAATAATATGAAGATGCTGCAACTGACCATGGAGGGCAGGATGCTCTCTTAGAGGTGGTCTTTCAGGAGGGGCCTGAGGCTGGGCATGGGGCTCACACAGCTCTTCAGACGTGGCACACGTTTCTGAAACTGGCAGCTGTGCTTAGGGGACTAACTGGGCAGTAAGGTTGGTGGAGCATTTTCTTCTGTATAAACTTTAAATTACACATGAGGATGGAAGCCCAGTGTCCTTAGCTTTGTACTTTAAGCCAAGAACACCAGAGGTGACAAAATTTTCTGGGAGAAGAACACAAACCTGGCTTCACGACCAGCCACCAGGGGACAGCAGAGGTCATTTTCTGTAGAACCCAGTGCAAACTGAGACGAGATAGCTTCTCAGAGCAAGAGGAGCAGCTCAGCCGGGGAGTCCAGAGGGAGAAGTAGCTAACAAGACTTGCAGATGAATTTAAGGTCTTTGTCCTGCAGCTGTATCAGCTGGCAGTGTAAACAAGCTTGACACGTCATTCTTTTCTTTCCAATTGCAGCTTTAAAGGTCTCAGAGTTACTAGTGCCAAAATATCAGCAAATGATTTTGTAGCGAAAGAGAAATTAGAGCCAGATAATTTGACAAATATGTCTGACAGCCTGGAGTTATCAACCATGGCGTAGCTCTGATTTGAGTTAATGGCCAAGCTCACTGTGGAAGATGGTTGACCTCTGCTGCTGGGAGCACTGAAACTACAATGGTGCCTTCAAGTTCTCCACCCAAACTCCAGGCTCCATAGAAGCCCAGCCGTACATCTCTCCCTGAACGTTAGGAGATTCCTGTTGTCCTTATCCTCAAGGCCTTAGAGTCTCCCCATTTATCATGGTATTTTATCAAACTGGGTCTATTCCTTATGAGGTAGAACCCAACAATCCTCCATGCAACTGTGAAGTTAATCACCAAAACCCAAAATCTTCAGAGAAAAAGAGTCAAGGAAATCCAACATATGATATGGAAACACCATTAATCCATATATTTTCTCATTAAGGGGAGTGAAATCTCTTCTCTATTCTAGCAATGCTTGATGCTTCTAAATTGGAACAAAAAGCATTTGTCCCTAAAGCTGGATGTGATCAGGTTATCTGACCTGCTTTGTGGAAACAGACAGGACATCCATCTACAGCACTGCATGGGGCTAAAAATAAAGCCACTTTTCAGAAGGACAAAGAAAAATTCTTTGCTCCACAAAATGACAGCAGAAAAATTCTGTGCTCTTTTCTTTGACTGTTTTATCATGTCAAAATTCCAAGGTCAACCCAAATGTTAGTTAATGAAGAATATGAGCAATGCAAATAAAATTCTCTATTTTAATTCTAAATGAAATTCTAAGATCAGAAAGGACCATAGTAAATCAAAGCAGAAATCCCAGCTGAACCATAAAGTATTTCCTGTTGGGATAGAGCAGACATTTCAGACAGATGCTTTTGATCCTCAGAATGCCTGAGCAATTGCTCATCCACTTGCCACAGGCAAGGAGAGTGGGACATCACATCCCAATTTCCTTAGATTGAGCAGTGAGTCTAGCTTCAGCTCTGTCGAAAATAGAGGGAGAACTCTCTCTTAGCTAGAGGGAATATAATCAAGCAGATAAGTTCTCTTTCATTTAAGGGTAAGAATTAAGACAGCCTTAGTCTGGATGGCCTGCTAAGGATGTGTAACCACATCATTTAATAGGGCACTTCCAGGCAACTCCAGGCCTAGTGAAGAGAGCTCCTTTGTCTCTCAGAGTTGAGCACACTAAGTCTGACCATCTTACAAGGTTCCCCATAGACAACCCACACTGCAGTTTGTAATTATTCACTCTTCCTTTTGTGGGAGAGATGTGCACTGTAAACTTCATGAGGGCAGGTGGTGTTCATTTCAGCTCACTCCCATCTCCCTAGTGCTGAGCATGTAGTAGCTACATAAGCATTTTTGCTGAGTGAGTGAGTGGATTCCATTTATTTTATTTGAGCCAATCCCAAGAGCCAATCACTTCACTCCTGTCATTTCAGACTTTCTCTCTCAAAGAATGTTGACATTTTGTTTGTTTTTAAATCACCATATTGGCAAATTTCCAGTTGCTGTCCAATAGTATCCATTCTCCATGGAAGAATGTAGTTTATATGTAGTTGCTTTCAGGTGAAAATATATCCAAATAAAAGACTACATTTCCCAGGCTTACTTGCAGTTAGATGTTGGCATGTGACTGTGTTCTGGCCAATGGATGGCAGGTAGAAATATGTGGAACTTTTAGGGAGGTCGCTTCAAAAGAGCTTGACTTAATTAGGAGGTGTTTCTCTTTTCCCTTCTCTTTCCTTCTTTTCTGATGTCTGTAATTGGATGGAGCCCCAGAAGCCATCCTGGGCCATGAGGTGACTTTGCAGATGGAAGCCATACGTTAATATGGCACAGAAGGATAAGAGAAGCCTGGGTCCCTGACAGCCAACTCTGGACTGCCCGCTTCCAAACTTCCTTTATATCAGACAGAAATGACATTCTGTCTTGTTTAACCACTGTTATTTTAGATTTTCTGTTAACACTAACTGATTACAAACACTTTTTTCTATTTGGGACTCTGATCAGCCAACAGCAAAACAACTTCTTTTTTGTATGACAACTTTCTAATGCACAGTTACGCTGCTTATGTCATTTTATATTCTCATTAGCCCTTTGATTTAGCTAAAGGAGGTCAATAGATATGAATGCTGGTTTTACAGAGTCAAGCCTCAAATCCGGTTATTCTTACTGCCATGACAAACTTTTCCTGCTTAATCTTTTGGCCTCACTGTCACAGCTGAGCCAGTCTATACATCTCTGATATCCCCCGTTGTAGTATAAACATGTGAAGATGGGGAGCTGGGTTGGAAAAGTACACTGTCCAAAAGGCCTTGTAGATTCCAGTTTGATGCAAGCCAAGCTGTGACCAGGTGTGTAGCCAGGACCCACAAGGGACTAATGTTCAGCAGTACAGGCATCTCAAGAGCAGGAGGTTGTCAGTCATCATTATCTATGATAACAGCCCCTTGCTGCTTGCTTGGCATTCATGGACAGGTTTCAGCCTGGGGAAAACACACCACTGAAAATAAATAGGGTGGCAAGAAGCAAGGCAAGTCCTAGACTCGGGGATGTGACGGGCAGAGAGGAATTTGGCTCAGAACCCATGTGAGTATTGGCTCTCCTAGACAAGAGGACAGTAAGGTAAGCTTGGGAAATCAGGCGTAGCCCTGGAACTCTCTGACTTGGGCCAATAGTCCCCATGCAGGACTAGAAGAGAGCTAAGGCTGTGTAAATGCGGTTTGACTCCAGTTTTGGTTTGGGCTCTGAAACAGTGTTGCAGCTTTAAGAGGAGGAATGAAAGAGGGCTGGTTTTGACCTGAGAAAGGATCTGAAAAATGTTAAGAGCTGAGAATGACTTTCTGCAAATGACTGCTTATTTCCATACCAGGCCTAATATACATATAATTTAGAAGTAATAAACTCAAGTTGCCTAAAGTAAATAATCATCTGAAAAGCCAAGACTCTGTACTAAATTAAGAACTTCCCTGAAAGCAACGTTAATGTCTGGAGTTTTCAAATAATAACATGCATTCTTCTCATCCAACTTTTACATCATCTCACTATTAAGGACAGTGGCTTCCTGGATGATTGTTAATGATGGTTTTCTTTGTTATATTTTAGACCATTTAGCAAAGTTTATTGATTTATACTTCCTTGTAATTAGTTGTAGTGATTAAACTAGCTTTTATGGCTCTCTAGAGATTGACTTTTTAAAGAAGTCAACATTTCCCCCAAACCGTGTGCTTTAAAACATGGTTAAATACTGTTTGAATTCAGTACTAAACCATCATTGGTGAAACTGTGATTTTATATGTAGTTGCTTTCTCAGCCCTCTACTTATGTGGTAGTATCATCCAATTACTTGGTAGCCAATAATAATAACAGCAACCATGGGGCTGGCCCCGTGGTGTAGTGGTTAAGTTGGCACTCTCTGTTTCAGCAGCCCGGGGTTCGCAGGTTCAGATCCCACGTGTGGACTTACACACTGCTCATCAGGTCACACTGTGTGTATGTGGCAGCGTCCCACATACAAAAAAGAGGAAGATTGGCTCAGATGTTAGCTCAGGGACAGTCTTCCTCAAGCAAAAAGATCAAAATTGGCAACAGATGTTACCTCAGGGACAATCTTCCTCACCAATAATAAGAATAATAAAACAGCAGCCAACTTTCATCACGTGATTACAATAAACTGGACATTGTGCTAAGTGTCTTCATGCATTATTTCATTTAATCCCCTCAACAACCCTATGAGGCGGGGGCTATTTGAAACTTGACGGAGTTAAGTCACTCAGCTGATAAGTGGAAAATCAGGAATTTGAACCTTCAGCCACTGTGACTTCAAAATCTCTGCTTTTTTTTTTTTTTTTATAAAGATTTTATTTTTTTTTCCTTTTTCTCCCCAAAGCCCCCCGGTACATAGTTGTATATTCTTCGTTGTGGGTTCCTCCAGCTGTGGCATGTGGGACGCCGCCTCAGCGTGGTCTGATGAGCAGTGCCATGTCCGCGCCCAGGATTCGAACTAACGAAACACTGGGCCGCCTGCAGCGGAGCGCGCGAACTTAACCACTCAGCCACGGGGCCAGCCCCCAAAATCTCTGCTTTTAACCACTAAACTCCACCGCTCCCTGCCAGGTGAGCCAAGCAAGACCCCTTGTACACATAGCTGAATGGCAGTCCCCTGATTGACATAATTTGAAGAGTGCTAGAGACCTCTCTTAAACAAAAATATCTCCCCTCACCAGCCTCACTTGAAGCTGAAATTCCATTAGCATAATTCCTTTGACTAAAGTATTATATGTTCCTGGAAAGATAAACATTCTGACAGTGTTATTTGAACCATGGTCTGTCAAAGAGCTAAAACAATAAAACTCAGAAGAAAACAGGAGTACATCTTTACTGTCTTGGGTTAGACAATGGTTTCTTAGATATAACACCAAAAGCACAAGAGAAAAGAAAAAAATAGATAAATTGGGCTTCATCAAAGTTACAAACTTTCTTGCTGGAGACAATACCATCAAGAAAGTGAAAAGATAGCTTACAGAATGGGAGAAAATATTTGCAAATCATATGCCTGATAAGGGATTTGTACCCAGCATATATAAAGAACTCTTACAACTTGATAATAAAGAGACAAATAACCCAAACAAGAATGGGCAAAGGATTTGAATAGACATTTTGCCAGAGAAGATATACAAACATCCAGTTAACACATGAAAAAATGCTCAACATCATGAGTCATCAGGGAAATGCAAATGAAAACCACAATGAACCCACTTCCTTTCACTTCAAAAACCACTTCACATCCACTAGAATGACTATTACTAAAAGACAGACAATAACAGTGTTGGTGACGATGTGGGGGAAAACGGAATCCTTGTACATGGCTAGTGGGAATGTAAAAGGGTTCAAGCACTGTGAAAAACTGTTTAGCTGTTCCTCAAAAAATCATATCACCCAACAATTCCACTCCTAGGTATATACCCAAAAGTATTGAAAACAGATAGTCAAACAAGTATTTGTATACGAATGTTCATAGCAGTACTATTCACAATAGTCAAAATGTAGAAACAACCCAAATGTCCATCAATGGATGAATAGATAAACAAAGTGTGGTAGATACATAGAATGGAATATTTTTCAACTATAAGGAGAACTGAAGTACTGACACATGCAACGACATAGATGAACCTTGAAAACATTATGCCAAGTGAAAGAAGCCAAACATAAAATATCACATACTGCATGATTCCGTTTATATGAAATACCTAGAATAGGTAAATCCACAGAGACAGAAATCAGATTGGTGGTTTTTAGGGGCTACAGGGAAAGGAGAATTGGGAGAGACTGCTCTATAGGTAAAGGATTTTCTTTTGAGTGATGAAAATGTTTTGGAACTAAATAGAGGTAGCATTTTCACAAAATTTTGAGTGTCTTAAATGCCACCGAAATGTCGCTTTAAAATGGTTAATTTCATGTTATGTGAATTTCACCTCAATATAAAAACCCAAGAATAAATTTGTCAAAAGATACGTAAGACTTTTACACTGAAAACCTCAAAAAATTGCTGAGAGAAATTTAAAAGACTTTAAAAACTTGAGAAATATACTATGTACATGGATTGGAAGAGTCTTTATTGTTAAGATGTCAATTATCCTCAAATGTGTTTATAGATTCGACACAATTTCAAACTCCCAGACAGACTTTTGGGAGAAACTGGTAATATGACTCTATAAATAAACACAAGTGCAAAAGTCCTAGGATACCCAAAGCAATTTTGAAAAAGAAGAGCAAGATTTCGGGAATTTGTACTACCTGATTTCAAAACTTACTATAAAGCCAGAGCAATCATAACAGCGTGTGGTTCTGGCTTAAGGAGTGACAAACACATCAGTGTAACTGAATAGAGAGCCCAGAAATAGACCACACTTACACGGTCATTTGATTTTTGACAAAGGTGCCTAAGCAATGGAGAAAAGAAAGTCTTTTTAACAAGATGGTGCTGGAATAATACTGTATCCATATAAAAAAATGAACTTCAACTCCTACCTCACGCCATATACAAAACTTAATATGAGACGGACGACAATATGTAAAACTTGAAACCATAAACATTTCAGAACAAAACACAGGAGACTATCTTCATGACTAGGGGTCAGGCAAAGATTTCTTAGACATACAAAGAACCACCAAAAGTCAAAAAACCAACCCTGATAAATTGGATTTCATCAAAATTTAAAACTTCTGCTCATCATAAGACACCAATAAGAAAATGAACTTGCAAGCCACGGCCAGGAGACTATATTTGCAAACATATATCTGACAAAGAATTCACATCCAGGGCATATAAATAACTCATTCAACTTAATAAAAATAAGAAGCAATCCATTTTTTCACATGAGCAAAAGAATTGAACAGACATTTCACAAAAGAAAATATACAAATAATAAATATACGAAAAAGTGCTCAACATCATTAGTCATCAGGAAATGGAAATTAAAGTCGCAATGAGATACCACTGCTCACCCACTAGAATGACTAACATTTAAAAGACTGACAACACCAAATGCTGACGAGGTTATGGAGCAAGCAGAGCTTTCAGACATCGTTGATGGGAATGTAAAATACTATAAACTCTTTAGGGAAAAGTCTGGCAGCTTTTTACAAAACTAAACATGCACTTGCCATATGACACAGCACTTCCACTCCTAGGTATTTAGCCAAGAGAAATGAAAATATTTGTATACAAAGACTGGTGCAAGAACGTTCATAGCAGCTTTATTCTTAATAACCAAGAAGTGGAAACACTCACGTCTCTAGCAACAGGAGAATGGATTAAAAAAAATCTGGTATATTCATATGATAGAATTTTACTCAGCGATATAAAGAAATGAATTACTGATACATCCAATATCGTGGGTGAATCTCAAAAACATTTTGCTGAGTGAAAGAAATCTTACACAAGAGTATATTCTGTAATTATTTGATTACAATTATTTGAAATTTTAGAATGGTTCTAGCCAATCTACACAGGTTAAAAGTCACAACAGTGGTTGCCTCTGGGAGAGTGGGGATAGGGATTCAATGGGACAGGGCAAGAGAGAACTCTATTGGATGATGGTAATGGTCTAAATCTTGATAAGGATTTGGGTTACACAGGTGTATGCGTTTATCAAAACTCAGAAAATATATGCTTAAGATTTGTGCATTTTATTATATGTAAATTTTATATCAAAGGAAAAATATAAACAAATATTGAACTCTAGTTAATGATATGCATGTTCCAGTATTTAGCAGGAAATGTAGTAATGTATGCAATTTACTTTGAAGTGAACCCAAAATAAGATGGATTAGTCGATGGATAGAAGGATAGATATGTGATAAAGCAAGTATAATAAAATCTTAAAGGTAAAATCTAGGTGGTATTCACTGTAAATTCTTTCAACTTTGCAACATGTTTGAAATTTTCATAATCAAGAGCTGGGGAATAAACAAAGATGAGATAGTACAGGGTAGCCACAAAGTCCTGTGTATGCCAGTTAGGAGTTACTTGCATGCTCCTTGCTGTTCTCCACACATATTTTAATTTTCCTGATATTCCTCTGGATATCTTCTTCCACGTTGGTGGTTAGAAGTCATAAAAATGGTCCCTAACAGATGTTTCTTCTGCTAATGTTAGGCAGGGTTGGGAATTTTCTCTTTCACAGCGTCCCTAAGTGAATTGTTATAAGTGTTAAATCTGTGCTTCAAGGAGGCAATACCATATCAGATCCACATTCAGATTGATGTCCAATGAATTTATCACCAAGATCTGCTCTGATCAGAAGAGCATATTGTGCAGGCTTCATCTCATGCATATGGGCATTGCAACTACTCTGTTCAAGCTTAAAGCTATAAATAAGAAGTTTGTAAAATAAATTCCATAAATGTATAGTTGTCATATTATTCCAAACTTACCTCTGTTTCACCAAGAATCAAAATACTCTCCTTTGTGGCCCTCGTGACATCAATCATTTTAGTTGTATGTTCACACCGGTGGTTCTCAATATTAAATGCACATTGGAATCACCTAGGAAGGTTTAATGATGCCTGGATTTCACCCCTAGTGACTGATTTGATGGGTCTGGAGTACAGCCTGGGCATCCAAATTGTTATAAGCTCCACAGGTGATTCCAATGTGCACCTAAGGTTAAGAACTAATAGTTAGACTTTCTCCATGTCCATCATCCCATTTTAAAGGATGCACCAACCATAAAAGCACACAGAATCTCAGTTGAGACACACCACCACCATCATTTTATGCATGATTTTGCATTACCCTTCTCAAAAATGCCCAGCATTTAATCAACTAGTCAACTTCTCCTCCTCCTCCCCTTCTTCCTTTGCCTTTCCCAACTATTTGTCTCTCTCCCTCCCCCCACTCCTTTTTCTCTCCTTCATCTGAAAAATTGAAGCTAATCCACCCAGGAAAGAGCTACTCTGCTCCTCAGCTCCCCTTCTTGGTCCATAAAGGAAAGCTTAGAGCCCCTCATTCCATCAGCTCAGTGGTCCCTGTATCTTTCAGCCACACGTGACGTCATGAGATGACCTCATGATGACAGCTTCCCCCTCTGAGGGTCCAGCAGACCTGCTTTTCACTGTACTTCATCTCCATTTCTCCACATTCTCCCACAATAATGTAATGTGAGCTGTGAGAATCGGCAAATGTCAACTGATTGGGCTACCAATTTTTCCAGCCATGACAGCCCAGATAATGTATCAATAGAGAATAGTTGTTGAATTGCAGAGAGGAAGCCTTCCTCAGAGCAACTACTAAAGAAATCCAGGTAAATGTCCCGAAAGTGTCACCTCTTCAACTAATGACAATTCTCAGGCAAACTCTGGCTTGTTATTATTCCCTACAAATTAGGAGGGACTTCCCATGAGACAGATTCTGAAACTGTGCCATCTTGCCAAGAACCCTTCCCTAAGATGCTAAGGGCAGTGCTGCATGATGGCATGAATGTGGTTCTAAGAGCCATGAAATACACAGGCCTCCCCGTAACTCCTTCCAGGAAGAGTGTGTTGAACTGTAGCCCTTCAGTTATACTCTTTCTTTTTATTATTGATCACTAATAACAGCTACCATTCACTAACAACTTGCTATGTGCCAAGTACTAAATGCATTATCATATAATACAACAACCCTGTGAGGTAGGGATTCTTATCATTTTACAGATTCAGAAACAGGGTGTCAGAAGGTTCAAGTGGTAAATCCGGTTAGTAAATAACCCAGCTGGGATTTGAACCTGAGGCCCTCTCATTCTCAAACCCATTCACTGAATCCAGGCAGCTGCTAAGTGCTATGGGAGTGCAACAGAGTGAGTGAGAAATCTGTGCAGGCTAGCGCTAGCAGGCGAGACTTCACGGAGGACGTGAGATTTAAGCTGCACGAACGAGACCTCAATGAGCAAGAAGGAGAGGAAAGCATTGATGAGCAGTCATCTCTGCCATTACTCTATGAGTGACTTCTCAGGTATGGATAGCATGATCATCATCATGTTATCCTACTGGCAAGGCTATTTCTCTGTAAGTGAAGAAGAAAGGTTTCATCTGAAGGGTAAAATATTGTGTCATCCTATCAACAAACACCTGAATGTGCCAAGCACGGTGCAAGGTACTGGACGAAACCCCTGCTCTCAAGATACTGCTGTTTAGTGAAGGATGCAAACATTTACAATGCAGTAGAAGTGCTGTGGTGGAGATACTCACAGGATGCTCTGGGAACATAAAGGACACCTGACCTAGACTGGAGGCTAAGGAGAGACTTCTTTCTAACATCTCATTTGAATCCTCCCTATCACACTCTGGCTGGAGGAGGTGATACATGAACTGAGCCTAAAAGAATGAAAAGTTGGCCACTGAAGCATGAGTGCAGGATAATGGAATGGCAAGGATTGGGGGGAGAACGTTCTAGGCAGAGGAAGCAACATCCCATTATGGCACTACCAGGGGTATCAGTTAACCATTGCTGGAATAAACCTTTCTAAAACTTAGTGGCTTAACAATGACTTATTATTTTTTGTGAGTCTGTGGGCTGATTGGGCAGTTCTATCGGTCTCCATTTGGCTCACTCTAGTGGCTGCATTTGGCTGGCAGGTAGGTGGGTATGGGCTCAACTGAAACATCTGGGATGGCTGGGCCTCTCTTTCCATGGTCTTTCATCCTGGGCTTTTTCATGCCATTGTGGCCCCAGGACAGTGTTCCAAGGAGAAGGCTCTAGAGCCGGCGCTACATCCCTTCTTCTATGTTCTGTTAGTCAAAGCAAGTCCCAAGCCAACTATGACTCGGTGAGGAAAGAAGAGCTGCGAAAAAGTTGTGGCCTGATTTAATCTAGCACATATGCCACACATGGCATCACCTCTGAAATCTAGCTCATGTCATTCAAATGTCCTTTCTAACCTCAATCATCCATTCTTTCTGTACTTGTTTCAGCCTCTTTAACATTTCTGGTCCCTGACCTCTCCATCTTCCCAGCCTTTTCCTAACCTTTCTTCTCTTTCAGTGCAAGTGATTGACCTCCTGAGCTCTCCTCTCACCTGACTCCATCATTCGTACCTAGAGGGTGGGAGGATTGGGCAAGGCTGAAATCACAAAATCACGAAGAAATTACATAATCCAGAGGGACTGGCAGATTGGTCCCACCTAGTCTCAGAGCTTAGCTCTTAGCTCCACCTGTCAATGTTTTCACCTGTTCCTGGTCAGATCCTTTCCTGTCCCCAAATCCTTTGAAACGTCTATAGGCATCCTTCCTGATTTACTTTGGCTACCCTATGCCACGTACCCCCAGCCCCAACTTTCCTGAGTGTATGAGGTTAATTCAACAAAGATTAATAAGGTAATGTTTGTAAAGAGATATTTTCTTTAATAAGCTACATAAATAACAACAGACAAAAGAAAGTCCCTTGGAAGATACTAATTAATTCTCAGAACTCCTAAGACATTTCCTTCCTTTAACATTAAATAACAAGGAAGGAAAAATCTTGGCAACAAGAGATGGCTGTTCCATCTTCTGGAACAGAACTTTTTATTCTTAACTCTCCAAAAGCCAAAGCTAATTGACTCTTGTAGCAGCTCCAGAACCAAACTGAATTGGGACGGTATTCTCACATATCTGAAGGCTTAAAAACTAATACTAGAAGAATAAATGTGGTCTAAGGTTTTGTACCACCACTTTTACCTTGCAAATTTGTGATGTTACCTACTGTCTAAAAAATAAATCCCAAATCCTTACCTGTTGTTCAAGGCCCTATATATAATTAGGACCCAACCGACATTTGCCACTTCATAGCAGGACTCTTTCCCTCAATTCTTACCTTCTTGCCTTTGCTGACACCATTTCTCCACTTGAAAGATTCTCCTTCCTTCCTCTCTTTTTGCCTAAGCTGTGACCAACCCTCAAGACTCAGGAGCTTAGATCTGGCTCTCTGATACCTCAGATTTTCTCCTTCGTCTAAGCCCTATAAAGGTACTTGGTTCTCTGCATCAGTCACTTGGCCCATCTATGTGCTGCCTTGGGTTTCCTGTTGCTCTCTCCATCTCACCTGTGCCCAGCGAGACTGTAAACTTGTTTAGGGCAGGGACAAATAGTCCTGGTCCTACATTGCACTGCTTTTGGCTGGATACATGCAGCTGCTCCATGAGTGTTTCCTAATGATGACTTGGATGCGTTGAATGCTCTAAACTTGTATACAGATTTGTACAGAACTGTCAGAATGTGGGGAAGATTCAATATACAGAAATGTGGCCAACCAAGCTAATCTTCTTTCTAAGCCATGCTCCAGTCATTATCACTACTCCTCCCTACGTCCCACCCCTCCCCTTCAGAGTCTCTATCTGTCCTCTGCTTATTCTTACAGATGCTTCTTGACTTTCAAATTTCCATGTATTAGGAGGCTTTGCTCCATATCCAAAGTGGGTTAACTCCACCAATACCAGTAGATGACTCTGGCAGTGGTTTGTACATTGCCACTGGGTTTAAGAATAAATGAGCCTGCCATAGCCATTCTTGAACCGTGCCTTCTCCTCGAGCTGCTGTTCCCTTTCTCTTTCCTGCCACTGGCAACTCTTTTTTCTTAATTCTTCATAGACTTATTTGCTCCCTGGAACCTAGTTTCTGCCCTCCCAGATGGCCATATTTAATCTGACTTTACCTTGAATCATGAGTTTGTTGTTCTTCATTTTATTTTGTTAAGTCCTGATTATAGTTCTTGGTTTTTTGTTACGAGGACAAGGTGCCTTTTTCTTTCTTTCCTTTTCTCTTTCTTTCTTTCTTCTTCTTTCTTATTTCTTTCTTTTTCCTTTCTTTCTTTCTTTTTCTTTCTTTCTTTCTTCCCTTCCTTCCTTCCTTCCTTTCTTTCTTTCACCATGTTTGTAGTTAGAGTAGATTAAGAAACGCTGCAGTAACAATTAAAACCCTGAAATCTCAGTCACTCAGTGGCTTAACATTGTAAAAGTGTATTTCTTGATCATATCACAATCCACTGTAGATCAGGAGAAAGTTTCCTTCCATGCTGTGGCTCTGACAACCCTGAGATCTTTGGAGTTTTCCACTGGATCCAGTCCATCCAGCCAGCTTAACAAAGGGGAAAAAAAGATCAAACAGAAAATCCACTGCTTCTTAACTTACTTGGCCTGAAAATGAAATTCACATTCTGTTAGCCAGGAGTCAATTACACAATCCCACCTAACTGTTAGGAGCACTAAGAAATGCAGAGATCTCCTGTACCCAGCAAGGATTGAACTGAATATTCCTGAACACTAAGGATCCACACCACACCTTATCACTGCTACCTTCCCACTGATTCTCATGTTATCCGTTACATGGAATCTATTTTTATTTCTTTTCTTCTGTAAGAGAGTCTTCATGGAACACACTGACTTCTCGTCCTAATTTGGATGCATGCTTTTTAGGACTATGGCATACCACTCACCTTAGATTTTTTTCATTGACTGCTTAGTTTAGTTCTGTCATTTCTTATAACTTCTTGCTTTTTACCAATATGTTGCTGGAGGACAACTTCGAATAACTTTCTCCGAAAGGATGCTTGCAACTTATCTCCATTAGAACCTAAGTTTCTTGAAGGCAGAAACTCTGTTCTATGCTTATTGTTGTATCACTATTGCCTAAAATAACGCCAGAATAAGCATTCAATAAATAGGCAAAAACTTTCTGAGTCTTTTGTGCATTTAAAGATCTTCTTATAAAATAATTTCATTTAGAAAAGGTTAGTTTTGCCTTTTTTTTCTTACAAATCTTTGTTTTACCCTCAGCATTAATAGATAGTTTGATTGGCTATAGAATTTTAGTCCAAAATCATTTTTTTTCAAAACCTTGAAAGAAATGCACCATTGTCTTCTACATTTAGTGCTAATCAGTTTCTTATTTCTTTATAGATAACATTTTTCCTTCCTTGAATCTTTTAGAATCTTCTCTTTAATAGGTTTCGAAATTTAAGATTTAATAAGCTTTGAAATTTCATGATGATGGGTCCAGGTAATGAATTTTTTTTTGAACCATTTATCTTACTCAGTACACAGTAAGTTTTTTCAGTTTGAACACTCATGCACTTTTCATCTCTGGGAATATTTATTTTCTATTATTATTTCCCGTCCTGCATTTCCGTCCTTGTAAAACTCACATTTTTTAATGTTTTCTATCTTTCTGTCTCATATTTTCTATCTCTATGGTTTTTTTCTATATTCTTGGATAGTCCCTCAACTTTATCTCCCAATGAACTTTTTTGGAAGGCTATCATGTCTTTATTTTTTTTATTTTTTGAGGAAGATTAGCCCTAAGCTAGCATCTGCTACCAATCCTCCTCTTCTTCCTGAGGAAGCTTGGCCCTGAGCTAACATCCGTGCTCATCTTCCTCTATTTTACATATGAGACACCTGTCACAGCGTGGCTTGATAAGCGGTGCATAGGTCAGCGCCCAGGATCTACCCTGGGCTGCCAAAGCAGAGCGCGCTATCTTAACCGCTAGGCCATCAGGCCGGCCCCCATATCATGTTTTTAATTTTAAGAATCCATTCTTTTTCTCTGACCGTTCCTTTTGTATAGAAATTTCTGGGGGGAAAACGTGTTTAAATGCCTCAAATCACTTTTATTATCACTAATTAGCCTTTTATTTCTGAATTGTCTCTGTCCCATCTGAGGTGAGTTGTACTGATTTTTCATCTTCGTCTTCTCCTTTATGTTGCTGATTTTCATCATGTGCCCGGGTTGCCTGTTTCTATTTAATAATAATGAACTTGAGTGGATATTTACATAATTGGTGTGAGGAGCAATATCTAACTGGAAGCTCTGTGTACTTGGGAAAGTACGAAATCAGCAGCTTGGCTGTAGATGGAACTGGTAGGGAAGCCGTAGTCAAGCTAACAGCTCCTCAAATGCCAGAATAAAAACAGCCCTACCCTAGAGCAGCAAGATGCACATTAGAAGCCTTAGCTCTCCTCAGATAAGTAGTTTACTTTCCTAAGAGGAAAGTCCTGTTTGCTATATCGTCCAAGCAGTTTGGGAGCCAGGGCTGGGAAAATTGACTATTTCAATAGAGATCATTGATCAATCCACCTGTTTCCAGCCCTGCTTCTCCTTTGGGATCTCTGTTGTACCTCTGACTCTGAGTCAAGAAATTCTTCAGGACAATGACTTCCACCTCCACGGCAACCCCTTCATGGTTCCTTCTGGGCTACAGCTTTACCCACTGAGTGTCATCCATCAATATGCTTCCATGTTTGTCTTCCAGGGATTGTTGAAATTTCTAATGTTCCTCCATATCTTTACTATTAGAAATGCATTTCCTTTTTTTATAATTTAATGGAGTCCCAGGAAGCAGTGAGTAGAAACACATGTACTTGATGCGTCATCTTGAACTAGAAGAAAAGTATATATATTTAGAAGCTGCCAGGTGATTCTGATGATCAGCCAACTTTGGGAGACCTTGTTCCAAACTATCTTTTGTTCTTACTTTCCCTTTGTTTTAAGCACTGAGCATTTACTGCTTTGTCACTCCTTGCATCCTATGGCTCATTTTCCTTACTAGTTGATAATTTTCATTACGGAAGGAGCATATCTGATTATTATGTGTGCTTAGCTTATGGCACCTCACCCAACCTCTTGCACAATGTAAGGCACATCTTAGAAGTTTTCCTTGAGTAAAAGAAGGAACAAATGAATGAGTGAGTGAAGGAATGATATGCATTCGAGTAAGCGGTTTCTCCAGTTTTTTTGTTCTGCTTTTATTTACTCAGGGGGTATGTTTTTGAAATAAAACTAGTCAGCTATATGTAGCCATTCAGGATTAATTCCCTTTAAAAATAGATACAGTGACTCATTTTTGTTTTTTAAAGAAACTTTCCATTTCCAAGAGCCCTATTTCCAGAAACATTTCTTAATGCAAAAGCTTTCCACTTTGCAAATGGTTTCATTTGAGGTTCATACCAGGAATAGCTTGCATGAATCCATAAACATGAATGAGGCTCTTCTTGTGGGATTTTCCTATTTTAGTTCAATGCTTACCTCAAATAGAATCCATTTGGGTGAATTCTGCTGCCATAAACCCCTTTAAACTCAGAGTTGTTATTGTAAATAACAGGATTAAAAGCAAACATACCTCACTCATCATTGATTCATGTCTCAGACATAGACAATAAAATAAATATATCTATTAAAACATATTAGGATAAAAATGATAAAATCCAACAGTCCATTTTTATCACTCTTCAAGGTGTCTCTAAATTTTTAGCAAATAACATGCATAATCCTTACCTTAATGAACTCTTTTTTAATGAATGCAGGAATAGAAATGCTGAGATTTAAAAATAAGAATGGAAAGAGAGGAGCCAACAGATGTATTGAAGAATTATTCTAAGATCTGACTTGTGAAAATTTTTTCTTTACCACGTATCTCATATTTTTCACTGAGTTAGTAAAAAGTTTTAGTCAATTTAAATAGTGACTACTGGGGGCCGGCCGGGTGGCATAGTGGTTAAGCTTGTGCACTCTGCTTCAGGGCCAGGGTTTGCTGGTTCGGATCCTGGGTGCAGACCTACACACATTGCTCATTAAGCCATGCTGTGGCAGCATCCCACACAGAAGAACTAGAAGGACTTACAACGAGGATATACAACTATGTACTGGGGCTTCGGGGAGGAAAAAGAAAAGAGGAAGATTGGCAACAGATGTTGGCTCAGGGCCAAGCTTCCTCATCAAAAAACAAAAAAAAAATAGTGACTATTTTTTTTCTTCAATCAGCAAGAGTTTTATTTTTTGCTGATGATTCAGGTACTGTACATAGCATTTAAGTCAGCCATGGGGGTGCAGTTAGCAAAACCCAGAATGTGGGAAGTTCCATAGGACAAATAACCCAGTTCTCTCAACAAATAAATTGCTTTCCTCACTTAGCTTTAAAAGAAGTACTTGTGCTTCTCTAGGGGGAATAAACTGTAGAGAGGCAAAAGCGGACTATAGAGACCCGGTAGAAGCTAGTGCGCTAATCTATACAAGAGGTGATGGTGGGTTGGACCAGAGTTTTAGTGGTAGAGAAGGCGGGAAGTGGTCAGATTCGGATATATGTCGAAGTTAAAGTCAAAAGATTTGCTGATAGATTGTATATAGGGTGTGAGAGAAGGAGATAAAGCCAAGGACAGTCCGAGGATTTTTCCCTGAACCACTGGAAGGAGGGAGTTGCCATTGACCGAAATGGGATGACTGCAGGAGAGGTTGGTTTCAGAGGGAAATCAAGAGTTCAGTTTCAGGCAGGGTAAGTTTGAGACATCTGTTAGACACTCAAGTGGTACTCAGCTGGAAATATCAGCTAAGAGTTCATGGGTGAGTTCTGGGTAAGAGATACAATTTTGGAGTCGTCAGAGTATATAAACGTTTTCAAGCCATTAGAATAAATTAGATCACCAAAGCAAGGACTACAGGTAGAGTAGAGAAGAGATCTGTTGCTTCAAAAACACTGTGGCACAAACAAACCCAAAATTTAGTGACTGAAAACAATAATCATTTATGCTCGTGAATCTGTGATTGATGAGGGTTTGCCAATCTAGGCTGGGCTTGACTGGAGTGATTTGGTTCTGCTCCAAGTGTCTCTCACCCTTCTCCTAGAACCAGTGCACTAGCTCAGGCAATTTTTTTCATGGCAGTGTCAGAAAGCACAAGAAAGAAAGCAGAAACACATAAGGACTCTCAAGGTCTAGGTTCAGAGCTGGCACAGCCTCCCTTCCTCCTCATTCTGTTGACCAAAGCAAGTCATACAGCTGAACCCAAGGTCAAGGATCAGCAAAATGATAAGTCAGAGGCACTGCTACAGAGAAGGGTAAAAATCTGACTTCAATAACACAATCCCTCGTAAGTCCATGGACTGAGTCCATCTGGGGCATTTTAACCACTTGGAAAGGTAAGTTTGACTTCTATACCTACCCTGCTCCCTGTATCTAATCAAGAGCCAAACATAAAGGTTACCCTAGACGTAATCTTAACCGTTGCTCTCCCATGCCTATGGGAAGGCACCCATTCTTTGATTCTTGTCAAAGGAATGAAAATATTGACTCCACATTACCAGTTACAAAGAAAATCTGTGGCAAGATGGTTTAACATGCCAAAGTGTGCCATCTAAGAGTCTGAAGAGAAAAAAAGTAAAACAAGATTGAAGAAGCAAATGATAAGGAAACATCTGTGTCTGAAATTGAAAAAACTCTTTCATTCTCAACAGTAGTGTCTGATAGGATATCTTATAGAAATGCACGAAAATGTATCACACAGACATAAGAAGCTCAGCACCAAGCGGCACGTCCTAATTTTAAATAGACCATAGCCAGTAATTTTTTTTCAAGCTGCTAAAATGCAGACTATGCATATTACCCAGTTCTTAGTCTGGAGGCAGATTTTTGTTTGCCTGAGACAACTATTTTATAAATATATTTTAAAATTCCAGGCTTTTAAATTTCTTTGAATGTAAAGATGTCAGAGGAACAATTCTTTCTACAGCTAATAACTTACTGTTATCAGCTTAGGCTACAAGTTTGGGTTTTTGAAAAATAATGAATCAGATAATGTGGTACCAGTACTTGTATACTATCTTATATTTTAATCTGCTTTTGCAAGCTCTAGAGATTTGAGGGGCTGAAGGAGCCCTAATTGTATAGATGAAGTAACAGAGGCCCAGAGAGGTCTTTGGGACTGATTCTTTTGACAATAAAATAATTTGGTCATGGGCTGGCCCTGTGGCCCAGTGGTTAAGTTCTCGAGCTCTGCTTCAACAGCCCAGGGTTTCACCGGTTCAGATCCTGAGTGCGGACCTAGCACTGTTCATCAAGCCAAGCTGAGGTGGCATCTCACATGCCACAACTAGAAGGACCCACAACTAAAAAATATATAACTATGTACTGGGGGGCTTTGGGGAGAAGAAGGAAAAATAAAAATAATAATAATAATTTAAAAATAATACTAAAATCTTAAAAAAAATAGAACTGGGTCATATGAGTTGGAACCCAGTGGTGGGTGACACAAAAGGTTAACTGTGGGAGGCTTTATTCTCACCTCCATTCCATCCAACCCCCTTTACCCTTCTTCTCAGTAAATGTACAGTTTAGTAAAGACTGTGATTTGCTGCTCAACCAAAGCTTCCCCTTCCCACACCCAGCCCAGTGTAGAAATCCTGGAGCGGTCACTGTCCACTTACTGGAACCACCTTCCTTCACTGTCACCAATGTCTAGAGTTTTGTGGGCCTTGAAAAACTGGAGGATTTGTTGGGATTTCCTGTTGTTTCTTTTACTCACTTCACTTTATCTTCCTGTGTCTCTCCCTACCTGATTTGCACTTAGGGCTGATTTTGGAGATAGTGTTTGGAGATGTATATCTGTAGGAAATGATACATCTCTTCTTCCCTGTAGGCACTAACTAGTTGGCCTATTTAAGCTTAATTTCTTCTTGGGAGTTTAACTAATTATTCTTTTCTTTTTTTTTTTTTTTTTTTTTTTGCTAGTGTCTCTTCCAGCAGCAGTAACACATGGGCTTCCAAAATCCTTTCCAGAACCGAATCTGCTGCTTTTCCTTTTTGTATTTTAAGGGACCCTGAGAAGTTCAAGAAGTGATTACTTTGCATACTTGCTCTCAAACAATATCTAAAATTTAAAGTGATTGAACTCAGCCTCTTTCTACTCCTGTCAAAGATAAATAAAGCTGGACACCAGTTAGAGTGGTAAAGACAGATTTTAATCAGTAACATACTATTGCAGTAGCGAAGAAGGTCAAGTGTGAACTGAAGTCAACTTCGATTTGTACAGAGGTAACTGGGTATTTTAAAGGGAGAATGAGGGAGTAGAAAGGGAGGTGAGCAGAGGCTTCATAGAGTCAGGGATGTGAAAAATCACAACAGGGTGGTCAGTGTAAACGTTGCCTAGGCCAGCTGTGTCTCTCGGCTGGCAGTTATCGAAGTTAGGATTCTATCCTCCCACAGAGACTGGGAGACAGAGGCCTTGTCCTTCCTGATGATTACGTTTTAAAGGAATGGCTCTCAGGTCCTTGAGAAAGACGCTCCTGAGCTGTAGGAGATGCATATACACCCCGAAGGGACCCAGGAAGGATTCATAACTGTAAGCCCTTTTTAGTAAACTCTAAGAAAGGATGTTCAGGAGCCTATTTTTAGGTGTTGGCTAGAACAAACTGTAAATTCTTTCGGCAGCCTCGAGCTTTCTCAGGCGGGCACTTTAAGGAGGGGCTGGGGTCATCCTAGGCATGCAGCCTTGAGCTCTTAGAAACTATGTTAGTGTTTGTACAAGTCTTTTAATGTGGGCATGGAGGTGGGGAGTGGATGGAATCATCTGTGTTGAGAACTAGTAGTTTTTTGGGTTTTTGTTGAGGAAGATTAGCCCTGAGTTAACATCCGTGCCCATCTTCCTCTATTCTATACGTTGGACGCCTGCCACAGTGTGCCTTGATAAGTGGTGCATAGGTCAGCGCCCAGGATCTGAACCAGCGAACCCCAGGCCACCAAGGCAGAGTGGGCAAACTTAACCACTGCACCACCAGGCCAGCCCAAACTTGTAGTTTTTATGGGCCAAGGTGGAGGCCCAGTCAAGAAGAGGGCTCTAAGGAGCCTGGCTAGAGTTTGATCAAGAAGAGAATGTTTCTCACTGAGTAATTTTAAGACATGCTATTTTATTGTAATAAAAAAAAAATATTTGCCAAAGCCTCCGTTTCTTCCTCTGTAAGACAGGAATATTAACATCACATACAGCTCTTGCGAGCATCTAGGACACTGCCGCCCAATAGAAATATACTGCTCTTCCGGTGTATTTTGCTCACATATCATTATCGATGTCCTTATAGCTACATTTTTAAAAAGTAGAAATAAACAGTAGAAATAAATGTTAGCAATTTCTTTTATTTACCTAATTATATTCAAAATATCCTTTCAACATGTAATCAACATTTAAAAATTATTGGAAGATTTTACGTCCTTGTGTCGTCCTTTCTTTGGAATCCAGTGTGTAGTATTTTACCCTTACAGCATCTCAATTCGGCCCACCCACATTTCAGGTTTCCAATAGCCACACGTGGCTACCGCTTTGGACCTCACAGGTCTGCAGCAGACAACTAAGTAGACCAGCCTTGCGGACGTAAGCGTGGCGCGGGTCTTAGCCGGACGGGGGCGGAGCTTCTCGGAGAGCGCGTTGTGGGCCTCACCGGCTCCCGTAGGAGAGCGCCGGCCGTGGCGGCGCCACGTCCGCTCCGGCGGCAGGAGAGGGATCGGTAGGGCCTCCGGGAGGTTCCGGGCGGCCATGGCCTTTACTTTGTACTCGCTGCTGCAGGCCGCCCTGCTCTGCGTCAATGCCATCGCCGTGCTGCACGAGGAGCGCTTCCTCAAGAACAGTGAGTGGGGCTGCGGGCGCGTCGAGGCGGCGGCGGCGGTGGGATCCCGGGGGCGCGGACCCCAGCCGGCCGCATGCGAGGGCACCCTGGGCCGGGACGGCCGAGCGGCCGAGGGCTCTGCTCTTGGGGCCCTGCCTTGGGGGGTTGCCGAGCCACTTTCATCTCGCCGGGTTTGAACTCAGCAGCGGGGTGAAGATTGTTCAGCGGACGCCCACTGTGCTGGACCCTGGGGTCGGGATGGGGGGATACAGAGATGAGCCAGGGACGCCCCTGCCTGCAGTCAGTTTAGTAATTTAATGCACTTCTCTGTGACCGCTTTTAATAGTCAAAAACTTGGGGCCTGCATTTTTAGTTAAAGAGGGAGGGGCGTGGCTCCTTTGGGAGCATAGGTAATTAGAAGAATGAACTGATGGAGGGCCTCAGGGGTTCCTGGGTTTTGGGGAAAAGAGAAAAGGGAAAATGTTGGGACTGTCACGACATCCAGCCGCCCACATTCCGAGAAAAGTTTGTTCGGTGCAGCTTACTGGGTGCCCACGATGTGCCAGGCTGAAATCTAAGAATACGAAGATGAAGACACTAGTTATGCCTGCCGGGACCTCACAACCGAGGGATCTCCGTGCCATCCTGCGCAGGCCGCTTCTTGCTGTATGAGGCAGAGTTAAGGCAGGATACTGCATGATGTGTATCATTTCTCAAATATGTCTTTGTGACTCACTGAAACTCAAACCCATGAATAAGATTGATTCATTTCGTTTATTCCTTCAGAAGAGATTTATTGAGCACAAATTATGTGCCAGCTCCATGTAATAGGAGCTGAGGTTACAGCGGTTACCCTGCCCTTCTAATGGAAGTTGATCTAAATAAAAACTGAACAAGTAACAATAACAAATATGCAGAATGTTGTGAAAGAGAAGTGCAGGCGGATACTAACTTGTGAATCTTTGAAAACTTCTTGGAGGAGGTGCATCTAACCTGAAATCTGATAAGTCAGTAAACGTTAACTAGGTGAAGATGAAGGATTGGCAGAAGTTGGGAGGGTGTGGAGTAAGAGCTGGTGTGAAAAGAAGGTTTTAAGCAGAGCAGTGACATGACGGCATCTGTATTATTTGCAAGATCTTTCTGACTACCATGGGAAGAACAGATTGGAAGGGTAGAAAAGTGGATGTGGGAAGTACCATTCCAAATAGGGCAAGTAGAGATGGTGGTATAATGTCAATTGAGTGGGTATAATAACAATAACTAACACTTAACACCAGGTACTAGGATCTGTATCAAGTGCTTTACGCATATTAACGTGTAACACTCACAACGACCCAGTGAGATAGGTACCGTTACAATGGGGAACCTGAAGCACAAAGGAGAGTAGGTAACTTTTCTAAGATCCCACAGCTAGAAAATGGTGGAACTAGGATTCATCTTAGGCAGCCTGACACAGCAGTCCATCTTTTCATCGCTATACTATATAGAAAAGTAGAAAGGGTTGAATTGTGTCCTCCCAAAAGATATATTGAAGTTCTAACCTTTGGTACCTGTGAATGTGACCTTATTTGGTAATAGGGTCTTTGCAGATGTAATCAAGTTAAGATGAGGTCACGCTGGATTAGGATAGGCCCTAGATCCAATGAGGTGTCCATATAAGGAGAGAGAGATGCAGAGACACACAGGGACAAGAAGGCCGTGTGACAACAGAGACAGAGAAATTGAAGTCATGAAACTACAAGCCAAAGAATACCAAGGATTGCCAGTAACTACCAGAAGCTAGGAGGGAGGCATAAACAAGATTATCCCTCAGAGTTCCCAAAAAGAACCAACCCTGCCAGCACCTTGCTTTTGGACTTCTGGCCTCCAGAACGGTGAGAAAATAAGTTTCTGTTGTGTTAAGATGCCCAATTGTGGTGCTTTTTTACGGCAGCCCCAGGAAACTAATACAAATCAGAAGATCTTTTAAAGGTAGGAAAGGCAGAATATACTGTTTGGACGTTGGGAATGAGGGAGAGAGGAAAAAGTCAAAGATGTCTCTTGATTTTCTGGCTTAAGCCACTGAGTGAAGGGCAGTACCTTTTCTGAATTAGAAGGCACTGGAGGAAAATTGGGCGGGGGGGCGGGGGTGCAGTAAGAAGGTGACGAGATAATGAAAGAAGTTTTGGACATGCTGAGTTTGAGATTTCTGTGAGATGTGCAAGTGGAGATGTGGACTAGTCAGTTGGACTAAAGTCTGTAGAAGAGAAGCAAGAGCCAGAGTGGAGAGTGAAAATTGAGTTTGTCAGCCACAGATGATAAATGAAGCCATGTGAAGAGATGAAATTGCTTAGGGAAGGAATAGAGTACAGAGAGTATTGGCGACTCGGACAGTCCTAGAATTTCTTCCAGTATTTAAAGTTTAGGTAGAGATCGAAGAGCAGACGGGAGAAATAGATGGAAGAGGTGACAGGAGAAATAGATGAGTGAGCAAAACAGAGAGAGGGGAAAATCTAGACCCTGGGGTTTCACAGAAGCCAAGGAGTGTTTGAAGAAGGAGAAAGAGTACAACAGTGGAATATTCAGAGAAGCCAAGTAAGACAAGGACTGAAAAGTGTCCTAAGGATTCAGGATAGTAGAGGTCTTTGGTGATTTTGGAAGACCAGTTACAACAGTGGGTAAAATCCAGATTGGAATGGGTTGAGAAATGAGTGGAAAGTGATAAGATGAAGACAGCAAAATTATCCAGTGCTATCACTAAGTTGGAGAACGTGAAGAAAGGTAACTAGAAGGAGATGCAGGGATATGTTTTATGGTGGTGGTTTTGTTTTTAGATAGGAGAGGCTTAAGCATGTCTTCAGCAGTGACGATGAGAACTAGCGAGGTCTCTTGGACAAGTCAGTGCCGTGAAAACAGCGGGGAGGGAGTGACCACTGAGGCAAATATACAAAATATAAGAAGGACAAAAAAAGAGTGATATAAGGGAGATATCCTGTGCAGCAGGTGAACCTTGATTGAATTCTAGTTCGAACATATTAACTGTAAAAAACATTTTGGGAACATTTGTTGAAATTTGGATATGGACTAGATACTAGATGATATTAAGGAATCACTATAAATTTTGTTAGTGTGATAATGGTATTATAGTTATGTAGGAAAATATCCTTATTTTTCACAAATGCATACTGAAATATTTAGGACTGAAATATTATAGTACCAGTAATTTACTTTTAAAGTATTCAGGCAGAAAAACGATGACATATGTATAGCAAAAAATTAACAGTGATTAAATCTGAGTGACAGATATGTTTTAAAACTTTCATAATTAAATGCAAAAAAAGAAAGAATCGCTGATGGAAAGGATCTAATAATGAGAGAGAAAAAGACACAGGAGAAAACTGAGGCAATTCGTAGCTCAAGGATTCTGAGAAAGTAGAAGGGGATGGGTTCTGAGGCACAGATGGAGGAGATGACATTAAGTAGGAGGTAGGTTACTGTCTTCGTTGAAAAAAGAGAAGGGATTAGCTGGAGAAGCAGGAAGTTCCTAGATTTAGTGGCAGCAAGTTTTTCTTAATTCCTAATAGCAAATGGGCCAATCACTGTGAGGTCGTGGAAAAGATGTAGGAGTGAACGTGACACAGTGTGTCTGTTCTCGTATATCTACAGTCTAATGGTAGAACAGATATTTAAAAATAAATATACAAACAGTTCCTTGAGTCTAGGATAAATGCTTTGGAGAAAGAGAACTGGGTGAGAACCATGGGAATGTAACTCCCAGTTGAATCAGGACAGTGTCAGTTTCTGAGGAAATACATTTAAAGCTGCGTCCTGAAATAGGGATAGGAATTGGCCTATTTTAAGGTACCTTTAAGACTTCTGAGTGGAGATGTCGTGTAGGCAGTTGCTATACAGGTCTAGTGCTCAGAAGGGAGGTTCTGGGAAGGATTGACATGTGAGGACTTTTGGTATTGGCTCTTAGTTTGAAACCATTGGAATGTAGGCTGTCTCTCAGAGAGAGAAGAGGTTCAAGGATTGAATCCTGAAATTATTCATTCCTGTCACAGTTCTTGGTTGCAAGGAACAAAGCTGATTCTGGCTGATTAAGCCAAAAGAAATTTACTAAAAGGTTATTGGACAAGTAGAACAGTGGAACAGAGTGGAGAATCCAAATACAGACCCATATTTATTTGGATGCTTAATTTATGATAAAGATAACACAGCATAGCACCATAGAAAGGATGGTCCTTCAACCCTTCAAAGGTTAACTGGATATCCAAAAAGAAATAAATTAGTCTTGACCCTCTACTTCACACTAAACACAAAAGTCAATTGCTAGAGCATTGTAGATCTAAATGGGAAAGGTAAAACAAAGCTGAAAGAAAACAAACTTTTTCTGAAAGGGCCATATTATAAATTTGGGCTTTGTGGGCCAAGAGGCAAAATTGAAACTGTTAGGTAGATATTTATATAACCATTTAAAAATGTGAAAAACCATTCATTTTTTCTCAGCTTTATTAAGATTGAATTGACATATAGCATTGTGTAAGTTTAAGATGTACAATGTGATGATTTGATACACATGTATTGCGAAATGCTTACCACAGTAAGGTTGATTAAGACATCTTCAGCTCATATAGTTATCATTTTGTTGTTGCTGTTATTAGGGTGAGAACATTTAAGATCTACTCTGAAGCAACTTTCAAGTATACAGTACAGTACTTTTAACTATAGAGACCATGCTAGAAATTAGATCCCTGGAACTTACTCATCTTATAGCTGAAAGTCTGTGCCTTTTGACCAGCATCTCCCCATTTTCCCCACCACTCAACCCCTGATAACCACCGTACTACTTTCTGTTTCTGTGAGTTTGCTGTTTTTAGATTCCACATATAAGTGAGTTAGTGCAGTATTTGTCTTTCTCAGTCTGACTTATTTTACTTAGCATAATGCCCTCAAGGTCCATTCATATTGTCACAAAGGGCAGGCCTTTCCTTCTTTCTTATGGCTGAATAATACTCTATTGTATGTATGTATATACACCCCACATCTTTTTCCATTCGTCTGTCACTGAACACTTAGGTTGTTTCCATGTCATGGCTATTGTGAATAATGCTACAGTGAACATGGGAGTGCAAGTTTCTATTCGAGATAGTGATTTCATCTCTTTTGGATAAAACACAGAAGTGGGATTGCTGGATCTTATATGATGGTTTTGAGGAATCCCCACACTGTTTTCCATAGTGGCTGCACCAATTTCCATTCCCATCAACAGTGTACAAGGGTTCCCTTTTTTCCACATCCTTGTCAACATTTATTATCTCTTGTCTTTTTGATAACAGCCATTCTAATAGGTGTGAGGTGATATCTCATTGTGGTTTTGATTTGCATTTCTCTGATGATTAGTGATGTTGAGCACCTTTTCATGCACTTATTGGCCATTTTTTTTTTTTTAAAGATTTTATTTTTTCCTTTTTCTCCCCAAAGCCCCCCGGTACATAGTTGTATATTCTTCGTTGTGGGTCCTTCTAGTTGTGGCATGTGGGACGCTGCCTCAGCGTGGTTTGATGAGCAGTGCCATGTCCGAGCCCGGGATTCGAACCAATGAAACACTGGGCCGCCTGCAGCGGAGCGCACGAACTTAACCACTCAGCCACGAGGCCAGCCCCCTTATTGGCCATTTTTATATCTTCATTGGAAAAATATCTATTCAAGTCCTCTACCCATTTTTAATTGGGTTGTTTGGAATATGATTGTTAATGGAGAACACTTCCAGAATGGTGGCGTGGGGACCTCCATGGATCCTCTTTCCAATGAAACAACTATAGCTAGTGAAAATTATTTAAAAAGCAAACATTTAAAGTCTCTGGGGGGGCCGGCCCTGTGGCTACGTGGTTAAGTTTGCACACTCCGCTTCGGAGGCCCAGGGTTTTGCCAGTTCAGATCCTGGGCGCAGACATGGCACCACTCATCAGGCCATGCTGAGGCGGTGTCCCACATGCCACAACTAGAAGGACCCACAACTAAAATATACAACACGTACTGGGGGGATTTGGGGAGGAAAAGCAATAAAAAAAAGTTTTAAAAACTTAGAAAAAAATAAATAAAGACTCTGGGGATTGTCATGAGAGCATACAGCAAATGGAGAAACTTTTTTTTTCAAGAAAATCTATTAAATCTCAGTAAGAACAGTGAGAATCTCTGATTTGAGACACAACCTGCTCTCCCCCCCCCCCCCAAAAAAAAGGAAAAAGAAGGAAATGATCAAGATTACACTGAAAATTAATGAAGTACAAAGTAGAAAAACAATAGAAAGAATCAACAAAACCAAAAGCTGGTTCCTTGAAAAGATCAACAAAATTGGCAAACCTTTAGCTAGACCAAGAAAAAAGGAAAGAAGACTCAAATTACTAAAATCCAGAATGAAAGAAGGGAGATGACACTAGTGACCTTAGAGAAGTGAAGAGGATTGTAAGGGAATACTATGGACAACTGTATGCCAGCAGATTACATAACTTACGTGAAAGGGACAAATTCCTAGAAAGATACGAACTGTTGAACTGATTTAAGAAATAAGAAATCTGATTAGACCTATAACATGTAAAGAGATTGAGTTAGTAATTTAAAGACTTGTAACAAAGAAAAGCCCAGGCTTCAATGCTGGATTCTACGAAACACTTAAAGAAGACTTAATTCCAGTTCTTCACAAACTCTTCCAAAAAAATAGGAGGAAGTACTTCCTAACTCATGCATTAACCTGGTATGCAAACCAGACAGAGACATCACAAGAAAAGAAACTACAGACCAATCTCTCTTTCTCTCTTTTTTTTTTTAAAGATTGGCACCTGAGCTGACAACTGTTGTCAGTCTTTTTTTTTTCTTCCCAAGGCCCCCCAGTACATAATTGTATATTCTAGTTATGAGTGCCCCTGGCTGTGCTATGTGGGACGCCACCTCAGTATGGCCTGATGAGTGGTGCCGTGACCATGCCAAGGATCCAAACCCGTGAAACCCTGGAAGTGGAGCATGGAAACTTAACCACTCAGCCACAGGGCTGGCCCCCTGATATCTCTTATGAATATAGACACAAAAATTCTTAACAAAAATACTAGCAAACTAAACCAAATGGAATTTACCCTGGGAATGCAGGGCTGGTTTAACATTTGATTAATGTAATTCATCATACTAATAAAATAAACAAAAATCACATCATCATAATAGATGCAAAAAAGAATCTGACAAAATCCAACGTTCTTTCATGGTAAAAACATGATAAAAAAAAACTAGAAATAGGAGGGAATTTCCTCAGTCTGATAAAGAACACTCTCCCCTGCCCCCAACATACTTAATGGTGAAAGGTTGCTTTCCCTAATTAGGAGTAAAAAAAGATGTCTTCTCTTGGCACTTCTGTTTAACATTGTACTGGAGATTCTAGCCAGGGCAATTAGATGAGAAAAAGAAAGTAGAAGACATCTAGCTTGTGAATTTGAAAAAGTAAAACTATCTCTTGTTTGCAGATGACATAATCTTGTATATAGAAAATCCCAAGGAGTCACTAAAAAACTATTAGAACTAATAAATGAGTTTAGTTTGGTTGCAAGATACAAGATCAGTAACAAAAATCAATTGTTTTTGTGACATGAACAATCAAAAATGAAATTAAGGAAACAGTCTCAACAATATCAAAAAGAATAAAATACTTAGGAATAAACTTGACAGAAGACATGCAAGTCTCATACTATAAAAACTACAAGGCATTGTTGAATGAAATTGAAGAATAGAGATATTTTTAAAGATAAAGAAAATAATGACATCCCATGTTCATGGATCAGAAGACTTAATATTGTTGAGATGACAATACTTAACAGTATTAGTGATTTACAGACGTAATGCACTGTCTATCAAAATCCCACTTGGCTTTTCTGCAGAAACTGACAAGTCGATCCTAAAGGAAATGCAGGGGACCCAGAATAGCCAGAACAATCTTGAAAGAGAATACAGTGCCCAGACCTTACTTCAGACCTGCGTTCCAGTTTCCTAGAAGTGAAGATCAGTAGTGTGTCCTTTCCAGAATTTCTGCAAGTGATTGAGATTTGTGCTCCTAAATGAAAACTCCCACAAACTATTGGAATGGCCCAGAAATGTTAGTACTTTGCCCTCCAGAACTTTGTCTTCCACATTTCCTCTTCCTGTCCTATTACAGAAATATTTTATCTGAGCATGTGTTTTGAATATGGTCCCAGAACTAAGAGAAAACACCACATTGGCTTGTCTAGGTGGTAAGATGTTGTTTTAAAATATCTAAATATGTTTTTTAAAAGAATTTTGAAATGTTTTAAGTATTTGTTAAATATTGTTTATGTAGGCTCTTAACTCTTCTTGCCTAGATTTTATAGTAACCTCCTCACTGGTTACCCTGCCTCCAGATTTGCTTCTCTTTTCTTCTCCCTTCCATGAGAAGCTGAGCGTGTTCCTTCATGGTTTGAAATTCTTGAGTTCTTCACTCTCCATAGCCTTCAATATAAAATTCAAACTTCCTCGTGTGACTTATAAGCCTACCATAATGTGTCCTGTGCCCCACCCCCATCCTTCCCCTTCTTTTATGCTTCCCCAACGTTTACCATGTGTGCCATTCTTACGCTGATGCTCTTTCTCACTGCAGACCCTTTACTCACTCTTCTCTGCCCGCAATGACCTTGACTTACCTCCTTTCTTTGGCTGGCTAACTCCTCAGCCTATCCTTTAAGGTGTACCTCTGGCATTTGCCTCTCTCAGAAATCATCTCTGACCCATTTCATGGGTCATAGCATCAGTGCACTTTCTTTTCTGTCTCTCCAGTAAGTAGACAGGTGACAAGAATCCTCTTATCTTTATATTCCATCAATGAATGTTTTCTAAATAACTGAATAATGTTACACTATCATTTCTTGCAATTCCTGATTTGAAAGCTACATATTTATACAAATAGTTTAGCCAGTGTTTTGAATATAGAGCAGGGAATGTGTTGTTTCTTCTAGTGTTCCACAATGATACTAATTTCCGTTTTGTACAAGAGAAAAACAACCCAGTGGATTTTAATACCTGCCAAAATTGCTCTTACTAGTTTTGTTTGTGGTGCCCAGTATCAATTTGACAAGTATTTGTGATGTCTAGTACTAGTTATGAGTGATACAAAAGAAACATTTCACACGTGAAACAGTGTGTTAGTCAGCTTAGGCTGCCATAACAAAATATCACAGCCTGGGCGGCTTAAACAACAGAAATTTATTTTCTCATGGTTCTGGAGGCTAGAAGTCTAAGATGAGGCTGCCAGCGTGGTCTCAGTTCTGGTGAGGACTCTATTCCTGGCTTATGGATGGCTGCCTTCTCACTGTATCCCCACATGGCCGGGCAGAGGGACAGGAGGAGGGAGGGAGGGAGGGAATCAAGATCTATCCTTTTCCCTTTTTTGTAAGGCGACAGTTCTGTCAGATTAGGACCCTACCCTTATGATCGCATGTAACCTTAATTACCACCTACACACCCTATCTCCAGGTACAGTCTCCTTAGGAGTTAGGGCTTCAACGTATGAGTCTGAGAGGAACACAATTCAGTCCATAGCAAACAGGTAAAATAATACAAGCTATTATTTGATTCAAGGTTTAAATGACTGCTCCAGATCAATTTAATATTGGAGTTTAGAATAGTGAGAGCTGTGTGAGCCTAAGTAATAGAGGGAGAAGTCCTGAAAGGGGTGAATCTTAAACAGTTAATCAGGTTTGCATAAATATGTAGAGAGAAATGAGCAAGGCATTCCAAAGGCCTGGTATTGTAGATATAGTATGAGCATGGCAGTTTATAGAACGTTGAGGAAAACACATGGACATGTAAGTTTCTCTTTAAATATTTACTCCTAAAAAGCATTTGTTGAATTTCATCAGGGATTAAATGGAAATTATTGTGTTGAACTGAGAATTATATTGAACCAAGAGAGACTAGTCTAAGTGTACTAGATCATTTATATCAGCATTGATATTTTTGATCAAGGTAGTTTTTAAAAATTTATGTTAGCAGTGTTCTTTGTGTAGTTTATTAGGTACTTTCACATTTATGATAGCATTCAGTTCACTTGCAAAGTTGGAAGACGTTGACAAAGTCAACTACATTCATTCTCTTTTATGGATAGAGAAACTAATCTCAGAGAGGCTGAGATTAGCCCATGGTCAGCCAGCCCTCAAAACTGTAGCTAATACTTTTTCTTGAAAATGTTGTCTAGCTGAAGGTTGTGACTGAACCTGGGTGCATTGCCATTTTGTGTGTGATTTTTTTTGAAGTCTGGACAGCAGAAGAATATGTTTGGTGTTTGCAATTACTAACTTTTTAAGTTCATTCCTGAAATTATGGCAGCAACTACTACTTGCTGGTTTATCATTTGTTGTCTGCTAGGCCCTCTAGCTATGAAGTGACAAGAAAGCTGCAGAATTAAATCTTTCTCCTTAAAAAAGAGCAAAGCTCTTTAAAGCTTTGGCCAGTTTCCTTAGAAAAACAACTGAGACTCCCTAAGTAGCAGCTGGAGGGAAAACTATTTGTTATAGTAAAGATAATCCCTGGCACCTCGTCTTTTACTTGTTGCCTTTGTGTTTGTCCATGGAATAGACAAATCATTTACGCTCGCTATGCAAAATTCAGTTTTCTTTTTCATTCTAGTAGCATATGAATAGAAGCCAGGCTAAAATCAACTGAGAACTTACTATTTTTTTACATTATTTCAATGCTGATGCTTAAATTATGATACTCCCATTATTTTAGAGTTTTATCCTGTCTCATTGGTTTGTGTCAGTTTAGTGTTGGAAAATATGTTTTTCCAGGGAGTCACTCCTCTCATTATGTAAAAACATATTTAAACATCTTTTTGGAACAAGTATAAAAGAAGACTGTTGGAAATTATGGTTTTTGGTAAAAATTGAGTACTTGATCTGTAAAGTACTTAAACAAGTTCTTTTTACTATCTAAGACATTTTGGCTATGGGTGGAAAGGACTGATGATTTTGGCAATGATAAATTTCAAAAAACCAAGTATAGAAAATAAAACCAACAATACCATTTAAAGGTTGTTTTAAAGCATAATTTTAAATATTCAGAATGACTCATGGATGAAGCCCCTCCTCTTACAGAACTCATTCCTGTCCTGAGGATGTTCATTCTCTGAAGAGAAAGGCCTAATTGCAGAGGGGTTTCTCCAAGAGACGAGCATCTTTACAGGCTTGCTTTTTAAATGTCTTTTTTCTTTTTATCAAAGCAATGTACCTATTTGTGGTTTTCAAAGTCAAACAGTTCTTCAGTTTAATAAAGAGAGATAGAAGCCTGCTATCCCATTTCTCCTCAACCTGAGCCTGTTCCTGAAAAGCATTGTTTTCAACTCTTCCAAGCTGTGAGTCATTGACTTTCTACTATGGAAGGGTTTAGCACAATTTTGCCATCAGCAGCACACTCATGGTTGTGTAAGCACCAGTACACACTTACTTCCCCTCCCCCATCTCTGCCTTCTCCAACCAGTTATTGGTAATGTCAGTATTCCATATTTACATTATTATCACTGTGAATATTGCTTTCAGCTGAACAAGAAAAAAATAGTGACTTATTTTTCATTCCAGCTGATTTGTGGCTTGGGTATAGAATTCTAGATTGAGAACTAATTTTTATTCAGAGTTTTAAAGACATTGTTCCATTTCATTTTCTCATTTCCACTGTTGCTGTTAAGAAATCTAATGCCATTCCGTTTCCTGATTCTTTGTGGGCAACCTAGCTTGTCTCTCTGAAAGCCTTTAGGATATTCTGTTTATCCTTAGGGGTCTGAAATGTTAGGCTAATGTGGCAACTTATGGGTCTCTTTCCGTTCTTTGGGCTGTGCTTTCATTGGGCCCTTTTGGCCTAAATGCTCATGTTCCGCAGTTCTGGGATATCATCTCTTAATATTTATTTAATAGTTTCTTCCTATTTTTTCTTCTCTCTTTCTGGAACTTCAGTTATTTTGACAGATTGATACTCTTGTTTTTTCTTTAATTTTGCCTTTTCTAGATTTCCTCAATCTGTCAACAATTTCTTTTGAACTTTTTATGGTAATATAGCAAGAACAAGAGCTTCTTGATTCCTGAATGTTCTCTTTTTTTTTGTGGCATCCTGTTCTTGTTTCATAGCTACAGTAGCTTTGCTCCCTCTAAGGATGTTCATTTTTTTTAAATGTCATCTTCTACTTCTACTTCTGCAAAGTCTCCTTTTCTGGTTTTTGCTCTATCTTTTCATGTTAAGAATTATTCCTTCTTGACTGTCAGTTCATTTTTAATTATAGGCACTGAGAGGCTCATTGGAAGCTCTGTGTATGTGGTTGGGGCTTGTTTACTGGTGGGCCTCACTGTAAAGTGATTAAGCTGTTTTGTTGAGACCCCCCAAATGTCTATATCTGAAGTCTCTTCCTAGGCAGCTGGCCAATTTCCAGAATAATTTTCTAAGTTCTGTCTGCAGAATGTAAGTGTACATGTCCAGACTTACATGAGAGACAACAAGGGAAACGGGCAGGAGTCTTACACTTTGGTGTTCAGACTTTCATTCAGTCCCCTCCCTGGATATCCCCAGGTCCACAGCTTCTCAGTCTGTCTCTGCTGAGAGTAAACCTCCTGTCCTCCGATGGGGTAAGAGAGGGATAATCTTCCCATGAGTTCAGTCTAGCAAGGGGGTGGGAGGAGGGGGGAGCAGCACTAACTGCTCTTATATAGACTTAGTTCATCCTCCTGTTTTCCATCCCTCTCACCCACACTGGCTGTTTGAGGCTTCTCTCACTTTTCCCGGGTTCTCAGCACAATTCACCTTAGTTTTTTATTGTGTGTTTCCTGAAAGTTTGGGTTTCAGCTTTCTCTGCTAAGTCAGTTACTCTTCCATTTATTTTTTATTGTCCAAATTTTGATCGATTTCTCTTTCCTGGAGACTTCCCTCTTGTGAACTTATTCTTTTATTGTCATTTTTAGTAGAGTTTCAGGAGAAAGCTAAGATAAAAGTGTATATCCATTGATGGGGTTCAGGACATGCTACCCCTGGCTGGGTCTGAAAATTAAACTGACAAAGATTAATAGGAGAAATATTAAGAGAGAAAACTCAAGGGGTTGAGACAGTGAGATTTTAGAGCCGTGTATTGAAGAGTCTCACAGGAAGTAGTAGAGGCTGTGGTAGTAATCACTGTGATAGTGGTGGTTATACCATGGGCACTCAAAAAAGAGTGACACCCCGTGGACTGGGAAGGCTGTAAGCACAATGTGAGCTAGGTCTTGAAGGGTGGCTGGGAGCCAAAATACATCAGCTCTGTTGTGAAATTGAATTTTAAATTAGTTTTATACCACAACATATCTCAGCGCTGATGTGACAAAGCAAGCAAACTTTAATTCAACCAAATAAAAGTTGAGTAGGCAAAGTGAGGTCTTGTTTCCTGATACTTGGTTCTTTCATTTGTAAAATAAAGACTTGCTCTCTGTCTTCAAGTTTAAGGGTTAGCATGGCAGGAATTAATTAAGCCCTATAGTCATATGAAATAAAAAAAAATTCATAGTCATGTGAGATATGAAAAGTGGACCTGAAATGAGGACAAAAGAAGGACACATTGCAAAAATGAGGACATATAAGTCTCCAGAAGAATGTGTAAGGCAATAAAAAAGAACTAGCAGATAAAGGTTAAGAAATAATGCTTTACAATATCAGGAAAATGACATAGAAGAAAGTAAAAGACTCATTTACAGAAAATAAGTGGGATAGTGGGCTAAATTCCTCACCTCAGAATTGAGAAATGAGGAGGAACGATCAGGTTAAAAAAAACATACGCCCCTGCTGGCAGGGTGGAGCATGCTGTGAAGGCCTAACCAAGCTGTGACCAGGTTTATGTTAAAATTTCCCCAAGTAATGTAGATAGTGAATCCCAGCTACAACATTTTTATACCAATAATTACGTTCGGTTATATAAAATTCTGAATTGAGCTAATTAATTATTCAACTTGATAGTATGCTTTGGTTTTCAGTTCTGACCTGAAAGTGTTTTGTGTGTTCATTTATAAACAGGGAAAGAAACCAATCAGGGTGTCGCAACAGTCATCTTTACTGAATTAAATGCCATGGAATAATTTACTAGATTGTGATTTATTTTATAAAATCAAAGTAGAAATGGAATGAGTTTTTGCTGCTTATCAAAAGTAAAAATTATACTCTAAAGATAAGTCATATGACTATGTTTTTAACAAAGGCTCAACATAATTTTTCAGAAGATGGCTAATGAGGGAGCAAGGTGAGTGCATCATAAATTTTAACACAGGTAATCATCTTTATTTGCAGTTGGCTGGGGAACAGACCAGGGAATTGGTGGATTTGGAGAGGAGCCAGGAATTAAATCTCAGCTAACGAACCTTATCCGATCTGTAAGAACCGTGATGAGAGGTAAGAAGAAAAACGAGTGGAACACTCTTAAGTTTTAATTTTGTGGTTTGAATTAAGTAGCAAAATTTCCGAGTGTGAATACTATCACATTCCATTTTTGTAGTGGGATTTTTTTTCTCTTTAACCTGGCTTTACTGCTTAATAGTTATTGGTTTCTGTCTTAGTTTGCCTCTTCTTTCTGTCTAAGTTAGTCGATGCAAATAGGATGCTCAGTGCTATAGTCTGTGTGTTACCTCTCAGAGTTAAAAGACTGATGTTTTTGCCTTTGGAAACTCTCTTGCTGCCAAGTAGTAAAGTCATCTAGAGTCTTGTAAGGCTTTCAGAAGAAAAATAAAGCTCCCCTGTTTGCTCTTTTGTTAGAAAATATTAGAGCAACTCAAGAAAGAAGAGTTTAAAACCTTTTATTTAAAACCGTGAAAATTAGGATCTCTCTCTCTCTCTGTCTCCCTCTTTCTTTGTTAGCTGCTTTAATCACAACTCACAACTTTGGATAGAATGATAAATAAGTTCATTTTAAACTTCATAATGAAGCTACAGAATCTTCTTTGCACTTTATTTCTAATGTGGAGTGTCTCCAGCAGTAGAATGTGGGTCTACTTCTGCCTGGGTCCAGTGTGCTTCTCTGTTCCCAGGGCTGCACCAGCACTATCCACAGATGTTTTCGTACGGATCTAGTTGTGCGAATGTGACCCTCATCCCCAGTCACACAAGCCCTCTTTAGAAGTTGTTTTGGATTTTATGATCCAGTGCATGTTTGAATGTTGCTCTGTTACAAGTATTTGCAACATGATTATGATGACATATTGTTAGGTATTTTCATCTATCCTGAATGCTAGTAACTATGACTTAGTTTTTTTCTATTTTCTTTACAGTAACAAACTGTTTGTTTTCCTTGCAGTGCCGTTGATAATAGTAAACTCAGTTGCAATTGTTTTGCTTTTACTGTTTGGATGAAGATCAGTGGAGGAAATGGAGACTCAGAAGAAGAGCTGCCAGCAGAAGTTATTACTTCAGTCTTTATTGGAACATACATATCTTAGCTGGCTGTCCTTGGACTTGACAAAAATGTAATCCTGACAATAAAACCAGAGTCCCTATTTATCTGATTTTTTTAAATGTTGCACTTATAGTTTCATTACAAAAAGATCAGATCATCAGAGGCAGTAACTATCCAGGACTGGAATTACATTTGATTGCTGACTGTTAATAAAAGTTCATGCTATGCTAATAATTGTTAAAAGGGTACCGGACTGTCACTTCTATGTCTTTAGCGATTTTTCTCTCTCACTTCTCAGGGATGAATTTTTTTTCAGTTTTGAAGTTCCTTATGAGTTAGCTATGATATGAGAGTGATTATCCTCCTAGATAGAATTTAAAGAATTTTTAAAGAGTAATTACTACATATAAAATGATAACTAGGTAATTTGGATAATTTTATTTTGAACTGTTTGATTAAATATTTTGTCTATATATTGTCTCGGCTATGAAAAATTCAGATTTATGGTAACTATTGAGAAGCAGTACTCTCTGATCTCAGGGAGAATTCTAATTTTGTAAGTCAGATAGTAACATGATGATTGTGTTTTTGTTTTAAGTTCTTTTCATGCATTTGTTATTTTATTAATTGGCCTGAATGATGAGACCAGATCAGTATTTACGTATTTTCATTGGTAGAAAAATCTATGTAGAAAAGTCTATGCCCTTTTTACAGTGATGACTTATTTTTTTACATCAGCATAAATATTAGCCTGCAAGAGCAATCCGAAACAATCACAATTAAAACTATGCTACATAAGAAGCCTTTATTGTGAAGCATTTCCCTCTCCCAAAATTACCACGTTTCCATCTCTGAGGAGCACATGAAGGGGTATGATTCTTATTTCCTCATTCTCTCTGTCAATAGAGCATTCATGCTGGATAAGTTGTTTTTGTTTTGTTTTTATGTCTCAGACCATTCCACATTTGCTCATCCCATAATACAATTTTATGCAGAGAGATTAAAACTATGTAAATGGTTTTTCTGAAAATTATCAGTTATAACACTTTAAAGGGTGTGGAATGGCATCTTTGTTTATAGGAGAACATTTCTAAATAAAGTTAAATTTCCAAGTCAAGCACTTGTTTTTGTACCTTAGTATATACCTGTCAGTCTTAAATGAATTAATCTCATTTTGTGTGTAACACTTCTTATATATGTTCTTTGCTGTACAATCAATGAGCATAGATTTAATGAAAGTAAACATTCACAATCCATTTTCTCTCTTCAGTGAATTAACCGAGTTGCTGACATACATCAGGAAGACTCAGGAGGGCGAGCCCTGGTGGCCTAGTGATTAAGTTTGGCATGCTCTGCTTCAGTGGCCTGGGTTCAGATCCTGGCTGTGGGTCTACACCATTTGTCTGTCAGTGGCCATGCTGTGGTGCATCTCACATACAAAAAGAAGAAGATTGGCAACAGATGTTAGGTGAGGGTGGATCTTCCTCAGCAAAAAAAAAAAAAAAAAAAAAGTATGAGCAGCTTTATTCTGTGACTTAAGTTACTTCTAAAATTTTGAGGCAGGTATTGAATGCCTATGGGCCGTGCCTGAGCTAGAGATGGATGATCTCTGGGCCATGGCTTTGCAACTGAACCAAAGAAATGTACTGGGGATTCTTAGGTGATTACTTGGCTCATGTGAGCAACTAACATATTTGACACTTAGAGGCAATGTTCTTTTCACCTTACAAAGATCTGATGCATGAATCTGAGTTTAAGCCACTGAACAGATTAAAAAGCAGCCATTAATTGAGAGTAGTCCCATTTCTCCAGAGCCTGTGAGCCCTACAGAATTTTAAAAAGAAAGAAAAGAGAGACATTGACCTAATGCTGTTTTCATGTCAAACATATAACTCACCTTCATGTTCATTTAGTGTTGGGATCCTGTCCAAGTTCACTCTGATGGGCAGCAGTCACAGCAGGGCAGGATTCTGTAGCAAAGCAGTTCCGAGGAAAGTGAAGCACTGAACATGAAAGTATTTCATCTCTGGAAGCCACTTACACACTTCTAGCTTTAATGTGCCTGAAGGGAGGTCTGTAAGCTTTCACAGGTTAGCCCAGGTTTCCCCAGAGCAGTTGTGATGCCATAACTTAAGTGCCTGCTTACCTCCCCGCATCCTCTCCCTTAGCCATTCTGAGGATTAACGCTTTGTGATCATTCCGGACTCCAAATATCCATGATGTTGATGGTCCTTATGTATTCTGACCCTGCATCTGTATGCCTCTGGCCTCTTGGGAAGGATCTTGACTCTAGTCCATAGATATTAACGAAATTCATGTCCTAACCCTTAAGTACGGTAGTTTTTAAACTTCGTTAACAGCAGAACCAGATTTTCAAAACAGGTCCTATGTTTATTTATTTATTTAGTGGAAGTCATAATAGTTTATAACATTGTGCAATTTCAGTTGCACATTATTATTTGTCAGTCACCATATATATGTGCCCCTCTGCCCCTTATGCCCACGTCCCAACCCCATTCCCCTCTGGCAACCACTAATCTGTTCTCTTTGTCCATGTATTTGTTTATTTGCCACATGAGTGAAATCATAGGTGTTTATCTTTCTTTGGCTTATTTCACTTAACGTAATACCCTTCAGGTCCATCCTGTTGTTGCAAAACATCCATTTGTTTTTGGTTGAAACAGGCACAAGGCCCCTGTTCAACCTCCACCTCATTTTGTCAAGCTTCCTAAGGCCGTTCTACAAGTTTTCAAAAACATGGTTAAAAGGTACCTTTTTAAAAAATGCCTGCTTTAGCTAGAGTAGGCAATATGATCGGTGCTCTATAGGTATATGCAATCACTTGTGTGTCTGTGTGTATACTCATGAAATGACTTGAGAGAAAGCAATATATTTGAGTAGTAAAAAGAGTAGGAGGCAGGATAGTTCTAGTAAGCCAAGAAAAACTTTTTATTATGTGACTTAAACTTCCTAAGACCTCAATTGTTTTTGATTGCTTCATCTGTAAAATTGGTCAATAACCTTCAGAACAGAAATCTGGTCTAGATGATTTATGTATATCTTTTTCAGGTCACTAACCTTTGATTCTAGACATAGCTCCACCAGAGTTCTCCCAAAGTAAAGTGTTCTTGGTGAAATAAAACACTTTCTCATTACCTTAAAGTTTCAAAGTTATTACCAATAATAAAATTTTGATAATCAAAGTGGAATTATTTCTTGCTAAAATTTTCCTTGGCTCCTGATTGGTCATTAGATGTCAAATACTGTGAAAACATTCTGTGCAAGGCCCTGGGACACATAATGGGCAATGCCCAAGAGGATTAATGATCAAGATAAGTTTTGGAATCCTGCTTTTTTTGTTTCCATTCTGAGACTGCTTTATGTGTCCATTCCTCCTTTGAGTTTTTGCCCCTTTTCTTTCCCAAATTCAGCCCCTCCTTTTTGATGTCCCATCTCTTCTTTATTCATCTTGCCCTTTGGCAAGCAAAGACACTTGAGTCTTTTGAGGAGGAAGCCGTTAGTTTTGTTCTGTTATTCCCATCATAGTGAATGACACCACCAGTTATACTACCTAACTGCCCAAACCTGAAACCTAGTTCTTGTTGCCTTCCTTCCTTTCCCTTACTCTCAATCTAATCTATCACCAATTTCTATTTTACCTCCTAAAATCTCTTCAATTTGCCTTTGGTTTGTTTCCAAACATTTTAGTTTAAGCATCTCTCTTGTAGCCCTGCAGTAGCTTCTTTTCTGGTCTCCACATACATTTTTGCCTCTCCCATCCATTTCTCCATATTGCATCCACAGTAAGCATTTAGAAAAACGCGTGCCTTAATATTACCCACTTGCTTAAAATCCTTCAGTGGCGTTTTAATCTGGTCAAAGCCACAGCTCCTAGTTCTGAAGGGGAAACTAAAAACAGGTTCCTTTGCCTTCAACCAAGTAGGCCCCTCACACAAAGAATTTGGATTTAACAAACACGAAGAAGACAAAAACAATCTCCAGACCCAGTGGAGAGGAAAGCAGAGGGTCCCTAGTCCAGGGGACAGAAAGGGTTATTGCTCACAACACGGTTGACTGCAGCACTGGCAGAGGGGATGTCGGACGGTTCCAGCAGCATATGCGTCCCCAGTCAAGGGCAAGAGCAGCAGTTTTTCAAGGGGTTCCATGTGTGTAAACCAAAGTGTATCCTATTATGTCACACTGCTTCAGAAAGTTTTTCATCAAGCCGTTTTCATAGAGAGTGCAATAGGATGACCACCTCTGCCCTCAAGGAGTTTAACTTATTTGGATCAAAGGGAGACAAGTAGGGACTCTCAACGGGGAGGGGTGGGAGGAGGTTCCACGTAACCCAAGATATTGCTCCCCTAGGGACGATGGGCAAGCCTGTGGTAGCTCTCTAACGAGAGACAGAGAGGCAGGGTGGGAAACTTGACGGCGTAAGGGCTTGGAACAACTGATGCAGGAAAGGAGGGACCTCGCTGCCTGAGGTAGTGTTTAATAAAGACAGCGATACTGTCAGATGCTATTCAAATAGCAAAGCAGGAAATGACGACTTCAGAGACTGAGTGTTTCAAGGAAAATAGCAAGGAGATGACTTCTGATTACTCCTCGAGAATGGACGATAAGTGGTGGCGTGAGGGAGGGTAGCGGCAAAGAAAGTTAGTCAATGATTCTTGGTTCAACAGTGGCGCTGTGGAATGGGCAACAGCTACAAGCAACTCAGAGGTTTTTGTTTCCCTCTTGCCTCTGGGCCCAGCAGGCCGCACCCCTCAGGGAGCAGGTCTCAAGAACATCTTCCCGTTCCGCTCGACGGCGGTGAAGCAGCAGGATTAGACCCAGTACCACGTACCGGAAACTAGTAGGTAACCCTAGGCAGAGGAGGCGGAGATGGAAAGAGGGAGGCGGGACTTCCGCTGCGGCGCCGGGCCCAGTTTCCGGCCTCGATCGGACAGCTGCAGGGCCGGGCCTGAGGACGTCGTGGGCCGCTGCGCTGTGCTGCCTTTCCTGTGGCGGGGCTTTTGCTGAGGACAGCGTGCGGAGCGAGGGTGAGGAGCCGCTCTGGGACGGGTGACCGTCCGCTTTTCTGGAGGCTGCATTGCTTTGTGAAGAGGGCTCGGGGACATACCGGTTGCGTTTCTAGGCCACCCCCTCCGGGGGCACGGACCAACCCGCGTGCTCCATCCGTGAAGACTGCGCCCCCCCTCCCCCCCCCGCATTCTGGGAGGGGCCCGCCCCCTCGGCCGCGGCGCTACTGCGCGTGCGCGGAGCGAGGCGCTTCCGCCAGAACTTGGGGTGCGCGGGGCTGTTCGTCGCCCAGGGCAGACCGCTGGTCTCGTGTGTTAGTCATTTTTCGAAACGTGCCCCTGGACGATATTTCGAAGCTGGCGTCCCTTCCAGTCAGTCTGGCGTTTGCCAGGTCCTGGGACCTGGGCTGGGTCAGAGGGCTGTGGCTCGTCTTGAGGTCCCTTCCCATCCGGCAGATGGAGGAGATCGCTGTTGAGTTAGTGTTGAAAGATCCTTGTTCTTGGAATCCTTCCAGTTATAGAGACCGGGATTCATGAGTTTAGTTAGTTCGGAAGTCTCTATTGAGCGCTAAACAGTGGAAAAGGCAACACAGCCCTTTAACTCACAGAGCTTAACAGTTTGCACAGAGTGACAGGTGCCCTTATGGGAGCGCGCTGGGGAATCCTGGCCCAGCCCCGGGAGAAAGGGAGTTGGACTCGGGAATGCCAGAGGAAGTCATGTTTATCTGAGACCCGAGGACTGAAGGAGTTGGCCCGGGAAAAGGAGGATGTAGGCGGCGGGAGTGGGAGAATGCGAGGAGCAAAAATGGTTTCAGACAAAAGTGGCAACGATGAGGGAGGTAAACTGTAGGACTGCAGGGCCATGGACCTTTGGTGCGGGAGTGCAGACAGACGAGTTGGAGAGGCAAAGCCGGGCTGTGAACGCCAGTGTTCATTGGTCAGACTTTCTCCCGGGGGCACTGGGGAGTCCCTGGAACACTTAATTGGAGACTGACTGAATTATAACATCACTTGTTGCGTGCAAACAGTGGTTCCAGACTTTTCCACGGGAAGCACATAGGGAAGAAAAGAGAATTTGTACTTTCCAGGGGGTCTGAGAGGCATATTCTGAGGAGCCTCAACCTCCCAGGAGAAAATTTTGGATGAAATCTCTTGTTTTATCTTAAACATTTATGCAAGTTTTTAATTACGTATGACAACATATCCTTGTTTTGATATAAAATATGTTCTCAAATTCTCGTTATATTAATGCTTTACTTTAGGGCGTTGAGTCATATTTATCCTGTGATTTTTGTAGCCTTTGACACATCCATCATGTACCCTCCCCTCCTTCCTCTCTCCCCCCACACATAGATAACCCAGCCTTTCTCTGTGTGGAACACTGTTCACGATACTTCACATGTACTACTTTCGTTAATCCTCCTATCAGCCATTAGAAGTGGGTGTTATTCTTTCTACTTTGGCAGTGAAGAAACTGAGGCTGAGAGATTAAGAAAATCGCCTAAGTTCACTCACCTAGTGAGTTGGGATTCAAACCCAGGCATGTACAACTCTTTAGTTCTTGTACTTCACAACTGCAGGGTTGCATTTCAGGGAGTGGATTTTGGGCTGGAAACAGGATTCAAAGCAGAGGGAACATTAGGAAGTTGTTGAAATAGGCTAGATGAGAGATGATGATTTCAAAACTAAGATAGTTTTCGTAACGATGAAGAGAAGGGAGTGGATTCTAGACTGTAAAGATGGTAGAACTGACATGATTTGGCAGTCGTGGATGGGAGGAAGGAGTGGGAGAGCCTGGTGGGTGCAGTTGGGTTGATGGTGCTGCCATTCACTCTTAAGGATCGCAGGAAAAAGAGCAGCTTTGAGGGTAACAAGGACTTGTTGGATGAGATGCTACTGGGATTTACAAGGGGAGATGTCCTCTGAAGTATCTCAAAGCATCCTGTTGGAATGAGAGAGAACTTACTTTTCTTCTTTACTTTGAATAAGTACCAGTATCAGTTTATGACTCTTCTAAAGCATATCCTATGAAACTTGTTCAAACCATGGGAGATGGTGGGACATGGCAAGCTAAAGAAACGTGGATTACCTTCGAAGCCTTGACAGTTCTGGGGGCGGTACTAACATTTTACAATTACATTTTATCAAGTACTAACTTCTAGGTCAGGTAACAGGTATTGTAAATGTTCACACAAGGAAAGAGATCATGACAGAAGTGGCCAAGGCCTGTAGTGGGGCTAACTGAAGAAGTATATTTTGAGGTTTGCCTGGGGCACTTCAGTTATGTTCTAGGCCTCAAGTAATCACTCTCAGATATGTAATGCTCCAGAAGAGCATTTTAGAGTTTAGAAGGTATGTTCTATGGAACTGATGAAAGCAAAAATATAGGCTTCTTAAATGCCTTGGTAATATTAAGCCTGTATGAATGCTTCAATCAGGATTAAAATTATCAATATTTATTATCACCACTGGCTAGCTCTAGTTGGACATTTTTTTTAAGTACAATTCTTTTGTTGTTTTTCCAGTCTTGTTTATATTTTCTTTCATCACCTTGAGTTAACATTTTTATTGAATATTAGATGTCTCATGAAAGCTGGGTTTTGAGAGAAGTGATTTGAGCTTCCTCTGTATAGAAAAAGAGAATGCTTTGTCTTCATTCTGCATAGCCTTACCTTGCAGTGTATTTTCAATTACAGACTCCTTTAACTGATCTACACCCAGATATGAGTCTCTAGGAATGGTCTAGTCTTTTGACTAACAAACTGTTTCCTCTCTCGAGTAGGTATTAGTTGATGCTATTGTTGATGTGATCCTCCATTTCAGGGTCACAATAAAGATCAGAAATAGAATAACGTATGAGGACTGCTAGAAAGGGGAGGACTTTGCAGTGGAACCGTGACTAACCAGAACTCTTAATATCTTTTTTTTGCCTCTGCACTTTTTCTTTTACGACGGATACGTTATAAAAGACAAACAGAAACAGGGGTTTATTTAAAAATCAAAATGCTTTGAAAATATTATTCTAATCAGTCTAACTCTTGCTCCTTTGAAGTAATCTGTTCTTTCACTTGGCTGCCTTCAGGGTCTTCTTTTTGTCTTCACTGTACAACAAAGGTTTAAAGATGGGTTTCTTTTTGTTTATCTTGCCTAGAATTCTTTGGGCTTTCTGAATCTGTACATGGGTACTCTTTCATGTTTTCTGCATACATTTTCAATCTTGTCTTTTATTCTTAAACACGTAGGCATTTTACAGTAACCTGATAATTCCATTATCAGGAGCCCTTACAGGACTGCTCTGTGCACTGTTGTTTCTGTAGGATCTCCCTTCTGGTGCCTTGTTTCTTTAGGTTACTGGGTCATTGTTCTTAGAATTTTATTTGATTTTTTTTTTTTGAGAGAGAGATTAGCCCTGGGCTAACTACTGCCAATCCTCTTCTTTTTGCTGAGGAAGACCAGCCCTGAGCTAACATCCATGCCCATCTTCCTGTGCTTTATACGTGGGACGCCTACCACAGCATGGCTTTTGCCAAGCGGTGCCGTGTCCGCACCCAGGATCCAAACCGGCGAACCCTGGGCCGCCGCCGAGAAGCAGAACGGGCGAACTTAACTGCTGCGCCACCGGGCCAGCCCCTTATTTGATTTTATTTGTGAGATTTCTTTGCTGTTTGGGCTGAAACTAATATCTGATATCTTGGGGAGGGTTTGCATTTGCTTCAGCCAGGCACCTGCTAGTCAAGGTCACTCTAATTAAAATCTTGAGGTTTTTCTGAGGACTTATCTTAGGTAATGGGAATTTAGTCTGCAAACTGGATCCAGGGCTGGTTTATGGTTCCAAATTCTTTGTAGCACTGTCTTCCTTCCACCCCTTGGGCCAAATTTCAAAGCAATTGATTTTCTTGTAGTCGACTGAAACAAGGTGGGGTAGGGGTGCCAGTTCTGGCTCATCCCTTCAGTGAAGTTCCAGCTTTTAGGTTGGGAGGATCTCTCTCTTCAGGTGGGCCCTGAGTTTTATCTTTTATTCCCTGAAGGGGCCAAAGGGAAGAAACCCCTAAAACTCTAGTTTACCTAGTGTGGCAGATGCTCGTGGGGCCAAAACAGGCTGCAGTGTCCTGTTCATCTCCTCTTTTCTTGCTTTTTTCAGATCTAAGAATTCCTTATTTTCTTCCTTGCTCCTTGAAGCTTCATATATGTATATATTTTTTCTTATAAGTGTATATTTCATATGTATTTTTTTAAATCTAGTATTGTTAGGTTTTATTTGGAGAGTTAATTTGGTTACTTAGCCTGCTATATTAATGGAAGCCCAGTCCAAGAGTGATTTTTTAAAATAAGCATACCAGAGTTTGTTCCTCCATAAATGTTTACTTTTCAAATTAGTCAATGTAGAAGACTAGAAGCTTCTGCCATCGCTCAGGACATTTTTGGAACTCCTATTTTGGAACTGCTTTGAGAACTGGTAGCATATTCTTTTGAATATCTTTATTGGCTACACTTTTCATCCTTTAAAGATGGATATAATTTTGAAAGTGTAAGAGTAAAGCCAGCTGAATGAGATGAGTAGTCAAGGAGAGTAATGCTACTTGAGGTTAAAAATAAAGTGGAGCCAGGGCTGGCCCCGTGGCCGAGTGGTTAAGTCTGTGCGCTCCGCTGCAGGCGGCCCAGTGTTTCGTTGGTTCGAATCCTGGGCATGGATATGGCACTGCTCATCAAACCACGCTGAGGCAGCATCCCACATGCTACAACTAGAAGGACCCACAACGAAGAATATACAACTATGTACTGGGGGGCTTTGGGGAGAAAAAGGAAAAAAATAAAAAATCTTTAAAAAAAATAAAGTGGAGCCGTCAGTTAATGAGGCTGATTTTCATGTGTGGCTCATATACTGGTGCTGAGGATGATTCCTAAAGGGAAAACCTCCAAATACTTTGAGTAATAGTTGTTTGAAATAAACCTTCAGGAAACTAGAAAAAACTTTACTAGAACACTGCATTCCTAAGCATTGTGAATAGTTGTGTGTTTATTGCAGTGAGGAAATATTTATTATTAAAAGGTATTTGACAGTCTTTTAAAAGAGAAAAGTAGCTTGTTGAACAGGTGCCCTCAAATTTTTTCATTAACGTTTTATTCCTTTTGGATGTCTAATTTCATACAGCATTAATAACATAATTCTTTGCATTGACATAATACGTGCCTTATAAATAATGTGTCAAAAGTTCCGTTTAATATTTGTGTGGTGTATCTGATAACGTTCTGTATAGCGGAGGCAAAGTCTGTTTCACTAAAGAGTAGTTTGTCAGGCACATTGAACATTTAAAAGCAGGGAGAAGGCAACTTAGGAACAAGTATTTGTGTTGGTAATTTCTTCATCTGGTACCATCATCCTGAAGGGAAGGTAATATCCATACAGAGAGTAGCTGGGTGTTGATTTTCCCACGTCTAAAACTGGCGTTTCTACAGAGAGGGACAGGAGGTGGTTCTAGAGCTGGTGATCTTGAAGATCCTTCCCAGCTGTAACATTCTTCTCCCTTCGTTACTTAAATGCTTACGTATGGTCTGCTGTCTTAGTCTTATATACTCATGTATATTTTCCTCGTTATCCTTCTTTCTCCTTAAAGCTCACCTTTTCTCCCCACACTTTTGATAAAAGCATATACAAGTTTTTCTTCCTGGGAACACATGTACTCATATTCTGTGGCCCTACAGGGCATTATGTTATATATATGTCCCTTTAAGTGGAATTAGGATGTTTAACCTGCTAGGTTTTTGTTTTGTTTTTTGTTCGAGGGATTTTTTTGCCATTTCTTCCCCGATATGAATCCCTTCCTTTAACACAGAGATCAGCAGACTTTTCCTGTAAGAGGCCAGGTAGTAAATATTTTAGGTTTTGCAGACCAAGAGGCAGAATTGAAAATGTTATGTAGGTGCATATATAACAGGGAAGAAAAATTTTTTTCTTCAGACCTTTTTTTGAAAAAATGAAACACTTTATTTATGAAACTGAAATTTCAATTTCATATTCTTTTAATGTGTCACAAAATATTATTATTCTTTGATTATTTTTTCAACCATCTAAAAATGTAAACCAGTCTCAGCTTGCAGGTCCTACGAAAACAGGTGGTGGCCTTTGGAAGACAGTTTGGCAGTTTCTTATAAAATTAACCATAGACTTACCCTAGGATCCAACAGTCACTCTCCTAGATGTTGACCCAAATGAATTGAAAACCTATTTTAACACAGAAACCTGTGCATGAATGTTTATAGCTGCTTTATTTGTAATTACTGAAAACTGGAAACACTAAGATGAAATTCAACAGGGGAATGGATAAACAAACTGTGGTACGTCCATACAGAGGGCTACTGTTCAGTAACAAAAGGAATGACTTGTTGACTCAGGGAAAAACATGGATGAATCTTAAATGCATTTTACTAAGTGAAGGAAGCCCAGCCCAAAGGCTACACATTTTATGAATCTATTTATATGACATTCTGAAGAAGACAAAACTGTAGGGACAGAAAAACATCAGTGTTTGCCAGGAGTTAGTGAAGGGAGAGCAGTTGACTACAAATGAGGTACACGGGAATTTTTAGGGTGATGGAACCATTCTCTGTAGTACTGGGGTGGTAGATTCCTAATTCTGTGCAAACCCATAGAACTACGTCACAGAGAATGAACTTCAGTGTCTGTAAACTTAAAAAGAAATTGACTGGGAGATCCCTGGATGGGAAGCAGACCATGACAAATGAATCGAACTATGTTACAAATATATGACATAAGGACACTGAAGGCTGTGGGGAGAAGCTGACCTAAGTAACTTTGGAAAATTGTGTTATGACTGAAAACTCTAAGGATAGAGACAAAATGAACTGAACATAAACACAGTCCTCTAGTAATTTGTTTTCCATGAGGATAAGAGTTAGCAGTCCTGAAACTGCTGTATGAGTTTACCAGAGATGAACAAGTAAGTGAGTGCATGATGGATGGTGTGAGCCAGATTTCAGACCCTCTGAGAGGGAAGTTGCAAATAAACAAAGAATAAGTATCTGTGAGCCCATACTGATTATATAAATAAGTGACTGAATAAATAAATGGGGAAGAGAGAAGTCTTCCTTACAGAAGAATTCCAAATAATATCTGAGGATACTCCCCTCTCCAGGAGGTAGAGCTAGTACCCCCTATAGTGACTCTCTTCCAAAGAATACAATACTGAAAGGGAAAAAGAGTAAATGTGGAGAAACCTGGCAAACACCATAATTTATTTAACTAGCCTCCTGTTGATTGTCATGTAGGTTGTTTCTAATCTTGTGCTATTTGAATCTTGTAATGAATGAAAAAAAGGTAATGCATCAGGACCAAGTTGGATTTTGTGCAGAATTGGTTCAACATTAACTTAATTAACCACATTAACAACTTAAAGAGGAAGAATATGATCATCTCATTGAATATGGGAAAAGTAGTAGATAAAATTCAAGAGCCATTTGTGACAGAAATTCTTAACACTAGAAGAGAATTGGCACTAAAAGAGAATTTCCTTAACCAGCTGAAGTAGCTACAAAGAATCCTACAGTAAGCATGTGTAATGGTTAAATATTAAAATCATTCCCTTTAAAATCAGGAACAGAATAAGGATGCATGTTGCACTACTTCTGTTCAGTTGTAATGGAGTTCCTAACCAGAGTAATAAAACAGGAAAAGAAAACGGGAGAGAAAAGGCTCGGAAAGAAAGAAACAAAATTATCTTTTGCAGTTGATAATATAGTGTCTGTAGAAAATGCAAGAGAATCTACAGGCTAATTATTATAATTAATGAGAGAGTTTAGAATAGTTAAAGGATATAAGATAAAAAATTTATTATGGGGCTGGCCCCATGGCCGAGTGGTTAAGTTCGTGCGCTCCACTGCAGGCGGCCCAGGGTTTTGTTGGTTCGAATCCTGGGTGCGGACATGGCACTGCTCATTGAGCCATGCTGAGGCGGCATCCCACATACCACAACTAGAAGGACCCACAACTAAGAATATACAACTATGTGCCTGGGGGCTTTGGGGAGAAAAAGGAAAAAAAATAAAATCCTTAAAAAAAAATTTATTATATTTTAATACACCCACACCAAACTGTTAGAAACTGTAGTTTAAAATAAAGTGCCATTTACTATAGCAATGTTAGGGATATGTCTCCAAATATATGCGAGACATTTATGTGGACATTTATAAACTGTATAAGAAAACTTACATAAATGGAGAGATGTACCATATTGCTGGATAGGGTGACTCAGTATAATAAAGATCTCAGTTCTCCCAATATTGCTCTATAGATTTAATGCAATTCTAGTCAGAATCCCAAAGGTGGGTTGTTTTTGTTCTAATGGAGAATGGCAGGCATCAACATGGATGAATCTCAGAAATAAAATGTTGAGTAAAATGTGAAAGTTGCAAAGGAATGTGTACATTATGATTTCATTTTTATAAAGTTATAATACATTAAAAATAAGCAATAGGTAAAAATGTAAAGAAAAGCAAGACAATGACTATCACAAAATTCAATATATTAACTACTCTAAGTGGTAGGAAGGGAACGTAACTGAGCAGGCTCGTTTAGAAGACTTCAACAGTATTGGCAATGTTCTAGTAAGCTGGGGGCTGGGTAGATACACAAGTTTCATTTTTTATAACTATTACTATTATACTAGGTATGAAAATATCTTTCTTTTGCCTTCAGCCCATTTTTAAAAAAGATCCCTTTAATTTATTTTCCTCCAACTTTTATGTTGAAAATTTGTAAGAATAGTGTGATGAAAACTATATACTTTTCACCAGAATTCGCTAACTGTTGATATTTTCTGTTTTCTGTTTCTCTCATGCTTTGCACTTAGTTGTTTTGTCTTTTCACACTCCTTCTTTATGAAACAGTTCCCAGCTTTTTTTTGTTTTCTATGACCTTGATATTTTTGAAAAGTTCAAGCCAATTGTTTTGTACAGTTTTTCCTCAGTTTGGAATTGTCTGATGTTCTCCTTATGATTGAGTCAGGTTAAACATTTTTGGCAGGAATACTACATAGATGATGTTGTCGCCTTTTCAGGAAGCACATGATGTCAATTTGTCCCGTTATTAATAGTGTTAATTTGATCCTTTGGTTAAGGTGGTGCCTGGCAGGTTTCTCCTCTATAATTAATGGGGATTCTTAATTTGCAAGTGATTCTTTGAGCCTGGGTGAATATACTATCCCTCAACAATTTTTTCATCCAGCGGTTTTAGCATTCATTGATGATTCCTCCCTTAATCAGTTATTACTTATGGTAGTTGTAAAATGTTGATTTTCTATTTCCAGCATTGCTTCTACATTTTTTAGTTGGCATTCTTCTGTCGAAGACTTTACCTTTCCCATTCCTTTAAAATATTTTTAGCATTAGCATGGACTCATGAATTTGTTTTTTAATTCAACTTATTATTCATTCCTGTTTTTTTAATTTTGGTGCTCAAATTGCCCCAGATTTGGCCAGTGGGAACCCCCTCGAACTAGCTTCTGTGTCCTGTTTTCCTGTGTCCCCACCTGTGATCTGGTGAAACGATATGTTCCAGGCTCACCTTGTACTTTCTCTGCCCGGCCCTGGTTCTGTTTCGTGCACTTTAGCTGTGCTTATAGCTGTTGGAGTGTTGTTGCTTCTTGGTCTTTTTAGTGGACAGCACTAAGAAGAATATATATTTTTTAAATCATGAATTCAGAATGACACCTCCAATTCCAAAGCAACACCACAGGGTTCTTCCTCTCCTCCCACTCCATGTTTATAACTGTTTTCTCCCACTTGGGAGCCTTGATTTTTTTTAAGATCCTCAATAATACCTGCCTCAATATATTTACTCATTTGCTGAGTCCTACAATAGACAGAATGGTTTTGGAACTCATACCACTAGCGTTAACCACCAACAAACCTACCAAGTAAAGATCAAGATTTCCTTGCTGTTCTTTAGTCTTTTGATTGTATCCTAGGAAGGACTAGAGTCAGAGTACTCTGCAAAGGTCATCATAGCTAGGTTAGTTTGTTTCTGTTTGTATTCCATTTTAGGACTGGTTTAATTTAAATTTGAATATATAAATCATTAACATGGTTCAAAGTCAAAACTCAAAGTGTGGGCAAGTTAATAATTTCTCAGTGTCTCAATTTCCTCATCTGTGTAGGATTGCTGAGAAGTTTCAATGAAGTGATAAAGATTGCACAGAGCTTAGCACATGCAGAACGGCATACAGCATCCCATAATTGTGAGCTGGTTTTGCTTTTCTTCTCCTTTCTCGGTGGATTCCTGAGTCACCGCTCTTGTTCCTTACTTTTCCTGGTCTGTGACCCCAGGCCATACATTGCAGGGGGCAGGGAGGTCCCTGTTACATAGTGATGATTGGGAAGGAAGACAACTCACATCTTTTATGGTCCTACTATGTGCTCATCACTTCTAGGCATTCTCCTTAACTCACTGAACCCTCACAGTCCTGCAACCATTCCCTATTATTCTTCCCCTTTTACAGATGAGGAAATGGAGGCGTATTCCAAGGTCCCTCAGCTGACCCTAGATCCTGGACCCATGTGACCCTCATCACCTGGCTCCACTTCCCCCACCTTCTGCATCTCCCTCACTTAGGCCCCAGGTTCTAGCTTGCTTGGGAAAACCGCTGCTCAGGTGTGGGGAGCATGTATAGGGAACACAGCAGACCTGGGGCCCTGCTGGCTGATGGGCTCCCTGGGTCCATCCAGAGCACCGTTTCTGGGTCCCCCTGCCTCTGCTTCCCCCCCCTAGGGCAGACCATGCCAACAGCTCTGTCCTGTGGGGAAATGCAGTTCTCTGATAGGCCCAGGTGCATGTCCACTATTCTAATCACTGGCCAGCACTTGCCAGCAATTGGCTTCAGTTCTGGGACTCACTCTGGGTTTATTTATATTTTATACTTATACCTTGTTTGCAGAGATGGCTGGCTTGGAGTGGGAGCAGGGTCTGGGAAATGGAAGGAGCAAAGGAGCTAAAAGCTAGAAGCTGGGAGGGAGTTTAGGGGTCATCTTTGCCTCCTGACAGGAATGCACCTAAGGGAGAACAACACTTAAAAAGATAGTACTGGACAGTCTAGAGTATTCCTGGCAGCTTTGGGAGGTGGACCCAGCAGGGATTAGCAGGCCCGTGTTGAAGGGGAGTCAAGGCTCTGGGGGAGGGGTAGTGTGATACATTGATTCTTTCAGCCCAGATCTCCTGACTATAGGCGGTAGAGAAAGATCTTGCCTCCCTGCCCTACAAATGGAGGAGAAACTTAGGACCACAGAGGGGAATGCGCTTGGCCAAGGTCACAGAATGAATTTGAGGCAGAACCAAGACCACCACCGAGCCTGCTGACTGCCAGTCCCGAGCTCTCACAATTGCGTCTCATAGGGAGCTAGCTAGGAGGGAGAGGTCTTCCCCCTACCTGCCATCTGTCCCAAGGTAAGATGCCATAAGCCACCTGGAAGCTCTTCCCCTGAAGTTCTCCGCAAATTCTTGGTAATTGCCTACTTACAGCTCCCCAGGTCCTTTCCCCTTTCCTGCCACTTCTCACGTTAAAGGAGATAGTCCCTCTAGCTCTGCCACTCACATAAGGGCCTGACACTTACTAAGTGCTCGGTCAACGTGTGCAGATGAATAGGGCAACTTGGCAACCTCCTGTGGGGTGTGAAGATGAGCACAGCTCTTCAGACCCAGCAAGACCCAAGAGAAACGTTCACATGCACATCCGCCAGGAGACATGTACCAGGATGTTCACAGAGGCACTCTTTGTTATAATAAAATGTGCAAAATTACCTGAATGTTCGTGATCAGGGGAACAGGTAAATAGTGTATTCATACAATGGAATACCATACAGCAGTGACAGTGAATGAACTATGGCTGCATGTGTTAACATGGATATATTCTCACAAACATAATGTGGAGTAGTAAAGCAAGTTGCTAAGTATACATATATTAACATTAATGCAAAGCTTTCACCACATCAAAATCAGAAGAGTAGCTACCTTGGAGAGGGGAAGAAGGAGAATCGGATCAGAGAGGGTACACAGAGGGCTCCAGCTCTGTCTGTGGTGTTTTATTTCTGAAGCTGAATGGTAGGTATTATTCTTCATACCTTTTTATGTGTCGAAAATATTTCATTATTAAAAAAAAGGAAAGAAGAAATGAATGAATGTTTAAGAAAAACTAAAAATGAAGTCCCATCCCCTTCTCTTTAGCTTTCATACTCTTCTTACCCACTCCTTTATTATCGTTAAACTGTACGTATAGCTTATTACTCCACTGTATATATGATATAACTCATAATAAACAAATTTTAAAGGGAAAATATGCAAAAGGAAAGCTGTACATTGTAAGGTAAGAAAACTATCTCCTGACTTGGAAGTTACTGTAGAACTTGAAATTTCCTCCTCAGTGACCTGTAAATACTGGGAGCTCCTTTACCAGCTGTGCTATTTCAGGATATAACAGTGGAAATGGGCAATTAAAACATTTTCGTTCTATGTAGCCAAAGATGAAAAAGATTCTGCCAGTGATTTAGTGCTTCCAACCACCCATTCTGCAGAGTATGTTATTCTCATGTTTTAAAATAAAATAAATGAATGAATTGTTCTATCAAAGAGTTATTTTAAGAAACCTGGAAGTAAATATTAACTTCTCTTTCAGCATTTCCCTTCCTATGGTTTTAATTCAAGATTTTTTTTTAAACTAAGCATTATAAAAATTTTATGGATCAAATTGTGGATTTTTTATTTTTAAAAACATTTTTTTCCAGAAGAGAAGCAGCTTAACACTGTGCAGGATCTTTCTGGATATGAATGATATTTTTGAAGACTTACCAGTTTTTAATTGTCCATTGTTTCCTAAACTGTATTTTTAATTTCATTTGCTCTCTCCTAGGGAATGAAGGATGGCAGCACGCCGTGCATTAAAAGCTGTTTTGGTAGATCTCAGTGGCACACTTCACATTGAAGATGCAGCTGTGCCAGGCGCGCAGGAAGCTCTTAAAAGGCAAGCTATCCTCCAGGTTCAGCTGACAAATATGTTTGTAAGTGCCATTTTGCCAAGGCAGATCATTAGCTAAATGGATGGCATTTCACCAGCTTACCATATATACAGGAACTGCCTTGGGTTTAGCTAGAAGATGTATGCATTGTAATATCCTCCAAACATTGTTCTCTAAGCCTTTATTAGGTTTGGCCTTTTGATCTAGTCTTTTTGTTCTTTGTATGTGTCTTTTTCTAAGTCAGTAATCTAAATTTGGGAATGAAAACTCAAAATTCAAAAACGTGGAATGAATAGCATGGGAAAAATCACAAGTGAATCCTGGAATCACAAAAGGAAACATGCGCATACACAGAGTCCTAGTTCCACCCTCTCCCCCTTCACCAACGTCTAGCCTTGAATGTGCAGCTGCTCAAATAAGATTTAATTAAGGGATTTGAAATTTTAGAATTATTTCCATCAACTAAATTTAATGCTTTCGAAGGTTAGAGACTGTCTTATATTTCTGATATACCAACCACAGGATTAAACACAAGTCTGGATACAAACCAGAGATACGTAGTAAAAGATGGTTAAAGCGAACTGAATGTGGATGTGTGCTTCTGGGTGTCCTGAAAAAAATACTCATCAACACAAAAGAACTAATTATCAGTATTAAGCACCTTCACCCTGAAATAATTTAGAGAAGTTTACAAAATCAGCAATGCTTAGCATTGTGGTGCTTATCATTTTCCAACCTTAAAATATTCATAGTATCCTGTTATTCAGAAAATCAGTGACTAGTATCACAGTACCTAAGTAAGAGAGACTGTGTCAAGGAGTCAGGAGAAGTCCAGCTCTGCGACTGATTTTCTGTTGACGTTAAAGGATATGTTGTCCACCATTTCTCCACCTACAAGTGAACATCCTGACTCCTGACTAAATTGATAGCTTCCAGCTGATGCCTACCAGATAAAGTCTCTTTATATTTGTTGATTCCTCAAATGGAAAGTAAGCTCCTTAAGGAAGTGTGAAGTCTGTGGAATAAGTAGCATTGGACAGGACCTTCTACTTCTATAAAAATGAACTTTCTACTCTGGATTGAAAAAAAACTTTTTATTTTTAGCAAACAATGACACGTCTAAGTAGCTCTAATAAACTGTGAGCCTGCCATTCTGGAGGGACGGGAGCCTACGAATTGTTCTCTTACTGGCACTGGTGGGTTTCCATCCTGGAGAACTCCCTATACTGGCACTGCCAGTTTTGGTTTCTATAGAAACAGACTAGGGGAAGTTGAGGGACTAGTAAAAAGAAAAGTTTAAAAAAAAAACTCATTAAAAATGATGTGGTTATTTCAACACTCATACTTGTTCATTTTTAGGATAATAGTTGTGTTGAAGTAATCAATTTCTTTTGAGAGATAAATCATCAAATTTAATGTTTTGCAGAAAAGCTACCAAACAGATGTTATAGAAGTAGTCATGACTACAGTGAATTATTTAATCATATAAATTTATTGACTATTCTTTGGGTGAATACTTAAAAATCTCTTTTCTGTTTTATTTGCTTTCTTGTTTTAAGTTGAGATTAGTGCTTTTTATGCCTTGTATCCTTTTGGGGCAGGCATAATATAAAAAGCAACAGGGCATTAATATAAAATTTTAAATTGTAGCTAAACTAAAATTATTTTTAGATTTTGGATTAAAATACTATAGGACCCAGAAAATAATTTTTATTTTATTATTTTTTTCTCTGACTTCATTTTTTTTATTGAGTTCATAATAGTTTACATCATTGTAAAATTTCAGTTGTATATCATTTCCTGTCTGTCACCACATAAGTGCTCTCCTTCACCCCCTGTGCCCACCCCCAGCCCCCTTCCCCTGGTAACCACTGAACTGTTTTCGTTGTCCATGTGTTTGTTTATATTCCACATATGAGTGAAATCACCTGGTGTTTGTCTTTGTCAGTCTGGCTTATTTCACTTAGCATAATACCCTCCGGGTCCATTCATGTTGTTGCAAATGGGATGATTTTGTCTTTTTTTTATAGCTGAGTAGTATTCCATTGTATATATATATACCACATCTTCTTTATCCAATCATCGGTTAATGGGTACTTGGATTGTTTCCCTGTCTTGGCGATTGTAAATAGTGCTGTGTTGAACATAGGAGCCCATATGTTACTTTGGATTGTTGATTTCAAGTTCTTTGGGTAGATACCCAGTAGTGGGATAGCTGGGCCACATGGTAGGTCTATTTTTAGTTTTTTGAGGAATCTCCATACTGTTTTCCATAGTGGCTGCACCAGTTTGCATTCCCACCAGCAGTGTGTGAGGGTTCCCTTTTCTCCACACCCTCTCCAACATTTGTTATTTTTAGTCTTAGTGATTATAGCCATTTTAATAGGTATAAGGTGGTATCTTAGTGTAGTTTTGATTTGCATTTCCCTGATGATTAGTGATGTTGAACTTCTTTTCTTGTATTTATTGGCCGTCTGTATATCTTCTTTGGGAAAATGTCTGTTCATATCCTCTGCCCATTTTTTGGTTGGGCTGTTTGTTTTTTTGTTGTTCAGTTGTGTGAGTTGCTTATGTATTACGGAGATTAACCCCTTGTCAGATATATGATTTCCAACTATTTTCTCCCAATTGGTGGGTTGTCTTTTTTTTTTCATCCTGGTTTCATTTGCCTTGCAGAAGCTCTGTAGTCTGACGAAGTCCCACTTGTTTATTTTTCTTTTGTTTCCTTTGTCTGGGAAGACATGGTACTGAAAAGATCCTTTTAAGTTCGATGTCAAAGAGTGTACTCCCTATATTGTCTTCCAGGAGTTTTATGGTTTCAGGACTTATCTTCAAGTCTTTGATCCAGTTTGAGTTTATTTTTGTGTATGACATGAGATAATGGTCTACTTCCATTTTTTTGCATGTGGCTGTCCAGTTTTCCCAACACCATTTATTGAAGAGACTATCTTTACTCCATTGTATGTTCTTGGCACCTTTGTTGAAGATTAGCTGTCCGTACATGTACGATTTTGTTTCTGGGCTTTCAGTTCTGTTCCATTGATCTGTGTGCCTGTTTTTGTACCAGTACCATGCTGTTCTCATTACTATGGCTTTGTAGTACATTTTGAAGTCAGGGATTGTGATGCCTCCAGCTTTGTTCTTTATTCTCAGAAATAATTTTTATTTTTAAAGAAAGCTAAACTATCATGAATTCTTTCTTTAATACCTGATTGCCAGTTTAGGTTCCAAAAGCAGATCATGGAATCAAAAGAATCTTGTAAGTAGTTCAAGGAGAAAATACATTTCAGTCTATAAAAGTGGAGTGTTTCTTTGAGCTGTTGAGGAGTTCCTGTTTATAAACTCAGTAACACATTAGGGCTTAGCCAGTCTCTAATTGGCTAGACAGAAAGAACAACATCCCGAGGTGTCCTCTGTTCTCCTACTACAGGAGATCAAACCCTGTACCAGGACATAGATTGGAGTTCTTGTCTCACCCCTACTGCCACCCGGCTGTATAAAGCTGAGCAAGTCACTGAACTCCTCTAGGCCTCGGTTTACTCATCTTTAAGACAAGAGGCTTGCACTAGTAGATGATCTCTAAGATGACTTTCACCTCTCATATTCTCTGAGGATGGTGGTTTCTAAGCTTTGTTTTTTTTCTTTTTTACTAAAACCTTGCAGTAAAATTTGGTTAAGGTATAGAAGGCCCTCCAAAAGGTAGAAATAGCTTTTATAATTTGACTTTGCAGCCTTTGGAGATGAAACAGCCCATAAGGTGTGGATAATATTTAGGCAATTCTGGGTAGATTTTTAAAAAGCTTATTGACCATTCTCAGTGACTGTCCTTCCTTTTCCGACTTTTGGCAAGTGCTACCAAATTAGGAGGTTTTATGGAACTAGAGTATAAAAGCTGCCTATTGACATCTGAATTTTCCTTTTCCAGGTTACGTAGCGCTTCCGTAGTGGTTAGGTTTGTGACCAACACCACCAAAGAGAGCAAACGAGACCTATTGGAAAGGTTGAAAAAATTGGAGTTTGATATCTCTGAAGATGAAATATTCACTTCTCTGACTGCTGCCAGAAGTTTAGTGGAGCAGAAACAAGTCCGACCCATGCTGCTAGTTGATGATCGGGCACTACCTGATTTCAACGGTGGGGGAATTTGGAAAGATTTGAAAATTGGTTCTTTGTATCTTCTTATAAGTCATTCTTAAAGCTGGATGTTAAGAAATGTTTATTTAGATTTCCTCCTGTTATTATTGAAATGATCAACAGTTTGAATTTAAATTGGTTTTTCCCAAACCCTTTTTCACCCCGCTCCACAGTAAGTGAAACACATTGCACAGTAACTTAGTACATATGCACTAAACAGTACTTACTCTTACTGTGTGAGAAGTACTCAATTTTCTATTTGGTTTACTTAATTGTCTGTTTGATTTTGATGCTGCTTAGAGCCCTCCAAAATAGTTTCACAGTATACTAATGGGTCATGACCCGTGGTTTGAAAAAACACAGGTCAAAATTACTTGGAGTAAGTTTTATAATCCTCAATCTAGGAGCCACTGTATTAATTTGATTAAATGAGATAAGCCAAGATCTCTTTATTTAAAAATAGATGTCATTTTGTATAGTGTGAAGTTTTTGCATTGACCATGAAATATTTTTAATCAAGAGAAAATAAAACTGTTTTCTCTTTGGCAAAATTAACGGACTCTGGAAAAATATCCTCATTTTATGAAGCTTTGCTACATTGCTTCTTTTTGTAGGTGGTACTCAGAGTGAAATGACACAGTATAGGAAAATGGGTATAAATACATTGTCGTAAAACCTTGTAATGGCTTTACAAATAATGATTAGGTAAGTTCAGCATGCCCACCATTGGGCAGAACTTCAAAACTTGTACAATCAGGAAATATACCAGTATATCAATCAGAATTATTATCTGTAAGAAACAGAAACCAATTTTGTCTGAATTTAACAGAAAATAAATTTATTAAAAAGATCTGAGTGCTGACAGGAATGTAAAATGGTACATCTCCTGTGGAGAGGGATTTTGCAATAGCTAGAAAAATTGCATATGAAGCAGTAATGCTATTTGTAGGAATCTATCTCCAAGACATAGTTACAGAAATGCATGACATATGAAGAGGGTTATTCATTATGGCCTTATTTTTAATAATAAAAGACTGGAAACAACCTGAATGTTCATTGGAAGGGACTGATTAATTAAACTATGATATCCACAAAATGGGATGGTTTGTAACTAAAAAATAAGTAATGCTGAAGAATTCTATCTCCTGATGAGTGATTTTCATAAAATATATTAAATGAAAAAAGGTGTAGAAAATCCTACACATTTTCTATGTAAGAAAATGAGAGGGAAATGGATATATATGTCTTATATTTGTAAAAGGAAGCTAAAGAAAGATAAGTGAAAGACTAATAAAAATGGTTATCTAAAGGATGAGGGAGGGAGGAGGGAGGGCCAGGAGAGAAGACATCTCTTCTCTCTATATAACAAGTACCTTGTTATATTTAGTTTTGACTTTGGATCCGTGTAAATGTTTGATGTATTTAGTAAAAGACAATTAAAAAGTAAAAAACAAACCAGTCCCTGAAAACTAAGGAAAAAAAAAAACTAAAGAACTTTACTTTATATCAAGTTGGTGACATAACCACTCAAAGAAAAGAATTACTTCAGATGACTTGAAAATATAGTATTTTGGGGGCCAACCCTGTGGCTGAGTGGTTAACGTTCCACATGCTCTGCTTCGGCGGCCCAGGTTCACAGGTTCAGATCCTGGGTGTGAAGCTACTCCACTCATCAGCCATGCTGTGGAGGCATCTGACATACAAAGTAGAGCAAGACTGGCACCGATGTCAGTTCAGGGCGAGTCTTCCTCAAGCAAAAAAAAAAAAAGGAGGATTGGCAATGGATGTTAGCTCAGGGCAAAGCTTCCTCACACACACAAAAAATATGGTATTTTGACTGTTTGTTCATAGCGAAATAAATTCTAAGGATAAAAGAACTGCATTCAGAAATCTTACTGTTACTAGTAATGTTGGTATTGTTAATTTAAAATTATAGACACAGGATAAAACAAAGTAATAATTATGCTAATATTGTTAGGATCCAAGATTTCAAGTGTAAGTGAAAAGAGATACAAATATGAAGATCAAATAAGTTAATTAAAAGCTGTATATTATTAGTTTTGGATTGAAAATACCATTATCAGCTCCTTTGTTCTCTTAAAATATACATTATCTAGATCTTCCACTGAAAAGGCCCAGAAGCAGTGACAACCCGGTGCTCAGACTGGTGTCTTCTACCATTTCCCGCTTTAGTTCCTTGGAGAAATGGCTGCTTCCAGATCTGGGCAGGCATTGTATAAGATGAGCCTGGGATAACTGTGTTAGCAGGGAAACTATCGAAGACTAATGAGGTCATGTCTGAAGGACCCTGGGGCCAATTTGAAGGCATAATTTGAGGATCAAAAAAAAAAAAAAGATTGCAATAGATAGCGCATCATATACATAAAAAAACCATGAGTTCAAAATGGTGCTCAGCCCCACAGAACTCATTGATTACTATTGGAGGTGGTTAGGGCTGTAACTCATTATTCTGAAAATGGCTAAATTAAGGGAGTGAAACAAGCATTTATCCTGCCTTTCCTATTTGAACTGTATCATAGAGTAATCGGATATTTGATGAGGGTAAATTCTTTGTAGGTGAATTCCAGCTAGTAAACGTAAAAGGAATGGCAGAATTAGGAAATCACCATTTGGCAAGCTCTAGTGAAACAAGCAACAACAACAATAGATTTTAAACACATTAGGTGAAGTGCTGATGGGGAACTTCAGAATGGAGGCATCAAGTCGATACCACTTAAACCCACTGATCAATCTTATCACTAGAAGTTGAACAGCCAGAATTCTTGTGCTTCATGATGTGATATAATAGGAAACTTATACCATTACCTATGAAATAATCTTTCCTAAAAGTTGAATGTGAACCTATGAAACCTCTAGATCTAATTACCAGTTTGGAAGAAATATAAAGGTAAAAGAACAAATTAAATATTATTATAAGCAGTCAGCCAAATCCAGAATGTAAGACATTTTCCAGGGATTATCATCTAGTTGCTTCCCTAAGTGGAGAGGAGTGCTGTTATAGAGTGAGACGCAGGAAATAACAGTGAGATGCAATGTATGGACCTTGTTGGGTGCCAATTACATGTCAGATGTAAAAAAGACATTTGGGGAGATTCAAATGTGGACCAGGTTTTGAGTGATATTAAAGAATTATTAACTTTGTTGGTATAATAATGTTAAAGTGGTAATTTTTAAAAAATCTTTATCAAAGAGACATACTGAAGTATGAAGGGGTGAAATGACACAATATCTGGGATTTGCCTTAAAAAGACTTTCAAAAAAATGTAAGGGGTTATAGATAAGATTGGGAAAATGTTGATGGTTGCAAAAGCTGGATGATGGGTACATCAGGGCTCATTATGCTAGTGTTTGTACTTTTATGTATTTTTGAAAATTCCCATGACAAAAAGAAAACAGGCTGCTTGGGTAGCTTACAGAACTGTCAAGGAGAGCAGGAGAGTTAGCCTTAGTGGCTGTGCAGCCAGGAGCAAGGTGCAGTATCATAGCACAAAACTGAACATGCCACCGATAGCCCTGCTGAGCATTGATGTCTGCAGCTTGCCCTGCCCAGTGGCACTGGAGACTGGATGCTCCAGCTAGCACTGCTGCCTTAGAATCTGAGGCTGCAACCGTCACCTCTTACACAGGACGTTCTCCCTGCTTCTTTGTGTTACAAGTTCCCAGTTCAGAGCCCAGGGTGGCTGCTTTTGATTGGCAGAGCCTCTGTCTCAAGGCAGCACCCATAGCTGCAAGAGAGGCTGGGAAAGTCTTTGGTGTTTTCAGCCTCTCTAATGAGAGAGGGAGCTCTGCCTCTCAGCAAGCCTTATGAGCTGGTGAATCCCCTAATTATGAGAATGGTGTTCAGAAACGGGGCAACCAAAAATAATGACAAATGCACTCTATAGTCAACGAATTTATGTTTCTGGGTTAGTTGAAGTACTACAAAACAAGTTTTTAATCAGATTTTTCTCTTTTGACTTTATTTGAAGAAGGTTAAGATTTTAGTTGTATCAGCAGTGAGCTGGAGTTGGGATATATAGGCAGAGTCCCTGGTGTGGAAGAAATCTTTGCCATTCAGTCTGGAGCTATACTTGTGCCATCTTTATATACATGAAAATACCCAAAGTGGAGGGGTTTTTGAAAGGAATGGAAATATCTTCGCTAATTTTGACTATCCTTGCTAATGGTAGATGGAGATAATAAAAAGAACACAAAAAACTTCAACTCTTACTGTAGCCAACAATTTTATTTTCTTCCTTCAACAAACTTTAACCAATTACTCAATACTTAGGGCTGCTGCTAAGGAGGAAATTGGGAATCTTGGATATCTGCCCTTCCTATTTCTTCCTCTCACATTTTAGTGGACTTGATCATGAAAATTCATAAAGGCAGGCAATAAGAGAGGCAAATAGGAATTGGCATATGGATAATCCATAGAACCTTTAATCAGAGTTTTAATAACTGTGACAGTGAATGTCCCTGTTTGGGTGTTGCATCTAAAGTGCTGTTACCAGGTACCAAGCTCTTAAAACGTGCTTTAATTATAGAATAATATTTGTAAAACTACAAGTAGATTAGGCGTTATGTAGGGAACTGTAGAATGCACAGCACAGTCCGTATTTATCGTGAATGTGTTAACCTCAGCTGTGTCAATTAGAGAGTCTCATTTCCCTTGCCTCTTAGATTTTCAGTCCCGCATCAGTTGCTATTGATCTGATAGCTCATAGGGAACTCATGGCTGTTCCTGTTGATTGTAATCAGTAGAGCTTTTTGAAGTTAGAAATTGTTACTTGTTGGAGAACATCAGGTTCCAAGTTTCACTTTAGGTCTCCTAGTTACTGAGTAGCTCTCAGACCTTGTAAAAAGAATATGCGAAAATACTAGGAGATGTTTTTTTCTTTTTTTTCTTTTAAGTATCTCTTCTGTTTCCAAAGTACACTGGGCAGGATAATCTCTTAAACTTCAGATTATGGCTACAGCAAAAATTTGGACTTGATTGATTAAAACTACTTTATTATAAAGTGTGACATTACTTTTAATTGCATTTTTCAACAATTGTATATACTTTTTCATTCTCAGGAATACAAACAAGTGATCCTAATGCTGTGGTCGTAGGATTGGCACCAGAACGTTTTCATTATCAAATTCTGAATCAGGCATTCCGGTAAGTCTGTACCTGTTTGTTTCTCACCTGATCTTCCACTCCCCTTGTTCCCTTCCTGTGTTTTTCTCGTGTGAGGTTATACTGTTTTACTTTCTGGCCACCTAGATTATACATGAGGACAGACATCTTCAAGATCACCTCAAGATGACCATCAGATAGTATTTATTTCCATCTTGTGTAGTGTTTTTAAAAAGTGATCAATATGTTAAAAATGTGATGATCGTTAGGGTTTTTCTCATTTATAGAATCAATATTCTGGAGTAGAAATTCATAATAAAATTGCAGCTCTTAAAGTTAGCAGATTTCTTTTATTATCATTCCTGTGATTCTTAACTAACTATGCCAATTTCTGATGGAAAACAGCAGGCAGGCTAATGCACAAAAAACAGTAAATCCGATTCTTCCTCCAAGGAGGATCCAGGCTACGGGAAAAAGTGACACATTTGATCACATTTTCAAAGAAATTATTCAATGAATGGTAATGACACTCTGAACTGGGATAGTGGCAGTAGGGTGAAGAAAACCAGGTTCAGGTAACATCAACACGACTTGATGGATGATTGGGTTTACTGGGTGAAGAACAGTGCATCAAGGAGGACATCTGGGTTTCTAACCTGAGCACGTGTGATAGAGGACACTCCCTGCTCAGGGCTTCAGAAGGTGGTAAGTTTTGGTTGGGGCTGTTTGGCCTGTGGGATATCTAAGTAGAGACGTTCCAATGTCTGTTGGTAGAAATTTGGGGAAATACAACTAACACATAAAATGTTATAAACCTTCAGTCATGTGTGCATTTTACTGATAGGAAGTTTTTGCTGCTCTTTCCAAAAGGAAGGCTGCATACTGGTTCTTGTACTTCCTAACAGAAATTGGATCAGAGTTTACCTGCAAATCTGCTCTAGAGTGAGACTGTGGCTTTTTCCCTTGCATTTTTCATTTTTTATCTTGCCTTTTGCTTCTTGTCAAACCATTAAACAGAATAGTTTGCCTTTGAATTTGTGACAGGTAGTTCAAAATATTACATAGGGATACGTTGAACTAACTTAAAAAAAAAATTTGGTAGTTAACTGCAAGAATGCTATAAGAAAGTCATTTTCTTACCAGTACAAGGATCTACAAGAATCATTCTAACTTATACTTGATGTAGAATTCATTTCTTGATGTATATGTGCTAGAATCAGAATGTTTTTAGGAAATTTTAAAACTCACTACAAGCTTCACACATCTGGGCACGTTATTTACTGTTGATCTTGAAAATGGCTATTCTCATATATAGTCTTTGTGGCCAGAAATAGCACTTTGGGAACAGTCACCTTTTTTTCCTGTGTGCACATCAATTTTCCATCCTCGGTTAATGGAAACTATGGCTATGTAATGCACTTTTATTTGTGACTCTTTCACTCGCTGCGGTAGTCAAGTCTTTGTTTAAAAGGAACAAACTCACTTTTTATAGTTACTCAGTATCCATTTACTGTAGTTTTTTCCTGGAGATCCACTGCTATGCCAGATTCCTTGAAGATGTACTTCAGGGTATATGGTGTTAAAATTTCTTTTGCTTCACCTACTTTTATTATCCTACTTTAGCTTCTGGGGGGCGGGGGGATTATCTCACCTGCTCCCTTAAGTAAGGATGACAACTATACCAGCGTCAGTTTTCATTTGAAGTAGAGAACCTGCTACTATTTCTTACTTCCGAATTTACCCCTACTACCGTTTATTCATTTCTTTAACCACAGAATTCAAGGAGAAGGAGTTGATTGATTTTAGCTGGTAATTTGGGAAGGACATATTTAATAGGAGGTTGGGAGGTCTCTGTGTTAGATGAATACTAGACCCAGGTTAACAAAAAGGTATGCTGACATAATGCTGGCTTTGTAATTGCTTGGATCCTGTCTAATTAGTACACTTCCCTAACCATATTGATTTTTTAAACACTACATTTTAAAGCATTACAGTGCACTTAAAGGTCAACTCTAATTTCACAAATGCACTTAACAGCTGGGTGGAGAGTTAACAGGATTTTAGGTCTTACCCTTCTTTGCATATTGATGTCTCCACAGAGACCGTGCCTTCCAACCAAGGAGTACAGCTGTTTGGATTGTGTGTGGCACATATAGACATCTCAAATGAACCACCAATTAGTTAAATTACTATTCAGGTTGATAATGAGAATAAACATTGGATTTTAAACCCCGTTGGGTAGCTGCCTTGAATACCAGCTTTGGGGCACATTGCCCTCAGGCAGATAATCAACCATCTACATGGCACTGCCTCTTACTTACTGTGTTTTGGATGGGTAGACCCCACTCCCACCCCCAAATGCATAGTACAGTCTGTCTACAGATAGGTCTTAAATATCTGAATAAAGTTGAGGATGCTGAATTTTAAAGATTTGGTTTTGGAGAAGGCTATGGACTGGTTTTATAGGGATTAGACATGATTTGGGTTTGGGTTCTATAAAACATTCAAATTCTAAAAGCAATTAATGGCTTTTTTCCTTTTACCTACTACTAAAAGAGACAAGGATTAATATAATGAACACCCACCCATATGCCTATCAACCAGTTTAAGAAATACAGATTATCAGCACATTTCATATCGCCTGCGTATTGCTCCCCAATTTTGACCCTCAAGACCCAGAAGTACTTAGGATTATGAGTTTTAATTTATCGTGTTCATGAATTTCTTTATAGTTGGAATACACTTGTAGGTGTTCCTAGACAGTACATAGTATTATTTTGCATGTTTTATACTTTATATATTCATTAGTTTCTTTCTTACCTCTATTGTATGGTTCATCAATCTGAGTATCCATAGCTCCAGGTCATTCATTTTTACTATAGTACTAGCTTGTAGCAAAGTCTTTTTTGATCTTCTGACTTGAGTTAGAAACCCAAAGCTAGAGCATTCTAGTAATGGACCAATTATAATAAAATTTGATCATATCTATTAGGAGAAAGGCTACCTGGCAAGCAGATCACTTAATAATCTAACTTGAACTGAGTATCAAGAAGACTAAAAAGTATCCAAGCACAAAAATAATATGTCTTTATTGTGGAAAATTTTCAATGCTCAAAAAAGAATAAACAAAATTGCCTGTAATCCTTCCACCTAAAGAGAACCACAGTCAACATTTTAGCATGTAAATTAGTTTGATCTGTGCACATATATACTTAGACAAAAATGAGAATGTATATATACTGTGTGATAATGTGCTTTTTTTAAAACCCAACAATATATTGTGCATGTTTTTCTGTATTCTGCCATATTCTTCTAAAAACACATTTGATTCCCACAACATATTCCACTTTAAGAAGTACAATAAATTGTGTATCCATGTGTTTCCTATGGTTGGTTATTTCCAAGTTTTTGAAGTTAGTTTTAAAAAAACTTCTGAGAAAATGTTTGTTAAGCAATATTTATGTTTTTTCCTCAAGATTTTTCTCAGAAGTATAGTTATTGGGTCAAAGGAATTTTGAGGAAAAACTGCATGGAATTACTTAACCTAGGAAAAGTTTAAGGTTTTTTTCTAAATTAAAAGCATCTGCTCTCCATCTGAGGTGCTTATTAAAATGTCATTGTAGCTGAAGATAAGTGACATCATGACTTCCATGTGTAAATGCAGAGGCAAAGGCTGCTTAGAAGAATGTTTTGAAGCTTTGTTAAAGACTTCTTTCCTACAGCCATTGCAAGGTGCAAGAATCCTCCAGAAGTGTTAGAGATGCTCAGAAATGAGTTTTTTTTGTTTTGGGGGGGAGATTCTTAACACTATGAATGGTTTCTGTTGAATATTGGATTGCTTTCTTTTCCCCATCTCCTTAAGAAAAAATAAAAAGTTTAATTACTCCAGTGTATTCAATTGCTTATAAAGGGAAGAAGAGAAAGAGAAAAAAAAATCAACAATAATGGCCTCACTTATTATTGCATTTTTACTCTAACACATGAATCTTTTCTAAGTATTTAGAGCCCTGGGCATGAGTAATTCCAGAACAGTGTGGCAGCAGGGCTCAAATTAGAAATATTTCTCTGGGCTTTTTCCATTTTGAATGGACTGACTGCTACGCAATCTTTTTAATTAAAGTCCAGACTATAAAAATAAGATGCTTTGGAGATGAGAAATTGTTCAAGACTTAAGAACTTGAGTTATTTAAAGTGTTCCATTAGTGTATGCAGGAGAACAATTTTATATGCCAGTTTGAAAATCGTAGAATACAGAATTGAGGTAAATATCGTCAGTAAGTGCTGTTACATGTTTCAATTTGGGGAGATTGTTTTACGATCAAGGCAATTCTTGCAACTCTAAATAAAAATTTCAGGTGAATAAGCCACATAAATATATTCTGTTACTGGTTTTTTTAGTTTGATGTATAACATGCACAGTAAGGTATACAAATTGTCTGTGTATAACTCAGTAGAGTTTTACACATAAATATACCTATGTAACCCCCACTCTGGTAGGAATATAGAACATTTCCGGCCCCCAGAAGGCTCCCTATGCCAGTCAATACCACCTCTTCCTCAAGGCAGCCACTAGTCTGACTTCTGTCAGTATTGCCAGTTTTTGATCCTCACATGAATGAAATCATACACTTGTAGCATTTTCTGTCTGCTTTTGAGTTTTATGCAAGTTGTTGCAGGTAGCTGTACTTTGTTTCTGTTTTGTTTCTTCTTTTTAAATTTTTGTTGTTGCAGTCTATTGTATGAATATTCCACAATTTATTTATTCATTCTGCTGTTAATGGGCATTTGGATTGTTTCCAGTTTGGGCTGTTAAGAACAAAGCTTCTGTGAACATTCTTCTGCAAGTCTTTTGGGGGACATATGCACTCATTCATCTGGGTCAGTATCTAGAAGTAAAATTACTGGAAAATAGGTACTTTAGTTTTAGTAAATGTTGCTAAACAGTTTCCCAAGTGATTGTACCGAGTCATAAGTTCTTGCTAGCTGTAAATGAGAGTTCCAATGCTCTGCATTCTCACCAATCTCTTGCCAGTCTATGTAATTATAGCTACAGTCATGTGCTGCATAATGACATTTTGGTAACAATAGGCTGCATATATGACGGTGGTCTCATACGATTAGTACCATATTGACCTAGGTGTATAGTAGGCTATACCATCTAGGTTTGTGTAAATCCACTCTATGATGTTTGCACAATGACAAAATCGCCTAACAACACATTTCTCAGAATGTATTCCCGTCGTTAAGAGACACATGACTGTATTCTGTTTGGTGTGTGTATACCGGTATCTTACTGAGTTTCAGTTTGTATTTCCCTGAGGAGTTATGTTGTTGAAACCTCTCCTATACTTATTGGCCATTGGGTAACTTCTTTGTGATGTGCCCATTCTAATGGTTTACCTTTTCTGATTGGGTTCTGTTTTTCTTAGTGATTTGTAGGAGCTGTTTATGTGTTATGTATACAAGTCTTTGGTTGGATATATGTACTGCAGATATCTTATCCCTGTCTGTGGTTTGCTTTTTCACTCTCTTGATAGTTTGAGAACATGAAGTTCTTAATTTTGTTGGAGTCGAATTTGCCAGTATTTTCTTCTGTTCTGCTTAAGAAATCTTTGCCCACCCCACGGTCGTGAAAGTGTTCTCTTGTGTTTTCTTCTGCAAGCTTTATTGTTTGACCTTTAACAGTTAGGTCTAGAATCTTCTATTATTTTGTTATTGAAGTATAGTTGACGTACAATAGTATGTTAGCTTCACGTGTACAACATGGTGGTTTGACATTTATTAGACACATTACCAAATGATCACCATGATAAGTCTAGTAACCATCTGGCACCGTACAAAGCTGTTAGAATATTATGGACTATATTCTCTATGCTATATATTACATCCCCATGACATTTATTTTGTAACTGGAAGTTTGTACCTCTTAATCTACTTCACCTATTTTGCCCAGCTCCCCACCTGCCTCCCCTCTGGCAACCACCAGTTGGTTCTCTGTATCTGTGAGACTGTTTCTGTTTTGTTTCTTCTTTTTTTTGTTTTTTAGATCCCACACATAAGTGAAATCACACAGTATTTGTCTTTCTGTCTGGTTTATTTCATTTAGCGTAATACCCTCTAGGTCCATCCATGTCATGACAAATAGCAAGATTTCGTTCTTTTTTTTTTTTTTAATTTTTATTGAGTTAATGATAGGTTGGCAATCTTGTGAAATTTCAGTTGTACATTATTGTTTGTCAGTCGTGTTGTAGGTGCACCCCTTCACCCTTTGTGCCCACCCCCCACCCCACCTTTCCCCTGGTAGCCACTAATCTATTCTCTTTGTCTACATTTTTAAATTCCTCATATGAGTGGAGTCATACAGAGATTGTCCTTCTCTATCTGTCTTATGTCACTTAACATAATTCCCTCAAGGTCCATCCATGTTGTTGCAAATGGGACAGTTTTGTTCTTTTTTATGGCTGAGTAGTATTCCATTGTATATATATACCACATCTTCTTTATCCAGTCATCTGTTGATGGGCACTTAGGTTGCTTCCATGTCTTGGCTATTGTAAATAATGCTTCAGTGAACATGGGGGTGCATAGGACTTTTGGAATTGCTGACTTCAAGCTCTTTGGATAGATACCCAGTAGTGGAATGGCTGGGTCGTATGGTAGTTCTATTTTTAATTTTTTGAGCAATCTCCATACTGTTTTCCATAGTGGCTGCACCAGTTTGCATTCCCACCAGCAGTGTATGAGGGTTCCTTTTTCTCCACAACCTCAATTGGGTTGTTAGGTTTTTTGTTGTTGAGATGTATGAGTTCTTTATATATTTTGGATATTAACCCCTTATCAGATGTATGGTTTGCAAATATCTTCTCCCAGTTGTTAGATGGTCTTTTCGTTTTGTTGATGATTTTCTTTGCTGTGCAGAACTTTTTAGTGTGATGTAGTCCCATTTGTTTATTTTTTCTTTTGTTTCCCTTGCCTGGTCGGACATAGTGTTTGAAAATAAGCTGCTAAAACAATGTCGAAGAGCATACTGCCTGTGTGTTCTTTTAGAAGTTTTATGGTTTCAGGTCTTATATTCAAGTCTTCAATCCATTTTGAGTTAATTTTTGTGTATGGTGTAAGATAATGGTCTACTTTCATTCTTTTGCATGTGACTGTCGGTTTTCCCAGCACCATTGAAGAAACTTTCCTTTCTCCATTCTGTGTTCTTGGCTACCTTGTTGAAAATTAGTTGTCCCTAGATGTATGGGTTTATTTCGGGGCTCTCGATTCCGTTCCGTTGATCTGTGTGCCTGTTTTTGTGCCAGTACCGTGCTGTTTTGATTACTGTAGCTTTGTAGTATATTTTGAAATCAGGGATTGTGATGCCTCCAGCTTTGTTCTTTTTTCTCAGGATTCCTTTGGCTATTGTTGTCCCATATAAATTTTAGGATTCTTTGTTCTATTTCTGTGAAAGATGTCTTTGGAACTTTGATAGGGATTGCATTGAATCTGTAGATTGCTTTAGGAAGTAAGGACATTTTAACTGTTAATTCTTCCAATCCAAGAGCATGGAATATCTTTCTATTTCTTCGTGTCTTCTTCAATTTCTTTCACCAATGTTTTACAGTTTTCAGTGTACAAGTCTTTTACCTCTTCGGTTTATTCCTAGGTATTTTATTCTTTTTGTTGCAATTGTAAATGGGATTGTATCCTTAATTTCTCTGTCTGCTACTTCATTGTTGGTATATAGAAACGCAGCTGATTTTTGTATGTCGATTTTTTATCCTGCAACTTTACCATATCCATTTGTTATTTCTAAGTTTTTTGGTGGGTTCTTTAGGGTTTTCTATGTATAAAATCATGTCATCGGAAAATTGTGACAATTTCTCTTTTTCCTTTCCAATTTGGATCCCTTTTATTTCTTTTTCTTGCCTGATTGTTCTGGCTAGGACTTCCAACACTGTGTTAAATAAGAGTGGTGACAGTGGGCATCCTTGTCTGATTTCTGTTCTTAGAGGGAGAGCTTTCAGTTTTTCTCCGCCGAGTATGATATTAGCTGTGGGTTTGTCATATATGGCCTGTATTATGTTGAAGTACTTCAGAAGTTCTGGGTACTGGCTCTCCTTGGTGGTGTGATTGATTTTGGCCAGCATTTGTGGGTGAGCTCCTCATCTATAAAATGGGGCATGTTGGACTTTGTTCCTTAAGGTCCCTTTCACTGACATTTTGTGGCTCTGAATTTAAGTTATACCCTTGGCTTTTCTTTCACTGCTCTGCCTAAGATTTTTATAGTGTAGGGCTGCTCCCTGGCTCGGAATTTTTAGATTTTTCCTTTGCCTTCAGGGAATTTACAGCCAGAGATTTTTGCATCAGGCCTTATTTGTCCCTTTTTTTCCCTCGCTTCTTGCACCTCAGTGGGCTTTTAGTTAGATACGGATGCAAAATTATCAGATTTCCTGCTGATGCATTATTTCTGGTAAAAACAACCAACCTTTTGTTGCCCTGTTTAGTAAGTGTAAAAACACAGCAAGTATTGGGGTGTCTATTTTTTATTTTTTTTAAATGTTTGTAAAAGATCTTTTAATCTGTGTCCTAGAAAACCTTTTACCTTTTAATCCATCCCAAATATGCCTTGGCTCTTCAAAGATTCAGTAAAGCTTATGCTGTGCAGAGAAGAATGATAGAAGCAGGAACCACTTCCCTGAGAGAGGCCCATCTTCTCCAGCCTAGTGTAGAACCAGTTCCCATTTAGAGAAATGTGGAGGAACCCACAGCCTGAGCCCTTCCAGGGAAGGCACTAAAGTACTGCCTGGGAATTAAGTACACACATCAATCAAGCTGATAAGTCTTATCCCCAGTTAATATATAATAAAATATTAACAAAGCTAAATCAAATGAGTTTTTAGTTTAGCTATGTAAGTGGAAAGCAATTTTGAGGTCTGTTGCATAAAGAATTCCAGTTCCGTGGTAGAGGAGCAAATAAATGGGATTGGGGGCAGGGTGACAAGAGGGGAGATAGATAAATCACCTGCCGTTATCTCATTGCTCTCAGCTGTGGTCCTTTAAGGCCAACATAGTGGCTTTACCAGGTTTCCTAACAGTTGAATTTCAAAATCTGCTTTAAGAAATAAATTTGTATTAATATTAGTGAATAAATTTGAAGGAGCTAGCCTGTGCTGTGAGCAATTTGTAGTAACTAACAATAAGTCCCTGTAATAGTCCAGTATTGGTTTTTACTTAATAAAATATTTAATCATAAATGTCTGAATTCTGCATCTCCCACAGGAAGACGTTTCCATGCCCACTGACAAGAATAATTTAGCAGTTTCATAGTTGAGCACTTAATTACTCATAATTGTGAAGGGTAAGATGTGATGAATTTTTCCTTGATGGACGTACTAAATATTTTAACTATAGAGATGACTTAAAGTAAATTAAGCTTGTGAGATCATTTATTACATTGGTTAAAAGCAGTTTAAGAAATACATCATGTCCCACATTCCATTAGATGATAACGTGTGCGGGACTGTTTGTGCTGTGTGACTATGGGCTGCACTGTTGGGACGGACAGTGGATTTTTTTGGATGGGGGTTGGGAGGTGAGTGTTAAGAAGTTGGTGGGGGTTTTTGGACCTGTTTTGTTATGCTTGACTGAGTCACTAATGAGAATCCTTAGCTATATGTAGAGTTTGTTCTCAAACTAATGGGAAAACTCTTTATGCCCTTTTGTTTGGTATGAGAGTAATCGTCCCATCTCAGGACAAAGGAAAGGATTTGACAGTAAAGGCTTTCCGTTAAACCATGTTGGCATTTCTTCAGGGAAGATGGCCTGATGTGCGAAGTGTCAGAAGCAGTCAAAGGTGGAAGGAAGAGGTAAAGGCATGAGCAGAAAGTATTGTAAAATGCCCTATCACATTTCTGAGTTAGAAAGAAGCTTACATTCTGGAGTAGAGGACAGAGGAATTCAGGTATTTTAGGAGTTAGCTGAATATGTCACTGCAGCAGCAGTCGTGTCGTGTTATGAAAGGCTCGCGAGCCTCCTGCTTACCAGCAGGGACGGCTGGAACAACTTGTCTCATTAAGTTAAGCTTCTTCCCCTGAGTGTCTTATTTAGCTTTACTTCTCTTCATTCTCTTTCCCTGGTGATTTGGTTAAAGTGTCTGAAACCACTAAAGGTAAAAGGTTGAAGCAGTCCCAAATTTAATAATCTTATCACCTTTCTTTCGTATATCTGAGTGTAATTCCCAGCAGTTCTTAGCAAATTCATTAGAAGACAGCAAGTCATTAAAAGTTAATAAGAAACTGTTTGTTTCTGTGAGTGTGAATAAAATCTCTTTGTAAGTCTGACATTCTTTCCAGTCATAAAAGCCTTGCTTTTAGCCAGTTTCCATTTTCTCTGTCTCTCTAGGTTACTCCTAGATGGGGCGCCTCTGATAGCAATCCACAAAGCCAGGTATTACAAGAGGAAAGATGGCCTAGCCCTGGGACCTGGACCATTCGTGACTGCTTTAGAGTATGCCACAGACATCAAAGCCACAGTGGTAGGAAAACCAGAAAAAACGTTCTTTTTGGAAGCATTGCGGGGCACTGGCTGCGAACCGGAGGAGACTGTCATGATAGGAGATGTAAGTAGAAGAGCCAGGAAACGTGCCGAGCTCGCCTGTCACACTGGGAGGAGCTGACTTGAAAGTGCTGCTTCAAAACCAGGCGTACTCTATTTCTGATGATATCAGATGGTAGTAAGTGGCTGCCTATAAAGCAGGCTTTCTGCTAGGTGTTTAGAGGTATTCTTCGAAAGAACTGAAATTTTGAGTATTTCTGACATTCTTCATAGTATGATGAGATATATACTATTCAAAAGACCATTAAAAGCAAATCAATTAAATGCTTTATGTGTCTTTTGAAGAAAACCTCTACACAAATTTAGATTTTTTTAAAATATTATGCAGGCAAAAAACCCATACCCAGAGAATTCTACCATTAATGATTTTTTTCTTAGTATATGCTTTATGGAAGAACTTCCCAATCACTGTGCCACAAATAGCTAAAGATATCGATTGCCTCAGCCCTTTGGGTGGCAGGGTTGAATCTGATGGATTGGAGGCCCTAGCCGGTCGCCTCTGGCCATGACACCTTCTCAGTTTACCCCAGTGTACTGGGCAAACATTATTTTGCATATGTGCCATGATGGGAAAAGAGCTGGAAAGCACACTGCCTCATGGTAAGTAGGTGGCAAGGATTATATTTCAGTTTTTAAATAATAACGCATTAGACTGGAAGGGACCATTGAGAATGTCTGGTCCAAACCTCCTCTATAGACTGGGAAACTGAAGCCCGGAGAGGTAAATCTCCATGCCTCAATTCCCTTAGCTAATTAGTGGCACAGCTGGAAGCTGAACTCGAGGCTCTGGACTCCCTCCAAAGCAAACTGTAGATCTCTTGCTTTCTTAACTTGGGATGGTGCAGAAGTGTCACAGTCCTCCTGATTTCATCTTCCACTTGCATACTTATTCACATAAACTGAATAGAATAATCATTGAACTTGACACTATTTAGAGAAACCTTTTTCTCTTGGCAAGCCTTTAGCTGACTTTCCTAGGCGAACGTGTGTTTGAAAGCTGGTCGTCTTAGCCTGGAGACTTCAGAATTCTTATCCCCGGAGATACTGGCATTGGGACCGAGTGGGAGGTGGGAAGGGCATGTGACAGGATCCTCGGCTGCATGGAGGGTTGCTTGTTATCCAAGAGAGTGGCAGGTTTTTCCCTTCCTTTCCTTGTCCACTGTTACCCACCTCCCTTCTTCCTTTCGTCCGTCTCCCCCATCCCTGCCGCTTCATCAGGGCAAGTTTAGATGCAGCAGAAAAGGTTTCAAAGTTAGACCTTAAGTGAAGATTTTGACATTCTAAAACTCATTTCTCAGGGCCTTTGTTGAATAATTTTAATGATTTTTAAGGAAAAAACTTTTCTTCAGGCACAGTCTGAATGAGATAGCAGGATTGATTTTTCTTGATATTTGTCTAGTCCTTGGATTTTTATTACCTTGCATTTATCATCACAATCAACCAAGTATATTCATCCCTATCTTGAGTAAGAATTGGAAAGAGGAGCTCCCTTTTCTAACTGATCTCTTGTCCCCAAGTGTGAAGCGAATATCAGTCACAGAATCTGTTCAAGTGTACTGATTGGTCTTGATTCCACCTGTTAGGGACGAAAGGATGGGAAGTAAGGAGATGACATGGGCGGCGGAAAAGCTGACTTCTGACTCTAGTTCCTTCACTCTGTGCAGTTGGATCATCCACCTTAAAAGCTGCCAAGTAGAATGTTTTTTTCCATGACCTATTTTAAGAGGAGGTAGACGCACGTGGCAAAGCATGAAGAACTGTGGCTGCTCTTTGTGTTTGGGTCCAAGGATTTCTGCTCTGTGGTACACCTTCCGCCTCTGTGACGCTTCCCTTTCCAGGAGGATGCTTCCTTACACTACTACATGTGGATTACCTCTTTTTTACACCTTCCTTTCTTTCATTTTAAGAAAAAATCGTGGGATTACAGTTGGCCATCCCAGCCTAAATCAAATCATTGAGTAGGGGTTTGTTCACAAGCTACTGAAGGCACTGGACTAAATGCTTCCTTTATGCTTTTCTAGGATTGCAGGGATGATGTTGGTGGGGCTCAGAATGTCGGCATGCTGGGCATCTTAGTGAAAACTGGTATGTACCTTCTATAAGCCTTCTCTAAAATAGCACGGTGGACTACACAATTGCTTAAAGAACAGTCTGCAGAAACGGTGAAACCCACTGGGCACTTTAATTCTCTTTCTACCACAAAGCAAAAATAAAATGGGCTTAGGATCGCAGGGGAAAAAGACAGTGTGGGAGGGCCCATGCTATACAAAACTGGAAGATGAGAGTTCAGAGGTATTTTAATATTTACCCAGAGGTAACCATATACAGTTAACAATTAGCATTTATATGATTTTCTGAATATACAGGTCATCAGATTGCAGTGGACCAAAAGACCGTGAATTGTGGTGCTCTGTAAAAATATCTCTTCTTTTTGTGCCAGCTGTAAGATGATGAAGTTCATCTCATTATGAACTGGCCAGCTAAGTGATCTGATACCTTTTGTTAATGTTTGCGTTTTTTAAAAAACACACATAAAAGCTTTTTTCTTGTCTTTTCACTTAACTGTTTTAGGAACTATTTCCTATACCAAGATGAGGTATACTCTGTGTGGTCCCTGAAATAAATTTAAGGAAACGGAAAGAACTTAATGGGGAGGACTCAGCTAATAGACTATTAATGACTATAGTGGACTGGTTAGGTGTCCTGTGTCCTTGTCTCAGGTCTACACTGACCAGCTGTGCAAGACCCTGGTCAAGGCTCTTCACCCCTTTGGGCCCTTTAAGAATGATGGGGTTGGATTGGTCCCTTCTAGCTCTCACAGTATGTGATTCTGTGCAACTTTCCAAATGGAGTGTGATTAATAAAGTCCTTTCAAGGTAAAGAAAGAACAGGCATGAGAGCTATGTGTGGAGGTGAATACTGTTGCACTGGGAACTTAATGAGCCTCTCCAGGTGTAATGAAAAAGTCCCCCTCACACCCAAGTGGCACCTGCTGAGCTTGGAACTAATAGCACATGTTTAAGGATGACAGCCAGAAGTCTTGTCCAAGAATTGTCATTGGGCTCTTAAAAATCAAATAGCAGATAAATGGTTCTATAAGTGGTTCTGTGAGCCCGTTTGCCTGGTTTCATTTAATGATAGTGAAACTATTTAATAGGCTGTTCATAAAAGGGAAGATTTAAACAAAGTCACAGAAGAGCTGCTACTGGGAAACTTTAGAAAAGTACCTTTACTCATGACTGTAACATTCAAGAAAATATAGTTGCATAAAAGTTATTTTGAATAATTTTAAAATAGAAACAAGAAAATGTAGTTGTAGCTACAGTTGAATAAGAAGTATTTGGCAAGGCCCTGTATGAACAAAGAGTGGAAACACACTCTGCTCGTGCTTGGGATCTGGGGTGGACCATCAGAGCCTTGCAGATGGTGACACCAGTCACTCTGGAATTAACAGTGTGGTTGTTTTTCAAATTTCTCAGTCAAAATGATCATCACGTTCCCAGGAACATTACTGCCCTTTGATGTAAGCAAAAAAGAGGAAGCATTAGATAAAGTTAAGAAAAATAGCCACACTCATCATTCTCTGTGCCCATCTTCCTCTACTTTATACGTGGGATGCCTACCACAGCATGGCTTGCCAAGCGGTGCCATGTCCACACCCAGGATCTGAACCGCCCCCATGCCAGCGAAGCAGAACATGTGAACTTAACCGCTGCGCCACCGGGCCGGCCCCAGCCTGTGTCTTAATTTTAAAATTCCTCCTATTCACCATTTTATTTTCTGGTCATTGATGAAATCCTCAGATAACTATTTTTGCTCTTGGACATGTTGTGGAGGCAAAGAACAGAGTGCTAAGAGAGAAAAACAGAGAGGGGATCTAATTTGGATAAGAAGGTAGGTCTGACCTGAAGTGTGAAGGAGGTAGTCAGGTGAGAAGAATGTTCCAGGCAAAGGGAATGGCAGGTGTGAAGGTCCTCAAAAGACCCAGGTCCAGTGTAGGAACACAGCTGGGTCTGCAGCCTGTAGTAAGGGGAGAGGGGTGCTGGGGCTGAGGACAGAAGGCCTGGTAGGCAAGGATAGAGATTCGGGGTTCTTTCTGAAGGGCACTGGGACCCATTAAGGGTATGTAAATAGGGACATGCATTATCTGATTTACATTTGTAAAAGCTCTCTCTGACCACTCTGTGGAATGGTTCCTCTGCTGTGTTGGGGTGTTCAGTTGTGTGTCTTGAGTTCCAGAGTCTGCGGAGAGTTAGGCAGCGTGCCTGCCCCTTGGTGGCCTGTCCCGCCTGGCCCAGGCCTGTGAGCATCCATCACTCTTTCCCTCCCCAGCCCCAGGTGCTCCATTTGCCAGGCTCACAGGGTCCCTGCGTGGCAGCCGCACATGCTGTTTCCAGTCACCCCCAGGAGCTGGCAAGGTCTCTGCCCTGTGGGGTCTGGGCCTCCATTTAGAAGCATTGATTTAATCACCATTCCTGTCTTTAGGGCTGGTGGGGGAGAAAATGATTCCACAGCCCTCGGGATTTGAAGGACACCTTACCTGTCAGGTTTCCCAGCCCCTGTGACTGTCCATCCTGAAAGACCAGAGGGCCTGGGAAAATGCTGAAAATGATCTCTCTCTGAATTGTCTCATGCATCCTGAAGCCTCAGTAAGAGGTGGTTTTGGGGGTGTGGAGTCCCTGATTCTCTCTGGTAATTGAAAGGGTGGTTCTGTGGTGGCCCGGGTGCCCTCGGGTGTGGTGAAGGTGGCATCCTAGCAGTGGCCTTTGTTCACTGACTTTACTTTTATTTCAGGCAAGTATCGAGCAGGAGATGAAGAAAAAATTAATCCACCTCCTTACTTAACTTGTGAGAGCTTCCCTCATGCTGTGGACCACATTCTGCAGCACCTACTGTCAACTGTTATGTGAATCAGAAGCAACTTGAAACGCAGCTTTTCATCGTCGGGCATGAATCCCTCACCAGCTCGGTGCCAGCGTAGATAGACAGCCAGTGCTGCTGACGGTGTAACCTTCTTTTACTGTGCATTAATCAGAAAGAAAGGTATTGAATTGCAGCCCCTAAGCTTTGCTAATCCCTTTTGTTTTATTTCACAAAAGAAGATGAGACCCGAAGAAAGGGAAAGCTGAGGTTTTATGCCATTGCTGTTAAAATATTCATGGGGTTCGGCAGGGCTGGGGGAGAATCTGCCGTGGGGAGTCCTGTTCTCTGCTGTCTGCTCACTAGAAAATTGGGAGCAAGGGGGATTCAGATTGTGAATAAAGTTGAGTGTTGTTTTTTAAATTGTAAAATAATGTGTTGAAAGGTGCATTAGGCCATAATTTTAATATTGAGTTCAACTGTGAAATCCGTCAGAAGAACCAAGTGGAGTACAAGACAGAAGCAGCGAAATAGATTGTCCTTTCGCCCAAGTGAGCGAGTGAATTTGCTGTAACGAATGTTGAAAACTAGATTATCTGCTGTGTTATTCCCAGCACGGATGACTTCTTTTTCTCTTCATTAGCCAGAGATGACTAATTTAAATTTAGAACCTGATTTTAATTTAAAATAATATTTCCATTAATAACCTATTCATTGCAGATACCTATTATACTGTGTAACAGTTGTTTTGGAAATTTTATGTAAAATTAAAACTATCAGTATTTTACAGATGTTTTAATTAGACATTGTTATTAACAGGAACAGTGCAGAAACTAAAATCAAGCCTTTAATGTCTTATAGACCATGCATTTTTGACGTTAGTGTCCACCAGGGTCCTATTAACTGTACATTTGCAAGATTTCATTATTTTTGCCTCTGACACTATGGGAAAAATCTTTTAGAAGCTATTGGGACAGATTCAAGCTTTTATGTACTTGGTTACTACAGCTGTAAAATGAAATCTCATCTTGTAGCATGGATTATTCTTCTCATGTTAAACCCACCAAAATGAAGGGGACTAAGGAGGTAATGATTTTCCTAGAGCATTTGCATACTGTGATAATCCTGGGCCTTTGCAATTGTTTTACAGGGCTCTTGGGCATTGAATTATTAGCATGTAATTGTACATCATTGTAGTGTTCACCTTCTAGCATCGCACGCTGATGGTAATGAGCTTCGGGTTTTGATGCTTGTTTAGAGATCAGCTCGGCCTTGGATGGGAGGGAGCAAACCTAAGTGAGTGGTAGCTCCCGCTCCTTTTGGTAGTTTGGTGAACACCGTTCTTGTTCCTGCAGATGCCCCAACTTAGTACTCACACAGCCTAGAGCCCAAAAGCAGATGTGACAGGCCTCCCACCCCAGACTGGATGGCTTAGTGGAGTGGCAGAGAGCCTAGATTTGGGAGCCTCGCCAGCACTTCACCACCTCTGTGACCTTGCACAAGTCATCTAGCCTCTTATACCGCCTTTTCCTTGTGTGTAGAATGCAGATAATAACGATAGTTCCCACCACATAGGCTTGTTGTGGGGGTTAAACGCATGACCCATGTATTAAGTACTTAGAAGAGAATCAGGCAAATGCTAAGTGCTGTGCGTTTGCGATGATGGTGGTGCAGATGCAGCAGGAGCGTCACATTTAACAATCTCAGAAGGGTTGGTGGAGCCATCTCTCCAGTCAGTCCACTGGGGCAAGTCTTCCTGAGATTCAAACAGAGAGACATTCTCCTATATTTAGACTCCCTCAGGACAAAGCCACATGAGAAGGGAGCTCACATGCAGGTAGAGAGCGCTGCTTGGTGCCCGCGGTGGGCTACATTGAGCTGTGGCCTGTCACCCAGGCACCTGGGCGAGTGATTCCTTGGCCCAAGTGTTATCAAGTGTTTACTCATTGCTACAGGCTAAGTGCCATGCCAGGAAGTAAGCATATAAGAAAAAGATTTTGCCTTGAGGACCCTTACTAGTTAAGGAACTAAGGAGAATACACAAGACATGAAGACTCCAGTGTCCCCCCACCTTGTGATGTCGTCCTGACTGCAGGGTGGAGTAGGGTGTTCCCTCCTTAGTGCCCACCTAGCACTTGTTAGATTACACTTCGATCTTCACGTCTCTTGTCCCCACCAGACAGGACTGTGTCTCATTCTTTTTATATCTGCTCAACACAGGTAGTCAGTCAGATGGTCGATGAACCAATAAAAACTAGCTGTAAATCTTATGGGAATTGAATGGTAGAAGGTATATCTGTAGGTAGGGAGGAGAAAATGTTTCGATTTAGACTTGTTGCCCACAGGGGACGCCCATTAGACGCTTGGAAATAAAGGATCAGATGCTCTGGAGACAGGTTAGCGGTAAAGCAAAGAAGCAGACATCACTGATGGGTCAGGAGTTAAACAGAAGGGCAGGAACAGGTAAGATCACCTGAGTATAATGTTCCCAGCCAAGAGAAACGGCTGCCCTACTTTCCTCCCATCTAGTTTGGCCCTGTGGGCCATTAAAATCTTAGTTTGATATTTTATTTATTTAACAAACATTTATAGGGCTTACTAAATGACCTGTCCACAGTGAGGTTCATGAGGATAAAGGAGAATCTTGGTTTAGATTCATGTTATTATAAACATTCCCAGCTCATCTGGTTGGTCTGCCTTGGGCCTTGTGGAAATTTAATAACTGAAGTATCTAAAGGACTTCAGTTTCCAGCCATCCCATTTAAAGGGTTGTCTTGTGGTATTGACCTTGACCTCAAAGAAGTGGTTGCATCAGTTTTACTGTAATCCTGTCCTGGGCCCAGAAAGGACCAAGTGGCATCTTAGCACTGGAAAGGGTGTTAGAGAAGACCCATTGTCAGGAAATGGCCGTTGAGCAGCCTGCTGTGAGCCAGGTGCATGGCAGGTGTGGAGGAGGGTGAAGCACCGGTCCAGTGGAGGACACAGATGCTCTTGCCCCCACTTCACTCTCAAACCTCCAGAATCAGCTAGTTATGCAGTAGCTCTACCTACCGTTCTGCACCTGTCAGAGCTGCTGTTAATGCCTGGGAAAGAAAAGGGGGCTAGCCCACCTCACTCTAAGTGATGGCCCCATCAAACACCTGTAGTTGGGGATGTCAAACATTCCCTTGGAATGACAGTGTCATCGCCTCACTCTTAATCCCACATTTAAAAATTACAATGTTGGACACGTAAGTGAAAAACACACTTGTATTGGTGTTTAGTTGGTTTTGGATCAATAGTTGTTCGTGTAGGGTGAAACTGAAGTCCTTGAGTACTTATAATAAAGAATTTTTAAAACTTCACTAATCTGTTTCACTAAAACACTCTGCCTCAAGAAATAGAATCCCTTTTTCACATTAGCAGTTGTTTGCATAGAGCTGTGTTTGCATTATCAGGTTTCTTTGACATAAGTCAGAAAAGCCTTTTTTTGGCGTAAATACACAGGCTTTTGCTGACATTTTATTATGCCAGCCATCAAGATCTCCTACCCTAGAGCCTGCTGCTCTCTTTAAGAGGCAACCAGAGCAAGGTACCAGTGCACCAGAAATCGTTTATCATAACTTAAATTGCATATCTGTTAAAATCAAGCCATTTTTAACACCTTTTCCCATTGCTTACCTTCATGTCACACATCTCAACTCCTGTTTGTTTCACTGGCTGATGTGCCTGAGAAAATCAGACTATTTATTAAATGCCTACTGAGGGTAAAGCACTGAGGAAGACAGAGCAGAATGTAGCTCCAATCCTAAGATACAGATCTAGTTGGGAAATTGAAGCATATAAAAATATACCTAACAGTCACAGAGCTCTGGCAGGTTCCAAATGGTTGTATCAGTCCTTTCAGGAAAGAGGCCGTGTACAGTGAGCTAAGTGCTTTGGGACAGGAATCAAATTCCAGCCTGTGGAGCAGATACAGTGCTCAGATAGCCTTTGGTCTACGTCACTAGAGAGTGTTTCATTCATTCAGTAGCAGTGAAAACAGTCCCATAACCATGGTGCTTAGGTTTGAGTAGGGTAGCCCAGACTAATAGGACGTGCACACAAGGACTCAATACAGTAGAGCTATCGATAAGCGATAAAGACAAAGAAAGCCAAGAAGAGTGAGGTTGGAGTTAATTTAGGTAAGTATGGTTATCCAGGGATGACGGACCATCCAGGATGGTGACCTGAATGAAGTCAGGGAGCAAGCTGTGGGAGATGTAGATAGCTAACCTTAGTTGCCAACATCTGAGTATCAGGAGATTTCAAATGCAAATCGATGACTGGTTTTCCTCGGCAGATTGGAAGATCTGGCAATGGTAGGTTCGAATTTCCATGTTCAGTTGCAGCTGAGTCACTGCTGTGTCCAGATGGTTCTAGCCCTCTCTACTTCACCGCAGTCCCACCTCTTTCTTGTCTTAGACCCAGCTTACTCTACTCCTGTTATTACGTTCCAAGTTCCTATAGGCATTTGAGTTGAGACCTCTGCGTTAGAAGAAAATACCACATGTTGGATTAAGTTAAATTTTCCTCCAGCAACTGACAGGCCAATCTCCTATATCCATGTAGACTTAGATGTACTTTTAATCTGCTATTTAAAAAATAATCATACAGACTTGAATTAGTCAAATGACAGATTAGTCAAATGAGTTGGTTGGTTTCTCAAAGCCCCACTAAAGTAAGGAAAGGAATAGAGGTATAAACCCATAAGGACGACCCACAAGAGAATGGTAGAGGAGACGTCAGTGGACAAGAAGGTACAATAACTTGGGAAATGGAAAGTGGATGGAGTGTAATGGCTAAAATCAGTGTAAAGAAAAGACAACTGAAATTCGTCCTGTAGAGCAACCTCAAAGACTCAAGGCTTGGAGACAGTAGGTAGAGAGGAAGTGAGGTGTGAGGCAGGGTTGAGAAGCGAGGAATTGGTTCAAAGCTGATAAAATGGTTAGAGCTTCAGAAACCCTCCCCACCCTGAGCAGCCAGATCAGCACCCCCAGTCAAGACAGGAGAATGGAGGCTTCTTCTCTGGAAAAGTAGAACCATCAAAGTTAAGGCCTTGGGACAGTGGGCATGGTGGTGGGCCAGGGTGGGATGCAGGCTGAAAACGAGGATTAGTGCAACCTGCTTGCCCTGCAGTGGTCCTCCGGTTCCCTTTCCTTACAACACCAGAACCAGAGGGTGTGGGTGAACTGAAAATTGACCTCATCTTTGGTCATTTGGGAAATAATACTGATGGGTATTTGACAGATCTAAGAAGGTGTTGCAAAAAAAAAAAAAAAGAATAGGTACTTAGAAAATTAAGCAAATGAAAAGGCAGTTGTTAATTCCAGGAATGACAAAAGAAAAAAGGAAATGAATCCTGATAGACTAGTTGGCTCTGCAGTGAACAATGGACAGTTCTAAAAATTCTGGTTATTGAGTTAACCTAAAATCATAGTATAACTATTTGGGAATGACAGGGCAGGGGGATGAAAGAGCTACATTTCATTTCTTCCAAAGCAAGAAGTCATTTGATAATATATAAAACTGATAAAGAAAAGCCCACAAAAATAAAAGCATAACCTAAAAACATACATGCATAACTATTCAGAGACAGCCTTTCCAAGAGAAAGACGAGAGGATGATTGAATATGTGATTGAATATAGATGGGAGTATTAAAAAGATGAACTTGGAAATTCTTAAAAGGAATGGAGGAAGGATGTGGAGGTGTGTCAAGCACGTGGTAGACTGGAAGAAGGTTACGTGTATTGAGGGATGGCAAAACCACACTTACCCTGATTGGAGTCAGGAGTGGGAAGAAAGCTTTTATTGCTACTTGATTCTGACGCCTAGGGACCCTGTGTACAACAGAGGGAATCCTGACTGGTCGTTTTTTTTTTTTTTTTTTAAACTTTTTATTAAGATTATGATAGTTTACAACCTTGTGAAATTTCAGTTGTACGTTATTGTTAGTCATGTTGTAGGTACACCACTTCACCCTTTATGCCCTCCCCCCACGCCCCCTTTCCCCTGGTGCCCACCAATCAGTTCTCTTTGTCTACATGTTTAACTTCCACCTATGAGTGGAGTCATACAGACTTCGTCTTTCTCTATCTGGCTTATTTCTCTTAACATAATACCCTCAAGGTCCATCCATGTTGTTGTGAATGGGACGATTTTATCCTTTTTTATAGCTGAGTAGTATTCCATTGTGTGTATATATATATATAAAATATATATATACCATATCTTCTTTATCCAATCATCAGTTGATGGGCACTTAGGTTGCGTCCATGTCTTGGCTATTGTAAATAATGCTGCAATGAACATAGGGGTGCATAGGATTTTTGGAATTGCTGATTTCAAGTTCTTTGGATAGATACCCAGTAGTGGGATGGCTGGGTCCTAAGGTATTTCTATTTTTAATTTTTTGAGAAATCTCCGTACTGTTTTCCATAGAGGCTGCACCAGTTTGCATTCCCACCAACAGTGTATGAGGATTCCTTTTTCTCCACAACCTCTCCAACATTTGTCACTTTTTGTTTTGTTTATTTTTGCCATTCTAACAGGTGTAAGGGGATATCTTAGTGTAGTTTTGATTTGCATTTCCCTGATTGTTAGTGATGATGAGCATCTTTTCATGTGTCTATTGGCCATCCATATATCTTCTTTGGAGAAACCTGCCTGGTCTTTTTGTGCCATCCTCTCACCTTCCAGTGCTGTATCAGACAATGCTCCACTGCTATTCATAGAGTTTTCATGGCCAATGTTTTGAAAGTGGTGGCCAGGTCCTTCTTCCTAGTCTGTCTAGTCTGGAAGCTCCACTGAAACCCCTCCACTATGGGTGGCCTGCTGGTATTTGAAATCCTGGTGGCGTAGCTTTCAGCATCATAGCAACATGCAGCTGCCACAGTATGATACCCGACGGACAGGTGATGTGGTTCCTTGACCCAGGAGCGAACCTGGGTCATGGTGGAAATGCCAAATCTTAACCACTAGACCACCAGGGCTGGCTGGGCAGTAAGTTAAAAGGGCCCAAATATGTTGTCACAAAGCACGCTATCCACAGGAGCGTCTCCTCTGCCCCTTTACCTGTTTGCTCTTAAGTACGCATACAAGGCAAACTTACCTGCTTTCCAACCACAGCAAATTAGCAACAACAGTTGAGGTTCCATCCCATTGAGATTTTATGAAATTAGGATGGTAGTGGCCACGAGCCAATGAACTCACAGCTACAAGAAATGTCAGCTGAAAGCCTAACAAAGAAAAGAACCCAAAAGCACAGAAAGCAGATGTTGGGAATTGACCAGTACAGCTGTCTGAGGCCATTTAGAGATCTGTACGTCTACCGTATCACTCTTGCTGCATAGGGTAATACCTGATGATCACGGAAAAGTTTGTTTAGCATACACTAAGATGAAATATCTTTTTATTTTAAATTGATTATATAAGGTATATTTTTAATTTGACTTCATTTTCCATGAAATGACATTTCAAAAGGCATTTGAGAGTATTCTGCTCAAAATAGTTAGTACCCCGAAAATGCTTTGTTTACCTTAAAAGGGTAAAATCCTTTGGAATATTTACCTATCCAAAATGTCTCTTTTCCTGGAATTTTTTCTCCTCTGGAGGAGTCTGCCTTGCAAGGATGAAGAAAACAAGGCAAGAAAGAGAAAAGGTGACTTACCATAGCTAAGTTCTAGTTGGGGAGAGGAGTGGCATTACTTAATGGAAGCCTTCAAAATTTATCAGGAGTTGAAAGTAGATGCCTCAGATTGTGGGTTTCTGAGGGAGATGCTTCTGGCTATTTGTAACCCCATAAGGAGATGAGGAGGAGCCTAAAGCAGAGAATACTCAGGATGACTGTTGTAGAAGCTCAGGTACCCCATCCTAAGCTTTGGATCCAACAAGGAGCTGTGGCAATGGAAAGGAGGGCCAGAGCACAAGGGACGTGAAATGTGGAGAGTTAAAAGATGTTATTAGGGGCCAGAACTTAAAACAAGCTGGTAGCTGGTGCTGGTGGTGTGCTAGTCACCATTGCTGTTAACTCTAGACTCAAAACGCTCATCTCTAGAGATCTGTCAGTGACATTTCCTAGTGGAGCCTAGTCTGGTAGGGGTCAGAATTAGGGAGAGCTGATGAGTCAGAATATTGTCAAAAGAAACAGAGTATTTTGCTTCTCTGCTCCCATCCTTATCCAGCCTTGAACTGTGAGCTGGTCAGATGGTCTGTCAAGCTTAGCTGCTTTTTTTTTTTTTTAAAGATTGGCACCTGAGCTAACAACTCTTGCCAATCTTTTTTTTTCCTTTCTGCTTTTTCTCCCCAAATCCCTCCACTACATAGTTGTGTATTCTAGTTGTGGTTCCTTCTAGTTATGGCACGTGGGACACTGCCTCAGCATGGCCTGATGAGCGGTGCCATGTCAGCGCCCAGGATCCGAACCAGCAAAACCCTGGGCCGCCACAGCGGAGCGCGCGAACTTAACCACTCGGCCCCGGGGCCGGCCCCCAAGCTTAGCTTCTAATCGGCTCCCCAACTGAGAACCACCCTGTGCATTCCAACACAACTTTCCTAACTACATACATCTTTTTCTTCAAATGAAAAGACCAGTTCACAAATGAGGAACACTACAAGAAATTGTTCGTGAAAATTTTATGGAGTCTAATTGTGAGAAAAGTCTCCGTTGCCTGACCTACTGGCACATGTACCTGTAATTGAAATCTTCATATTTTGCTGGCATCAGTCATGAAAAATTAGCCAAAATATCTCATGTTAACAATCCAGTTGTCCAACTTTATCCAGTCTTCAAGAATAAGTTTCTTTTGTCTATTCCAATCATGTTCTTCTTTCCCTTACACTAATAAACCAGGAGGCCTCTATGGTTGTCTTTGTGGCCGGGTCAGGGTAAATGTGATTTCAAACAGACTCGAACTCACTTTGCCAGGCTGAGTATCTCTGAGTCAGATTCTTTGCTGAAGGCTTGGTGTGAGCTAACACATCCAGAAAGTCGGCAGTGGTCACTGTATCCAGCTGGATCCCAGGTAAATTGCTGCTCTCTAGATAAAAAGAAAGAGTAACAGCACAACAATTGACCTCATGGTGATCAATGCTCTTGAAATGCTAATAGACCTTCTTTCCAGACAATGCATAATGCAGCATTCTTAATGGTTAATGCAGCAAAAGGCAAGACTAAAGAGGGCTAGGGAAAAATTTCTTTAATGTGCAACTCGGCCCCTGAAGCCCCGACAAAAAATGTGACTTAAATGTATCATTATTCAAGTATTATTTAATATTTATATATTGCCTCAAATGGATCCAGCGCAGCGTCATAGTGTGCCAGAGAAATAAAAGCTCAAGCTCTCAGGAGTTTATCCTCTGGAGGCAAAGTCAATCCAAATCAGAACACCAGAGGAGGAATGAGTTGAGTGCAAGAGAGACGATTTGACCAATGTTCTAAGTGTAAAGAGCCGTTAAGAACAGGAGCCAGGCTCCCTCTGCTGGTGGAAGTTGGATTTTTTTTTTTTTAAACAATTTCTCCCAGTGCCCCGTTGCTGTGATCCCAGCATACCTGACTGGTGATTTTCAAGTGCGTGAAAGATCTTCCTCACAGGCCGCATGGCTGCTTCCCTGCAGACTAGCTTAATGTCTGAGCCCGAGTAGCCCTCAGTCTCCTGAAACAGCCACAACCCCAGCCGTTGGTTAGCAGGCAGAATGCTGGTGGGGATTACATTCTTGTAGCCAGGACCCAGCCTCAGAGCCCCTGTTTGGATTCTCTACCTAGCCCCCATGAACACCATACAGAGATTCCCAGGTATGTTATGCTTGGGGGAAGAGAGACTGCTAACACATTTGGATGACCTGTGAAGCTGGGCAATAAATCACTTCCTAACACCATCCAAATGTATGTTGGAAGATGCTGGGGAAGGCCTAGACCACCCAAGTTAGCCTAATGGGCCCCTCGTGCCCAAATCAGGATGATCAAACTTGGTAGACACTTTTGTTCTTGTAAATAACATCACACCTGCCTTTGAGGAACCTCAGAGAACATCAGGTTCAAGTGTCCAGGGACAATGGGAATAAGACATGTACCTAGGGCTTTTCCGTTTGTGGAAGACTTTCATTTAGTCATCACAGCAATCCTTTGTGGCATTTCTGTTACCCATTTTACAGATGAAGAAGCCGAGGCTCAGAGAGTAAGTGACTGTCCTGAGGCCACACAGCTAATGAGGGGCAGGGCCAGGATTTGACCGTGGGTTGTCTGGGTCTAAACCCTATGCTATGCCCACTACATCACGTTGTTTCCCTCTGCTTGGTTGTTTCCAAGTGACAAAGCTCACTCTTTCTGGAACAAGAGGCCCATTGCATTGCTGGGCAGCTTGGATCTTTTCTAAGTGACTCAAGGAAGATGCTCCAAACAGCTTATGAGAAGAGCTGGCCTAGAAGACTGCCATGTGTGGCCGCTTGGCCCGCAGATCCAGGCAGCTTACCCGGCTCAGCACACTGTACTCCAGCTCTGTGCGCAGTTCCAGGGCTCTGCTCTTGCTCACAGGGGGCAGCCAGTGGTGGATCATGGCCTGCCTGGCCTCCCGGCTGGGGAGATCAACCAGAATCCTCTTCTCCAGGCGGCGTAACATGGCGCAGTCCAGCTCCCTGAAATTACATCAGAAACAGAGGGTTCAGTTGGGGCAGTAAACTCACTTCCTAAGCAACAACTGTATTTTAAGAACAATTTAGCATTGCAGGAAGCAATTCTGCATTTTGACTGTTAGTCTACATCTGTGCCTGTGTGGATAGGGCAGTTACTTCATGTTGTTTGGAAGAAAGAAGTGGTTAAAAAAAGAAAAGAAAAGATATCCCCAAAATACCTCATGTAAAGGAGGTAATTTTAGGTCACCTAATTTTGGGGAAAAAAATCCAGCTAACAACAACCAAACATATGAGCATTCCCATTGCAGTCATAACATGAATTATTCACTCTGATCCTGCTAGTGAGTAAATTATTCCTGACAATAACTTGGGTACTCGGGGAGGTACACTAATTCTCCTCAAACTCGCATACATTCTGGAGCGAATGACCATCTCACTCCTTTGCTCTGGTGAACTCAAAGAGCGGATGCTCCTTCCAGGGTGCCCGATGCAAAAGTGGTCCTTTGAGACACTCACTCCCGCTCCTCCCATAACACCATCAGCCAAGTTTATGCAATTTTGCATCTGCAGGCCATTCGCCCAAATTTCTTAATATAAAATTTTCAAACACATAGAAAAGTAGAATAAAACAATGAATATCCATCTCCATGCACGTTCCATCTTGATTCAACAACAGTTAACTTTTTGCCATATCTGCTTCATTTCTATTTATCTAGCTAAATTATTCCAGAGTAAGTCACATCATGAAAGCCCACCCCTAAATGCTTCAGCATGCTTTTCCCAAATAAGGGACACTTTCTTACATAGCTACAATACCACTATGACACCTAACAGAATTAACACTGATTGCATAATACGTCTAATGCTCATTCCATATTCAAATCTCTCTGTCCCAAAAATATCTTTCAGAGTTTTTCCCACCAAAATCCAATCAAGGATTATGCATTACATATGGTTATGTTTCTTAAATCTCTTTTAATTTAGGCCAGGCTCCTTATACTCACCCCTTTTTGAAAAGATAAGGCCAATTGTAGAATGTCCTAACAATTTAGATTCACCTGGTATTTTCCTCATGCTATCAGGTAGCTGGTTCCTCTATCCCCTGTCCTCTAAGATGGACATTAGATCTAAAAGCTTAATTAGAATCAGGGTAAACATTTTTGGCAAGTATATTTCATAGATGATGATGTTTCTTCATATTCATTACATCGGGATCCACATGTTGGTGTCTTACTATTAGCAATGTGATGTTTAATTACTGGGATCATCTGGTGACCACGGATCTCTCCACTGTAAAGAAAACATCTCTTTGCAAGTAGTAAGTATCCTGTGTACAATACAGTCATGTGCTGCATAACGGCTTTATGGTTGACGATGGACTGCATATTTGATGGTGGTCCCAGAAGATTAGTACCATAGAGCCTAGGTATGTAGTTGCTTATACCATCTGGGTTTGTGTAAGCACATGCTATGATATTCACACAGCGACAAAATCACCTAACGATGCATTTCTCAGAACATATCCCTGTCGTTAAGAGACACATGACTACACTTCGGCATCATGTGAATACCCCCATTTCCCATCCCCTTTCAATTAGTGGTTTTAGCATCTGTTAATGATCATTGAATCAATTATTTCACAAGAGTAAAAAAATGGTGATTTAAAAAAGTTTTTTCATTCCAAATGTATTATTTGGAATTATTATGTAAAGTAGAGCTTTCCCTCATTACCTGGGACTCTTTGATTACCCTGAATTACCAGTCCTGTTATCAATAGATCATTTTGAGTGTAAGTCTGTGAAATCTTTAGTGTTAAAATTTCAAGTTCCTACCAGGGAGGGAAACATCTGTTTGTTTTTCTAGTATATCAATTAGGAAGTGCCTGTGCTTGTCCAGCTTAACCTCTGATAAGTGAAAACGTCATCATCAGATATTTCCCATTCATAACGACACCGAGAATTTCTAAAGCATCCCCCCATTTTTCTTACTCTCATTTTGAATCTATGTCATATTTCCTTTTAAATTGAAAAATGAAAACACCCTTCTGGGGAGCATATCTGAATCCTAAGTTGGAGTGACCAGATTTCTTTAAAGACTGTGTCTTCTCTTTACCTATTATTCCTCCAATCCTGGTCTGAGAATCCCTAGTCCAGGGGTGCCTTACCAGCAATAACAATTACCCTATTTCTTTTTCGCATTTGCTTTTTTCTTTATGAGCCTAATTCTGTTGTACATCCACCTTGTTCTTTCTCAGTCTCACATCAGAGACTCAGCCGCCTCTTCCCCTTCACAACCATCCCCCCCTCTCAAGGCCAACATTCGCATTCCAGGCACAGGGTCACGGAAACTGCAGACCTCTAGGAGGTTACTTTCCATATTTGAAATATTAATGAAGGTTAATGCTTAAATAGCACTCACTACGTGGCAGGCACTGTTTTAAACATTTTACAGATCCTAATTCGTTTAACTCTCACAACAACCCTGTGAGGTAGGTACTACTATTATCTCCATTTTAAAATGTGGAAACTGAGGCTCAGAGGTTCGGGAGCTTGCTTGAGGCCAGAAAGCTAGTGAATGGTGGCACTGGACTTGAACCCAAACAGTGAGACTCTGGAGCCTGTGCCTCAGTCATTGGTGTGACGCCAGCGCAGTGTCTGTAAGCAGAGCCCACGTCACATCGCGGTGAAATTTCAGAACCCTGAGAACGAAGAGAGGATCATAAGAGCTTCCAGAGAGGAAAACCAGGTTACATACAATGGATTAAGAGCAAGACTTCTCATCAGCAATGTGAGAGATTAAAAGAAAATAGAACAATGCCTTCAAAGTTCTGAGGAAAAATAATTTCCAATGTAGAAATCCATATCTTGATCAAACAAGTAAGTTGGAGATTAGAATAAAGATATTTTCAACATGCAAAGCCTAAAAAACTATACCTGCCGTGTACCCTTTATCAGGAAAGTCCTGGAGGACCAAAGGGAGAGTAAACAAACCAAAGGGCTAGATGGACCCAAGGACGGAGTCTCAGGCACAGAACGAGAAGGAGATCTGCAGGACGGGGAGGTGAGGTCCCAGGTTTCCTTATCTACTGGGGGCAGAGGACAACTGGTTCAGTTTGGAGTTGGTAAGAAGGTTCTAGAAGACATGTCTCCAAGAAGATGAAATTGGTAGAGTACCTAGTGTTTCCGAATGAGTGCAGAGTCAATCTAGACAGTTAGCAGAGGGTTGTGACTGATTAGTGGGAGGAGACGGTGAAGGGCGTGGGGAAGGAAAGGAGAGAGGGGAAAGAAGCGAAATCAGTAAACTCACATTTTGGAAATTCAGTTCAGTGCAGCAGTATGGACCACCTGCCAGGCGTATTGCCGCTGCTAAGTCTCCAATAGGCAGAAATGAGTAAGACAAATTCCCTACTTACAGGTAACGAAAGGCAATAACAGGGAGGTTTTGGCCTTGGACTGTAGGAACGTTGTCCTGGGAACTTCAAAGATAGAGGAAGACTTGAGATCAGACTGCAAACCAGGAAGGAAGGGAGAATAAGCTGAAGAAGTGTCAGCGCTAGGAGAGGCGAGCAGTTGCCGTAATTCTTCCAAGGACTTTCCTTGGACCAGCTGCCCTCTGCCAGGGGATTGCAGAAGGAAGATTCCTTTGTAGGGACACCTTCTTCTGGGTCTCCCTATCCCATCCAGAGTGACTTCTGACTGAAAGGAAGACCATGTCCCAGAATGCCCTAGGAAAGTAGAGCCATGCAGAGGGAGGTGGGAAAACAATTCCTCACTATAGATGTCTGTATTGATCAGCTAATGCCCTAAAGCAAGAGATTCACCTCAGAACTGCTTGTGGGCACAAAACAAGTGCAACTCTCTGACAGCCAGCCCTGATGAATGCACTTTTAATGACATCAATAATAATATAATCATACAAGGGAGGAAACAAAGGACAAATGGAATGCACCCAGGAATCATTCTTTATGCCAATATACTTGTAAAAACATTTAACCTGTGGCAACTAGAAAACACTCACTGTTAGCTCTTACACTTTGATTTTTGACTAGTTATTCTGTTCTCATGTCTCCCTTATTTTGGTCATTTGGTACTTCCATCATCTCAAAGGTCAAAAGCAACTAGTGAGAGTGACATGTGACACAGCAAAGGCTCACAGATCCCAGAGCCTGGCCACTGGACCTATGCCCACTGCTATATACAAGGTGGCAGTGCCCACTGGCCACCTGGTCAGTTTACCTTGGCTTGACCTGAGCACTGGGCTCCTGCGCCAAACCTTCAGGGCCCTTCCTCAGCCCCTCGGCCTGTCTTCTCTGATAAACCATATGGTTCTGGGGACAGTGATCATTCCGAATTTTACAGAATGTGGAAACCAAACATAATTCTAGTTCATTCATTCAATAGTTTAAACATTAAGTTCAAACTCTCTCAGCGTGGTAAGAGAAAAGCAGCCTTCGGTTTTGTAAGCAAAGTCTTTCCAGTATGTCCGTAGCAACATGAAGCTAGTGATCGTAACAATCCTTGAAGAGCAGATGAAGGAATTGTAGTAATCTTTGGCAGATGACGAGGAGCCAATGAATAAAGAAGGTTACCTTGTCTCCCACAGGGAGCCCTGCATAAGCTGACTCCTACCTACATTTCCTTCTCTGAACCTACCTTTTGCCATCCCAGTTGAGCTGCTTCTTATGCCATTTTCTTTACGTGGAACTTCTACTTTGTCTACCAAGAGCCATGTCATCTTTACAGGTCTAGTCCGGGTGCTCTCTACCCTAGACAGCCTTTCCCTTTGTTTTTTCTTTTAAACATCTGTCATAAAAAATTGCCTCTTCCCTATACAATTTTATTCTACTTCTTGTCTGTACCAGTTACATGGTGCTGGCTATATCCTCACTTCATAGTTATTTGTGTTTATATCTCATCCATTGTCCCATCAGATAGCCAGCTTCTAGAGGCCAAGGACCGTGGACCATATGTCTCAGGGTCCCCCTCCCTCCATCATGCAGAATGCTCACAATAGGTACTCAATAGATCCTACTTGGATGGATGAATGAACTTTTGGTGTAGGGCTATTGGCTTCATGTCAAATGGCCTGCTTCCTTAAAGCCCAGTATGAAGGTGAATATGCTTTGTTGAAAATTAGCATTTTATAATCAACATTAGCTCTAATTAATAGAGAACATCAGCATCAACTTGGGCAATGGGAATAAAACATTTTATTTTCATCTATAGTGAAAACAAGAGAAACAATGATTTTAAAGGATGATTCATCCAACTCACTTGGGTGAGCAGTGCTTGTGAAGATGAACTGAAAGCTGTAGTCTCCACGTGGGGCCTCGCATCTCCAGAGACTCCACTTCTCATTCTGAGGCATGAGCTCCCAAGCATGAGACAAGGGGATCTAGCAGGCGAGTCTGGAGCAATCAGTTCAGTTTATGTCCTACTGATGAGTACGTTAAGAACATCATTGCTTTATAATACAGAATGAAAATTACTTCTAATTACTACAATACCAACAAACAAGATATATTCCCATTACTCTTGCCAGAAAATATATTACCAATAATTGAGAAAAAAAAAAAAGGAAGGTTCTGTTTCCAGCAAAATGATGAACTAGATATCCAGAAATCTCTTGCTATAAAGCCCGTTAAAAAGCTTGATGAATCAGGAAACACTTTCTGAATACACAAGAAATGCGTCCACAAGGAAGCAGTGCCAAAATTCTCAAAGACTGAAAATGAAGAGGAAGCTAAAACTCAAGACAGGGCAGTTGAAGTTGAAGCTGTGGCTGATTTGGGGGTGTTTGCCCCTTGGTTACAAAAAGGTTTGGATTTGGAAGTCTACATGGGGGATAGCATAGAAAGCCTTGGGCCCATTCAAGATGAGAGGGGGAGTCAAGACCCATCACATAAAAGAACCAGAGGGTACATCCTCTATGGAAGGGTGGGTTAGAAAAACCTCCCCACAGGCAATGGAAGGAACCAAGGAAATTGGTCTGTCTTGCACTTTGGGGTGGGAAAATGTGAAAAAGTCATCACTGATCATTCAGAACCACAGACCTACCCTTGTTGGCATGGTCGAAGAAACCCCAAGCTGAGAAATTATCTTAAAGTGGTTCAAAGTCTGACACAGTCAAACATAAATTTTCTCTGGAGGGACACATGCAAGACTCCCACAGATAGAGTCCCCCTTGTTAAATGCAAACTCATCATCTAAAATTACGAAACATATAACAAACCACCGTGAATGAGAGCCAGCAGAAATAACTAACAACAGACTCTGCTGATACAGAGGATAAAATAATTGTGTGAAAGATGTATAAAGAGATAAAAGAGGGAATCGAAAATATGAGCAAAGGATTTGCACTTCTGGCCAAGATGGAGTAGCCCGTTCCTCTCTCATCCACCCTCTTACAACCAAAATCCCTGGATATCAGGGAACAGATAAACACAGGGGGACACTGAAAGGTGGAAAGAAGGAGGAGGACTGGTTGGGATCTCAGGACTTGAGGAATGACATGGCAATATTCTCAGGGTTTTCTCTTTGGCTCCCATATACCCTCAGTGGGGCGCTGCAGAAACCTGCTAACACGCGCTGACAAAAGCCCGTTCTCCCTAGCCAAAGGTCTGGGAAAAGGAGGGCTACCAGGACAGAAGAACTTTGGGATGATACCTGCCCTACTCCAGCCAAACACCAAAGGGAAAACTGCATTCTCATCTCACAGTGGCCTTGGGGCCAAGCTGGGAGCCGAGTCATGGCGGAAGGAGCAGGGGCAAAAGGCTGGTGCCATATTAAAACCCTCAAGAAAAAGCAAAGTCAAATAAATTATGTAATTCTATATGAGATTAGGTAGATTTTCAAAGTTGTCTACAATATAAGTGAAAGAAAAGAAAAACAGGTCATAGAAAAAAATAACATGCATCCATAGGATGATCACATTTTTGTTTCTGTGTGTGTGTGTTGTGTGTGTGTACAGTTGTAGGGACTGTTCATTTTCAAGCAATACCAAAGCATATGAAATGTGATTTTTATAATGAACATGTATTAGTTTTCTAAATAGCTAAAATGATAAAATTAATTCCTTCTTGGGGGAAAAAATGACACAGGATGATACACAGGCAACAAATGATAACAAATAACCAAACTATTTTCACCAAGAGAGTGTATACAAAGATGAAAATATTTGTGTCACAGTGGTGAAATTATGAGTAGTTTTTTTCTATTTCTCAAATTTTCTATAACATGGGTATATTAATTTTATACTTTTTAAAATTTGGTTTCAAAATTATAGTTCAAACATCAACCTGCACCCTATTAAGAAGAAAAAGTAATGCCATGGTAGGCCGGCTTGGAAGTGATTTACGTCTGATGGAACAAACAGAGTAAGGTGTGAATGGGGCAAGGGCAAGGTCACGACTAGTAACTCCTGCTCAGTCAGTCGTGTGCCTGCCCCATTGCACCTACCAAATTCTGCATCACACAGTGCTTTCCTGGTTGTATCAGAATCCCATATCAACCACATGTGCAGGATCATGGATTTGATATTATTGCATGGGATAGTGAAGTTCTGTATGGAGAAAAGCAATTTCAGGCAAAACAATTTGACGCTGGTAGGCACAAAAATGCTACAAAAGATTTAAAAAGTCTGCAAGCATGACTGAATGTGATTGCAATGAAAGATGCAATCATCAGATCAGAGTGAGTTCATGCAAACCACTATTTCCCAAAGGGTTTTCAAATGAACACTGGTCTTGTGAGATGCTCCCTGAGGAAAGGATTCTGGAGTCCAATAAGGGTGGAAATCACTGCTTTCTCATATCTTCTCTTGGAGAGTCACAACACACATAGCATCTTAAAGACACTGAGAAGTCCTACCATGGGGGAAACCAGTTGAACTGTCCTTAACTCAGTATCTCCTGAACTTAGTAGACCACTAGATCCCATTTTTTGGATAATGCTTACTGACCTGTGGCAGACTACTCTTAGAGAAATGTTGATCTAGAAGATGATGATAGTCAAGGCATGAGCCCAAAGGTAGACCTCAGATAGCACAGCTTCTCCCTGGAGCCCAGGACCTGCATGGAGTTATTGTGGAAAGAGCTGGGGTTATGTCTCCTGAGCTCTTCCATCACATGCATACACTTCTATAGAAATACCACACCAGACAGGGGAGAGTTCACATGGGAAGGTGAGTTTACACAGGTACATTTTTGCACATTCCCAGTGCAAAAATCTCCTGGAGCGTATACTTTCTTCTAAATATCAGGATTTTAGGGGTGTTTTTAATCCAGAGTTTAGTCATCCCAGGTGTCTGATTTTTAAGAGGGATAGTGAAATTTCTAGACCTTTTTCAAATAGTAAGGAAAAGATGAGTTTCAACATGCTTCACACATACAATTTTCACATCTTATTTGTACAAACTACCATTAAGTTAAATAGACATCTAAAGACGGCATTTGCCTTAATGGCCGTGTTCAGTATTTAGTTTCCCTCTGGACTCCTCGGCCTGAGCTTGTGAATACTCAACAATCGAGGCGGGTCAAATTAGCCCTAATTGTGCTCGCTAAACATTTCTTCCATGGCTATTATTTTAAGTGGTAATATTAAAGATGCAACATTTGTTATTGTTCTCGTTGCTTATTTACACATCAAATGACACAGATGAGCTGTTATTTCTTGCCTCCTTCTTGTCCTCTCTGTGATGCTAGTGACCAGGGAAGGCGCTCCTCAGAGGAGATGCACTGAATAAACAAAGATGCTGCATGCCATCTCACTGATAAGAAGGGAGAAAGTGGCCGCCCCTTTGAGACAGAATGGATTGTCTAGGGAAAATGATAAATTAACAGGCAGTAAACAATAGCTTAGTGCCCTGAAAGATGCTACAAATGAGAACTACCACTACCCAATCAAAGAATTTCTTTTGGTTGGGGCCGGCCCAGTGGCACAGCAGTTAAGTGCACACATTCTGCTTTGGTGGCCGGCTTGGATCCTGGGTGCGGGCATGGCACCACTTGGCAAGCCATGCTGTGGCAGGCGTCCCACATATAAAGTAGAGGAAGACAGGCACAGATGTTAGCTCAGGGCCAGGCTTCCTCAGCAAGAAGAGGGTTGGCAGCAGATGTTAGCTCAGGGCTAATCTTCCTCAAAAAAAAAAAAAAAAGAATTTCTTTTGGGATTTTAGAACTGGGTTTTTACACAGTTTGATATGATTTACTTATTTCCTCCAGAAGGACAAACTGCTTCAATCAGATAAAGACCCTGAAGGCCAATATTCTTCTGAAGTCCCAACATTCTTGATAAAAATACACTATTTCCTCACAGGAGGACTTGGGCGAGATGTAGCCAGGGACTTAAAAAGCCTTTGATATGGTATTCCTACTTCGAAAAATCTGTCCAAGGGAAATATCCAGATTTTAGTCAAAGATTTTTATTCGAGGAAGTCCATTTCAGTGTTATTTATAATAGAGAAAAGTTGGGAGCATCATATATGTTCAACAGGAAAGGAATGACTAACTAAGGTATGGTGCATTCACATGTGGGAATTTTAGGCAGCCATTACAAAATCCAATTTTCAACGAATATTTAATGACGATGGAAATGTTCTTACTATAATGTTAACTAATGAAAGTAGGACTCTAGTGGGAATACAAAATATACAACCTCTATGGAGGGAAATTTGGCAATCTCCATTATAATTTCATGCACACTAACCCTTTGACACATGGGGCCGGCCCAGTGGCACAGCGGTTGAGTTCTCACATTCCGCTTCAGTGGCCCGGGGTTCGCTGGTTTGGATCCGGGTGTGGACATGGCACCGCTTGGAAAAGCCATGCTGTGGTAGGCGTCCCACATATAAAGTAGAGGAAGATGGGCACGGATGTTAGCTCAGGGCCAGTCTTCCTCAGCAAAAAGAGGAGGATTGGCAGCAGTTAGCTCAGGGCTAATCTTCCTCAAAAAAAAAAATCCTTTGACACGACAATTCTACTTCCAGGAACCTACCCCAAAGATACACTGGCAAATACACAAAGTGATATATGGACACTGTTACTCACTGCAGCATTATTTTTAATAGCAAAAGAGTAGGAATAACCCAAATGCCCATCATTAGGTGATTGGGATAGATTATCATATGCACAAAATGGAACATAAGCAGCTATAAAGGGAGTAAGAAAGAACTTTCTGTACTTATTTGGAAAGATCTCCAAAATATTTTGTTAAGAAAAAAAAATCAAGACACGAACAATTATATCATATGGACCTTTTGAGTAAGCAAAGCAAGTTCAGTTATTTTATGGAGTTTTAAAATAAAACCTTGAGTTTAGCTGTGGAGCACATGACAGCCTGTCTCTATATAATGTCTGTCAGTTCCATCCATTAGTCCAGTGAGTCTCAACTGGGGGTGATTTTGCCCCCCGGGAAACATCTGGCAATATCTGGAGACATACTTCAGTTGTCACATCTTGGGGAGGTGGGGAGGTGCTGTTGGCACCTAGTGTGGAGAGGCCAGAGATGCTGCTCAGCAGCATACAATGCACAGCACAGCCCTTCACAGCAAAAAGTCATCTGGCCCCAAATGACAACAGTGCTAAGGTTGAGAAACCCTGAATCAGCTCTTCCATCTTGGGCCAGATCTGTGCCGTTTTCCTCATCAAAATGTTACTGTCACGGTAGTATTGGTGTTATTACTGAGAAACTCTGTTATCTACACAAACATAAACTATATTTACATATTAGGATAAAGTGAATGTTAATTATGTAAATGTTGTTAAGAACTAATATTTCACAATTAGAGAAAAGATACAAATATAAAATCAAATGATTCGGGCCTGGCCCATGACCAAGTGGTTAAGTTTGTGCACTCCGCTTCGGCGGCCCCGGGTTTCGCCATTTCGGATCCTAGGTGTAGACATGGTGCCGCTCACCAGGCCATGCTGAGGCGGCGTCCCCACATACCACAACTAGAAGGACCCACAAGTGAAAATACACAACTACGTACCAGGGGGCTTTGGGGAGAAAAAGGAAAAAATAAAATCTCTTAAAATCAAATAATTTAACTGAAAACCTTATTCTCTTAAATTTGATGGGAAATACTAGTATAAACTCATTATTTGCCTCTTTTTAAAATTATGCATTTCTGGGGGCAGGCCCCATGGCTAAGTGGTTAAGTTCACGCTCTCCGCTTCGGTGGCCCAGGGTTCACTGGTTCCGATCCTGGGCACGGACCTGACACCACTCATTAAGCCATGGTGTGGTGGCACCCCACATAGAGGAACTAGAATGACCTACAACTAGGATATACAACTATATACTGGGGCTTTGGGGAGAAAAAAAAAAAAGAGGAAGATTGGCAAAAGATGTTAGCTTAGGGCCAATCTCCTTACCAATAGAAAAAAAAAATTAATGCATTTCCCAGCTCTGCCCAATCAAAAGGCCAAGAAGCAATTATAACCCAGTAGCCAGGAGCAGCCCTAACTGCGAGACTGTCATCTCCAAATATCATTTCCCATTAAAGGGAAGCAGGGCTCTGTGAATCAATGGTTGATTCCAGGTCTGGAGCAGAATGTGCAAACAGAGCCTGGGTCATCTTGGGAAAATAACAAAGAAGCTTAGCCTTGGCCACACCTAACAGCAGAGGAGACTAAAAAATAGAACTCCACAATTGGGGTTCTGTTATTAAATTAGAAGGGTGAAATGAATATGGGGAGGTACTTATCGATCTCTGCCACAGCAGCACGGGGGCAGACAAATTAGTGTCTGGATCTGCACTGTCCAATATGGTAGCCACCAACCACATGTAGCTACTGAGCACTTGAAATTGGCTAGTCCAAATTAAATATGCCATAAGTGTAAAATATTACACTGAATTTCAAAGATTTTTTTTTTATTTTTCCTTTTCCTCCCAAAGCCCCCCAGCACATAGTTGTGGTGTATTTTTAGTTGTGGGTCCTTCTAGTTGTGGCATGTGGGATGCCACCTCAGTGTGGCTTGATGAGCGGTGCCATGTCTGCACCCAGGATTCGAACTGGTGAAACCGTGGGCCGCGGAAGCAGAGCACCAACTTAACCACTCCACCATGGGACCGGCCCCCCAGATTTCAAAGATTTAGTATAAAAAAATAAATTAAAAAATTGCAATAATTTTTATATTAATTACATGTTAAAATGATAATATTTTTGGAGATATTGGGTTAAATAAAATACGTTAAAATTAATTTTATCTGTTTCTTTTTATTTTTTTTAATGTGGCTACTAAAATATTTAAAAGTGCACGTATGGCTCACATTATACTTCTTTTAGACAGCGCTGCTGTAGAATAACCAGTTACAAGGTCTTCTGAGAGTCTGCAGGCTTGGGAAGTGGGACTGACAGGGGAAGTTTAGCAAGGGCAGAAAGAGAGAAAGAAGAACCAAAAAGTTCAGAAAGGGAGAAAGGGAGGGAGGGAAGAGAGAGAAGGAAGGAGGGAGGGAGGAAGGAAGGACTAGTGACCGTGGAATGGGAGAAAATATCTACAGATCAAATATCTGACAGAGGACTTGTACATATAAAAGACAGACTATATAAAACAAATCTCACAACAATAATAAAAAGACAAGTATTTAAATGGACAAAGGATTTGAAAGACATTTCTCCAAGGAAGATAGGCAGTTGGCCAATAAGCACATGAGAAGATATTCAGTATCATTAGTCACCATAGGAACGCAAATCAAAACTACAGATGCCACTTCTCATCCACTAGGATGGCTGTAGTCAAAAAGACAAATAATAACAAGTGTTGATGAGGATGCGGAGAAATTGGAAACTTCATCCACTGCTGGAAGGAATGTAAAATGATGCAGCTGCTTTGGAAAACAGTTTGGCAGTTTCTTAAATGATTAAACATAGAGTTACCATAATAATTCTACTCGTAGGTATAAGAATAGGCAAACCTATAGAAACAGAAAATAGATTAGTGATTGCCTAGTGCTGGGGGTCTGGGGGATTGCTAATGGGTATAGAGTTTCTTTGGGGGACAAAGAAAAATGTTCCAAAATTGATTGTGTTGATGGTTGTACAATGAAATAAATATAGTTAAAACCATTGAATTGTACACTTCAAATGGGTGAATTTTGTGGTATGCAAGTTATATCTCAACAGAGCTTTTTAAAAAAAAACTAATGAAGTCATACTGAGTCATTAGATCATAGTGAGAGAGAGACTGACTCGTTGGTTACCACTGGAGGTTGCTAGGGCATCAACTCATGACTCTAAAAATCCAAAAGAAAGAATCCTACCTTTCTAGTATGAACTAGATTTCAGGATAACCAAATAACCCTCTTGAATGAGAGAAGTTCTATTATACAGAATAATTCCAGCTGTCAATCAGAAGGAATAATACAGTCACACTCCTAGTGAAATAAGTGACTTATCAATGGATGCTCAAACTACTGATGGGAACCATAGAGTGGAGGAACCAGGATGACAGACTTGAACCCACTGAGAAACCCCGGCATCATCTCAAGCAGGACAACAGGACATGACATACATCTGAATGCAATGCAATGTGATGTACACAGCATCAACTATGAAGTATGTTTGCCAAAAAATTATATTGATCCTGAATCCAATCAGTCTAACTTTTAGTCTAAAGTAATTATAGGGGTAAGAAGAACGAGCTAAATACAATCATGAGGATACAATGAGCCAAATCCAGAAAGTTTAGACATTCTACAGCACAATTTCCCTGGCAACCAAGTCAATGTCATGTCAAGTAGGGAAAAAAAAGGGAAGGAATCTGTTCTAGATTAAAGACACCAAAGAGAACAACCAATTACAAAATGCAAACCTTATTTGGATACCAGTTCAGTAAACCAATTGTAAAAAGACATTTCTGGAACAATATGGGAAATCTGAATATAAACTGGGTATTAAATGGTATTAAGGAATTAATCTTAATTTTCTTGGGGGTATTAATGGCATCGTGGCAATGTACGAAAATGTCCTTATTTTTAAAAGACGTATACTGACGTATTTATGTGAGAAATAACACGATAATCTGGGATGTAATTTAAGATATTGCAGCAAAAATGGGGAGCAGGAATAGATGAAATCAACTCGGCAAGATTGTTAGTTATTGAAGCTGACAAATGGCGGATTCGTTGTGCTTTTTTCTCTTCTTCAGAGTTTGCTTGGAATTTTTCAAAATAAAAATTTTTTTAAATCTCAGCAACGCTCGAGGATGCATGGCTTAGAACATATTGGTTGCAAGGTTCATTGTAGCGAAGCAATCTGTATATAAACGAATCCAAGCTCAAAAGCACACGTCTTTGCCATTTGACGTGTTGAGAGGCAACTCTTTCAGAAAAGCCCTTCTAAGCTTCTTTCATTTTGGATTGTTTGCTAGCTTTATTTTTTTGGCTCCTCTGAACCATCGTTTCTAGGGCTTACCAAAAATTGGTCATCTTAGGGAAATTACGACCGCATAGTAACTGCCTCTACAGAGTCCTGGGCATGCGCCGGGAGCGGGGGCTCTCTATTCCTCCAGAAACTGTGTAGTCTCCTGGGGGCAGGGACCGTCCCAGAGCCGTGCACGAAGCTGTACAGTTTTCACACACCCTCCCCAGCTGACTCTCACAGTGTCCCTGGGACAAAGTAAAGCGGTTGTGATCAACCCTGTTTCAAATAGATAAAGGAACAGAGACTCTTTCTCTAGAGGATTCTACAATCACACTTAAATGATGTTCTCTGTTTGGACCCCACTTAATACTGTGTATAAACACCGGTATCTTCAAAATGTAAAATGCTGATCACCTTAGCCTAAAGTTGAGGAGAGGTGGAACCACGCATGATTATGCGTGAACATCATGATCTCTTTTCAGTGACTCCTTTGGGAGCCCAGACGATCAGCATGTACCACAGAAGAGTTTCTCATTTCATCTTTGAATGTGGAAACAGAAATGGATGTGGTCGGGGTTGGGGGAAGGCATCACAATTCCCAGCTCTGTTGCAGAGCTGTTGATTTGGGGTCGACTGACCTCCCTTGACCTTCGTTCCCCTCTGCCAAGGGGAAGAGCAGCATTTCCTTCCCTGTCTCCTCTCTTACCTGTAGCTCAAAAGAAATAATGGCTGTGAAAATATTCCTGGAATTATAAAGGGATTATATTTTTTAAATATATTTTCCATGTAAATAGTGTTTTTCCCTTGTCAACACCTCTTATTTCCCATTGCCACTTCTAGAATTGATCTTAAACCACTCTGGGATACAGTTTGAATAAAAGACTCTGCGAGTAGATTATATTTTCAATTAGAGATTATTTAGCTTCCTATTTACTGTGCAACATTAAAGATTTTCCTCCTAACTGAAAAAAAGTTAAATTTTAATACTGTTAAAATCCAAACATTATTTCTGGAATGTTCCTTGAGTCCTGGAGATTTTAGCATTTTACAGTTCTCTGCCAAAGCCCTGTTTAACATACTAAACAACTTGACCTTAAACTCAAAATGTGCATTTTAAATATTGTCAGTGATAGCCCTGGCCTACGTTTCTTCTATTGAGGCAGATTCTTTCATGGTATGGATAGCAAGGACTGAGGACTGGACCAGGAAGGGCTTCAGATTTATCTTCCAGGGCTGGACTCAAGCAACAAGGCTTTGCCCGAAGTGGTCAATATAATGTCTTCATCTGTGCTCAGTGGCTCATGAAAATGTATTCAAAGTGTGCACTCTGGATCCCTTACCATGGCAGGTTAGAAGCTGCTAAGACAAACACGAGATCTTCTGAGCGAGCCAGCCCATCCATCTGCACCAGTAATTCTGTCTTCATCCGAAGGCTTCCTTCGTGCTCTCCCCTGGAGAGGGACAAGGAGGTAAGACTGTCCCCAGGCAGAGCCTTTGCTCCCATGACAGGAGTGGCACTCACGACAGTGACTCAGTGACCACAGCACAGGGGCCCTTCTGACAGCTCACCCCTTCCCTACCTCATGTCTAGGAGCCACTCAGACTAGAGTTGCAGGAAACAAGCACTTTCGTACTATTTTCACATAGAAAGGAATAGAGAGGAAGGAAATGAATATAATGATCATACTGGAAAGAAAACCAAAGGGTGGCAGCAAACTAGAAAGTAACTGAAGGCTGGACAGGGCCTCTCACAGATGAAACGCAGCCTGGCGGTGTCTGCCTGCAGTATCATTTACCCTTCTTAAAAATGGCATAATTGAGGGTAATCCTTTTCATTCATATAGCAGGCATGAAAGTACTTGTACACACAGTATTTTCCTTAATATAATTGACAGATATAAACTGTCAGAGAAGAGGGATGAACTACCACACTGAATCTGTTTCACTCTCTTCTAATATGAGGCAAGAGAATGCGTGGAAACTATGCTTTCCTTGCACAGCGGGCTGGAGACAGTTTTCTGTGCAAATTCATCTTCCAGCCTGCCCCCCTCGCCTCTCCCCTGCCAGAGACCCTCCCACCAAGAAGGGGCTCACTACAGGCCTGAACAGTGCAAACTGGCTCTAAACACTGACTGCATTCCGCAGGCTCTGCTTCCTCTTCACTTGTACACATCGAGTTAAAAGGACAAAAGATGCCTTTCTGGAACAACATGACATTCAACTTCTCGTCTCCGCGAGTATGTGGTGCAGCCCAAATTAGGTATGTGTCTTTTTAGGAACTCTGCCCCTGACTATCCAGCTACCTTTTCATATGAGAGAAGACACTCTCACGGTGGAGTTATATATTTATTTGGCATTCCCTCGTAATTATTATTCTTTCAACATAATATGACCCAGGAAGTCTCCCGAGCACCTGGCCTTACTTTCTGACCCTTTGAAGAGTCTAGTTTTAAGTTCAAAGTTCCAGAGAAGGAAGCTGACAGTCAGTGGAAAACCTGGAGCACACTCAAGGATAGGAGATGAAGAGTTTCCCAGTTAGCCCAACCAAAGCTACGGGGAACCCTGGGGATGGAGACAGACAAAGCAAATGTCAGAACGCATGCACAGGTCACTGCGGTAAGGGAGGCCAGCCAGGGCAGGTCTTTGCAGAAGGAATGACTGCTAGGGTGGTCTGGTGGATTCCCACCTGGACGCCTGTGCAGTTGTCTGGTCCTGTCAGGCCCCAGAGAGAGGCAGAGCGCCCCAGCCTGCGCTGGCCAGCACCCGTTAAGCCATGAAAATCATCCCATTTCAATCAACGGCATGAATCCCATGCATCTTGGGTACAACTTGATGGTTGTTTTTCCCTACTGGGAAAATGGTTTTCAATAAGTAAAATTTCAGAAATTAATTCCTAGCTGTACTTCCAACAAGCTAATCATTTAATTATTACTATTAGTTCTGTCTTGATGAGAGACCATTAGAGGCCATTAACAAATGCAGCTGTGTTGAGATTTCCTGGGGACCTGTGCTTTCAAGCCAGGGGTACCAAGTCTAGTAAAAAGTTTCAAAGAAAACTATCCCTGATGAAGACAGACAGGCGTTCTTAAAACACACACACACACACAAGGTTTATTACAGTCTGAGATGTGTTCTTTCCTGCTTCGGACATTACTGGACACTTAATCTTTAGAGATAACATACGTGACATATTAAAAATCGGACAGGCTGAGCCACAACCCGATGTCACAGAGAACCGGTGGCTTCCCTGACCCCACACACTTTGTCAAGGACTTCCTCTTGGGACCTAGCCCTTTGCAGTCCCATTCCCCACAGGCAGCACCCCTGGCTCCAGAGGAGGTGGTCACAGGTGGCTATTTTGAGCCGGCAGGACCGTTATGGCAGCCTGGGATCGTGGGGCTGGGCGATCTTCAGGCCTGAGAACCACTCTGTGGGGAAGGGAGGATGACATTTCCTCCGGTTATAAAAACTACTTAAATCAGCTATTCAGTTAACAGGATCTAATTTAAAGACCTTTCCATGTGTCTGCAGAAAATTTGTGGGCTTATTAATAGGCTCATTCTGCTGGTAAATGTCGATGGGCTTCCGACCATCAAACACACTTACAAGAGGGGAGAAGTGATGCCAAAAAAAAAACCCCTGTCTGTTACCCGGGAGCCGTGCCTCTCTGACTCATCACTGACTCCAGCTCGTCCAGGAAGATGGTGGAGGGGGCGTGATAGCGGGCAAGTTCAAATAACACCTGGGTGGGAGAAAAGCAACCACATGGTCAAATTCATATACTTACATTAAAGTTCTCAGATGCTCCCAGAGATCAAAAGTTTAGGATGGCTGCAATATTAAGCATTTATGCTGCACTCTGTTATTTCACAATAACTTTGTAATTGTTACAATTATTTCTCTCTAGCACCACCCCATGGGGTTGGATGGTCCAATTATTTCCATTTATCATTTGGTAAAATTAGAGCCAGAGTAAGTGGTTAGCTCAAGGTTACTAATCATAAGCGAGAAAGCTTAAGACAAAACTCAGTTACCAAGCTTTCAGTGGGTTAGTTAATCCCAGAGACCCCTGCCGATAACATGTTCCATCGGACACAAAAGCCTTGGCATATGTAAAATCATTTGATGATTTTCCCTTAACCTTAGAGACAATGGGAGAGTTATTCTCAGAAGGAGGAATTGTAGGCAAAGGATAGGTTCCAGTCACGAGTACAAGACTAAAGAATTTTGCTCCTCTCTGCTCCCCAAATTACTCCATGGGGTCCCCCCACCACCTCAACACTGTCATTTAATAGGTTCAGGTACTTAAAGGCAATCCCTGATCGAATAAAACGTTCCATTCCAGAATAAAATATTATAGACTGAACAAGAACAGGAAAGCAAGCAGCAAAAGAACAGACATATAAAAACAAAATAAAGAGCTCTAAAGGGAGATGCGGTCGTGATGAAAAGAGTATAAAAAACAAAAGCCTTTTTTTTTTTAACGCTGAAACTGATCTCTTGAGCACCATATACAATTCTTCACTGGTTGATCGGAGAAAACAGGAGAGATTTAGAAAAGGATAGAGGTTCTTTAATAGGCATAGGGGATTTATTCTCCGTGTCACTTAGTGCTAGCAGGGCATCACAGAACAACTAAGAGGGGAAGGGCTCAGGAAAGGCCAGATGGTGGTTTCCACGAGCAGCGGCAGGTTGTCGCTCACAGATCTCCCCATCGCTGAATGGCGAGGTGCTCACCTTCACCACTGCTCGCGTGTGTGTGGTGCATCCACGCTCATGCTCAAGTATTTCCCTGTACAGAATCCTATTCCATTCGGCCAAGACAATTGGCTCAGCCTAATGAACTGAGAGAACAGTGTCAATGCTGGGACACTCATCACAAATGCCTTTTAGACACAATAGAGATCACCTCATTAGAAGCAGATACCTTGTCTTCCTTGTCACAAAAAGAAAAGGCCAAATATACCTGATATTAAGGATGATTACAACAGCAGCAATCTACCCAATGAAAAATGGAATATTAGAACTGTACACTTTTTAAGGAGCTCCCTAAGGTGCAGAGAGACCAAGGGGCAGGACAAAACTAAACATCCAGTTGAAAGAAGAACCACATCTGGGGCCTATGTCTCCATATTGACCATGCCGCTGCTCTTCCCACTGCCAGAGAATGTACAGAATCCTGGGTGAGTGCTCTGGAAGCATTAGTCTAAAATTTTCAAAAGTACTTGGAGGAAGTTAATCATACAATTGGGCAGGGGGGTGTTGAAAGATGTAAGCACCAACAGGTGTGTACATTTGCTAAAGAGACCACTCAACTATTCAATAGCATCAACTCCTAAGAGGCAAGAACATTAGGAGGGGAGGGGGGACCCAAGGGCTCCCTATAAATAACTCTTTAATTGGAATAGAAAGAGAAACAAATGGTAGGAAAGCTTCTCTGATTTAGGGGAAGGTCCTGAAGACTTTTCTTTATCTGAAAGCTTCACAGTCAGGAGCTTGATAGCCTGACCAAGATTTTCCAGGCAAGGATCTTTCCAAGAGCTGAGAAAATTAAGTAATTTCTGAAAGGGTATGAGATGAGATCCTTCAAGGTTAGCGGAGGTTGTTATCCTCTGGAATTATTTCTTTAAACATCCAAAATAAAAATGCATTTCACAGAAAAAAAGAAATATAAATATTTTTTAAACCTGTAAAAAGATGTACAAGTTCAATCAGAATTAAAGAAATGCATATTTGAGCACTGACATATTACTTTCACTATGAGATTGGCAGAGGATTTTAAATTTGGGTACTATGCAGTGTTGGCCAGGGTGTGGGGAGCAAACACACACACCGTTGAGAGAAGTGTAAGCTGGTGCAACCTTGTGGGCAGGCAATTTGGCAATCAGTGATTTTCATTCCCTCCGACCCAGCAAGTCTACTTCAAAGAAATTGTCCTACACTATGATATATGCCAAGACGCATGTAGTAAGACTGTTCACTGTAGCTTTGTTCATAACAGCAAGACACTGGAAGCAACCTAAATGTCTACTAAGAAAAGCCTGGTTAAATACATTTGGGGACACACCCATGCGATGAAAGGCTATGCAAACATATAAAAAATATACTCTGTCTACAATAGTGTGGAATATCCAAGTTATATTGTTAAGTGTGGAAGAAAAAACACAAAGTACGGAAGGGTTTGTGTTGTATGTTTCTACTGTGTTTAAAAAGAAAATGAGACATAGATTCAGTTGTTGCTGTTAATGTTTTTGTTGTTAGGGCCACGTAGTGGATTCTGACTCCCAGCGACCCCGTGTACAGCAGAGTGGAACCCTGCCCCGTCTTTGTGCCATCCTCTCACCCCCCTGTGCTATATCAGAAAATGCTCCGCTGCTATTCATGGGTTTTCTTGGGCAATTTTTCAGAAGTGGGTGGCCAGGTCCTGCTTCCTCGTCTCTTCATCAGGAAGCTCCTCTGAAACCTGTCTGCCATGGGTGGCCTTGCTGGTATTTGAAATACCAGTGGTATAACTTTCAGCATCACAGCAACCACCACAATGTGACAACCAACAGAGAGGTGGTGTGGTTCCCTGACCCAGAAATTAAGCCTGGCAGGCAGTGAAAGCACCAAATTTTAACCACTAGCCCACCAGGGGTTCTCTAGATATAGAGAAATGTTTTGGATAGCTACACCAGCAACTGTAGTAGCTGCCTCTGGGGAGAGGGCTCACGGGTCTATATACCCTTTGTACTATTTTTTTTTTTCAAAAAGACTAGTTACTTTTTAAATATACTGTAAAGGAAGGGGAGAAATTTCCTCATTCTTAGAATTCTAACAAAATAACACTGAAGCAGAGGAAAACTCCAGTTCAGTAAATTGCTCTCACAGAATAGAGAGTTTTTGTTCAAGGACTTCTCCGGCTATTCAACATGAAACAAGAAATCCACTTAGTTTCAACGTTTATTAAGAATATTCAGAAAATAGCTGAATTTGCTCTTCTGTGTGGGTCAGTCCCGTCCAGGGAACATGACGTAACCTTTCTCTGAGCACCTTGCGGTGTCTTGTGTTCATAGCTCTCAACACCACTTGTCACGACAGGAGATGAAGCTACACTGACTCTGCGGGCATCCTGTAAGAGCTTTATTGTTCTTAGCACACAGCAATGGAAGGTTTAAAACAAAAGTCTTCAGGCTGATAAGCATTCTAGTTAGTTGGATTTCAATTAGCTGAAACTAGAATCACATGGAACTCACAAATTTAGGAGCAGTGAAATTCAAGCCCCATCTTTGGACCTGGCACTGAGTCAGCCTCAAGATGAAGAACAAAGAAACAAAAGATGTCACACAGATTTCCACGAATTGCGATCCTGAAGGAGCGATAAGAATTTATAAAAATGTACACATTTGAAACAGCTTGAGAACAATATCGAAGTAATAAGTCCTAGGTTATTTTAGGTAAATCAATCCTTTAAAAATATTCTATTATACCTTCCAAATAAGCCATAATGTTTTTAAAATGAGACATCCGAGGGAATGTATTTTAAGCATAATATTTTTGAGGAATTTCTTTTCAGAAAATATATAGTGTTTATACTCACTTAGTATCAATCACTTATCAGTCATCCTACAGAGTGTAACAGTTTGACAGGGTTTCTGAGAAGGACTCCCCAGCTTACACTGAGGCATAAATCACAGTAGGTGTTCTCATAAGGTGACCGGATGATATAGGAAAATTTTACAATATAAAATACACCGTGGCCTGTGAAGGAGATTTTGTAAAGGTGGAAATGATCTCTTCAGGGAACAAAAAAACCCCTATAGGCTATGGGCCCTGTGGAGGAAAGTGCCACAGGGCATCTGAAAGAATAATGAAGTTTTACGTTTCTAGATTCTTCCTTACAGTATCTAGTTATAAGGACTAGGATACAGTGGTAGCCTCTCAACAAACATTAACTGAATATACTGTATATGCTTAATAATAAATGCTTCTGGAATGAAGGAAAAAATAGGTCATTTTAGGACAATTTTTTCCCAGCTTCCATTCCTAAGTTGCATGAATCAAAAAACAACTGTTAGTTGGGGCCAGCCCAATGGCATAGTAGTTAAATTCACACACTCTGCTTCGGCAGCCCAGGGTTCACAGGTTTGGATCCCTGGCGTGGACCTACATGCTGTTTGTCAACCATGCTGTGGCAGCATCCCACATACAAAACAGAGGAAGATTGGCACAGATGTCAGCTCAGGGCCAATCTTCCTAAAAAAAAAAAAATTAAAAAACCTGTTAGTCAAATTCCCAAAGGAAGGGAGCTCATGTTTTGCTGATGGGACATGATTAATATCTGCATACAGCAGCCAATCCATCTCCCAGCCTTTGGTAATCAAGATCCAGGATAAATTCTAACACATAAATCACTTAAAAACAATTAAGGTCTAACATCATTTTCTACCACTGTATTCTGCTGGAACTTATTCTTAAAAATCCAGATCAAGAATTCCTACCCGAACAAGCTTTTCTGAATCCCCTCTCCATTTGCTGACAATGGTAGATGCAGAAATGTTGAAGAAGGTTGTTTTGCATTCTGTGGCCACAGCTTTGGCCAGTAAAGTCTTTCCCGTACCTAGAGACACAGGTGGATAAATGTGAGCGGCACTTGAAGTCCATTCCTCTGCTGACAGGCAGAAGTCACTCTCACAAGAGACAAAGGAGGTGGTGACTCAGCTCTCACTTGCCCCGACCTGAAGTGAGGACAGACGGGGCGGCCCGTCCTCTGCATACCCACTTAATATCAGGACCCAAACAGGAAGACTCGTTTACCTGGAGGGCCGTAGAGCAGCAGTCCTTTCCAGGGAGAAAGAATTCCCGTGAACAGCTGTGGGTACTACAGGTAAAAGGAACAACGATGAGCTTTGGTGTCAGTACGCCAGCCTACACACCCTTAGCACAGGCCAGCCAGTGATGCTGGCATGAAACAGCACAACGCTAAGAGTCAGGTCTTCCTTTTTTAAGGCCACCTGCTTCTATATATATATTATCTATCCCAATTTTACTTTCACACTTGATAGGAATGTGTGGCTTGATTTTTGTGGCTTTTTAAGGGAGGAATTTTTTAAGGAAAAGAAAGGCATATGTAGGTACTCTTCCTCTCCATTACAATGGTTATTTCTTACATACATGGCATCATTTCCCCCAAGAGTTGCATATTCAGAGCATTTGGCAATCTTTCAAATGTCCTAAAGCAGGGACGAACTTTAAGAGGAATGCTGGAACCAATAAATGAAGGTGTATGCACAAAGCACAAAGCTATGGGGAAGCCTGGTTTCGAAGGTGGGAACACTCGCTGCTGAACGCATTGTGAGACCCTGACTCCCACAGGACGTGATGGACTTCAATAAGTCTGTCCTGTTAGTTCAAATTCAAACAATCTGGAGGGTGGGTGGGGTTGGTAGAGAACAAGGGAGAAGGAAAAATAATAATAAAATTATAACTAGCTATTAGTTTCTTGCTGATACTAATGTCAAAATCTCAATGCCATCACATACAGAATTTATAATATCGTGGAGATAACACATCCAGAGAGTTTCAATGAGATGTTCTATCCTTTCTAGAAGTCTTCAACTGTAGAGCCACATAGAGGAAATGGTGAGTAAATTTCTACTACTTCTGAACACCAGTATAGTTCTTACCCCCATGTTTGAACACAGGAAGAAAGGGGGAAAAGACAATCCAAATTTATTGATTTTGTCTCATTAGAATAGAAGCATCCCAAAATCAAGGGCTCCATGGGCTCTGTGGTAAGAATAAGTAGGTTATTCAATAAAATAAATTTGTAATCCCAACTGAGGGAGATTACGGAAAATGGCCACAAATTATTTGCAGCTCCTTCTACCAAGAGGCACAGCCTATTTCTCCACCACTTGAATCTGGGCTTGGCCTTGTGACTTTGGCCAAAGGGACATTAGCAAATATAAGAAGAGATTTGAAAATATAAGACTAGCAAATATGAGAAGTATAAGAAGAGACATGGGAAATGCTCATGGATTAGGACCTGCCCTTTCTTGCATCTGTCTGGGAAGTCTCTGCCACCATGTGGACAAGACCGGGCTTGTCCACTAGAGGATGAGAGGCACTTGGAGAGAGACCTCAGCTGTCTTGTTTGTCCCAGCTTTCCCAGCCTCTCCATCTTTTCCAGCCACCCTGGCTGATGCCCCAGATGTATGAGTGAGCCCAGCCAACATCACGTGGAAAAGAGATGAGCTGGCCCAGCTGAGCCCAGCCCAAACTGCCTACCCACAGAATCACAAACAAATAAATGATTGTTGTTTTAAGGCACTAAGTTTTGGGATGGTCTGTTACACAGCAAAAGCTATGTGATACACTGACCTTCTCATCATCACATTCGTAAACCAAAGAGGAAGAGTCTTGTTTTTCTATTTTTCTTGCTGTTTAGTGAGCCACTCTGCACTAAGGCTTGTCGGGAATAAGCAATGAGTGTAACATGCTGGCGCTATCGTCCAGTGCCCTGGGAGGGGCGGTCTAGCCTTTACAACCAGCCAAAAGCAAAGCCCCAGATGGTGGGGGCGGGGGGAGGGGAAGAGCTATGGAAACAAAGTGAGAGGCCCTCTCCTACGGGAGGCATTTCTACTATAAGTATATTTTTAGGGAGGCAGGCTTATTTGAACCAATCTATAGTAACTGACAAATCATATATACTACAGAGTCTAGATCTTAAATTATCACTTAGAGCAGACACCTGCCTTGAACCAATATGTAACATGATTTCAAATTACCTAGGATGGACTGGCCTTGGTCCTCCAGTGTTGACAAAGTATTGAGACACAGACAAAAAGTTAACTTGTGGACAGAAAATCATCCTCCCCTTCTCTTCCTGATGGGTACGTGACATACAGCTTGTCCGATGGATAATGAACAGAAACAGCTCCCGAGAGGCTCCCCGTCCTTACCCTTATAGGATACACGACAGCTTCTTTGACTAACTGCTTGGCTGCATCGAGTCCAATAATGTCACTCCACTTTATGTTTGGATTATGGAGATAGATGTCCTGCAATGCACGTTTGATCATTTTGTTAAAACTAATGTTTTCCTCCACAGCTGTAATAAACACAGGAGCAGCAAAAGACTTGACTTACAAAAGGACATAAAGTGCTGGTGATAAAACTTTTCGTATTAGATATATGTATATATACACACTGTAATTTGGGGCTAGTTCACTAAAGGGATGCTGTGAAAATATTCAGTGATTTTTCCCTAAAGAAGATATTGATGATATAATATGGTACTTTTAGGGGGAAGAAAAAAAATCTCCTAACAATGGACTGTACCTGCCTTCAGTCAATAGCAAACCAGACTGATTTACGACCCTCATCAGAGGAGCTACAGAACATGCCTTCAAATTACATTAGCTTTTACCGCGAAACATGGTTCCTAGCTGGTGCCTGGCCTCTCTCTCGCTCCTTGATCTCGCAAACACTTTCTTAATTTGTTGCATAAAAGAAATAATGCTCCTCTGAAACCAATTTCTTTTTTTTTCCCTGGTGATCGCTGCCTACTTCCATCAGGAACAATTGCTTCTACGAAATTCAAAGAAGCCAAGAACCAGGCAGAAGTGCAGTTTTCCCGTCTCAGAGTAGAGCCCTGTGGCAACCATCCAGGGTAATCAATTAAGGTAGCTTTTACTGATAACTAATTTACAGTTTCCAAACTTCAATTTCACAAGACGCCTCAGAACAGTCACTCAGGGGCCTTTCTCAGTAGGAGCTGTTTCAGGCAAACTGAAAATCTAGATGCCACATCAAAAAAAGAAAGAAAGAAAGAAAGCCTCCTTTCCAAAGTCATTCTGAGTGACTAGAGAACAATCTGGAAAATATTTTTGTATTTATTTAATTTTTAAATAAGTAATACACGCACACGGTACAAAAATATAAAAATACATTTTTAAAATACTGGTGAGATATTATGCTTCCGCTCCTGTCCCCCATCCTCCCAGGTCCCTCCACCACAGGTGACAATTTCTTTTAGAGAAACTATTTATACAAGTGATTTTGGCAGTGCATAATATGCACGATCCATTCCTGGATGGAATGACAGAGAAAGGACTCAGTCTCCCAAAATCTTGGAGAAACTCAGCCTGTCTTTAAAGGATGGATTTGCGTGCTGGCCCACCAGCCACTCACATTCTTATTACCACACATTCTTAGGAAAAGCTTCACACATAATAGGGATTCATCTCCCTTGGAAGTCAAAGCATCCATAGATAATAGCAGTATTTCTTGCCCTCTTCTAGAGTTGACATTGAGTTCCATATGGTCGTGTTTAATTTCCCGACAGATAGTTCCTCCTTACATCAATCAAAAGTTATCAGTCAGAACTCAATAGGACTGCCTCATGAGATGGGGAGCTCCCCATCACCGTAAGCATTCAAGCAGAGCCTGGAGTTCTATAGAAAGGTTTCCAGATGGAATCATTTCAGGCCACTTCCTCTCTACAACTCTATCATCACTAGTCATGTTATCCTTTTGCAAAAACAGTAATGTAACTATTGACTTTTGTGTGTATAAAAAATATTTTTCTCTGCTCTCTTATGCATCCCAGTGACCACAGCCTGGCTCAATCCCTCAGCCTCTCTCACTGGTGATAACTCCAGAGCTGGTCTGCCTATCTCATTTCTTTGACAGTCACCCACCACACTGTCATTAGAACACGCTATCTAAAAGCACATTGGATCTTTCCACTCTCCCAATGGGCACCTGTCAAAGATGCCCATCTCCTACAGGCTGGTCCCCAGCCCTGGATCCTGTTCACAGAGCCCTTACTCAGGAGCCTGGTCTCTCTCTCCCGCCCCCTTTCCCACCACTCCTTGCACCTTACTTGGCTCAGTAGAAACCCTGCACAAGCCATACAATTTCACAGGTACATACACCTCCAGAATACCTCCACTCTCCCTTTTCTACTCTTTGTCACATAACAGTTTCCTGCGTATCTTCTTCCCTGACACCTTCCCCACCTTTTGGTGCAAAATACTTCTCCTTTATGCTATCAGAGTGCACCTTGCCCGTGGGATGAGAAACTTTTTCGGGCAGTGACTATGTCTGATTCATTCCCCTTTGTGTCTCCAGCCCCCAGCACACCCTTGACACATAATAGGCGTGCAGTAAACAGCTGCTGAACTGAACAGAGAGGCTAGGGGACCCTTCCTTACCTCAGAGTATCTGTGCATTGTGGGGATCATTATAAATATCGTTCTTAGCATGCCTAGGTTTCAGTCTTTCATTAAATATGAGATCTCTGGATATCAGAAAAGTATGTTCTAACTCAGGAATCTATTCTATTCCCAAGGAACTTGCCCAAAGTCACTCAGCAAGAAAGAGGAGGATCTAGAAATCAAATCCAGGCCAACCAATCCCAGAGCCTGGGTCGTTAACCATTAGACTGCACTGCCTTTAGAATCTGGGGGAGAGCTTGAAAACTCAGTAGTCTGGATGGTAAGATATTTCCTAGTAATCTTGTGTTTTATGGAAATTTCCAATTATGCGATCATCGGCTCCTGACATCTCTATTTCTAGGCTTTGACTGTTTAAACAAGACGCAGACATGCTCTTTCCTGCCCTAAGAGGCTTCTTTCCTTGACTCTAGGCTCTGCTCTAAAACCTTTCACCTGTCCCTTCCTCTCCAAGGCTTTTTCTCTTTTGGTTTTCTTGGCCTCTATAGTGAGCTGGTGGGCTTTTTATATTGTAATTTTATGATTCTATAATTTATTTATCATGCATTATTGTGCCTCTAAACAATATGAGTGCCTTCGCAAGTGGGGGCACTTTATAAATAAATGATCATATTTATTGTTATTAATAAAAGAAGCAGCCCGCAATGCTCCAGGAGCCCCAATCCGCCTCCGTAAATTTGTGAATTGAATATCAGATCTTACCCGGCTCACCACGGCTGCCAGTTCTCGCATCTCACTGTTCATGCCAATAAATGCACTCAGAGGCTTCAGCAGTCGTTCCTGGGGACGGGAACAGAAAGCCTCACGTTACAATATTGCTCCATAATTCAGGGAGAAAAACAGGGCACAGATCTCGGTGACACAAATGGTGGCAGGGTGCTGTGACCTTCCACTTGATCTCAAGGTTTCTCTGGACTCAAAATTATCTTTCTAAAGTCATCTAGATTTTGGCAGTTTGTGAGATGATTGTCACATCTTAGCCACTTACTGAGGGGTCTGGGTTACAGTCGAAGCTGTTGAAGCCGAGCTCGCTGCTTGCTCCTTTGATGGCGTCTGTGAGCAGCCCTCGGAAGTCAATGATGTGGCCCTGAAAGGGAGGGATGGTTATTTACGCCATTGAAACATGAGGGAAGACTACCCTTAATGGCTCAGCTTCATTAAATCAAGACACGTTTATGGACCTTGGTATGCAGGGCAAACTTCAAGTGAAGCTTTAAAAAGAACCTGTACTAATAATGAACAGGATGAGTTCCTCAAGTTGGGGTGTCTAAAAAAGACAAGCTGTAAATAAATTCTTCAGGATGAAGTTGAATTTGAATAAAAATTCACAAGCGTTTTCAGTTCCTGACACATATCATCTGCTTCCGTATATGTCTACTTCCCCCATATTGTCTTGTCCTTTTAAAACACTCCACACACAGGAAGAACTCACTGGCGCAAGAGGAACCCTAGTTCCTATTTAGTGACTATCATGTACACTCACCACTCAGGAGAGTGCCTGGCACAAAATAGGTGTACAAGCTACTTTGTGAGGATTATTTACAATTCTTAGAACACCTCTGCTAGTCGGGCCTGGCATCTTAGTCTCATAGATGTGGAAGTAAGGCCAGAGAAGTTAAGCAATCTGCCCAGGGTCACACAGCTAAATGACTTAAGGCCAAGATTCAAACTCAGATATTTGTCTCCCATACTCCTTCCAATGCCACCTTGTCTCTCCTAGAGGCAGAAGGAAAAAGCAAGAATGTGTGCAAAAACAAGTAACAATAACAGTAGCCAGCGTTTACTGAGGGTTTACTACGTGTGAGGCACAGTAAGCACAAAGGCTCTCTATTCACTGTAACATTTACAGTGGGCACTGTGATTGTTTCCATTTTACAGATGAGAGAAATGAGGCTCAGAGAGATTAAACAACTTGCTCAAGGCTACACAGCTGGAAAGGCCTGAGCCGGGGTTTGAACCCAGGTAGGTGGACTCCAAAGCCGGTGCCTTTAAGAGCAACACCCCTCCTAAATTTGCAGGGGACTTGAGAACCCTGAAGCCAGGGCCCCTAACAAGGCAATGACAGACTCCTTGTGGAGATGGGCCCCTGGCTGTACACCCTCATTCATCTGACGAACATTTGAAATGCTAGAGAGAAAACGGCCCACATTTTACTCTGAGGACATTTCTGCTGGAAAGAGAATTGATAGCCAGGCTCTTTCAAAGGTTAAGTGCTGGGTTAAAGAGTCCCTTCCTTGTGACCTGATCAGAAGCATCCATTCTTATCAACCTGAGACCTTCATGAGAGAAACTTAAGCCACAAATTGCTAGGCAGAAAAGTGACTGAAAACATGGCGAAAGTAGTGAAGGTGAACAGGAAAATAATTCTCCATGGGAGACACTGATTCAAATGGCATCATCTACAGCAATTACATATAACTGAGGCCCTTAAAGGAGCCAGTTCGGGCTAGCAAGGCAGCTCCCCTTGATTTCCAGGGAGATGCTCTTATTTCCTCTCCAAACACACACACCCAGAGTTTGGTTTGCCCGAGAAGAGCTGGCCAGAGCTAAGTCAGCGGTCCTCTGCTTTGAGAACTTGATCAAAGAAAGAAAGAAGACTCTCAAATAAGCACAGCTTTGGAGGTTACAATCAAGAGAATATGTTGGTGTGGGTGCCGCTGTTCATTCCAAATGACATGTTTTAACTACTTTTTGCCTACGTCCACCCAATCGGCGTCTTTCCTGTTTGAAAAACTATTTTTTTACGAATCAGGACATAAGGTTCATTATGAAAGGGGTAAAAATGTCTATGAAGGATGAGATCAACCTTCTATCTATTGAGGTTTCACGGTTCATGTGAAATTATGTTTAAGCCCGGAGACTTACCTCCAAGGAGAAAGGTGACCACACTTATCAACTTCCACCAACGGGGCAGAAAAGAATGAGTATGAGGCCATGACTCCCTAATTAATGCAGAACAGTCACACCAATGTTTATTCATTTAATCACAGAATTTTCAAGCTGAAAGGGACATTAGAAGCCATCCCTTCTAAACCCCTCAATTGCAAATGGGGAAATTGAGCTCCTTCAAGTCCCTCCATCCAGAAAGGAGATTCAGACCAGAACCCGGGGTTCTCATCCTCATTCAGTGCTCTTCCCAGTTCACCTCATAGCCACCCTTTGATCATGACTTATTAACTCTTCTGTTTGACAAAAATAACGCTTTTTAATTTTCATTTTTAAAAAGAAAAATGTATCTCCCCTTCCAGTGTCAGGTTCGTGAGTCCAACGTACTTTTTGCGGGCAGACGCTGTCTTCTCCGCCGCCTCTGTTGATTCCTGATATACTTAAGCCAAAGTCAGTACTCACTACGTGGGTGTTATTGTCAACCTCCTGAAGAAAGAGGAAGACAGTGAGAAGTCAGCTGCAGAAAGCAACTTAGAGATGCTGGTTGTAATTGCCTATTCCATCACCCCAAATTAACTGCTGTAACTGGGGAACCCCACATGTAATTTGGCCACTTCTGTGCAGACCCAACAAGATGAACTATCTGCCTGGACCGTGTGGAAGGAGCCGTCCCTGGAATCCTTGGGCTCCGAACAGCTTTTCCAGCAGAGGAAACAGCTGTGCTTTAACCCATCCCCACTCGCTGGCTTGTCTTTCTCCTGTGACAGAGGTGTTTGTGGCCAGGGGTGGCTGAGTTTGCAGAAGCAGCAGAGTCAACCAGCCTCCTGTGGGACTCGTCTCCCTTCCATTGAGTCAGACTGCAACCGCCAGAACCATACAACCTCCATGAGGGTGAGAGGTTCTTTTTGACTAATTGAGTTTCGTGGTTCTTGCTTTCTAACGACATCTTTCACGTTCATTCTTTCCATTCTTTTTCACAATTTCCATTGGTTCTCTTTCCTTTGAAAGCTGGTATGTTTTGTCCTAAACCAGAAGGTTCTCGCATCTCCTGGATCTCCTGAGTCAGGAGCCATCGGTTTCACCGCCTGCTGGGCTCTCTGCTCTTGCTGCTCATCTCCTCCCCCAGAAAGTCCAGTGTGGAGGTCTGGAGTGGGGATCAACCAGGAGTGCGTTGGAGAAACCCAACAGGAGACTCTGAGGCCCAGCCACACTCAACACCACCCCTGGCCTACTCTTAGGAACCCAGGGATGTGCTTCAGGACGGGAAGACCTGCCGCCTAGAATTACCTCCAATGGGCAGAGCAAGCTCTACAGCCGCCAGGCACTCCTGCTCTCACTGGGCCCAGCCACCCCTCGAGGCCCGCCACCCAGCGCTCAGACCAAGGAAGGGTTCTGGGGGGAAAGGAGGCCTCTTGCTCAAATTAAGAAACAAGAAAGCCTAGGGATTTGCCTGTGGTTTTAATCCAGCATACAGGAAGAAATCTATAATCTGCCAAAATTACACAACAATTTGAAAACATGGTCCTCAAAAAATAAATAAATGTTCTTGGGGCTATTTCTCAGCCACCTGTGATTTTACCGACGCCAAGCAAAGCCATCCCAACCTGCTTAGGATGCTCCTTATGGAGGGGCTTGGTGTCCCCTGGCTTCCCCACTGAGCTTTTGGACCGAGGCCTCTGCTGATTGATCCTGGGAAGATTTTGACAGCTGTCACTCATCACCCTAGGGAAAGGAACAAAGACCTTGGAGGAAATTATTGTAACCAATTAATTTGAGGTAACTGAACAACTTGTGTCACACACTTAAAGAAAGTTCTGGAAACATATGCAGATGCACCACAATAGGGTCATTCTATCTGCACCATCCTCCCACCCTGTCCATCCTGGTGCTGACTCCCTCCAGTCTACCCACTGGGTTCTTCCAGACTAGAGGGTCCGCCTCCTCCTGGAGCCCCCAACTCTCCCTCTTCATTTCCCCTTCATACCACCTGGCTCCAGCCCTTCTGCAAAGAGCTCTCTGTCCCCAAGAAGACATTCTTTACAAGCATTCTCCCATTGTTTCTTCTCACCTTCCTTAAAGAGCAGCTCGCAGGTCAAGGGGAAGGTATGAGGGAGGAAGGAGTCCTGCTCCCATTAAGAAACATTAGAAAACCTAGGGATCGGACCGGAACTTTAATCCAGGTGTACCTGCCTACTTAAAATACCTCTCATCGTGCCACATATGATCGACATCAAGGGGGGCTGGGGGAAAAAAAGCAAACCTTACCTCATCTCCGTTGTCACAGATTATTCATATTAACAAAAAAAAATTTCATCAAATATTGTTCACTTCAGGCAAAACAAATTGAGGGAGCTGGAAGTCAGCATAGTTGCTAACTCTGGTGGAGATGGGGAGTATTGACTGGGAAGGGAGTGGCAGTGGGGTTTCAGGAGTATATGTGCATTGTATATATGGTATACATCAATACAAATGTAAAATAAACGTGTTCACGACATCCTCATAAGTAGACATACAATTCAATAATGGAATGTTTTTAGATAGGAGATGACATCCAGAGAGTGACAGGACCTGCTTGGGGGGCAGAACATGAACCCCCACATCATCAATTGTTTGGTTCTCTCAGTTCTTTTGTCCTAACATTTGCAGGAGGTTTGCTAGACTTATTTCTCCCCACATTCTAAGTAGGCTCAGAGGGCTGCTATTTCAACTCCATTTCTTTGTGGGAAAGAAAAAGTTTGTTCGTGTCTAATATAAACACATAGCTATTTGGCCAGAAAGACGATCCACACCAACAATACCACAAATGTCTGCACGTGGTGCCCCCTGTTTTGGGCCCACTGGGGTGAGTGTCCTAAGAGTGGACAACTAACACTTTCTCAGGGCATCTGTTTTTCATCTGTAAACTGGGGATAAGAATGTCTGTCCCTCAGGCCTTTTGCTGACAAAAAAAATGAAATAACTACAAAATGAATACCAAGCATTTTACAAGGACAAACCCTTATGAATAGCATTGTTTTAAATGAAGTGATGTTAAGGGCCAGCCCCGTGGCTGAGTGGTTCAGTTTGCACGCTCCACTTCGGCGGCCTGGGGTTCTCAGGTTTGGATCCTGGGCGCAGACCCTCACACTGCTCATCAAGCCGTGCTGTGGCAGCATCCACATAGAAGAACTAGAAGGACTTACAACTAGGATGTACAACTAGGTACTAGGCCTTTGGGGAGAAAAAAGACAAAGATTGGCAACAGATGTTAGCTCAGGGCCAATCTTTAAAAGAAAAAGAAGAAAAGAAATGGAGTGAGGTTATATATTGCTAAATTTTCCTCTATGTCCTTGTGGGGCTGGCAGGGAATGAGGACTCTATTTTCCCACTTTGATTTCCCATTGGAAGCAACTAATAAAAAGATTTGCTTTAACATGACCAAAGATAAGTGCACTAATGTGTAAAGCAATGCAATTAATTTCCAGTCAGCTCTAATGATTGTAAATGTAATGATTGTAATGTAAATGATTTTTCCTAATATGGAACCAAGTTCACCCTGTTTTAACTGTAGTCACCAGTCCTAGATGTGCCCTGTGGAATTCTGCAAAGAAGGCCCCATCCCCCTTTAGCTCTTTTTTTCTTTCCTCCCCAAAGCCCCAGTGCAAGGTTGCACATCCCAGCTGCAAGTTGTTCCAGCAGCTCCATGTAAGCCACCACCACAGCATGGTAACCAACAGACGGGTGACATGGTTCCATGATCAAGAAGTGAACCTAGGCCGCCGAAGTGATGAGCATGGAACTTTAACCACCAGGCCATCAGGGCTGGCTCAACTCATCTCCCTTTAGAGAGTGAAGACCACTATTACATTGTTCCAACCACACACACCCCCACCCCCCAACCCTAAGTCTTCTGTTCTTCAAGCTAAGCATCTCCGGTTGCTCCACTCATTCCTAAGGTACTGGCTCCCAGATTCTTCCTCATCCTGGTCACCTTCCCTTTGTCCACTGTCTTCTGACCAATAGAGTCACCTCCTTCTTTCTATTGATAAGACACGAGACCACATCAGCAATCACATCACATTGTTGACTCTCATTGCATCTGCAATTAACTCTAATTTCTAAATCTCTGATTTTGTAATGGGGGAGCTATTTGTTGTGAATCTGGTTAGAGCTTAAACCTTATTTCATTAAATTTCATCTTGTTATTTTGGGCCCATCTCCCAAACTGTCAAGATCTTTTGGCACCTTAATTCTGTCATCCATCACATTAAATAACCTTTCCTCCTTTGGGTTATCTGCAAATCTGTAAACTGTGAGCTTGCTCTCTGGTGTGGGATGCAAGAATTATGAAAAGGCACTTTCATTTGCTAATAGCCAGTCTCATGACACAACCTCTCATCTCAATAACTATCTTTGAGGGTAAAATTATAAACAAACTCCATTCATTATTTTCCTAGTTATCCTTCCTGACTCCAACCACTTGCTTTCCAACCTTTATGCCTGCCATGTGCAAACATCTACTCAGAGAGGAGCTGAGGAAAGCCCAGCTGTTGCACAGGCTCCATCTGCAAAGGGAAGCAAAGCCGTCCAGGGACCTTCGCTCACAGAACGGCTCTGCCGGGTGAGAAACGCTGAGGAAATTCCAGGCGTGAATGCACGGCTGAAAAATACTCAGAACCCAAATGCGTTCCAAAGCTGGCCTCTTAAAATGCTCCTCACTGTTTCTATTCACAAGTAGTTATCATTTATTACCAGAGTTTGACTAGTTTTATGGAAACTATAAATAAAAAAATAGCACTCTGGTCAAAACAATAAAACTGTTCCTAAAGAACAGCACAAAGCACAGGGAGCCTGGGGCAGAGCATTACTGTGCGTGTGATCATGAAGCATGCACGGGCTCCACGACTACTTCATAAACGATTCCAGATGGCGTCGCTTATAAAAGGTGACATGCCTCTGCCCCTTCCTTCTTAGGCTGCAGACACAGGACTGGAGTCGCAAGAGCAGGGAACTTATCAGGGCCGCAGAATTCACCACACCTCTTGAGGACCTGATGAGTTGCTTATGCCCACAATCTGAGTTTTCTTCTTTCAATTACATTGTAAGATTTTTAAAAATTTTATTTACTGATTGAAGAGTTGTGTGGCCCCTACTGGAACCCCACTTTAACTTTCCCCTGAGGTTTGGGCTTTATTATAATAGCAAAAATCCACAGGCTTGATGCCCCAGAGCTGTGCCATCCTCGGCAACAGCGCCCTTGCATTCTTGATCATTTCTGAACAGGTTCTGACAATAGGGCTGTTGGTCGGGAGCAGGAAGAGAGGAATGGGGAGGACACTGAGGCAAGAATGGGGGGGCTTGTGTCTACCCAGAATGGTCAGGAGACAGAAGGGCTCCAATCAGATGCTACAAGTCCCAAAGGAGATTTGGATTTGAGAAGCTGGAGAAAGGAATATAAGATGAGCATGAGAAAAGGAGGGGAAAAGAAACACCCGATTCTCCTTAGACAATCGGAACATGTGATTTGGGAGTGCACAAAGAAATGACAGGTATGATTTAAAAAGGGAACATAGTACTTCTTGGGTGCTCACTATGTGCTTGGAACTCGTTATGTGTCAGAAACTTGTTCCAAGCTTATAAGTAGCAAAGCCAGGAATTGACCCTGGGTCTTTTAATCTCTTAAGTCCATGCTTTTCATACCACACAGCTTAGAAAGACAGAGCATCACTGGATAAAATTATTTGTGGCAAAACCAGGAGAACCAACAGACTCTGGCCCATCTGTAATATGAGAGGAAACCATGACTGGGCCCACCAAGGTCACATGACCACAGTCTGGTATTGCTGGTAGACAGTCACAGGGCTGCACTGGAGAATCTTCTGGAAAGGGATCCCATAAATTCCCAGAGCTGAGTTGGTCAAGTTGAGTTACTATTCACTTTACCTTCTGGTCTTTCCTCCACTTCTTTGTGGCAAATTATTTTCTGCTGTAGCAAAACAAATATTGGGAGAAAAGGAAAGAATTTTATTTTTAAGAGGAAGTGATTTTTCGATTAGCAGACATTTGGTCCTGCCCAAAACTTCCATAAGACATTTGGTAGATGCCAAAAGGTCCTTGACATTTGGTCCTGTCCAAAATGTCCATGAGCATATTTGGCCCATGCCAAATGATTTTAGACAGGACCAAATATCGAGGACCTTTTGGCGTGAACCAAATGTCTCCACGGGCGTTTTGGAGAAGACCAAATATTAAGGACCTTTTGGTTTGGACCCAAAGTCTTATGAGCATTTTGGACAGGACCTTATGAGCGTTTCCTACAGGGCCCCAAAGGCCTCAGATATTAAACATGTTGGAGACTATGGACCTAGTGGCAACTCCAATGTGGGCTAGCTTTATAATTACCATTTCATTAAGTTTTCATAAACTTGACACCATTTTGCTATGATCTGTGGGACAACAGGGTGATTGCATGAGTCTGGCAGAGAACACTTATCAGTCATACTCTGCCAGTTTACCTTAAAATAAAGACATTATATCCAATATCCCAGGAGAATGTGGTTCTAGAAATGTGCAATCTAGAAATCAGATCATGTCAGTAATAGTCCTGGTGGCCCAGTGGTTAGGATTCAGTGCTGTCTCTACCAACACCTGGATGCAAAAACCAGCCAAGGACGCCAAGCTCTGAATCCTGCATTGAAAGGGAGCTCAGATAAAATACTTCTTTCTCAGACCCCTTCCAGCTCTGAGACTCGGCCCTGGCTATTTTTAATTGACGTTCCTCTTGGTTTCCTGGTCCCCACATGAAATGTTAAAGTCTGTGGCTTAACAAGTGCCTTGTAAACAGGACAATGATCTCCCTTGGTTTATAATTACTTCCCCCACTTACAGACTTCCAAGTCAATGTTACTACAAAACATAGGGCCCTCACTTTAGATCTTTCCTCCAGCCAGCCTCCTTGACTGCTAACCTATACTGGGTCTTTGCATTATATTGATCATTATCTGGATTGATGGCTTTCAGAAGCATTTCATTATCTATACATGAGCTATTAGCTTCACCAATACTCATTTTCATGTTGTTTTCAAGATAGATAATAGGTCTTCCTAGCAAGAAAAAAGTCTTCTGTCATTTATCCTCTTCTAACAGCTCTTTCCACCTCTAAAGAAATGAAAGTAATGTCGTTCTTCTAAAAAGTACCTGTGATACGCTGGGGTTTTGCTTTCATTGCCCTAAAACACACATTCCTCAAATAAATGCCAACACGAATAAAGGGACGTCAATGTCCAGAAGATCATGTTTAAATTGTCTGCACTGGATCTAAGAGAAGCCAAATAATCTTCCTGGTCTACTCTTTCAGTGCAGGACGGGAGGGCACCATCTATCTGGGAATAAAATGAGGAAGAAACACTAATCTTAAAGACGAGATAGAGCCTAATTTCTAGAAAATAGCCAAATACCTGGGTCTGATGCCTTTTTGACAATTTTTGGGTATTTCTGGAATTTTACAAAGTAATAGCTCTCGTATTCCATCAGAATAGTTTCAAGATCAACGTTGTCACAGACTTCAAAGCGTCGTAAGCCCAGTTTAGTTTCTTGCTCCAAAGCATTGGCTGTATCAATATATCTGACCGTTTCACAAAAGAAAAAAAACAAGAAAATTAACTGGGTAAAAAGAATAAAGGCTAACAGCATTAAAAATCCAAAGAGATTCAATACAAAGTGTATGCTTATATTAAATAGTACATTAGATGAAAACTAAAATATGTGAGGTTTGCCTGTAGAGTAAGGAGCCCATATACATCAAACGTAGCCAAACATTGTCTTTCAAAGAGGTTGCCTCTGGAAGCTACATATTTATTCCAATGACATCATGATTGTTCAAAATGTTTTGGGGAGTAATTAAAAGTCAAATAAGTAAATCAAAGAAGTCTTGTGATTTACCTTTACCCATTAGTAACCAAAAATGAGTATTTGCCCAACTTGATTACCTCTTTATTTACCAGGATTCATTTTAGGTAACATTTGGCAACTGCTAAAACCCAAATTCAACCCCAAAAGGTATGATTTACCACCACTGAGGTGGTGGAAATTCAAAAGTGAGGCAATTCAAAAGAATATATCATAAGCTCTGAAGGAAATTCCAAAAATATGTTGGTCAACATCATCGAGGAAGTTTAGCCTAAGAAGACATCATCCACCTGGATGTATTATTTCCGGTAATCTTTTCATCAGTCACACATTACACTACCAGGTGCCTCTGTACGTAAGTAGTGTTTTCACCGTGGGTTCTTCGCTGTCATTTTCAACTTATTTGTTCGTAAAGACTGTCCTACTTAAGTGAGCTTAGCGATAAAAGCAGAGGCCTTCTCTCACAGTCCTCTGAAAGTGGAAAGACTCTCCAGGTCTTAATCCTGGTTCTTAACTTCTTTTTAAAATCAAGGACTGAGAAATGTGCACATGCGCCAATATGTACAAATTAGCACACAATTTCAGGGGCTCATCCAAGGATCTCAGATTAAGAATTCCTGCTGCAGGTCGGATTTCTATCTGTTTGATTTGAATCTTGGGAAGATAGAAGGAGAAAACCTTTTTTTTTTTTTTTCATTGTGCTCTCTTCCCTGGCCCAGATTCAGGCCAGTTGGAAGATTGAACTTTCTTAAAAGAGGTTTCTTAAAAGAGATTATGTCCAACGACCTTGCTAATTTTAAAGAATTTGCAAACGTCAATGAACTGTAGTCAGTCAGCTTCTGTACTTATTGATGGCTCATTAGGCTTCTGCATTACGTCTTAATCCCCATTTTACAGAGAGAAAAACTAAATCAATTTTTTTATTAATAATTTGTGTTTAGCATGAAGTAATACATGCTCACTTAAGAAAAACCTAAAAAATACCCATAAGTCAAAAGAAAATTCAACCAGTCAGAGATAATGACTATCAACATTTTCTCTATTTTTCCAAACACTTTTCAATGACTAAATGCACATAGATTTACATATCTGCACTGGTAAAGCAGGAAAAAAAATGACGGAAGATGGGAACACACACTATTACTTGTGGTCTTTACTCACATCACATTATATTCTGAACTCTTTCCAGGATCACGGAGTTTTCACTTAAACAAAAATTACAAGAATAGGTGATGGCAGGCCCCGTATTTCCTAAACTAATTGATCTGGGGAATAAGCATAGATTGCTTCTGTATGTTTCTGTTACCCTGTTTGAGCTTGAATGAGGTCTGAACTTAAGAGGCTTGGCAAGAGCAGCCGCTAGAGGTTCTTAACCAACAGACAGGACAGGACTCCAGGAAGAGGAGCGAGCAGTAATGAGCAGAGCATGGCAGGAGATGGGAAAGCTCTTAACAAGCACTCAGGCCAGAGAGATGCACCTGTAGTCTTACAAGAGCCAGCATCCATAACCATCCACTGTCTGATTTTACCAACTCTCCCCCACGCATCCAAACTCTGCTCTTTGTGTTTCCCTAACTGTCCGCTCATGCCACACCCCTTCTCTCTCTGCCCCTGCCTAGAATGTCCTCGTCCATCACATCTGTCTACCCACATTCTACACATCTTTCAAGACCAGCTCACATCGCCTTCTCTACAAAGCTTTCTCTAATTGTTTATTCCAATCCACAATCATCTATCTTCTTTGCTAAATTCTTAGTATTTTGTTAAAGGCGGTCTATTTTTCTGCCACTGATATGTCCTTAAAAACACCCATAGTTCGCTTTTCATCTTGATAACTCACTCATAAGTCCCTTTCCCAGCAGGTCTCAGGAAAATGCAACTCTAGCAGAATTCACATTGACTCGAGATGCAAGGGGCCATCTTGTGGCAGAAAGGGGAAATGCATGCTTTGTAAACACGCGGTAAGCTCTCTAGGCCGTAACAGCACCTGCAGGAAAAGGGATAGCTAGTCTGACTTTTGTTTTTCTGGCTTTTTGTTTTTACAGTTCTACTTTCTGATATAGTTTCTGGAATACAAAATATATTACAATAAAAATCAAGAATTATCTGTGTAAACGACTGTGCCTTGCTTTCTAATTATTCTACCCATCTACATGCCAGTAAGTTCCTCAGTGGCTATTCAAACGACATGTACTGAGCATCTATTAATACTATGCTTACAGTCCTGGGCTCTTGTAAGATGAGTTCAAGTTTTATAAGAGTCGATTAATCTATGAAGGCAACATTTCTCGAAGTTTTCCATGGAAAACTTGTCCCTAAAGATGGCCTGTGAAAAAATGTGTTCCTTGTTCAAACTGGTTTGCAAAACCCTGAATACTGTGACGTTAGCACAGATGTTCCCATTGCACATTAGTCAAGCAGATGATCTGAGAAGTCCTGAAATAAGGGAATCTGTTTAAATTAGTTTTACCCAATGTTTGCCAAGCTTATTTGATCACAAAACTCTCTTAAAGTAACATCTATTAACATTCTGTAGAACCACTGTTCCACACACTTAGAAAACACAGCCTTGAGGTGTTTTAGCCCAGGATTATTTGAATGGAGCTGAGATTTAATAAAAAGATAAAGCAAAATGGGCCAAACCCACATTCCAGTTGCTTTAAGTTCTTTGCTGAACCAGGTTCGGTATTAAAAGCATAAAATCCAAATTCCACATCCTCCATAGTAAAATGAGCAAGTGCTCATACGTGCTTACCTTGTGTCAGGCACTATACTAAGCATGTCACATATTTAGTTCTCATACTAACAGCATCTACCTGATACTTGAACACCATCTCCCATTACTCCATTTTATAGGCAAGGGAACTAAGGAAAAAAGAGAATAAGTAACTTGCACAAGGTCACTGGTTACCAAGGAGTAGAGTGGGCATTTGAACCAAGGCAGTCTGGTTCCCAAGACCATGTGCCTATCCAGGAAGCCCTTCCTACCAGGCTAACCCACCAGCCCTTATCTCAAAGCAGACACCTGGCACCATGCTGCCCTTGCAATTGCTTTCCATAGATGGGTGGTGAATGGTGAGGAACAACCCACCGCCTGGGTCATCAATTTCAAGAAGATCCTCTTTTTCCAGATGGAGAAACAGAGGCACAGAGAGGACCAAAGTCAGCCTTGCTCTGCTTGGGCTTTCGGTTCCACCCCACTTGTGTGTGTGGACACAGAGCTTTAGCAGTTGAGCATCAGTTGACTGGTCTGCCTGCTAACCATTTGAGAGGAAGCACTCATTTCTCTAGTCTGAGACTGGTGGTGACGAGGAAAGAATAAGTTGTTTATTATTTAAGCAAAATTTAAATCCCCAACACCAAAAAGAGAAGTGTTTGATAGAACTGTGTGTTTCAAAGTAAGCGGACTGAGAAATGTTTTTATGTTAAAGATGATGCAGTTCATCACATTTATAGTGGAAAAAAGCCATTTCCAAAATTGTGATATTGAAGTGTTATGAGAAAGGCCACATTTTGTAATTAAAGATCTTGCATGATCAGTCAGGGGGAGAAAATAAATCAGGTTACTCACTAACAAAGTTTGCTCAAAGGTGCAGTGTTATAATTAGTCCCCAAAACGCATGCATCCGAAATTTTGGCGAAAAACTCAAATCCTTTAATGACTTGAGTAATAAAAGAATGCTTAAGTACAGTTGCAGAGATTTCATTTTCTGACTTTAAAACGCCATATTTAAAAAAATAAAAAAACCTCAAGAAATATGGCCCACCCACATTTTGATCTTCCTGAGGTGATCCTCAGAGAAAATCAGATCTTCCACGTTGGAGCAAAGGAACAGGACCCTAGAAGGCTTCTGGAGGGAGACAGGCCTAGAAAGTGCCCCCACTTAGAGCCAGCTGACTTTTAGTGAGCTCCTTGACTCCCCTAGGCCTCAGTTTCTTCAAGTGTAAAATGGGGACCTTAATACTCCCCGTAAAATTTAAAAGTTCCTCGAGGTCTCTCGAATGCTCATTCCCCTGGAGAGGGAGATAGGTTTATTGAAAACAGCTGTTGCTGGCTGGTTCTGAGAAACAACGATGAACTCTCACTTCCTTCTCAGCTGCCTCCGGCCCGCCTCATCTCTTTCCTCCCTTCCGCCCCAACACTAGGGCTAGTGGGCTCTCAGATCTGACTTTTAGTCACAGCAGCTCCCTGATTCACTAGCAGCTACTCTGTGTCTCGGAAGAAGAGATGCTCATTCAACCTTTTGGGAAAATGCCAGTAGCTGGTTGATTCTTCATGCTCTAACGAAGGATTTCTCCATCTTGGCATGATTGGCATTTGGGGCCAAATAACTCTTTGTTGTGGGGGCTGTCCCACACGTTGAAGGATATTTAGCAGTATCCCTGGCCTCTACCCACTGGAAGCCAGTGTGACAGCCAAAAAGTTTTCCAGAATCACGAAATGACCCCCCAGGGGCAAAAATCACTCCAGTTGAGAGCACTGCTCTAACTCAAAAGTTTTAAGCCCTAAACCTGCAACCTAAATATTTTCTTCCTGGCTGAAACTTGAAAAGAAAGGAAGCTCTAAACAGTGCCCTTCAGACACTGTGGATCAGTTCTCTTCCTCTCACAATACCCAGCATGTCAGCAGCCTTCATTGTAAGGGCTTGCTCCTTTTTAAAGGAGGTAGGTAGCCAAACTCAAGTGCCTTCCAATTTCCTCCTCTTGCCAGTTATAGAACGGGCATCGCACGGAAAACAGAACTGAGCATAGATGGTCCAGGTAAATGTAACACTTTTATTTTGAGGGACGGAAAATTGAGGAATAGGAGCATTATTTCTGTGTGCAGAGCCAGCAATGGGAGCCAGGAACCTCATTTGAAAGACCTACGCTCTCTTCAAACCTGAACAAAGGGAAAGTATCTCATGAGCTGGGTGGCTTTGCTGATAAAGTTTTCAAATGCATCACGTGGAAAATATCTAGGTAAACGAGGCAGTACAAGTCTGGGTCTCTGTTGTGGGGGCGGGGCAAGGATAGGTGGGCGGAGGGGATTTCCAGGACAGTGAAGCTATTCTGTGTGATATGACTACAATGGTGGATGGAGGACATTATGCATTTGTCAAAACTCGGAGAACTGTACAAGAGTGAACCTTGATGTAAACTGTGGACTCTAGCTAATAATGATATATTGATTTTGGTTCATCAATTGTAACAAACGTACCCCACCAACGTAAGACGTTAATAATAGGGGTGACTGTGTGGGGGTAGGGAGTTGCCAGTAAATGAGAACTCTCTGTACTTTCTGCTCAATTTCTCTGTAACTATAAAACTTCTCTAAAAAATAAAGTCTATTAATTGTTTCAAAAAGCATGTGTCTGGAAAAGTAGAGGTCAAAGAGGAATCCTCTCTGTAAATATTTGTAAGGTAACATACCCTTCTTGTGTTAAATAATGCAAAATCAAAATAAGAAGATTTTTTCGCCGTGCTTCTGTCCTCATCTCGTACTGTGAACAAAAAGGAAAATTTAGATGGGACGACAATGAGATATAACATTCCTTTTATAGCAATAAACCCCTGAAGGTAATGTAACCTGTCAAAACCAAGAAGCCTGACTTAAAGGCTGGAAGGCATTTTGAGGTCTCGAAGGACATATAAAGTTGTTTTCCATTGTTATTTTCTTCTTGGAGCTGCCTTCTCGATTATAAACTGAAGACATAATGAATTAAGTTAGGATTGTGCTTTACTAGTTAACCTCTTACTGCCAAGCTAATTGGCACTTTATTGCTGGTAACCACAAAGAAATGAACACACACATTCCTACATGGACCAGGTTAAGGAAGTGATGGTAAAGATAAACTCATGAGCCAGAGATCAGCTCTGACTTCACAGGTACTTACCTGCTGCTACATCTTAGGTCCACTCAGAGTCCCACCCAGTCTCTGCACAAACGTGGAGACAGTTCCAACAGACCACCCAGGGAGACTGCACAGCCCAGCGTTTAGAATATACCCTGAGAGCAGCAGAGGCCATAAAAGGGACATTCCTGCGTAATAACGTCCTTATTCAAACTGGATGAATTTGTACATTGTGCTGTGTTTACTTATCTGAGATCTCAAATTCCCCTGAAATGTATTCATAAAACACTTACTTTCAATAATACTTCCCTTATTTGAAAATAACTCACCTAACATCTTCGTCTAAGGAGAACACAGGTAAGAACTGGATAAAAGTAAAAAAGACCCCTGAGTGGCCCAGATTTCATCATACAATCTATGCACAGACACTCACGCTCGTGACACATATAAAAACTTTACAGGCATTCGTCCAAAGCTTTCTAAAATTTAACGTAATAAAATTAAAACATACGTAAAGGGGCCGGCCCTGTGGCCGAGTGGTTAAGTTCATGTGCCCGGCTTCGGTGGCCCAAGGTTTCGCCTGTCATATCCTGGGGGCCCACATAGCACAGCTGGTCAGGCCATGCTGAGGCGCTGTCCCACATGCCACAACTAGAAGGACCCACAACTAAAATATGCAACTATGTACTGGGGGGCATTTGGGGGGAAAAAGCAGAAAAAAAAAAGAAGATTGGCAATAATTATTAGCTCAGGTGCCAATCTTTAAAAGAACAAACAAACCATATGTACAGTTATTTAAAAATCAAATAGCATTATAATTTTTTTCTTTTTAAGTTGCTTTTTTTTTTTAACTTAACTTTCTTTTTGTTTATTTGTTTGTTTTTGAGGAAGACTGGCCTTGAGCTAACATCTGTTGCCAATCTTCCTGTTTTTTTTCTTCTTCTCCTCAAAGCCCCCCAGTACATAGTTGTATATTCTAGTCGTAGGTGCTTCTAGTTGTGCTGTGTGGGATGCCGCCTCAGTATGGATTGAAGAGCAGTGCTAGGTCCCTGCCCAGGATTCAAACCAGCGAACCCAGGCCACCGAAGCGGAGCGTGTGAACTTAACCACTCGGCCAGGGGACTGGCCCCTTAAGTTGCATTTTTACTGTGATAAAATATATATAGCATAAAATTTACCATTTTGACCATTTTCCAGTGTACAGTTTAGTGGCACTAAGTACATTCAAATTATTATGCAACCATCACTACCATCCATCTTCAGAACTTTTTTATCTTCCCCAACTGAAACTCTGTATTCATTAAACAATAACTCCTCACCTCTGTTCCCCTCCCCCCAATCGCTGGCAACCCCCATTCTACTCTCTGCCTCCATGAATTTGCCTATTCCAGGAACCCATATAAGTGGACTCACACAGTATTTGTCCTTTTGTGTCTGGCTTATTTCGCTCATCATAATGTCATCAAGTTTCACCCATGTCACAGTGTGTCAAAATCTCTTCCTTTTTAAGGCTGAATAATATAGTACTATAAATTTTTTTTAAAAAATGGTCTTCTGCCCCACTCCATTACTCGACCCCCCACTCACTCCTTGGAAGCAACAACCTTAATTACGTTCTCTGTTTCTGCTATTTACCTCCACGTTTCTAAATATACCACTGTTTCATGATATATGAATACTAGACATTAACTCTTCACTTTCTGTTAAGGTAGATGAGGATTAAACTGTCTTACACAATTCTCACCCACCCCTCCTCATACAGTTATATCAATATTCAGTGATGACATTATTATGATGGTATATTAATGTTCAAAAAGTACTGTGGTTACTTTTCCACTTCTGTACAAAATTATCTTTCTGAGAAGAATAATTGCCTCATTTTTTAAATTTGGCTAACTTTCTATATACCTATAGCTAATTTTCAAACACCAACACATTTGTAAAAGTCCCTCATATCACTTTCTACACTACCAAATACACCGAATAGTGTGTCAATTACACATCCCCCTCCCTCTAGGGTCTAGAGTCTTTGAGATTTCCCTGCATTGGATCCCCTAGAAATGGAGTCTTCTCCTTTACTGCTCACTCGCTTCATTTAGTAGTTCCATCCTCTTGAGTAAAGGTACACAGAGATAAATGTGGTTGAGAATTTGCACGGCCAAAAGTGTCTTGATTCTACTTTAAATTTGATAGTTTGAAAGGGCATAGCATTGCAATTCTTATTCCTTTGCATGTAATGTGTATTTTCTGCCTAGGCAGCCTTTAGCATCTTATTTTGAACTCTGGTGTTCTAAATTATACAACTTCCTTGGTGCGGGTCTTTTTCCATTCACTGTGCTGGCTGTTGTCAAGCGGGACATTCCCACGGTCCCATTCTTAGAAAATTTCTTTTATTTCTTTGATAAATCACTCCTCTACGTTTTCTTTTCCTTTTTTTAAGAACTTCTATTAATTGAATGGGGCGTATCCCAGATTAATCTTTTAGGATTCTTTTTTTTTTTTCCTATAGTGTCCCATTTCTTTGTTTCTTTTTTCTATTTTTTTGGGCAATTTCCTTCACCTTGTCTTTGAACCATTCTACAGAATTTAGTTAGACTACCGTATTTTTAATTTCCAAGAGTTTGTTCTTATTCTCTGATTGTTCCTTTTTCACATCGTTTGCTTCTTGTTTTTTGAATGCACTATTCTCTCACTTCAAAGTCATAATGAAGAGGTTCAATTACGTTCAATATTTGCTGTTTAAGGAGGCATGTAAAACACTCTAAACCTATTTTATAAAGATATCCATCCAAAACAATTCAAATAAAATGTTGATGCTTAAGGTGATAAGCTTTTACTCAGATTGCTAGAAAACACGGCAAGTAAAACAAAGTATCACTTATTCAACCAAAACTTATGTTGTTTTCTGCCATTCAAAAGGTAGTTATTGTTTTTAAAAATGAATTTGCATTTTATTTATTACACAGCTTTACACACATTTGTTGTTTTATTGATGCTGTTAGTTAAAAGTTTTGCTTTGAATTTAGTCTAAAATAAATAAAAATCAGTGTTCTCAGAAGTCCAACAGAAAAGGAGATTAAAGGAAAATTACAATCTTCAAAGCAATAAAATATGTAACATAAACACTAGTGACTTAGACTAGGAGAAAATATTTACAAGACACATCTGATAAAGGGCTGTTATCCAAAATATATGAAGAGCTCTTAAGATTCAACAATAAAAAGCGAATAATCCAATTAAAAGTGGCAAAAGACATGAACAGACACTTCACAAAAGAAAATATACAGATGACAATAAACATATGAAAAGATACTTAACATCATATGTCATCAGGATATGGCAAATTAAAACAACAAGATATCACTACACACCTGTTGGAATGGTGAAAATCCAAAACACTAACAACGTTAATTGCTAGTGAGGATGCAAAATGGTACAACCACTTTGGAAGACAGTTTGGTGATTTTTTGCAAAAGTAAACATACTCTTGCCATAGGACCCAACAGTCATGCTCCTCAGTATTTACCCAAAAGAGTTGAAAATTTATGTCTACACATCAAGCCATGAAAACACTTGGGGGAAACTTAGATGCATATTACTAGGTGAAAGAAGCCAGTCTGAAAAGGTTATATACTGTCTGATTCCAACTATATGACATTCTGGAAAAGGCAAAACTGTGAAGACAATAAAAAGATGAGTTGTGGCCAGGGGTTAGAGGAGAGGGAGGGAAGCAGAGCCAGAAGATTTTTAGGGCAGTGAAACTCTTCTGCATGATATTATAATGGTGGATACACATCATTATACATTTGTCAAATCCATAGAATGTACACCACCAAAAGTGAACTCTAATGTAAACTATAGACTTTGGGTGATAATGATGTGTCAATGAGGTTCATCCGATGTGGGATATTGATAGTGGAGGAGCTTGTGCACGAGTACGGGCAGAGGAAATATGGGAATTCTCTGTCTTTTCCACTCAACTTTGCTGCGAACCTAAAACTGCTCTAAAAAATAATGTCTAATTTTTTTAAAGTAGTGACCGATTGTTAAACAAATATGTCAGACCCGATGTATTTAAATGGAGTCACTCTTCAAAGCAGTCATGTTGGCAGGCCATGCTTTTATTCCATCACTCAAAACATTTAAAATTGTCTTCATTGGGCCAGTCCAGTGGCCAAGTGGTTAAGTCCACGTGCTCCACTTTGGTGGCCCAGGGCTTCACCACTTTGAATCCTGGGCGTGGACCTAGCACCGCTCCTCAGGCCATGCTGAGGCAGCGCCCCACATGCCACAACTAGAATATACAACTATGTACTGGGGGGCTTTGGGGAGAAGGAGAAGTAGAAAAAGAAAGATCAGCAACAGATACTAGCTCAGGGCCAATCTTTGAGAAAAAAATTGTCTTCAGTGTAGATTAATAACCACAGTCTTCCTCCAGGCCACATTTACAAAAATAGTATGTGGCCACTGTAGAAAACTAGGACAATGCACAGAGACATAAGAAAAAAACGAAACATTTTGGTCACATTCCTTCCGTCTTCTTACTAAATAAGCTTCCCATGTGTTTTGATAACCTGTGTTCTTTTTCTTAAAAACACTTTGTAAGTATTTTTCCAAGTAATTAAAAGTTTTTTAAAACATAACTTCATTAATTAATGACCGCAGATAATGTACAAAAACTTCATCAACTCTCTGTTTTTGGATAGTCCTGTTATTTGAAGTTATGCCTCATCCAATTTAAGAACACACTTTATTAGCAGATATGACTATTTCTAAAATCGAAATTCATCCTCACGGACAGATCTGACAACATCAGGAGAGCTTTAAAATGTATAACAGCCCATTCTGAAAAAATGACACAGGGTACATTTCTCCCTCTGTCTTTGATGACACCCCTTTAGTTAGGGAGGGTTACCACGCCAGAAAGCGAATTACCAAGAAGAAATAAAGATCGAGAAGGCAATTACAGTAATCTTCTTTGCTATTTCGTATTTGTTATTATGAACATATAATTCATATAGAAGAGTGTATAAAACATCCATTCATTTTTAATAATAATAATAATAAAAACAAACACCACCCTGGGAAAGACCCCAAGCACCTTCAGTATCTTCAAAATTCCCTCACATGCTCCTCTCAGAGGTTTCTCTCCCTCCCACCAGAAGGAACTGCCATTCTCACTTTTATACTAATCATTCCCTTTTTCTTATGGTTTTACCAACTGTGTATGCCTCCTTTAAAACATATTGTTTAGTTTTCACATTTTTGAATTCTATATTAATAGAATATGCTTTATTTTTTGTAACTACTTTTGTTCCACACTGTGTAATTTCCCCAACAAAAGTTCACATCAGAGCAAAGGCTTCCATATGATCCAGCTGTTCCATACAATCTCTACTTTAATCATCTGCTTCCACTGCTTTCTAGTCCGTGGGCATAATTTCACAGTGTCTTACAGGCCGCTCTCGAATGTCTTGCAAAGTAACTCTTCTCTTTCCCAGAAGATGGAAGTATCATTAAATATTTCTTTAAGTCGCCCAGAGTACCTGCCATGGTGCCAAGTGCTAAGTAGAGACTGATATATCTTGATAGGTTCACTAGATAGTTGTTTTTTTTCAAACTGCAGGTCGTGAAATCAACTTAGGTTACAAGCAGTACAGTTTAATGCAGTAGAATTATCACAAAATGCGTAACAGGTAAGAAGGTTTAGTATTGCTTCGTGAAATTTAGTTGCATTTGCGTGTGTGTGTGTGTGTGTGTGTGTGTGTGTACTGGATCTCAGTCTAAGATGTCTTACAAGTTGGTGACAATAACAAAGTTTGAAAGCTACTATACAAAATGACATTATCCTGATGTCTGACACTGGCAGTTTTCACTCATCTTTCTGGAGATGTTGACAACAGCAACTCTTGGAGAAGACTGAAGTCTTTCTGATTACCAAAATTAGCAATGTAGTCAGTTTCTCCCTGTTCTAACTTGATTTGCCTCGCCTATAGTGCCATCTAGTGTATTAGGAGGAGGAAGCACGTCATGAATTCAGGTAGTTCCAAATGATCATTTGCATAATAATGACGACAATCATCACAAAACTCCATCCAAATCAAGTTTGCAAAATAAAAATATAACCGCATATTAAACAAGCAGTAATGAAATTTATGGGATATGTTTCTAAACGTACAAATTCTCAAACTCATGCTTGGGATTTTGACTCGGAATATTAGGAGGCTAGAAGGTACCTGGAGATCACTGCATCTCAGGAATCTGAGATCCAGAAGAATTAAGAGATTTGCTCAAAAGTCTGCAAAGAGTCGGGAGCAGAAGCCAGGTCTCCTGGCTCCCAGGCCAATGCTCGTCCCACTCCTCCCCTGATTTGACCCCTCCTCGTCAATCTCCACCCCCACCCCCCACACATTCACTCCAGGCCAGAGAAGCTCCTCTTGTAATTTGCCAAAACTGTGCGCCAAATCTGCCAAATCTAACAACTGTGGTTCCCAGCCAGTCTTCCTTAGCCGACCTCACATAGTAACAAGTGAGTGGTGTCTCTTATGATCCCTCAAACCTAATATCCCACAGTTTTAGTGGCCATTTCAAAGCAATTACTGGCTAGACCTCCTTCAAGAATTTACTCACCCTGCTGCAGCAGGAGTGGTGTGTCTCATAGGAGATTATGCTTTTTAATTTCTGAATAGTCACAGACCTGCTGTAAATGAAGCTAATCCATCTCATTGGTACATAAAGTTCTTTGAGAACAAAAGGATTTGAATTAAAGAGCTATGAAAGCCATGTACATTCTCAGAGGGACAGCACTGGACACTGACTGGTGCCATTCCCAACTGGGCAGTGCTTTGCAAACTGTGGGGTGCTGTGCCAATATCAGGGGCAGTGTTTGGTGGTGCCCAACAGCTGTTAGTTGCTTTGATCTTGTATTTCAGAGTCTCTCCATCCTTCACTCTGGAAACATGTGCTTCTTCCTAATCTAAACATGCACTGATGCAAATATTCTCTCATGACTAGGATACTGAAGAAAAATAACCAAGGGGTGTTTTGCTTATGTTCCTCAGTACCACGCACACTACACTGGGTTTGACTGATAGTTCTGAATTTCCTAAAGATGAGGGTCTGGGTAAATCCAGAAAACTCATTAGAGAAATAGAAAAAGATCTTGGGAGAGATGTCTTAAAAAGGGGAGGGAGGGCCGGCCCTGTGGCTGAGTAGTTAAGTTCGTGCGCTCTGCTTCAGCAGCCCAGGGTTTCGCCAGCTCAAATCCTGGGTGCGGACATGGCACTGCTTATCAAGCCATGCTGAGGCGGCATCCCACGTACCACAACTAGAAGGACCCACAACGAAAAATACACAACTATGTACCAGGGGGCTTTGGGAGAAAAAGGAAAAATAAAAAATCTTTAAAAACAAAAAAAGGGGAGGGGAGGAGGAAGAGAGGGCTGGGGAGGATGGGGGAGGTGACAGTTAATGGATCCAGAGTTTCTTTTGGGGGTAATGAAAATGTTCTAAATTTATCAAGGTGATGGTTGCAGAACTCTGCAAATATATTAAGAGCCATTGAATTTTAAATGCACATTTGAAATTGGTGAGTTGCATGGTATGCAAATTATATCTCAATAAGTCTGTTTTAAAATGCAAAACATGGGGAAAGGTAGAGAAAAGAAGGCTAAAATGAATGTAAACAATTTGCGTAATTTTTTTTGACCTGATATGTAAAATAAATGGTCTGACTGAAAATAGAAATAATTCCACGCAATATTTTGATTATTTAAACCGGAAATGGTGTGGGGGAAAGAGCTGCATATCATCCACAGCACGGTGAAGCCTGTTCACCATCCTGATAGCAGAGCCTGGTCACGTCTTGGGATGTGGCAATGACGCTTCTTTACTTGCTCTATTGGATCAGCTATAACAAGCTTGGTGAGTCAATGTGACTACAGGATAGACTCGCCAGACAGAAAAGAAAACACAAAACTATCTAGGTAGACATTTATTTCCCTTTATATTTTTTCTTTTTGGTTTTATCATAATTTGCAAATGCACATAAAAGTTGAAGAAATCACCTTAAGTTTTGTTAATATTTCTTCAGGTCATTTGGACAAAAATAAGCTTCTTTCGATGAGAATCTCAATTTTTTTTTTTCTTGAAGAAGATTAGCCCTGAGCTAACATCTACTGCCCATCCTCCTCTTTTTGCTGAGGATGGCTGGCCCTGAGCTACCATCCGTGCCCATCTTCCTCTACTTTATATGTGAGACGCCTACCACAGCATGGCTTGACAAGCAGTGCCATGTCCACACCTGGGAGCCAAACCAGTGAACCCAGGCCACTGAAGCAGAATGTGCAAACTTAACTGCTGCACTGCCTCTCAAATTTTTTAAATGCAGAAATTTTTAAAATTTTATCCAGATATTATCAAGAGTTGGCAAGGTGTGAAAGAATATGCACTCAGGGGGCTGGCCCCGTGGCTGAGTGGTTAAGTTCGCGTGCTCTGCTGCAGGCGGCCCAGTGTTTCATTGGTTCGAATCCTGGGCGCGGACATGGCACTGCTCATCAGACCACGCTGAGGCAGCGTCTCACATGCCACAACTAGAAGGACCCACAACGAAGAATATACAACTATGTACCGGGGTGCTTTGGGGAGAAAAAGGAAAAAATAAAATCTTTAAAAAAAAAAAAAGAATATGCACTCAGATCTAATTTGTGGAAACGTAAATTAATACAACCCTTTTATAGAGCAAATTGACAAAATTTATCAAAATGAAAAATGCACATACCCACTGACCCAGCAATTTCACTCCTGGCCATTTATACTACAGAAGATCAATTACACTATATTATAGAAATACTCCACATATGCATAATGATTAATGTTCAATGATGTTTAACACAGAATTATTTGTAGTCGCAAAAAATTAGATATAATCTAAATGTCCATTAGTGGTTAAATAAATCATGGTACAGCCTTACTATGGAGCACTATGCACCAATAAAAAGAATGAGGTGTGGGGCTAGCCCAGTGGCCAAGTAGTTAAGTTCACATGCTCCACATCGGTGGCCTGGGGTTTGCTGGTTCAGATCCTGCACACAGACTTACGCACAGCTCATCAGGCCATGCTGCGGTAGGCATCCCACGTATAAAATAGAGGAAGCATCCCACATGGAAGAACTAGAATGACCTACAGCTAGGATATACAACTACGTCCTGGGGCTTTGGGGAGAAAAAAAAAAGAATGAGGTGGATGGATATGCACCAAGGAGGAAAGATTTTGAGGACATCATGTTTTCTCTCCACCCACTCACTGCGCACTCCCAAATATTATGTGAATTAGGGAAAGAAAGTTAGAATTAAAAGTAATACTTAAATTTGACAAAGAAAAACTTCACTTAGTACAAAAAGTTTAAAAGGAAACGTTTCTCTTTTTCCCCTTTAATTATTGTTAATTTCTTGTGTAATAGCTCTGGAAGGGGTTTATTAATATCTCAACATATATATGCACAAACTTTTTTAAATTTACAGAAATGGAATCATTTTGTATATATTGCTGCATATCTTGCTTTTTTTCCACTTAATAATATATCTTGAAAGTCTTGCTATATAAGCATACGCAGATCCACCTAATTCTAAAACATATTGTAAAGTGAAAAATCACAGAAATAGGGGCCAGCCCGGTGACACAGCAGTTAAGTTTGCACGTTCCGCTTCAGTGGCCAGGAGTTCGCCAGTTCGGATCCTGGGTGCGGACGTGGCACCGCTTGGCACGCCATGCTGTGGTAGGCGTCCCACGTATAAAATAGAGGAAGATGGGTACGGATGTTAGCTCAGGGCCAGTCTTCCTCTGCGAAAAGAGGAGGATTGGCAGCAGTTAGCTCAGGGCTAATCTTCCTCAAAAAAAAAAAAAAAATCACAGAAATGCACATCCACACTCTCTCACACATAGAAAAAGGAAGGAATAAAAACCTAGATATGATAGCATAGCCAGAAGGTCCTACAACTAGAATATAGAACTATCTACTGGGGGACTTTGGGGAGAAGAAGAAGAAAAAAAAAAAGATTGGCAACAGATGTTAGCTCAGGTGCCAATCTGAAAAAAAACAAAACAAAAACCTAGATATGTAGTTACCTTTGGGGAGAGGAATGGGATGGGGGGACAGCAGTTTAAGTTTTAATCCAGGCACTTCTGTATTGTTTCAATTTAATACTTTGGCAAGTGAAAAGCGAACAAACACTTTGGCTTGGGTTCAACTGTTCACAGATCAGAACATTTCCAGGCCAAGGAATTACGTCATGGCCTTGGTAGATGAGCCACTGGGACATGGGAGTTCCCTGCCCCAGCTTCAGTAGCTGTGGGGTGGAGGCAGGAGTCCCGACACTGATGCTGGCCTCAGGTGTCCTCATTCACCAGGAGGGAAAGATCCATACAAAGTCACTCAACGGCCTCTCCTCCTCCACACCTCACTTCCCACCCCCGTGTCCCCAACCCCAACCTCCTTCCTTTCACATGTGTATACACAGAGGCAGAGAAACTTAGGAGTCTGATTGTCCACTATCTGCAGGCAGGGCCTTAGTTTCACGGCTGCCCTAACAAAACTCGAGCTGGAGGATTTGTTAGAATTATTTCCCTCAAATTCCTTTCAGAATCGTGGAGAGTTGTTTAAAGAGCGAACCCCTGACCTAGTGAACTCGCTGTAGATCAGGATGAAAAGGGAGGCCAAGCTCGACTCTCGGGACGGAGGGACCTGCAGATCCTAAGCTGATCTGAGCAAGGCAGACATATTCTTCAAAGAATATAAATAACCTATCCGAGGCTTTGGCTGATAAATCAGACGTTTTCATTACATTCCAGGAAAATGGTAGCTGTCCCAACCCCAGTCAAGAGTATGTCCAGGGTTTTTGGCTGGAATCAGAAAGTCTGGCAAACAGTCCTGATCTCTACGGCAGATGCTGGCGGTTGAGGGACGCCCTTTGGTTCAGTGATTCAGAATCCCGTCTGGTAATGAGGGAGCTTCAAAAGTGGCTTTCTTACTATGCGGATTGTGAAACGGCTTGTACCTGAGGTCTCCACGTCTTGAAATAATAATGCGGCTTTTTCTTTGAGATAAGTTTGATGGAAATACAAAATTTAACAAGCATAGAAGAGAGGGATAAGAAAACACTATTTCAATACCTAGTGTTAAATATTTAAGGTGTGCTGTTACTTGAAACACAGAATGGGGTCTTATAAATCTGCTAATTAAAAGTGTACAGTTTGCTAGATCTGTAATATATTTCTACTCATGCCATTCAAATGAGCTTAGAAAATTGTCCTCCGAATTAAAAAACTAAGGATGGGCCATCAACAAATGGTCAATTTCAACCGTAAAAGATGGTGTGCCCCTGAAATGGACACAATTAGATGCTCAATTAATTTCTGTCTACCAAAGAAAGAAGCCCCAGAAATGAACATCTAACCGAAATGTCTCGTTTGTCTCTGCTTCAGTAATCTGGCTGTTTTCTTCTTCCTCCATTTCCTCTGTGGGCTATTGTGCTACAGAAACGCCTCCACTATCAGATTCAAAATTGAATCCTATGATACTGTAGCCCGAGGAAAAGGAAGCATTGAGTATCATTCCTAGTTTTAGACCCAGAAGATATTTAGGAAATGTTACTGTATATACCACATGCGACATTAGTGCTTTTAATTTCTTTTTTACGGGTACAATGGAGATTAATTTGCATGAGCTCGTTTCAATTTCTGTAATAAGATACAAATTTTGCATTAAGTTTTCCATCTCAAAAACAAACAGTTAAAAAGGACACATTTCTTCTTTCAAATGTTTTTAGTATAGTTCTATTTTACAGTCCCTGCATCTAATATTCACTTAAAAGCTTGAATATATGTTCCCAAAGGTTCTAATATGTTTTTTGTTTGTTTCCTGATTACCTCCTGCTTCTACCAGGAAACTTCCTAAGTTTCAAATGCTGTACAACTTGACAAAGCGCTAGAACTAGCCAAAGGAGTGTCTACAGACCCGGGAAAGGCATTTATTGTATTTAATACAAAGTCAGAACTGGTGAACTATGCTCAGGAACAGTGTTGCATGAAGAGGAGCATTTGTTGCTAATCCTGAGTATGAACTGGTTATAGAATTTGGGATTTCAGAGAGGTATACAGTCTACTGAAACACAGGGGAATTTCCACAGCACACCATTGTTTTTAAACACTGAACGAGATGATGGAATTATGATACTGATGTTCTTTTCAAAAGCCCACGCTCACACCAGCTACTTTCTAGTTGCAACAGAGCTGCAGGATGGAGAGATCAGACTGCCATCACGGTAAGGCACTATCACAGACGCATGGCGTACACAGTGTGAAGTTCTTAGTATCACCCAGGAGGTAAGCGAACGAGTTTAACTGAAACCCAGCGAGCCGTCAGAAGCGACTTCAGTTCACCAGGGATAGAGCAGCAGGTGAAACCTCAAGGAAGCCATCAGACAAATCTAGGAGGGGAGATGTTCTGCAGAACAATTGGCTTCTTGAACAAGTCAGTGTCATTAAAAATAAAAAGTAAAATAAAATAAAAATAGAGAAGGTAGGGTGTCGGGGAAGCTGTGCTAATTCAAAGAGACTTAAGGGATACAACAAGCAGATACAATGCGTGATCCTGGATTGGACCCTGCTTAGAGCCTCGTCGGTTAAAGAACAGGATTTATGTAACTTCATCCTGGTAAAACACACATGTACATGCACGTATGTGTATATACACACAGAGGAAAGGATCTGAAAGGATATATGGATACGTAGATACACACTAAGGTTAACACCTTAGTGGGTTGTGGGAATGTAACGTTTTTATTTTATTTACTCTATTTGTTACCTATCATTCCTTTAAACTTGATTTTGTGATTATGCAAGTAATCATGCGATATTAGAACTGCCAATTTATATATTGAGCATATTGAAAACAATAATAACTGTCAGGAATTCTTAGATCTAATAAATTCTAAGACTTGAGGTATCTTTGTAACCTATGATGAGAGGGAAAATATAGACTACTCAATAAAAAATTTTAAGACAAGTGGAAAAATTTGAGGGAAAAGTTGAACAATTCCTCATAATGTATACCTATAGAACTGTTCAAAAGATCAAAAAATTTAAATAAAGGAAGAGCAACCGCTAGACTTTCCTGATTTAGGCAAAAGGTCAGGCCAGGTGCATTCCCCTAGATGTGGCGCTAATCTAATCAGATCTAATCTAATCAAGCGAGGTGTAATAATGCTGACATTTTAAGTTGAGACTATTAAGTTGATATTTTTAGCAGTAATAATAGTAATAATAAAATTAAGTCCTCCTAGGATAAGAGCAAGGGCCCTCGAGAATTCTTGGGGTGCCTTGGGCTAATCTGACTCAGGCCCTACTGCTGAAGTTCAGGTGATCAGAGCAAACACCCATTCATTCATTCAAGAAGAATTTATTTGATGCCTATGTCAGACACCGCTTTGGGGACAAACAAGATGCAGGGACTATTATGCCCCCATAGGGCTGAGCTGTTTGACTCTACACAAATCCATTTCTCTCTCTAGGCCTCAATTCCTCAACCTCTTCAGAGGGGTGTGCTTACACTGGACCTAAACTACTTAGATTCAAATTCCAGCTTCACCTCTTCCTGTTACGTGACCAAGTGCAAGTTAATTGGATTTCCCTAAACTTCCGTTTCCTCATCTGTAAAATGGGGGCAATACAACTCATTTCGTTGGTCGACAGCAGGCACACGGCGCTAGGTCCCTGCTGATCGATTCCCGCAGACTCTCGGGACTGGAGCAGGGCAGGGTGACCCACGGACCACCGACTGGAGTTAATCTAATCAGCGAGTGGCTCGCAGCCACCGCAGGGGGGCGGGGAGGTGCACAGGATGTAGGGGGTGGGGGAGGGAGGAGTGCTTATAAGGCCAGGCTCCGGCGCTGGAGCTTCATTCCATCTTGGACTGCTCGCAGGAGAGGTCGTTGCACCCCGTGGCCTGCACGCCGAGGACCAGAAGCGGGCTCCCGGCGTGCCCAGTCGCGTGCCCCCATTCCCGCCCGCGAGGGGCCAGAGGCACCTGGGTCTCCACCGGGACGCACGGGGCCACGACGCGAGCCAGCCCGGGCGATGGCGGCGGGGTCGGTGCGTCAGGTGGTGGCGGAGCTGCAGGCGCGCCTGGCCACCAGCCCCGACCCGGAGCGGTTGCGGAGAGACCTGAAGAGACTCTCCGCCATGCCTATCTCCGTAGCCATTCTCGCCGACACCGGGGTCGGCAAGACAGTCAATCGCCTGTGCAAACTCGAGCAGGTCGGAAGCCTTGCCAGGGACTTGGTGGCCCAGTGGAAGAAGCTGGTTCCTGTGGCAGGAAACGCTGAGCCCAATGAAAGGGTCTTGGAGAAGAGCGGTCCCCGAAAGCGCCCCAGGGACGCCCTTCAGAAGGAGGCGGAAATGCCAGGAGACCACCAAGCACACGGCAAAGCCTCCAGCGGCCCATCGGACGGCTCTGAGCACAGACGGAGAAAACACAGAAACCCCCCAGAGCTCGAGAGGCCCCACCAAGAGTCCCACAGTCGTGAGAGGGCAGAGGAGACAAAGAAGTGCCACAGAGTTTCTCCAGTTTATTCTTCGGAGCAGGAATTTTCTGGTTATGGCCAGTCTCCTCCATCGGCTGCCGGTCCTCATCAGACGTCCAGGGACCATCGCGGACGCCCGGCCGAGGGCCACATTGCACGCCAGAGGCCTGGAGAAGGCCACTCTGATGCCTCTCAGGACAGACGGCGACTCAGCCAAGAACGGCACCCGGGTGCACCCCAGGGGGAAGCGGCTGTGAGTCAAAGCAAGGGGCACCAATCTTCCCACCAGGACAAACGCCCAGTGGGTGCCAAGGGACAGAAGTCCTCGGCTTTGATCAGTCGGAAATCACAGCAGGCCTTCCCCAGAGAGGACAGCCCAAGGCCTCTCTTCCGGGAGAGCGCAAAGGAGAAGCCGCCCTCTAGTGGCCTCGAGAAAGAGAAGGGGAGAGAGGGCCGCCGTGTCCGGAAGTTCTCACCCGCCTCCGAGGTGGCTTCAGACCACCACCTCAAAAAGCGAAAGCGCGGGGACTCAGAGAAACCCAAATCGGACCAAAACAAGCCAAGTCTAGACACCTTAGACGTGGGAAAGGGGCCAGGAGGCCTGTTGCCCAAGGTAAAAGAGAAAGTTTCTAGCAACCTAAAGACTCAAGATGGGAAAGTCAAAACGCCTCATTTGGATAGAAAGCCGGTGGGCTCCCCCCCTGAAGTTGAGGAGGCAGATATGGATGATGAATTCCAGCCGCCCACCGGGTCTTTTGAGTCATACCTCAACTACGATCAGCCCCCAAAGAAAAAGAAAAAGACTATGAAAACTTCAGCCACTGGTCTTAAAGAAAAGGGACCTGAAAAGAAGGATTCTAAAAGCACTAGTGAAAACTTGAACTCAGTTCAGGAATTACCTAAGGTGAATGAAAACTCAGAGAAGCTGCAGCCGCCTGGAGCTGACGGGGCAGAGCTGAAGAAGGTCCCCACTGATGCGTTTCCAGTGTTGCCAGACCTCCCATTGCCCAGCATCCAGGCCAGTTGCCGTGCGCTTCCTGCCTTTGAATGGATGCCCTCCTTCCAGCCAAAGCCAAAAGCACTGTCTTCCCCCAAGGAAGAGGAAGAAGCCGGTTTTACTGGCCGCAGAACGAATTCCAAGATGCAGGTGTTTTCTGGTTTCAAGTGTGCATCTCTCGCCAAAATGATGACCTTGCGCCAGCAGTGCATCCGGGTACTCAAAAACAACCTCGACTCAATCTTTGAAGTGGGAGGAGTCCCGTATTCCGTTCTTGAACCCGTTTTGGAGAGTTGTACCCCTGATCAGCTGTATCGCATAGAGAAATACAATCACGTACTAGTTGAAGAAACAGATGAATTATGGAAAATTCATTGTCGCCAAACCTTCAAGAAAGAAAGGCAGGAAGAGCATGAGTCCTGGCGGGAGATGTACCTGCGGCTTCAGGATGCCAGAGAGCAGCGGCTACGAGAACTGACAGTGAACATCCGGTCTGCACAGGCTGATATGCCCAAAGGCCGACAAACAAAGATGGTCCTTTTCAACTCTGTGGCCAAGCCGCCTTCTGGCGTTCCAAGGAGGCAGAAGTTTGGAACAGGAGGAGCAGCTGTCTGGGAAAAAGCCTTGATCAAGCCAGCCCCAGACACCACAGGAAGCAGCCCTGCGCCCTCCCGCAGTGCCAGCAGCAACAGCATTAACCTCATCTCTGAGAAGCTGGGCTCTGACTGCCCAGGCACCACCAGTGCCCAGCTGGTGCAGGTGGTCAGCAGCAGGAAACCTGGGAAGAAAATTGCCCCATTGATGGCCAAGACAATCAAAGATTTCAAGAAGAGATTCTCCCGACGATAAACTGAGGCCTTGCCTTGGAGATGGAATTTGAGGGGAGGAATACAAGGGCAGTGGTGGGACTTCCAAAGGAGACCAGCGTCTTTTGCTTTGTGGAAACGTTTGGACTCTGACTCCTGTAGTTTTCAGGTGTCACACTTGCAAACCCACATGCCACAGGCACTGCCTCCCCGCTGGGAGAACACTTTGGAATTCTAAAGATGGGAAGCTTCAGTCTCACTGAGGATTTTAGGATCAGTTATACTTTTGTTGTTTATTAGCCTCTTTGTAAACAGTAAGACATAGTTAATTAATAAGTATTATCCCCTGATTGTGTTTATCTTAATAAATAAATAAATGAAAGTACTTGACATGGTTTTTTTTTTTAAATCTCAGAGTAGATAAGACCTTCTTAGACACAAACCTAGAACTCATTAAGTATAAAAACTGATACATTTGACTATGTAAAAATAGTCAAAAACAAGGTCAAAAGATAAGGTGGGAAAGATATTTACAACTCACTTAACATTCAAGAAGACAATACCCTGTATATATAATGAGTGTCCACAAGTCAATGAAAAAACAGACTAACAATTTACTAGAAAAATGGGCCAAATATGGGAAAAGATGTTTCACAGAAAAAAAAAACCCACAAATGACTCCTAAATATATGAAATATTCAGTCTTATGCAAATAATAAACACAATGTGACAAATTTTCATCTATTAGGTGAGTAAAGTTCAAAAGAGTAATAGCCTGCTGTGTTGGAGCAGATTCTCATGCATTACTAATAGATGTATAAATTGATACAACTTCTATGGAAGTTAATAGGCAAAATGTTAAATGTATATATTCTTTGGTACAGCAATATCACTTTTAGGATGAAAGGCTGACTATATAAATGGATAATGGCCAGACCCACATAAGCTCAGGAAGCCAAGCCACAAACTCTGCAGCAACCATCCCAGAAAACCAAACCACAAACTCTACAGCAATTAGTCCAGGAAACTAAAACACAGCCTCTGGGTCAGTTGGCCCAGAATTGTCAGGATTTGGTCAACAAATGCCAGCCTCCCTATTTTTGCCCTTCGCTTCCAAGTCAGGACTAACCAGAGAAAGCCAAATATGCTCTCCAAATCAATCACATAAAATGCCCTGCTTCTCTTAGCTGGCCTCCAGCTTCCCGAGTCAACAATCTCCAATCAGAAAATGCCTGGAGCCCTCCCTTATTTTCATTATAAAGGTTTCCCACGCCCAGGCCTGCCTTTGATTTCCTGCCAATGCAAGTGATGGCAGCTGACTCCTTTGCTACAGCAAGCTCTAGATAGATAGCCTCTGTTTGTTCTCATTTGGGTGGTTTTCATTTAGTTTCATCACAAGAATTTTATTCTACAGATACAGTGTCAAATATACACACATACAAACTCTTTGATATAGTAATTTCACTTATAGCATTTTATCCTGCAGATATACGTGCGTGCATGCATGTGTGTATAGTCATCAATGCACAGACATGACCGTGGCATTTGAAGCCACTTTTTCCCAAGAACATTCACCTGCTTATAAGAGGCTAAGATGCTGAATAGTGTGTTTGACAACCTCAAGGTGCTACAGGTGCAAAAGTTAGAATCTAGGACCCAGCAAGATAGGGGATGCTGGTAAAACCTGTGAAATGCTTGATCCTAGGAATAAGGACAAAGGACAAGTTAAGCTACCCAAGCTCAGTGTCCCATTCTCCATGTGGTCCAAAGAAATCTCAGTTCCTGAAATTGGATTGAGATGTTTCTGGGTCACTAGCACCTCCCGCCAGGCACGAGGCAGAAACAAGCCTAAATCACCTCTAGAGGAAGATAACATCATCCTTCATCTCAAATTATTTCTAAAAACCAATCATCAACTACGCTGTCCCACACAGTCTAAAATAAGAACAACATAAATGAGAAACATCAGGCATAACAGACAATTGAAACAGATCCTGGGACTCAAGATATTAGAACTACTAGACACAGACTTTAGAAAAACTATTTTAACCAATTCCATTTACTATATGTAAAAATCAAATAGGAACAAATTAGTGAAAGATGTTTAAGACTCCTTTTGTGGGCTGAAATTTTTCCCCCTCCCCAAATTCATACATTGAAGTCCTAATCCTGAATACCTCAGAATGTGACTGTATTTGAAGATAGCACCTTTAGGAGGTGATTAACGTAAAATGAGGCCGTTAGGGTGGGCCCTATTCCAATCTGACTGGTGTCCTTATAAGATGAGGAAATTTGGACATGCAAAGAGATGCCAGGGCTGCTCTCCAATATAGGAAAGACCATGTGAGGACACAGCTAGAAGGTAGCCGTTTGCAAGCCAAGGAGAGAGGCCTCAGGAGAAACCAAACCTGCCAATACTTTGATCTTGGACTTCTAGTCTCCAAAACTGTGAGAAAATAAATTTCTGGTTTTTAAGCCATCCAGTCTGTGATATTTTGCTATGGCAGTCCTAGAAAACTAATACAACCTCTATGCTAAAAATTGCAAAGTATGGCTAAGAGAAATTAAAGAAAGTAAATGTTTATGGATTGGAAAAATAAATATTGTTAAGATATTAATTCTCCTGAAAATTGATCTATAGATTCAATGCAATCTCATGAAAAGCTCAGCAGGCCTTTTTGGATAAACTGAAAATCTGATTCTAAAATCTATGTGGAAATTTAGAATACTCAAGACACCATTGAAAAAGAGCTAAGTCAGAGGATTTTATACTACTAGTTTTCAAGGCTTAATATAAAGCCACAATAATTAACATAGTTTGATATTGGCATGGGGATAAATAAAGCTATCAATGGAACAGAACAGAAAATTCAGATATAGACTTAGAAATATGTGGTAATTTGATTTTTTACAAAGTTGCCTATGTAATTGGAAATTTTTTTAAAAAGGTGCTAGAGCAACTGAATAATCAACTAGGAAAAAAACCTGTAAATTAACCCCTTCTCACATCAAACACACAACTTAATTGAAGATAACAATCCTAAATTTCTATATACCTAATAACATGGCATCAAAACAAATAAAGCAAAAATTGACAAAATCAAAAGGAGAAATAGGCAAAAAATACAGTCACAATGAGAGATTTTTACATGGTTCCTCAGTAATTGATAGAACAAGATAAAAAAAAACTCTAGGATATAAAAGATTTGAACAACACAATTAACAAACTTAACCATTCACTGAGCCATAAAACAATTCTCAACAAATGTCAAAGGATTGAAATCATTCAGAATATTGTTGTACGAACACAATGCAATTAAACTAGAAAACAATGTCAAAAAGACATCAGCAGACATCCTGTATGCAAATAATACACTTCTAAATACTTATGGGTTAGAGTAAAATCCCAGCAGAAATTAGAAAATATTCAGAATTGAATGAAAATGAAAATGATACATATTAAAACATGTGCGAAGCAGGCAAAGTAGTGATTAGAGGGGAACTTAAATCCTTAAATGCATCTGTTAGAAGAGAAAAAAGGAAAATATTGATGAATTAAACAACCATCTTAAGAAATTAGAAAAAAGAATAATAAAATAAACCCAAGAAAAGCAGAAGAAAATAATTTTAAGAATGTAAAAGTAGTGAAATAGAAACCAAACTTACAGTAGACAGGATCAGCAAAACAAAAGTTGGTTCTTTGAAAGAATAACAAAATTGATAAACCTTTGGTGAGACTGATGAAGGAAAAAAAGGAGAGAAGGCACAAATAACCAATGTCAAGAATAAAAAGGGAAGATGGTTACAGATCCTGTATATATTTATATAAAAATAACAGGATATTACGAACAATTATGCTAATAAATGTGAAAATGTAGAGGAGGGGGACAAATTCCAAGAGAAAACACAATATACCAAAACGACACCGAAAAGAAATTTAAAAGTATCAATAGTCTTGTTGAAAAGAATTTGAATCTTTAAAAAAATAAAACCAAAACCAACTTTCCATGGGAAATCCATCCTCAGATTTTTTAAGGCAAATTCTACCAAACATTCAAGGAAAACACAATGCCAATCTTCATAATTTTTTCTACAGAATAGAAAAAGAAGGTACATTTCCTAATTCATTTTATGAGGACAGCATATCTCTCATACCAAAACCTGACAAGCTCATCCCAAAGAGGAAAATAATAGGCTAATCTCACTCATTAATATAGATGTAAAAATCCTCAGCAAAATATTACCAAATTGAATCAGCAATATGTAATATCCAACATCAGTGTATCCCAGGAATAAGGCAAGTTTGTTTTAATATTAGCGAATCAAGCAATTTAGTTAATGTACCACATTCCAAAATAAAGAAATCATATGATCACTTCAATAAATGTAGGAGAGTGATAAAACTCAACATCCTTTCCTTGATTAAAAAAACAAAAAACGAAAAACTCTGGGCAGACGAGGAATAGGAGAATTGCTTTAACTTGACAAAAATATATCCACCAAAAAACCTACAGTAAACATCATACTGGAGGGTGAAATGTTAAAAGCTTTCCCTTTGAGATTGGGAAAAAGACGATCATGCCTCTCATCCCCACTTCTATTCAATATCCTATTGGAGATCCTAACCAGTAACTCAGGCAAGAAAAAAAATAAATGGCATAAGAATTGAAAAGAAAGAATTAACTCTGTCATTATTCATGGATAAGATGATTGTGTATGTAAAGAAAGCAAAAGAATCCACAAATAATTATTAAAATGAATAAACAAATTTAGTTATGTTGCTCAAATAAGATCAATATACAAAAACCAATTGTATTTCTACATATCAGTAATAAACACAAAATGAAGCTTAAAAAAAAAGAAACCATTTACAGTGATGTGAAAACATAATGGCATCAAGAGACTGAAACTATGACTAATAAAAGAAGGACAAAATCTTTATGCGGAAAAATCTAAATTGCTACTAAAAAATATTAAAGAAGTCAAAATAAAAAGGGATACTATATACATTGATTGGAAGACTCATTGTTTTTAAATTGTCAATTTTCCTCAAATTTATCTTCAGATTCAATGCCATCCCAATCAAAATCCAGCAATCTTTGTGGAATTTGACAAGTTGATTCTAAAATATGTAAATACATGTTGTCAATAATAGGGACCATTTGACGAAAAGAAACAAGTAGAAGTCTTTGCTTTAATGGATCTCAAGACTTATTATACAACCACAGTTATTAAGACAGTGCAGTATTGTCATAGGACATAGACAAATAGACCAGTGGAACAGACTTGAGAGCCCAGAAACAATTCTGCATACACATGGACAGTGTGCGAAAGGACATCTTTTCAATAAATGTTTTTGGAAAAATTGTATGTCCTACCTCATCCCTTACACAAACATACACGTGCCCACACCCATGCACAAATCAGTTTCACACAGATTGTAAATCTAAATGTGAAAACAACACAATAAGATTTTTAGAAGATAATATAAGAGAGTATCTTCATGAGTTTAGAATAGGGAAAGACTTTCTGAGGGCACAAAACAAATTAACTGTAAAGGAAAAAATAAATAAAGTGACCTTTATTAAAATTATGCATTTGTGGGGGCCGGCTCTGTGGCCGAGTGGTTAAGTTCGCGTGCTCCGCTGCGGTGGCCCAGGGTTCGGATCCTGGGCGCGGACATGGCACTGCTCGTCAGGCCACGTTGAGGCAGTGTCCCACATCCCACAACTAGAAGGACCTGCAACTACGATATACAACTATGTACCTGGGGCGGGGGGGGGGGGGGTTGGGGAGATAAAGCAGAAACAAAAAAGATTGGCAACAGTTGTTAGCCCAGGTGCCAATCTTAAAAAAAAAAAAATCACTATGGCCTCAAATGAAGAATATCTGAAAAAAAAAATTATGAATTTGTGTTCAAAAAGATGCCATAAAGAGAGAGAAAAGACCTAGCACAGATTGGGAGAACTTATTCGTATGTTGCAAATATCAACACTTAAAAGGGCTAGTATGCAAATAGTGAACTCCAACAAATCAATAAAAAAGATAAACTAACCCAATAGAAAAATGGACAAGAGAAATAGACGCTTTGCAAAATGAGATCCCCAAATGGCTAATAAACAAACAAAAAGGTACTTGACCTTGTTTGTAATCAAGGAAATACAATATTAAAGATACTGATTGACAATACCAAGTGTTGATGAGGATGTGGCCCAGGGAGAACCCTCACGCACAGCAAGGGCGATATAAACTGATATGTCCGCTGTAGGAAATTGTTTCGCATTACCTACTAAAGTTGACTTATGGCTATTCTCTGTCCCAGCAATTCCACTCCTTGGGTCTGTATGTTTACTTGTTAGCTGTCTTCCCTACTAGAATGTAAGCACCATGAAGGCAGAAGCAGTGTCATTTTTCACCACTATATCTCCAGTACTTACTGTACCTAACTCAGGCACTCCATAAATATTTGTTGAATGAAAGTGTATGGAAAGACTTTCAAGACATGTAATAAAGTGAGAGGCGAAATACAGAATGGAGAAAATGATCTTTTCTGTTAGAAAATATATACATAAATATATATGCAGTTAGGACATGTAAATATATTTCTAAATAGATATACAAGAAATACTGATGATAGTTTCTCATAGGGTGAGAAACTGGAGATGGGCAGGGTGCAGAGAGTAGGGAAGAAGGCATTTACTTTTCATTGTACACCTTTCTGTTAAATACTGCTTGAATTTTTATACCATTTTTGAAGTCATTTATTAAGGTATCATTTAAATAAAATAAATACATCCATTTTATTTTATTTTATTTTATTTTATTATTTTTTCTTCTTCTTCTTTCCCCAAAGCCCCCTAGTACCGAGTTGTATATTCTAGTTGTGGGTGCCTCTGGCTGTGCTATGTGGGATGCCACCTCAGCACGGCCTGATGAGTGGTGCCGTGTCTGCACCCAGGATCCAAACCAGCAAAACCCTGGGCCACCAAAGCAGACAGTGGGAACTTAACCACTCAGCCACGAGGCTGGCCCCCATTTTATTTTATTTTATTTATTTATTTATTATTATTTTTTTTAAAGATTGGCACCTGAGCTAACAGCGTTGCCAATCTTCTTTTTTTTTTTTTCGTTCTTCTCCCCAGAGGCTCCCAGTACACAGCTGTATATTCTAGTTGTAGTTCCTTCTGGCTTTGCTCTGTGGGACACTGCTGCAGCGTGGCTTGTGCTAGGTCTATGCCTAGGATCTGAACTGGCAAAACCCTGGGCAGCTGAAGTAGAGCGCATGAACTTAACCACTCGGCCACAGGGCCAGCTCCATTTTAAGTGTCCAGTTCCATGAGTTTTGACAAACATACGCACACATCTAATCAACACTCCAATCAGGATTTAGAATGTTTCTATCACCCAAAAACGTTCTTTCTACCCCTTTGGTTGTTGGCAGAATTCAGTTCTTTTTGAATTGTAGGACTGCAGGCCTCAGATTCTTATTGGCTGTTGGCTGGAAGCTTCCTTCAGTTTCTTGTCACCTGGCTCTCTCCAGAGGGTGGTGCATTACACAGCAGCTTGCTTTGTCAAAGCCAACAAACGTGCATCCTGCTTGGAAGTTTTTGAGTTTCTTGGATCTATGGGAAAAATCTTGGCCATTATTTCTTCATATTTTTTCTCCTCCCCACCTCCACTCTGGGACATGAATCGTACGTATGTTAGACTATTTGATATTGTCCTTCAGGTCACTGAGCTTTGTTCATTTTTTCCTTCAGACTTTTTTTGTGTGCTTCAGTTTAGATAGTTTCTAGTGTGATTTCTTCAATTCACTAACCTTTTCTTCTGTGGTGTCTAATCTACTCGTTAGGCCTATCCAGTGAATTTTTCCAATGAAAATACAGTATTTTTCAACTCTATAAATTCCATTGTATTCTTCTTACATCTTCTGTTTTTCTCCTCTTTACAATCATATTTTTCTTAAATCCTTGAGCATATTTATAATAGCTATTTTTATTTTTATTCCTTGCCTGCTAATTGTTTCTTCTCTTCTATTTCTGGATCTATTTCTGTTGACTGATTTTTATCCTGGTTTTGTCACATTCTCCTGTTTCCTACTACAACAACTGGTAATTTTTTATTGGATGTCAGTCTTTGTGAATGTCTGGATTGTATTGTCTTCTTTTAAGCGTGTTGAGTTTTATTTTGGCAGATAGTCAGGTGGATATTTGCAGGTGAGTCTGATCCTATCAGGGCTTGTTCTAAGCTTTGTTGGGAAAGAGGTGTTGAAAGTGGCCTCTATCCTAGGGCCAATTTAGCTTAGTCTCAAAGCACAGCCTTCCTGAACTGTCTACTAACTGCTCTGCTGTTCCACAGGATTTCTCCATTCAGGTTGTCTGGGACTCAAATGTCTCTCAATGTGATGTGAGCACCAGTAGTTGTTAAGTTTCTAGTTCCCTGGGAATTGGTCTTTCCTCAGGTTTATACATTTTTACTCTGTGTATGCACAGCTTGGTGTTCAGCCCCAAACTCAGAATTATGGAGCAATTTGTTTGCATAGATGCCTCCTCTCTGGTCCTCTTCTCTCCCAGTTCTAACCACCTGAGTCTTCCCAAACTCTACTCTCTGTCTCATCTCAGCAAAACTGCTGTGTTCTGCATAGATACTCCCTCACATGCCAGAACCACTTACTGGTTCGAGGCAGAGGGTCTTCTCTCATGATCACATTGTCCAATGTCTGCAAACAGGTTATTCACAGATTCAGTCCAGCTCTCTAGTTGCATATAGCAACTAAAAGGTTAGTCTCGTACTAGTTATTCCATCACCCTTGAAAGCAGAAGTCTATACCAATTTTTTTCTTATTTTTATACCCATTCCCTGAATTTGTTTTTGGTTTAGATCTCCCCCCATTCTTTTTTCTTCTTCTTCTTCTCCCCAAAGCCCCCCAGTATATAGTTGTATATTCTAGTTGTGGGTCCTTCTGGCTCTGCTATGTGGGATACTGCCGCAGCATGGCTTGATGAGTGATGCCATGTCTGTGCCCAGGATCTGAACCAACAAAACCCCAGGCCGCCAAAGTGGAGCATGCGAACTTAACCACCTGGTGACGGGGCCGGCCCCATATATCAATTTTTTTAATGTTTACAAAATTTATCTGGGAGATATGTACTTTTTGTATTTAAAAATAAAACCTAACAAATGTTAGTTTTACAAAAGAAAGAAAGGATGTTTTTAACGCAAAACATCAAGTATACAAATTCACATCTGTATAGACTTATATTCTCAGTTAGTGGTTAAGAAAAACAAAAAGAAGAGAGCCCAAGAGCAGCAATGTGACAATAGCAAAGTGTTCCAGCTTGTCTGATCAGTCTCCCTCTCTTGGCCCAGGTATGGGAAAAATGTGGTTCAATAGCAGCCACAGCATTTCAAAAGATGCCCACAAGGCCACAGCAGTGGTCAGCAGTGAAGTGGTTAATCTTCCTTATGTGAGAGCAGACCAGAGCACCTAAAACAGAAGAGTTACTTAAAATTCAGCTTAGCTTTGTGGTGATTTAGAGTTTGTTTAATTAGTATTTAGAACTGCATATTGTTTATAGCTATTGGTATTTCAATAGACGCTTAAATGTTTGAACATTTAAAGTTTAATAAGCCTTAGTTCCTTGAAGAAAAACATGGATGTAATTAAATTTTCAATTACTCTGTTATTTTAGGGGCCCATGCAATTAATAAAAGCTAAGGCATTTAACAACATTCATTTAAAAACCTAATCAACCACTCATTAATTAGCTAACACTTATAACAGATATTCTTTAATATGAAATTCTCACATAGGCAAAGTCACAACTTTTGAAAAGTACATATAATGACATATGAGAATAAATAAAAGTAACATCATTTCAGGATGATTTTGTGTATAGACATGAATGTGTGCCTCAATTATGGCTTTCCAAAAACCACACTTGTGCACTGATACCAATTACTGCTTGTTTCTTTGTTTTCACTTGTGTCAAATTAAAAACACTGAAGCAGTTGCTCTTCAGAGCTTCTTTGCCCTTAGCACGTTTGAGAGGATCTTACATTCAAATTGAAAAAAAAAAGTGGCAGAGGTTTGCAGATTAGATGTAGTCTTATTTTAATTAAACACTAAATTTAAAATGGAATAGGAGAAAATTCTGCATTCCCAGATCTTTGCTATCCAAAGATCACCAGCAGCATCAGTAGTTCACGGGAGCTTACGACACACACCCCATTCCAGAACTACTGGATCAGAATTTGAATTTTCACAACATCCCAGGTGTTTAGTATATACATTAAAGACTGAGGTGCACTACAAAAGCATGACCAGTTTACTAGTCAGGAAAGAAACTTGTTAGAATCCTTGCCCTCAAGGAGCTTATAGTCTACTGGGGTAGGAGGAAGGAACTAACAAGGAAAAATTCAATTATAATTTCCTGGGATAAAGGTGGTGTGGTGATATCTACTTACTACATCAAGGAGGGGCACTTTTTATCAAGTTTGGGAAGCAGGCTTCTCAAGAAGATCAAATTCAGATCCTAAAGAACAAGAATTTAAGGGGCAGAGAAAGGGAAGCTCATCGAGAAGGCCAAGAAGGAGAGCCGAACACTAGGAAACAATAGTATCACGAAAACCAAGAGAAGAGGCATTTTCTAAGGATAATCAGCAGTCAACGCTCCCATTTATGGATATCTCAAAACCCCAGCACTATGTTGTACACAGAGTAGGCAGTAAGTAAGTGTTTACAGTATGAGTTGATGAATAAATGCATATTTATCTCAGCATTGAATAAAAACCAAGACATGAATTCAAAAGTGTCTAACTCCCATTCTTATGCTCAGCCACCAGCTCCTATCATAGCCAAAGGAATAACCAAATTTAAAACTAAATTCGAACACATAAACATATGGATAACAAATGCATAACTTGAAGTCAGCAAAAAAATAAAGTTATCTTTTAGACTTGAACCATATATTAGTTTTTTTATAGTCACTTCTCTGAAACCACTCCCTTCAGAAGCAACTAGTATGATTCTTTGTACTCCGTAGGCACTCAATAAATATCAGTAAAATAAAAAGTGTTCTTGAGACCGTTTATCTCTGCTCCCTCTCAAAACCATATTAAATGATGGTAAAGGAATAAAAATGCTATGATCTATCAAAAACAAAGACTCTAGAAGAGGAGATGACAATAGACGGATATGACAATAAAATTGACAGGTGGAAAGCAAATGGATAAATGCCAACTGACCTAGGAAAGCAAAGAAAGCCAAAAGCAAAGAACCAAAATCAAAGAAAACTGACAACACCCATAGAGAAAGTAGTCAACAAGAAGCAGATATGTATAACAGAGCCCCAGAAAGTTACAGGAACTGAGGGCACCAGGTACTTCCGGAGTCACCAGGCACTTCTAAGGGCAGAAGCAAAAAGTGAGGAACAGGCCAAACACAGTATGACAGATTCCCTCCCTCACCCCAATCAGGTGACAATCCGTCCCCAACCCTGGCAGAAGGCTGGACATTCACTCTTAGAAGAAACTCAACCAGAGAAACTTTGGACTTTAGGACACAAGGGCTTGCTGAAGGAAAGAGTAATTAAGTACTCAAATAATTAAGGAAAGAGTAATTAAGTATAATCCATACATTGAACAGTAAGGAAAAGCACTCCCCCCACCCCACCCCACTGTCTTTCCTGTTCAACTCCAAAATGGTGGCAATCAGGCTTATTTGGCCTTCATTCCATGTAGGAGGGTAAAGAAATTGAAGACCTCAGAGCAAAGACATACAGATACTGACATTTGGAGATCACCAATGAAAAGGCTCCTGGCTACCTGATCATTCTACAGAGAAACCCCTCTTTATTAGACAGTCTTTTCTAAAACACACAAATTCTAATCAGCTTTCAGACGTCTCACCCAAGCCAAGGTTCACCAGACTTTTAAGGCAAACCACCTACATGAAAGACAGAGCCCAAGGGAACTTGAGGGGAAACAGACATAATGCTAGGAGCAAAAGAAGAAAAAAAAACCCTAAAAGCAAACAGACAAAAATAAAACCACCTTAGGGAGATGAAAGCAGCCATGGCATTTTGCAAGAACAGGATGCTGTGAAAAAGGAATGTGGAGACAATGAGAAAGGACCTGGAAATAAAAATATGACAGTAGAAATTGAAAATTCAATAAAATGGGTTAAAAAGTTGAGGAGATCTCTGGATAAGGAAAATAAGAAGATTAAATTATGTAAAATAGAAAACAAAATAATACAATTAGAGGCTCCATTTGGAAGTCAAAAGTCCAATGAATAGAACTTCCAGAAAAAAAAGAAAAGAAAAAATACAAAAAAAAAGAGACAAAATTATCTAAAGAAATAATGCAAGAGTATTTTACAGAATTGAGGGTATGAATTTCCTGATCTAAATGGCTCATAACTGTATACCAGCAGTTGAATGAAAAACACTCAATATCTTCATGAAAATTCAGAACCCAGGGATGTTAAAGAGAAAATTTGCTAAAAACTTTCAGAGAAAAAGAGAAAAAATGGCATTAGCCTGTCACAGTCACATTGGAAGCTAAAAGATAATGGAGCAATGCCTTCTCAACTGAGATGAAATCAATTCCAACCTAGAATATTAATCCCAAACTATCAACAAGTTGAGAGAAGAGAGAGTTGTATATATACATTGTTTCAAAAACTTTACCTCCCATGTACCTTTTTTCAGGTAGCTATCAGTTGATGTGTTTCACTAAAACGGGGATATAGGACAAGAACCAGAAAGACACGGGATCAAGGAAACAGGGTTTCTGATACACGGAAGAGGGGAAGAAGGGATTTCCCAGGAAGACAGCTGCATAGCAAGCCCAGAGAGCAAACAGTCCACACAGCAGGAAGAAGAAAGAGGTCCAGAAAGGAGGTCTTTAAGAAAAAAAAAAAAAATGGAACTGAGAAATTTCCTGGTGTGCTTCACCATATGGAGAGGAGTTTTATAGTCCTGTCAGAAAGTTTAGAAAGGAAGTGGTGTCAAATATATAGAAAACTAAGCGAAAGAAGGCATTAGTAAGATAGGACTGAGTCCTGTCCCAAAAGTTAAATAAGAAATAAAATATAACCATAGTCTGCCATATGGCTCAGCTGTGAATAATATTTACATGGTCAGATTTATATAAATGCTGAATATTTATTTAACCAAATATTATGATAGAAGTATCTTGGGGGAATGAAAGAATGGAAGTATGAGCTGACGGCAGAAGAAGGGGAAGGAGTGAGATAGGTAGAAGAAAGCCAAATGCTCATTTTCCATAGAAGTGAGTAGATTACATCTGAAAATGAAAAATCAAAATTCAAAAGTATAAACTTGTTATTTTGAAGAAGCTGCTAAAAGAGATGAAAGTGATTGCTCCTGGGGGGCAGTACTTGAGGACAGAGTGAGGTGAAGCAGGAGATTTTTTTTTATTCATTTTGTAGAACCATTGAAATTTTTAAACTAGGGGCCGGCCCTGTGGCACAGCAGTTAAGTGTGCATGTTCACTTTGGTGGCCTGGGGATCGGCAGTTCAGATCCCAGGTGCGGACATGGCACCACTTGGCAAGCCATGCTGTGGCAGGCATCCCACATATAAAGTAGAGGAAGATGGGCACAGATGTTAGCTCAGGGCCAGTCTTCTTCAGCAAAAAGAGGAGGATTGGCAGCAGATGTTAGCTCAGGGCTAATCTTCCTCAAAAAAAAAGAAAAAATTTAAACTATGTGCTGATATTACTGTGTTAAAAATAAAAGTCAATTTGAAAAACTAAATAATTAATTTGAAACAATAACAATCAACCAACTAAAAAGGAAGCCTTCTGGAAATCCTAATACAGTAGATGATGTAGATGGTCAAAATTCCTTGTGGACACACAATCCTCTTTACATCCATTCTCTGGATCACCACACCCACCTCTGCCTTGTTTCCTTCTCCAGACCCCTAATTAGGACAATTCCTTGCACTTAGATTCCAAAAGATCAAGCCATCAATGAGTATATCACTCACAGAGCAATTTAGGGAATAAAACAAAAAATAAAACTGGGCCTCTGCTTTCAACTTACATGAATTCTGTTTGAGAGGCTATGGTATATGCAGGAAACAGATAATAATACACATTAATCACAATTAAATACTAACTTGTATAGTACAGACGATATGGAGTTCAGAGACAAGTCAGACCAGAGAGATGTGCCTGGAGCAGTGGGAGGCAAAGCGGAGAGTGGAAAAGAAGAGGCTGGATGTGGAAGTTGGGTCACATCATTGCAATGCTCTGTAGGTCATTGTCAAGGTTTGGGGGTTTTATTCCAAGTGTAATGGAAACGGAAAAAAAGGATCCCAGCCTTGGAGTGACATATTGTTAAGAAGATCACTCTGATCATTAGATGAAGAATGGCTTGGAGGGAGACAAAAAACAACAGGGAGAATAGTTACAAGGCTATGGAAGTTTTCAGGTAAGAGATTATGGTGGGTTGGATCATAATTGCGGCTGCGGAGATATGGATGATTAAAGACCAATTATAGAAATAGAATCAATAAGATTTGCTGATGTCTTTCTTATGTAGAGGATGGGCGGAAGGACTAGGAAGAAGAAAGAGCTAAGAATGACTCCCAGAATTCTGATTTGAGCAATTGAGTGGATGGTGGTTTCACATTCCCAGATGGAGGAAGACGGGAAGGTACTGGTTTCAGAGAGGAAGGTTAAAAGATAGGTATTGAACAAATTAAGATGCAGATACTTGAGATACCCCACTAGATTTGTCAAGTAATCAGTTGATTCATTGTCCTCTCTGAATACCATGTTCTAGGACACCACATGGGTTTGTGGCTCAGCCCAGAAGTCCTATCTAGAGTCAGTTTGGGGGAGCAGTTGGCAGTGGAAGTCATGAAAATGTATGAGACTGTTTAGGGTAGTGGTTTTCAAACCTGGAGTGTGTGCTTGCAATGTAATGTTCAAGACCCCATCCCAGAGTGTTCTGATTCAGTAAGTCTTGGTGAGGTCCAGGAATATGCCTTACTAAAAATCAACTCTAAAGATTGTGATAAAAATAGTTCAGGTTCAGATTGGAATGGGTTTAAGCACAATCCAGAGTGAAGAAGTAGCAACAAGTATAGCCAACGCTTTCCAGAAGTTGTAGAGAAAAATAGAGAGGTGGGTAGGTAGAGGGGGATATGAGGCCAAACAGAGGGTTACTTTTTTGTATTATTAGTTTCTTTAAAGGCAGGAGACACTAGAGCAGTGTTTCATAACCTTGGCTACACATTACAATCACCTGCTGAGTTTTTAAAAATATCGATGCACAGGATCCATCCCAAACCAGTATATCAAAATCTCTGGAAATGAGGCCCAGATATCAGTTTTTAATCTTTCTTTATCCTCCTCCAAGCATTATTTTTATTTCCCCAGTTCCTGGCATACAGGATGTCCTCCATTCCTGTTCGTTGTTGTGGAAAGTATTGCTGGCCACTTAGCAGATGATACTGACAGCAGGAAACCACTATATGTATTGTGAAGTCCATGCAATCTTCGTGCGAAAAGGATTACAGTCCAATTACCTTGCTTTCAAAAGTGGGAACTGAAGCTCGAGAGGAATTACATTTCTAAGGTCTCTCCGCCCTGGTAGTGGCGAATCAGGACCAGAACCCAGTATCCCAACTCCAGGGTAAGAGCTGTCGTGCTTTTCAACGATCTTCATTTTGACCACTCCCCAAACCCATCAAGACAGCCTGTCTAATAATACCTCCTTCTCAACACTCCATTTCCTCAGTTACAAGCCGGCCCTGCCGTCCGTTTCATCAAACCCATAGTCACTCCCAAACCCGCCTCTGAGGCGGACCCATCCTAGCCCCATCACAGCCTCAAGCCCAACCCCCGGACTTTGCCACTGGGGCTTTAGGAGCACTCACTGCGCTTGCGCCACTTGGCCAGCAGACCGTCGCCATAGCAACCGGAGACACTCGCATTGGCCTGCGGCAACAAGGGGAGAGGAGTTCCTGGTACGTACAGTTCTTTTTTGTATATGTTTTCCTTACCGCTTCCCGCGCCTGATGGGTGAATTTGAGAGTCTGGTAAGAAAGCTCCATCAGACACTGTGTAGGGCCGGAGAGAAGGGAGAAAAGGAGCCAGTCACTAGGCTGACTAGTACATCCAAGGAAGGTGGCTCAGGGAAATCTGACGCTTAACCAGCCCGCCCCTTTCAGGATTGGCCAGAGCCTAGACAGGCCAGCCAATCACTGGGCAGAGATAGATTCTTTATCATGCCAATCAATGTTAAAATAAGCGTTAAATCCAGAGTATTTGTATGGCACTGACCAATCAAGAGACCGGGAGGGGATGATTGGCAGGTCTTGAGGCGGGGCTTGCAATTGTTTTGGTTTTCTTAATTCTCTCTCTAAAATGCAAGTTAACCCAAGTTTATGTACCATAGTATGTGTCCTTGATTTCGGCAGTTGTTTAGGCCTTTGTGACCCAGTGCTTATGTTCCGAAGACTATACTTTGACATCCCGTCTTCTCCAGGCCCCCACTTCCTCCCTGTTAAGGTATGGGTTTGGAAGTTCCTTCCTGCTTTATTTTGAAATTGTTTGTACGTGGTCCATTTAGCCTGGAAGAATCTGCTGTGGACTTTGGCTGTCAGAAGCTTTCTGGGATGCAAACTGTGCATGAAACTTTCCCTTCTCCTGCAACTTCCTCCACATCAGACCCACTCTCATTAGAAGTGGGAATAAGGGACTTTACATTTCCCTCCACTCCATTTTCTTCGTCTATTAACTACTCTGTGTCCCCAATGTCTTTCCCTTCTGTCTCTCTTGCCGTGAATCCTATTCTAAACCATCCCCTCTTCATTATCTTTGGCCTTTTTCATTCTTTCCCTCCCCTCCGGATACAAAAATATTTGAGTCTCCTCAGTCTAAAAAAAAGCTCTCATGTTATAATTGTTGAATTGAACCCCCTCTCTCCCATTCCCTTCAAGCTTTCGGAAAGGACTTATCCTCTTCTTCACTTCCTTTTCTCGACACATTCTGCCCCTTCTCCTTTGCAGCTGCTCTTGCTGGAGTCGCCAATAACTTCCTAATTAGGAAATCCAATTACAACTTGTTTTCCACTCTTTATCTTTATCTAAACTTAGCATCACTTGAAATTGTTGACCATTCTCTCATTAGTAATAATAGGTGTAATTTATTAAGCATCTATAGCTCCAGACAACATACAATGTGATTTATGTGGTTATCTAATTTAATACGAACACCCCATGCTAACACTCCCAATTTACAATTGTGGAACCAGCCTCAAGGAGCCGAATTAACCACTTCTAAGTTATCCAACAAGATAGAGTTAGGATGCAAACCCGCGACTCCTAACTGAAGCCAGTGTTCCTTTCCACTACACCATGCTGCCACCCTCCCTGTCCAGTTTCACCTGTCATTTCCACCCTGACTCAGGCAACCCTCCTCCCCCCACCCCCGCACACACACCAGCATACGTGAACTGCTTACAAGGCTTGTGAACCACCATGAGCAGTTCCTTTTACTTGGGAAATTACTCTCATTTCATTTGCCTCATGAAAGCCTATTTCGGGTACTGAGACTCAGCTCAGAAATTACCTTCTAGGACAAGTCAATGGAGTTTTTCCAGTCTCCACACTTACCCTAGGCAGAGCTTAGGTGGAGAGAAAATCAGTTCCTGATTCCCCTACATACCTTTCATGCTGTACTTATCTCATTGTTTTGTTGACATGATTTTCAAAAAGTTAAAAATATGATTTTCTTTGATATGAATGGACACGTTTCAGAGCTTTTACCTACCTCATTGAGGGAGCCAGTAAAACACTAAAGCTGGTTTAAAGAGAATTTTGAGGAATTGGGTATTTATAGGCATTTTAAGAAAGCAATGTTAGAATAAGATTGCTAGGTTAGATACAAACTGGTTAATGTTCTACAAGGCAGCAAAACCATAATCTTTGAAATTTTCTTTTCTAAAGGCCATAGATTCCTCTAGTTTTGGCCATTTACATTTAAATTTTAACTAAATAAAATTCAGTAAAGTTAAAAATTCAGTCCCTCACTCACACTAGCCACATTTCAAGTATTCGATTGTCACATGTAGCTAGTGGCTAATATATTGGCCAGCTCATATATAGAACATTTGCATCATCCCAGAAAGTCCTTCTAGGAAATGGTTGGGCCTCTTAAACATTGCTTTAGTATGACATTGAAAGAACGTCCTATACTCTGTTTTGCTTTTTTTTCCAAATTTAATATATATATATTTTTTAAAGAATCTCCTTCACATGACCACTGGCTTTCACACTTTTCTAAACAAGACCCACATTAAGAAATAAATTTTTGGTCAACTAATATTTGACAAGGGAGAAAGAGTACTCAAAGGAGAAAGGATAGTCTCTTCAATAAATAGTGTTGGGAAAACTGAATATTCACATGCAAAAGAATGACATTGGACTCGTCTTACACTACTCGAAAAAGTTAACTTGAAATTAACTTGAAATGCACTTAAAGGTAAGACCTGAAATCATAAAACTCCTAGAATAAAACACAGGACAAAAGCTCCTTAACGTTGGTCTTGGCAATGATTTTTTTGGATATGACACCAAAAGCACAAGCAACAAAAGCAAAAATCAGTAAGCAGAAATACATCAAACTAAAAAGCTTCTGCTCAACAAAAGAAATGATCAACAAAATGAAAAGGCAAACTAGGGAATGGAAGAAAATATTTGAAATCATCTTTCTGATAAGGGGTTAATATCCAAAAAATACAAGGAACTCAATAGCAAAAAACCAAACAATCCAAATAAAAAATGGGCAGAGAACTCGAATAGACATTTTTCCAAAGAAGACATACAAATGACCAACAAGGACATGGAAAGGTGCTCAACATCACTAACCATCAGGGAAATACAAGTCAAAACCACAACAAGATATCATTTCACACCTGTGAGAATGGCCATTATTAAGAAGATAAGAGGTAACAAATGCTGGGGAGGAGGTGGAGCAAAGGCTACTCTTGTGCACTGTTGGTGGGAATGTACACTGGGGTGGCCACTGTGGAAAACAGTATGGAGGTTCCTCAAAAAATTAAAAATAGAACTACCATATGACCCAGTAATTCCACTTCCGGATATATATCTGAAGGAAATGAAATCAACATCTTGAAGAAACATCCGCACCCCCATGTTCGTTACAGCATTGTTTACAATAGCCAAGATGTGGAAACAACCTGAGTCCAGATGATTTTAGAAATATGTCTTTAAAGTGCTGAAAGAAAACAAAAATATTGTTAACTCAGAATTCTATATCCAGTGAAAATATTCTTCAGAAATTAAGGTGACTTTGAAAGGGTAACTGCCAGGAGCTAGGACGTCAGAGCGGAGGCTATGGAAGTATTCTAGCTGAGGGATAATGGGGCAGGGACCATGAGGACTGAAAGGGGAGTCTCTCAGATGAGATCTTTGGAGATCACCTGACCACTGAATTACCCCTAGAGTTAGTTTTCTAGAATAGAGGTCTTATCACACTGCTACTTACAAAATGCTGTGTGGTGTCCCAGAGCATCCCAACCCCTCATCTTGACATGTGTGTCCCTCCCCAATCTCATCTCACCCTGTCTTAAAATTAGTTTTAATCAAAGCCACTACTTTAGAAAGAAAAAGAAGAGGCAAAATCATGAGTTTTTTCCTTTAAGAAAGGAATTCAATTTTTTTTCACTGAAATTCTCTGCTAGCTAGATTTGTTGGGCTAGAGCAGGGATTCTCAGACTTGGCACTATTGACATTTTGGCTAAATAATTCTTTGTTGTGGGGGACTGACCTGTGGATTGTAGGATGTTTAGCAGCATCCCTGACCTCTATCCACTAGGTATCAGTAGCACCTCCAAAATTGTGACGACCAAAAATGTCTCCAGACATTTCCAAATGCCAATTGCCTCTAGATTAGCACTACTTTTTTTCTCAAAAAGAAAGAAAACCCCACCATATTTATTTAGTTTAACATTTCTCCTGATCTAAAGAGAAAGATGTCAAAAGAAAATCTAGGATGTATACATAAGCATGCACTCCCCCGTTCTTAAGCAAGATAATCTAAAAGAAAGAAGGAGGGCAAAGTTCTGTGTAACACATAAATTTATCTCTGCTTCTGGAAGTTGTTTCCTTGTCCCATTCCACATCCTCTTCTTCTCGGGGCCACTTTTTTTTTTTTTTTTTCATGCTTTTTATCATGGGTGCGTTCTTCAGCACGTCAGGCAAGATCAGAAAGCAGATCTCGCTGCCATGGATGTTCACCTACTCCAGCTGTGCCGCTCCACGACTCCGTAGGGGACCGGGATGTTGGAAATCTGGCAGGTCCTGTTGGCCTCATTAGTCTCACGATACAGCTCGCCGGAGTTTTTGTCACATTCACGATGTGGTCCTCAGCGTCGTGTTAGGACTTTAATTGGCACACGAAAAGTCATCTCCGCGGGAAGAGAATGTGGCCCAGCCCATCTTCCTTTCCCACGCGCAGCGCAGCTTCCGCGCTCCCAGAACTAAATTTTTTAGTGTATCAATTTATTGTTGACTTAAACTATTAATATCTACAGAGAAAAGAAAAACTCCCGTTTTTCCAAGAAAATTTTATTTTTCCCTCCTTTTATAAAACACGTTAAAATTTCTGATGCTTGAATTTCAAAACATTGTTTACATAATCACCAAGTAACAAAATTGTGCCTGGTGTGCACATTAATGATGCCTCCAAGTTGTGTCATTTGAAGTAGGTGAAACAGAGCTCAAATTTACCACTGGTGTCTCAAGGCATATTATTTTCTAAAAGATTGAAAACAATCCAACTTCAATTGGAGCAAATGAGTTACTCCACTACTTCTTTCTCTTACAGCAAAGATGCTTTATAGGGTGAATTCTGAGTGTGGTTTTTTTTTTTTTTTTGAGGAAGATTAGCCCTGAGCTAACATCTACCGCCAATCCTCTTCTTTTTGCTGAGGAAGGCTGGCCCTGAGCTGACATCCGTGCCCATCTTGCTCTGCGTTATATGTGGGACGCCTACCACAGCATGGCTTGCTAAGTGGTGCCATGTCCGCACCCTGGATCGGAACCAGCGAACCCTGGCCCCAAGGCAGAACATGAGCACTTAACCACTGTGCCACCAGGAGGCCCCCTGAGTGTTTTTTAATCATAAGCTTTATGTTTTATTGATTACCCTCTTCAAATCATATGTTAATCCATTAGCCCGGATTCCTTTCTCTCCACTAGCCCCTCCCCAAGTAAACACCTTGGAATTCAAGATTCACGACCTTGCTTATGTCAAACCACCTTCAGCTTCTCTAGGCATGCAAAAATGAGGGGGAGTTTTCAAGAATGACAAGAAACGTACCTGCCTAACTGCAAGCCTGTGACAGTCAACTATGTCATCTCTGACTATGTATTGTTAAAACTCCATTTTTTATGTTGCTAAAAAAAAATGTATCCTGTCATTCTTTAAAAACTGTCAGCTCTGTCAATGGGAAGAGAAAAAGTTTTAATCAGACAGACATTCTGTGTTAGCATAAGTATCTGTCTGCCAACAATTGTTGAAATGTAAGAATGAAGAGCTTTTACTGTATCTTGTGCAGAAACAGAATGAAATCTGGTTTTTGCCCCCCCACTGTCATCAGTGTCGTTTCCGGTTTACCTAATGGTATCAAAATGTTTGTCCGTCTTCTTATCTTCATCTCCACAGCAGTCCTCCTGCTGCCATTCCTGCAGCCACATCTAGCGGTTCAGAGTCACACAGGCCAGGACTGCAATCTTGCTCTGTCACTTACTGCTCTGTGATTTTAGGAAAGGTATTGGACCTGTTCAAGCCTTATTGCCTCATCTGTAAAATGGGAACAGTAATACCCTCTCATAGTGTTGCAATAGATACAGGAAACAATGCATGGGAAAGACTGCCTCAGTCAAGTCTCCTGGATTAAGAGATTGTTAGCTTTTTTGTGTTTGTAGAATGAATGATCAACTAAAGAAAGAAACCAACCCATATTAGTTTTAAAAATGAAGGGAGTGGATTTTACTGGAAGAATAGCGGGATAACCTAAATCATTAAGCCAAGGAAACATTGAACAACAAGGTGCAGAAAGGGCAGACATCAGTGCAGCATCTGAGACCTCAACAGCTGTCCCCATCGCTCAGAAATGTCCTGCCATTAACATGACTCATCTTCAAACTCCTTTAGCCCACATATCACTCAGCACAAATTTTCAAGAAAAAGAATTTGATTGCTACCCCCTACCTAACAGAGGGTCTTTTCTCAGCCAGTGTTCCATCCAAATCCAATAATCAGCTGTGGCTAGGGAGGAGGGTCCCACGTCACAAATAAGTTTGCAGGGCCTGTGAGAAGGAGAGCATGGCTGACACACACCCCAAAAAGTGTGTGGTTTCAGTGCTTGGAAATGCCTGGCACCTCATGAGCCCCTAATGAGTCTTAGCTATTGTTGTTATTGTTGATAGAGTTCCCTGTTATTTTCATCCTTCTTACATTTCGTTACACCATTTTTTTTTTACCACTGAAATGTCATTCCTCTTCTTTTTGAATGAAAATGAAGTCATTAATTTATTCATTCATGCGGAAAATATTTATTTCATACATAACATGAGTCAGACAATGTTCTCGGCAATGGGGATACAGTGGAGAACAAAGTCCCTGCCTTCATGGTACTCCCATTCTAGTGGCGGCTGGGGACTTTAGGAATAATTGTCCCCACACACCATGAATTAATATAACTGGACGTGGTGAGAAGTTCTAAAAGGAAAATAAAACAGTTTGAGGGGATAAATAATGATAGCGGAGGAAGAATCAGGCCTAAGTGTGGGAGATAAAACGAGGGTCTGTGCACCGTAGTGAGGAGCCTGATTTTTATTTTTAGAGTGATGTGAACCCATTGAAAGGTTTTGGACAGAGGGATGGTGAGATCAGATTCATATTTATAAAACATCGCTCTGGCTGTTATATAGAGAATGGTTGTAGTAGAGCAAGCTAGAAAGCAAGGAAATAAGACAGGAGACTGCTGCAGTCTTTCAGGATGATGGTGGCAGTAGCAGAGAAGTACTGAAGAATGATCAGATTTAGGATGGATTTTGTGTTTTGTTTTATTACGAAATATTTCAAGCATACAAATATAGGGAATAATAGATTGGTATATCCATCTTCCAGTGCCATCATATCTTAACATTTTGCCATATTTGCTTCAGATCTTTTTTATTAAGAAAGAAAACTTTATAGGCCAGCCCAGTGGCATAGTAGTTAAGTTTGTGCACCCCACTTTGGTGGCCTGAGGTTCCAGGGCCTGGATCCTGGGTGTGGACCTACACACTGCTCACCAAGCCATGCTGTGGCAGCGTCTTACGGACAAAAAATAGAGGAGGATTGGGACAGATGTTAGCTCAGTGACTCTTCTTCAGGCAAAAAGAGGAAGATTGGCAAAAGATGTTAGCTCAGGGCCAATCTTTCTCACCAAAAAAAAAAAAAAAGAAAGAAAGAAAGAAAACTTTGTAAATACAGTGGAACTCCCCAGAATAGCCCACAGATCCCATTCTCTTCTTCTCAGAGGTTCCTACTGTCCTGGTTTTTATATTCATCACTCACTTGTATGTTTTTGAGCTTCTATCACATATGTATCTATCCATAAATATACAGCATTGTTTTATATCTTTGAAAAGTGTATATAAAGGGTATATAACTTTTTTCCAACTTGATTTTTTCATTTAACATCATTTTGGGGATTTTTCCATGTTCTTATATGTAGCTCTGGCTTATTCATTTTTTTCTTACTCTATGTGTAGCATTCTTTTGCAGGAACAAACCACAATGCATATATCTACTCTCCTCTTGATGTACAAGTAAGTTGTTTTCAATTTTTCACTATTACAAACAGTGATGTAATAAATATCTTTATACATATCCCCTGGTGCACATGTACATGTATGAGTTTCTCTAGGTTAGTGCTTCCTAATGTTTTTCAGGTCATAGCACACAGAGAAAATGATAAAATTTCTGTGGCATGTTGATAAACTGGAGTGGATTTAGGAACATCTATATGGGGCTTGATGAAAAAGCTCATTACTTTTTTCTTATAATTGTAAGAAAAAATGGAATACTAAAGTATTAAGGAAATCATAAAATATTTAATTTGTATAAAACTTCTATATAACAAATTTTGAGTTTTAATGAAAAGCGTGAGAGCACTTCCATGAGAAAATTTAATGTTTGAAATGTTTATATGTCCTGATCAAGACATTTTAAATGACAATGTCTTCAAATTCTTGTAGATACAATTGACAAGAAATGTTACATTTTTACAATCATTCAAAAGTTGAAATTATATATTAAAAACCTACTAGCCATTCCTTTTCTATGACTGACCAATATAATTTTGGAATTTTTAATGATAAATTAGGTTGTAGATTCCAGTTGTTTAGATAGTACAGAGTTCCCAAACACCCCAGTTTCCTTTATTATTAACATCTTATATTAACATGGTACATATGTCATAGCTAATGAACAAATACTGATACGTTATGATTAACTAAAGTGGTCTAGTGGTTAAGATTTGGGGCTCTCAATGCCATGGTCTCGGGTTTGTTTCCTGGTCAAGGAAGCATACCACCCACCTGTCGGTTGTCATACTGTGGTGGCTGCATTTTGCTGTGATGCTGAAAGCTATGCCATCCGTATTTCAATACCAGCAGGGTCAACCATGATGGACAGGCTTCAGCAGAGCTTCCAGACTAAGACAGACTAAGAAGAAGGACGTGGCTATCTACTTCTGAAAAACCTGGCCATGAAAACCCTATGAATAGCAGCAGAGCATTGTCCCATATAGCGCTGGAAGGAGAGAGGATGGTGCAAAGAAACCAGGCAGGGTTCCACTCTGCTGTACACAGGTTTGCTAGGAGTCAGAATCAACTCAATGGCACCACCAACAAAACTTATTAAATAAAGTTCATACTTTATTCAGATTTCCTTAGTTCTTGCCTAAAGTCCTGTTTCTGTACCAGGACACCAGCCAGGATACCACATCACATTTTGTTGTTATGTCTCTGTAGGGTCCTCTTGGCTGTGATGGTTTTTCTGACTTTCCTTGTTTCTGATGACCTTGACACTTTTAAGAAATACTGCTCAGGTAGTTAGTAGAATGCCGCTGAAGTTAAGAGATTTGTCTGATGTTTTTCTCATGATTAAACTAGGGTTATGGGTTTTTGAGAGGGAGACCACAGAGGTAAAGTGCCATTCTCATCACATCATTTCAAGGGCATATACTATTATCAAGTTCTCATCAGAACTTGGGAGGTGATAAAAAACTATCTCATGACAATCTCTGTGATAGAGAAGCAAATGAAAAACAGACTTGTAAACAGCTCCTAAAAACATCCCATGTTGGTTTTTAGTCATTTAATCATGTTTCCTGGTATGTCTGGTAACTTTTGAGTAAATGCCAAGCATTGTGTATGAATTATATGTTAGTTTTCCTTTTCATTAATTTCTTCTCTAATATTTAATATGTCTTTCATATTACTTTCCTTGGGTTTATTTTCCTGTTTTGTTTCTTAAAGTTGTTTAGGTCAACTGATTGCCAGCTTTTTTCCTTTTCTACCATAGACATTTAAGGTTATAAAATTCCCTGTAACCATGGCTTTAGGTACAACTCACAAATTTTGATATGTAGTGTTTTAATTATCATTCAGGTAAATAGTTTTTAAACTTTCATTGTGATTTCTTCTTTGACGCATAGATTACTTAGAAGTGTATTGCTTAATTTCCAAAACTGTGGTGATTTTATAGTTATCTATTATTGATTTCTAGCTTAATTGTGCACAGAACATAATCTGTATGATTTCAATCCTAAAATTTGTTGAAACTTAGCAACAAAAATTGAAACAAGCTGATTAAAAATGGGTAAAGGACTTGAATAGACATTTCTCCAAAGAAGATGCACGAACGGCCAATAAGCACATGAAAAAAAGCTCAACATCACTAATTGTTAGGGAAATGAAAATCAAAACCACAATATACCAGCTGATACCTATTGGGATGACTCCTATTAAAAACCAGGAAATAACAAGTGTTGATGAGGATGTGGAGAAATTGGAACACTTGTGTACTGCTGGTGGGAATATAAAATAGTTCAGCCACTTTGGAAAACAGTATGGCAGTTCCTCAAAAAGTAAAAATAGCATTACCATACGATCCAGCAATTCCACTCTGCATATATACCCAAAAGAACTGAAAGTAGGGTCTAGAAGAGATATTTGTACACACATGTTCATAGCAGCATTATTCACAATAGCCAAAAGGTGGAAGCAACCTGCTATGGACCGAATGTCTGTGTCTCCCCAAAACCTATATGCTGAAACTCTAGTCCCCAAAATGTGATGATATTTGGAGGTTAGGCCTTTGGGAGGTAATTATGTTTAGCTGAGGTCACGAGGGTAGGGGTCCCATGATGGCAATAATGCTCTTATAAGAAGAGGAAGAGACCAGGGCGCTCTCTCCAAGTCATGTAAGGATACAGCAAGACGGTGGCCATCTGCAAACCAAGAAGACATCACCAGACAAACCAGCAAACCTCATCAGACATCAGATCTGCTGGCACCTTGATCTTGGACTTCTCAGCATCCAGAACTGTGAAAAATAAATGTTTGTTGCTTAAGCCACCCAGTCGGTGGTATTTTCTTTTAGTGGCACAAACTGATTAAGACACAACTTAAGTGTTCATGAACAGATAAATGCAGAAACAAAATATGGTACATACATCCAATGGAATATTATTCAGCCTTAAAAATGAAGTAAATTCTGTCATATGCTACAATGTGGATGAACTTTGAAGACATTACGCTAAGGGAAATAAGCTAGTCTTCAAAAGACGAATATTGTATCATTCCACTTTTATGAGGTACCTAGAGTAGTTAAATTCATGGAGAAAGCAGAATGGTGGTTGCTAGAGGCTGGGAGAAGGGGAGAATGGGGAGTTGTTGTTTAATGAGTACAGAATTTCAGTTTTGCAAGATGAAAAGAGTTCTGTAGATGGACGGTGGTGACGGTTCTGCAACGATGTGACTATTCTTAATGGTACTGAACTGTACACTTAAAAACGGTTAAGATGGTAAATTTTATGTCATGTGTATTTTACACAATTTTAAAAATTGTTGACACTTACTCTATTGTCAGTATATGTTCAATTTTTGTAAATGTTCTATATGTGCTTGAAATAATAAATTTTCTGCACATTAATTAGATTTATTGGGTTGTTTAAGTATGCTGTTCAAAAAATACGTATATCTTTAATGATATTTTTGTTTGCCTTTTGTATCAATTATTGAGCTAGGTATGGTAAAATGCTTCACTGTACTTGTGGATTTTGTCTATGTCTCAATGTAGTTCTGTATGACACACTGAAGCCATGTCATTAGGTGCATACAAATGTAAGATTGCTATATTTTACTGGTGAATTGAACTCACTCAGGAAAGTCCCAAGTATGGCATCCCTAGCAGATATTTATAGTTCCCTCTGGTCCAGAGGCCATTTACTAATCAGAGATCATTTTTATCATAAACCTCTATGTTTCCAAGTGAACAAAGCTAGAAGGTTAACTGCAGGTCAAGTTCTCATGCAGAATAGGAAAGAGTTTTGTTAACCCTTTACCTAGTGTTTTTCTTTAGTCTGAAAAATCTCAAACTTTATCTCTTCACATATTACTTCTGCCTCATTCTGCTCCTTTTTGTTGCTTTTTAAGGACTCCAATTAGACATTTATTAGACCTTTTCAACATTATCTTCCCTGTCTCAAATCTATGTCTCTAATATTTTCTTATGTATTTTTCACCCTTTTGTTTTCCTGCACTTCATCCTAAATAGTTTTCTAACATATGGTCTGGTCATTAATTCCCTCTTAAACTGTGTGTAATATACCATTAAACCTCTCCATTGAGTTCTTAAGCCTCTCAATTCTAGAGTTTCTATTATTTTTTCCAAACATTTATTTATTTGTGTAAGCATGCTTTTATTGCAGTCTTTTGCTGATTTTTGACTATATGCTGGTCATTTCACTTGGAAAATTATCTGTAGGATAGTTTGAAGTTTGAAGTGATGCTATCTTTGTCACTGGAGAGGATTTTTGTTGTTTCTGCCTGATGCCTGTGGAGTGCCACTCTAGGACCTGTTTATTCAACATTCAAAGTGTGAGACTTCCTGATTACTGTAAATCCTGATTGCAATTTGAGGAAGTGTTGATTTATTTCTGGCTTATCTTTATCCTATGGGATCTTGTCTTAAATATGGGGGTGTTTATTAGACTTTCCATCTTCTGTGGCACTAGATTTATTTCTCTCTTGCTCAGCAATCTTGCAAAAGTCATAGCTCAGTTTATAGATTTTACTTTTGGATTGCCAAATGCCTTCAGGACAAATGTTTGGTTTAACTGCCTGGAATACTACTTTCTAAGATTTTGGCTGGATAATTCCTTATATTAGGCATTTGCTTCTGATTTTCTAATCCAGATTTTTTGGTGGTTCTCAGAGTTGGATCAAATTACCAAGTTCTTTAATATATATGCTAGTGTGAAAACATCCCTGCATTACTAGGGTAAGATCTGCCTATAAGTTAGATAGGGAAACTAATTTTTGTCTGGTTTTGGCATCAAAGTTATAATAGCATTTTAAAATAAGGAGAGAATTTTCCTTCATTTAAAAATTCTCTCTATAGTATTAGAAATCACATCATTTGTTGTTTTTAATGGGAAGTTTGACTGGGAAGGGGAAATAGGGAACTCTCTAAGGTTATGGAAATGTTCTGTATCTTGATAAGCATTTTTCAAAACTAATTGAAGAGCTTAAAATATGAGGATTTTGGGGCTGGCCTGGTGATGCAGCAATTAAGTTCACACGTTCCACTTCCACAGCCCGGGGTTCACCTGTTTGGATCCCAGGTGTGGACCTATACACTGCTTGTCAAGCCATGCTGTGGCAGGCATCTCACATATAAAGTAGAGGAAGATGGGCACGGATGTTAACTCAGGGACAGTCTTCCTCAGCAAAAAGAGGAGGATGGGCAGTAGATGTTAGCTCAGGGCTAATCTTCCTCAAAAACAAAAAAAAAAAAAAGAGAAAAGAATAAAAAAGATATGAGGATTTCACTATATGTAAATTATACCTTAACAATAATATTGTTCAAATATTAATGATTATTAAATCTAGTTGGAATGTATACAGGTGTTCCTTGTATTATGCTTTCAACTTTTCTTTGTGTTTAAAAATTTTGGAATAAAAAGTTGGGGATATAAAATTAAAAGTTAAATTCATTGTTCAGTTTCCTTGATTATTAGTTTTGGTAAAGGTTAAGGCCAAACACTACCTACAAAGTGTGAAGGAATGAAGAAATGTGATTAAAATAGATGTATGCTTGGCAAAAGAAGAAAGTTGGCTTGAAATTATCTAGGAGGTTTGAACACAGTTATAGGGAAAGAAGAGGAAATCAGTGGAAAGGAAAAAGATGTTGAGATCAGGGAAGATGGAAGGGTTCAGAGATAGGAAGGGAAAGGAGTAACAAGACAGGTGCTCAAAAGTAAACTCAGTATTTCATGCATGGTCCAACTAGGTTGAATACTCTTTTCTAAACATACTAGGATATATCAAATGGTTATATGAATGCTACTCAATATTTTTTTTTGGTGTGTGTTTATCAGCTCTTTAGATACAAAACAATTTTATCAACTATCACCCTATGAGTTTATAAAGTACACTCATATACCTTATCTCATGTAACCCTCGAACATCCTGAGATCAGAAATAGATTACAAAAACTGGGTTGAGATTTTGCTAAAGTTACACAGGTAATAAGTGGAAAAGCCACTCCTGAGACTTTTGACTCCATGTAATGTGATCTTCAGACACTTTAATTACAATACTTATAATGTTCTTTAACTGCAGCCAGACTAAGGGGGTGGCCCAGCCAGGTAAATGCCTAGAATCTCAATCCATAAAGACTGTTAACACATTTTATCATTGAGAATGTAATGAGAAGATTGTATTTAATGAATTCTGTATGTGGCTGGAGTGGTACTTTGATATGTGGCCTAGAGTGGTGGTGAGACTACTGTACTTCCCTCCTTCCTCACTCCCCTCCAGGGATATGTTATGCCATTTTATAAGGAAGCAAGGTGCAAGTAAGTGCAGGGATTTCTTTTTTTTAATTATTATTTTTTTTTTGAGGAAGATTAGCCCTGAGCTAACACCCACCGCCAATCCTCCACTTTTTGCTGAGGAAGACTGGCCCTGAGCTAACATCTGTGCCCATCTTCCTCCACTTTATATATGTGGGATGCCTGCCACAGCATGGCTTGCCAAGCGGTACCAGGTCTGCACCTGGGATTCGAACAGGTGAACCCCGGGCCGCCGAAGCAGAACGTGCGAACTTAACCTCTGCACGACCAGGCCGGCCCCCTGGGGATTTCTTTTTGATGAGTAGGATATATAAACTTGGATCAGAGCTGCGTTGCTCATGACAGAAAAGAGAAAGTCACCTTTCTCACCGTTTACCACTTAACCTTTCCTTTAAACAAATATTGAAGTAATATTACGGAGTATAGTTTAGAAGAGACGCCAAATTAGTAATCTGGCCTGGGGAGACAAAGAAGCATTTTATTTCAGAGTTGTTTTGGTAGCAACTAATAGAAAATTCATCTCATACTATCTAAAACAGTAAAGGAAAGCTATTGGCTCAAGAAAACTGACAAGTACATAGGTAGGGTGGGTGTCAAAGTTAATTCTGATATTTTTTGGTGATTCTTGCCCATGAGATGGGTTGGTCCTTAGCCCACAGTGGCCTTCACTTAATGTCTGTTGAACAATGTTAAACTCTACTGAAGTGCAAACCAAGGCCTAAGGAGAATAAGTTAAGACCAAGACTAAGCCAAGCTAAGATCACAAAGTTAATGGTGGAGAGCCAGAATTAAAACCTACTCTAGATACTGTTCATTCATTCTTTCATTCATCAAACAAATAGGAGACATTTATCAGTCATTACAGTTTAGTGGGTTCAAAAAAAATTTGAGATATAAATTCCAAACAATTATTATTATGTATATAATAGTCACACAAATACCTAATTACCATGGAAAAATATGAAGGAAAAGTTCAGGGCCTGATCGGTCATTAAGAGGGACTTGAATTAAAACGGGGCATCTGGGTTTACGGGTCTTTCTGAAGTGATACTTAAACTGAGACCTGAAGAACGACCAAGAGTTAGAGAGGTGAAGAGGGAAAAAGCGGCAAATTACTCTCGGCCCAGGGATCAACAATCAGAGGTCTTAAATAGTGGTGGTCCAGGGGAGAGTGATGGAGGCACTGAAACAAGTGCAGTGTTGGTGGAGAGATGGGGCGTGGGAAAAGGCAGTAGGTAGGAACCAGATTAAACAGGGCCTTGTAAATTGTATTGTGTTTTAAAGTCTTTTTGTGGGTGGGTTCCATCCACCTCTTCCAGGAAATTTGAACCCTGGACTTGGTCCAGGGAATTTCTGGACCAGCTGCAGTCAGCATCTCCCCTCATCCTTTGTCAGCACGTCAGGGGTGCCATGGAGCATCCTTCCACGTTCTCCGCTTTTGGCATTTCATTCTTTCCTAGCTATCTGACTTTCCCGACCCCTAGACTTTTCATCAGGGCCCTTCTGAGTGCTCTCTTATTTCAGTTCTCCCCCAGCCCATCCCCGGCCCCCAACTCTGCAGTCTGTGACATTCAGTTGCCCTTCAAAGTCAGAAAGAATCAGCCAGGTGAGGACTTTGAGGATGTCAGCAATCTAAGAGGCCTCACCAATCCCGCACCAGGAGATCGGAACAATAGCTTACCCAACACCCACATCTAGATTGTTCCGCCCCAACTGCCGCGGGGGATGCTTTTATTTGCGGCTGCTTCCTCCGTCCACAGCCACAGCGGGGAAGGGCACCGTAAGAATTTTCCCGAAACGTTCCTGTCACGGGTCCCGGCCCCCCTCTTCCTCTCCGCCGCTCCCCCGGGCCTGCCTCCCCCTCAGGGCCGCCGGGAACGCTGCCATCGCGACGCCGCTTCAGGGAGCCGGGCCGAGCCTCGGCGCCGGGGACTGCAGGCAGCACGGGGGACAGCGGAGGGCACGGCGCCGGGCTGGGCGGCGGGAGAGAGCGGGAAGCCCAGGCGACACTCACGCCGCGCGCCGGGAGCGCGGACGGAAGCCGCGGGCGGAAGGTGGCGGGGCGCGTGGGCGGGGGGGGGGGGCGCGTGGGCGGGGCCGCGCGCGCCGGGGGTGGAGCTCCCGCGCCGGTCACGTGACGGGCCCGGCGGCAGCGGCGGCGGCCGCGGCGTCTTTAGCGGCGCCCAGTGCAGGATGGTGCTGGAGGCGGCGGCGGCCGTGGTGGCGGCGGCGTCCTTGGCGGCAGCGGGAGGGGGTGCTGTGGCGGCGGCGGCGCCCGCGGGTGGTATAAAATGGCGGATTTCGAGGAGTTGAGGGTAAGCGGGGGCGCGGGAGTGGAGAGCGGAGGCCGCGGGGGAGGGGAGGGGAGACGGGGAAGCCGCAACGTCGCCGGCCGCCACCTTCTTGTTTCCCGGGGACCGGTTGGCGGAGCCCCGAGCCCCGGCCCGCGTCCGAGCGGGCGCCGGCGGGCGGGGCGGCGGAGGCGGGCCTGGGCCCGGGCGCGGCGGCCGGTGGGTCCGGCCGGCGGGGTCCGCACACCTGGCGCGAGGGGCCGGGGCCGCCCTCGGGGAGGGGGGGCGGCTCGTGGGGACCCGTCTTCCCCGTTTATTTTAAGAGCTGAGGTGGGAAGCAGCCTTTGCTCCTCCGCCTTCGCGAGGGGTCTACGTGTCTGTGGCGACTCCGAAGTCTACATGCTCCTGACTTGGTGCGAGACTGTTTTCTGAAATGTGAAGTTGCGTTTAGGAATTCTCTCTGCTCCATGGCTGATGCTGCCGGTTAGTCCGACCTGTCAGGAGAAAGGCCCCTTCCTCGGGCAGCGCTTCCTCCTCAGCATCTTGGAGAGAAGCGTGGTCTTTGGGGACCCTGCCTTCGATAATCGGCCTCACACCTTGACATTTTCTCAGTGCCGTGGCGAGAAATCCGCAAAGTCCGTGTTGTCAGGAGGTTTGTGAACTCGTTTTGCTCTTGAGGAAAAACCTTTTTCTTCCTAGCCTTCGAACAAGGTCACAACTTTGTTGTTGATGCCTCTGTACAGTGGAAGTTTGAAATGGGTGTGCTGGGGGTAGAACGGAAAAGATATTTTTCCCCCGGCTGATAACCTTCAGAGTCCTCAACTGAAACAAAACTGTGATAAACGAGCCGGATTTATTTTTTATGGGTCGCTGAATTACTGGCGACGTAAATGGGATCCTAAAAGACAGAAACTGTGATTTAAAAAAAAAGAAAAAGTAGAGATGAATGTGAACTTGAAATTAACCGCAACCAATTTGCACAACATAGACGTATAATGTTAGGGTTAGCTTTTCCGAATAAGGAGGAAGAGGAATCCGGTAAAAGATACAGTTTTGTATGTTATTGATTTTCGGCGAGGGCCCGGGTGGGGGACGAATGTTGGCAGGTTACTTGGCAGGTATGGTGGACATCAGCAAAAGAACATATTCATGATTCTGATCTAAAGGGAGATTGTTGCATAGTTTGCTTAATGCCTGCTATTTTCCCTCCTGTTTCAAAAAGAGTTAATTCCCAGTAAAGAGAAAAATATATTATGCATTTTATGCCCTATACTAGTGTAATAAGAGAACCATGATAGTAGGTAAAGGGTGTTCATATTGATAAGTGTGAGGCTTTTAATATCTCAGAGCCCCAGCTATAGAGCTTTTAACACCTGTGGAGCTTTAGAGGCAACCAGGCCCAAGCCTCACCTGTATAAATTCATGCATTAGGTTTAGGGTAGCTTGAGAAGACTGAAGTTTGAAGTTAAATTTATTTTTACCTGCAATGTCATTTTAATTTTTGTGTAGTAACAGATGAACACAACTTTTCCTCTTCTAAGATTTTTTATTGATGAAAACTTTCCCAAGACCTGTATTAGACTTTTGTAAATTTTGTTGGTCAAAGCTTAACAAAAAGCGGACGTGTTTACTGGTATGGGGCAGAAAGGACGATGTTTAGGTTGGAGTGGAAGCAGGAACTGGAAAGTGATTGGAAACCTTTAGTTTCCTCTCTTTTTCTTTTTCCTCTCTTTTTGGTCTAGCCCCCATCTCTCCCTCTCTGCCCGCCTCCATTTTGTTTTGTGGGTCAGCTTCATCATATCTTTCTGAAAATCAGCTGTCTTTGCTTTCTCTCTGCACTTGATAGAAGATGGCCCCCTCCCCCCACAGTTCACATTAGGTGACCAACAGAGACTAACTGGGAAGAGTTTTCAGAGGAGGGGAGGGTATGGGCTGTGTAGATGCTGCAAGAGTTATCCACCCCGGTCTCTGCCTTAGCTGCTCAGGAGCATCTTTTACATTTTAAGATGAACTGTCTCTCTCCCCCCATTGCAAACAATGATGATGATAGTAATGATGATGGCAGATACCCATTATAATGTAGTCCTTATTACATGCCTGACTCTGGTCTAAGCACTTCATATATATACTTATTTAGTTCTCACAACAATTCTATGAAGAAATTGAGGTACTGAGAGATGAAGTAACCAGACCTATATCACACAGCTGGGCCCGGAAGACCTGAGACTTTGACCATCTAGCTTTAGAGTCAGTGCTTTTCAGAGTCTGAGCTGTACTGGTGTTTTCAGTTTCCATCTGGCCCAGGTGGGCTCCTAGCCATCTGTGGACTAAATTGAATGATAAATAACCAGCGTCTTTCTTAGGTGACATATAATATTGGGGGAAAACAGGACAACTGACTAAAAATCTGATTAGAGAGGAGGAAAACGGGAAGAAACATCTAGGGCTTTCCAAGTGATCTCACTTCAGAATGTATTCTGGTGGTCGTAGTGATAGTAAAGTAAGTTAAAGGATGAGGAAAAATCTTGGGTGTTAGTTTGTTGGCTAACTTCTTGGCTGTAAAGGTAATGGTCAGCCGACCGATGCCACGGATTTGGCTACTGATATTGCTGGGAAGATTTCCATTATCTTTGTTGTCATTCAGGGCCACTCCTTAGGGGCATGTATAATCAGAGCAGGTCACTTTTGGCTGGTGCTGCCTTCTTCTGGACTGGAGGTTGGGAATTTGGGAAAGATCATCCTCACTGTTCTTTAGTGACTCCTGTGCCTTTGCTTTTTAGGCTTGGGGGAGGGGGTGATTTGATGAGGCAACTCCTGTAGTATCTTAAGAGGCCTGACAGTTTCAGTTTTTGAGACTGCTGTGTGAGCCAGTAGCAGAGATCTTGTCCGCTCCTAGCCGATTATGGCAACCCTACACTTGGCTGCTTTCAGTTCAAGTGACCCGTAGAATCCTAGCACACCTTTCTTCCAGTTCTTTCTTCCAGTTCCCGTGAGGGTCCAGTTCTTTTCTAATCATCTATAGCCAGGAGGTTAGAGTCACATCACACAAACCTGACTCATGAAATCATCCTGATAGCTTGAGGGAAAGGAAGGGGCAACATCTCTGAAGGGAAATTGTGGGCTGTACAGTCAAAGATGATTATCATAATGCGTCATGTGTTAGAAGCTTTCTAGGTGTGAGGGAAGAAATAATTCAATTCACCAGTTGCTTGCTTACGGCATTTATGTTGGTAGGAGTTTGTGAATTAACTAACTAGTTGTCAGTTAACCTGGGACAAGCTTATAAGATCTGATGGTCTGGACCTCTGTTACTACTGGCCTGCTTTCTCTCTTCAAAATAGTCTCTAGTGAAGCCAAACGCAGGGATGGAGAAGAGGCAGAATAGTTGGGGTTCTGAAGTCCCTCATCTCTTCCTCAGCCAGAGCAGCTTTTTTACCCCATTCTTCTCTGGTTGGATAATTCCATACTCTGGGCTGCTGGTGCAGTCCTTCTTAAAAAGGTCCGTGCTACAATTTAACCTGGTTAAGCCACTCTCCCTGCTTCTCTCCACTCAAGTGTTGGGGTGGAGGAGGGCATCTATTGTAGTAACATTCTTTTTTTTTTTTTGAAGAATCCTCTCCTGTATTCCTCATCCCGTTCCTTTTGTGCACTGAGTTTATTATCTCTGTGTGTCAGGGAACGAGTGTGAATGTGAGTGCAAGAGTCTGGTGTATATTTGGGGTAGTGAAAGAGCCAGTGATTATAACTTTCTTAACTTTTTATATTGAGAGGCTCAGGTAATTCTCTAACAGTATTCTATGTAGAAGGCTTGAGTGTTTGATTCCTTACACTTAACAGGACTTGCCGTCCTGGTAGCTTCAGGTGCTGTTGGCATGCAGAGGGAGAATGGGAAGTTAATGGGGGATTTAGGCTAGAGGTCCTTATCCCTCCTACGCCCCAACTATTGGGCCAAGAAGTAGGTTAATAGATACGATAGATGTAATAGAATCTACCATGTGATTCAAAACTATTATTAGTGGACACAACTGAAATTTCCAGGAAGACTTCACTTGAGATCATGTCTATGATAGCACATTCAAAACTAAGTATTTAATTTAAAATGAAATAGATAAATTTTAATAGTAAAGCAAGATATTCTTAGCTATAGTAGTCACCTTTGCATTTGTTTGCTCCTTAGGTCTCTACCCTTCCTCTGGTAAACATGAATATCTTTTCTGATAAAGCTGATGTTTTTCTATCTATAGTATTCTCCAGATATTTCTCTTTTCTCAGCATTTTTGCCTTTGTTTTTCTGGATTGGATCTAAGCTAGTCTATTTTTTTTTTTGTCTACTTTTAATCTTTTTTATTGAGAGATAATTTACATACCATAAAACTCAGCCTTTTAAAGTGTTCAGTTCAGTGATCTCGATCTATTCACAAAGTTGTGCAACCATCTAATTCCAGAACATTTTCATCACCCCAGAAGAAACCTCCTACCCTTTAGCAGTCACTCCCTATTCCCTCTTTTCTCTAGCCCTCAGCATCCACTAATCTGTTTTCTGTCTCTATGGATTTGCCTGTTTTGTACATTTAATAGAAATAGAATTATACATGTGACCTTTTGCATCTGGCTTCTTTCATTTAACGTAACTTTTTCAAGATTCATTCACGTTGTAGCATGTATCAGTACTTCATTCCTTTTTATGACTGAATAATATTCTATTGTATGGAATATACCTACCACATTTTGTTTATCCACTCATGAATTTTCTTTTTTAAGATTGGCACCTGATCCAACATCTGTTGCCAATCTTTTTCTTTTTTTCTCTTCTTCTTCTCCCCAAAACCCCCCAGTATGTAGTTGTATATTCTAGTTGTAGGTCCTTCTGGTTGTGCTGTGTGGGACACTGCCTCGCCGTGGCTTGATGAGCGGTGCTACGTCCGTGCCCAGGATCTAAACTGGTGAAACTGCGGGCCACCAAAGCGGGGTGCATGAACTTAACCACTGGGCCACAGGGCTGGCCCCCTTCATTGGTGAATTTATGTACATTTGGTTTGTTTCCACTTTTTGACTAGTGTGAGCATTCATCTATAAGTGTATAGTTTTTGTGTGGACATATGTTTTCAGTTCTCTTGGGTAGATACATAGGAGTGGAATTGCTGAGTCATGTGATAACTCTCTGTTTAAGTTTTTGAGGAACTGCTGAACTGTTTTCCAAAAGTACTACGACATTTACATTCCTACCAGCAGTGTATAAGGATTCTGATTTCTCCACATCCTCTCCCTCATGAGTGTAAAGTGGTATGTCATTGTGGTTTTGATTTACATTTCCCTGTGGATTAATGATGTTGAGCATCTTCTTATGTCCTTATTGGCCATTTGTAAATCTTTGGAGAAATGTCTATTTAAACCTTTTGTCCATTTTTTAATTCGTTTCTTTTTTATTATTAAGTTTAGGTTCTTTATGTATTCTAGATACAAGTTCTTTATCAGATAGATGGTTTGCAAATATTTCTTCCTTTTTGTGGACTGTTTTTTCGTTTTCTTGATAGTGTACTTTGAAGCACAGAAGTTTTTAATTTTGACGAAGTTTAATTTATCTGATTTTTCTTTTGTTTCTTGTGATTTTGATGTCAAGTCCAAGAAACCATTGGCTAATCCAATGTCATAAAGATTTATACCTGTTTTTATCTAGGAGTTTATAGTTTTAGTTTTTACCTTTAGGTCATTGATCCATTTTGAGTTAATTTTTGTTTATGGTGTGAAATAGGGATCCAGCTTCTTTGGCATGTGGGTATTCAGGTTTCCCAGCACTATTTGTTGAAGAGACAATTCTTTCCCCATTTAGTTGTCTTGATAGTTACTTGGTTTTTATTCAGGTCCCTGAGTTTAAGAAATGGCACAATTGAATTGAAGTGAAAGTAATATGTGGAATCAGTTGGTATCATAGTCCAAACTATTTTCTGTGAATGTTCATTTTGAACCCACAATAACATGGCCTTTTTTCTAGAGTTTTTTTGGAAAATGATTTGAATCAAGACTTTCTGTGAGTTTGTAGAGAACAATATAAGCTTAATGTAGACATTCAGAGCTCTCCATTTGGTAATTCATACAGGTCAGTAAAAGCAGATCTTGATTATGTCACAGAAGGTGTGTTTTTTTGATATTAACATTGGGGATACGTGGTATCGACTATATGACCTTGGACAAGTTATTTGACCTTTTCTTTAACCAAGAAAATGGTTTGAATAACATTTTTTATTCACTTATTTCCGTTGCTTGTTTTTTTTAAATGAAAGCAATACTTATAGTGACAGTGCAGAAAAATTTGAAAAGTCCTTCTTTCCCATTAAGTCCCACTCCTAATATAACTGTCTTTAACTTTCTTTTTTTAACGGTTTTTTAGGTTAATTCCCAAACTCAAAAATACCACATATCTTTCTACGTCTTGATTTTTCTTTCATCTCCAAATACTATCTGTTGCTTGACTCTCTAGTAGATAAGAAATTTAGCTCGTTAACAGTTTCCACCTGTCCTAGCACTTTGATTTCTACCAGTTACATTTTCATTCCTAATTCTGCTATTCTTATTATTTCTGTAATAGTTAAATTTCTGTTTCATGATCTATTAATTTTATTTTACTTACTTATATTTTTGTGAGGAATATTGTCCCCGAGCTAACATCTGTTGCCAATCTTCCTCTTTTTGCTTGAGGAAGGTTGTCCTTGAGTTAACATCTGTGCCGGTCTTCCTCTGTTTTGTATGTGGGACACTGCCACAGTGTGGCCTGATGTGTAGTGTGTTGGTCTGTGCCCGGGGTCTGAACCAACAAACCTCGGGCCACTGGAGCATGCGAACTTAACCACTATGCCCCTGGGCCAGCCCCTTAATTTTAGTCAATATCTCTTCAGTTCCCAGTCTTTCAGAGAAGGATTTAATACCCATCCACTTCCCTTTGTTTCTCCTACTTCCACCGTTCCTCTCCTTCCAGCCTTCATTTTTTATTACATTGTCAAGATTGATAGCATTTATATTATGATTTATAACTCTTCTAAACTTTTCTGTGCTTCTGCAGGAAGGCTCTAGAAATTGAGTCCTAATAACCAGCCTTTGTAATGTGTAGGCTGTATTATAAGTATTAGTCACTGTAGAACTAAGTAGTGTGGAGCTGTGCAAGAACTTCTGTGATTTAAACTTGTGCTCCTTAGAGGAGATATCTATCAAAGCCCTGCTTGAGTGAGGAGCGCTCATGGAAATTGTTTAACATTTAATAGTACAATATGTTCTGTGCTCCCATCTTGTAACCATTCAGCTTGTCTTGAAGATTGGCTTTCTGGAGGTCTCAACCTCCTTTTCTAATTTGGGCAGCTTGCTTGCTTGATCTGCTATACAGCTGTCATCCTGGGATTACTTTACATTGCACTCCTGGGTTAGGTCTGTTGTTATTTGGATCCCATGTCTTTCTCTTTTATAATTCCTTTTTGATTTTACTAGAATATAATCTTCAGCAATTGTTTTAGGGATATACTGGTGATAAATACTCTAATTTCTTGAATATTTGAAAATGGCTTGTCATTGTTTCTGAGTGGAAGTTTAGATATAGAATTATAAATTAATAATATAGTTTTTCCCTTAGAACTTTGAAAACTTGGCTCTAGGAATTTAAAACATCCAGTAATAGAGGTCCATTGCAAATCTGATGGTTATCCTTTTGTAGAAACCTTGTTTACAATCCTTATGGTGATCTCTTTATCTTTGGTATTGTGAAATATATCTAGGCATAGCCCTTTTTCATTCCTCCTAGTGGGTACCTTTTCAGTTCTAAGACTCATTAGGTCTGGGGAATTACTATTTTTTTCTTTGATAATTTCTTTCCCTTCTTGTCTGTTTTCTCTGAGACTCTTGACAGGTGAATGTTGGACTCCTTGAGTTGACCTTTTATTTGTTTACACTCTGGAAGATTTCCTTGACTTTGAATTCTTCTATAGAATTTATTTCAGTAATTATATATTTTTTTTTAAGATTTTTTTATTTTTTTCCTTTTTCTCCCCAAAGCCCCCCGGTACATAGTTGTATATTCTTCGTTGTGGGTCCTTCTAGTTGTGGCATGTGGGACGCTGCCTCAGTGTGGTTTGATGAGCAGTGCCATGTCCGCACCCAGGATTCAAACTAACGGAACACTGGGCCGCCTGCAGCGGAGCACACGAACTTAACCACTCGGCCATGGGGCCAGCCCCTTCAGTAATTATATTTTTAATTTATAAGAAGTTTGTCCTCTTTTTCTTTTTCCTTTCTTTTTTTAATAGCAGCTGTCTTTGATTTATGGGGGAAAATACTTTGAACTCCCTGAGGATGCTAATTCCTTCATAAAGTTCTCTTGAGAAAGTTCTCAAAATTAGTTATTGTAATAGTGGTTTATGCATTTGGGTATACCATACTAACTTTTTCTTTTTATTTATTTATTTATCCTGAGGAAGATTCACCCTGAGCTAACATGTGTTGCCAATCTTCCTCTTTTTGCTTGAGGAAGATTTGCCCTGAGCTAACATCTGTGCCAGTCTTCCTTTGTTTTACGTATGGGTTGCTGCTACCGCATGGCCGCCAACAAGTGGTGTAGGTCTGCACCTGGGAACCAAACCTGGGCTGCCAAAGTGGAGTGTGCCAAACTCAACCACTAGGCCACAGGGCTGGCCCTGACTAAGTTTTTATTTTTTAAATAGTGAAGTTATTTAATAGGTACAGAAGATTATTTATAATAGGTGAAGTATAGATAAACAAACATGCGTGTACCTACCACCCAAGTTGAGAAATAGTTCATTACATTAGGTCAGCAGGGTGCCCTTTCCTGATCTCCCTTACATTATATGGATATTTAATAATGTGTGTGTATGTCTGTCTATCTCACATTAAATACATAAAAATTTTTATGTGTTTTAAAGTTTCTGGAAAATGGAATACTAATGTATGTATTTGGGTTTTTTTTTTAATCATCAGTTTTGATTTTCCATTATATGAATACCAGTTTATTCATTCTCTTGTTGGAAATGTAGTTTCCATTTTTTTGTTCTGTTATAGATCCCCAGATTCCTTATTCACACTTTTGAAATCCAAAAGCTCTGAAAATGCAAAAAAAAAAAAAAAAAATTATCAGCAAGTTTACTTTGTGAAAAAACTTAACCTGCACTGTTGTGACACTATTTGTAATTTTTTTTATCTCATTTAGTGTGAATACCTGTATATTTCATGGTAGAAATTATTGGAGTAGAATTGCTGGGATTTTAGGACGTGTGCATCTTCAGCAGTAGTGGATAGTCAGATATTTTCCAAAGAGGGTGGTATCACTATTTGCCCCCTCCAGCAATGCGGAAGTTTTCGTTGCTTAGCTTTCTTACTAATGCTTTTATCAGACTTTAAAACCTTTTGCCAGTGCCTATAGAATAACACCTTTTTGTTTTTAGTTTTTTCCTTTTGCCTAATGAGTTTGAACGTCTTTTACTGTGCAACCTAACATGTTCTTCCCTCTTTTGAGATTCTGTTCACGTCTTTTGCCCATGTTTGGACTAGGTTTAAAACAAATTTTCTTACTGACTTGTAATAGTTCTGCAATTGGATCTATCTATATTTTCTGGATTCTAGTCTGTTTTGATTACTGTAACTTTGTAACAACTTACATAAAAACAAACTTGTTTTGATATAGGGCCTACATTTAGAAAATACACAGATCATGAGAGTCTAGCTGGATGAATTTTCTCAATATAACCATATGCAGGTCAGGAAGTAGAACATCACCAGCACCCTAGGGACTCCCCTTGAGTCTCCTCCCAGTGACTAACCTCCTTTGCCTCAAAGATACCTTCTGGCTTGACTTGAATGTCTTAGATTAGTTTTGCCTGTTTTTCGAACCTCATATAAATGGAACTGTGTAGTATATATGTATTTTGTGTCTGACTTTGTTTCTTCTTGATTTTGTTCGTGGGATTCATCCATATTGTGTGTCATTGCAGTTGGTTCATTCTCTTCCACTAGCAAAATAATAGAGTTCCAGTTGTTTTGTGTCCTTTCTTGTCCATCCTTCTAATTTTAGACATTTTGGTGCACGTTTAGTGGTTTTAATTTGCATTCCTCTAATGAGTAATGATGTTGAGCCGCTTTTAATGTACTTATTGGCTATTTGTATATCATCCGTGACGTGTCTAGCCAAGTTTTTTGCCCATTTTTATATTGGGCTGTCTGTCTTTTTCATACTGATTTTTAGGAGGTTATTATATATCCTGGATACCAGCTCTGGCAGGTTATATTTTGCAGATATCTTCTCGTTTTCCCAGCCCTGTAAGACTTCTCAACCTCTCCATTGCCCTTTACCCATTGACACATATCTCTAGGGGAAAAGAGGCATCAAATGTTGGATTCCACTTTCCAGGCTTTGCTTCTTTCCACAGTCTTGGTCTCTCAGGTCCTTGCTGCCTTTGTAGTGCTTCATGCCTTCAGACAGATGTTTTTATATTGTGCTTAGTTTTTTAAGTTGTCACAGGGAGGATTGGTCTGAAATGGTCTAGTCAGTCATTGAGGGACATCGAAGTAGGCCAAGTCCTCCTGCCTTGTAGTTCTTCAAGGAACTTGGCTGTTTGCTCGTCCATATAATTTTAGAATCATCTTTCTAAGTTATGTAGATAACACATACAACCTTTTGGAATTTTGGTGGGAAATGCATTGAATCTATAAACCAGTTTGGAGAGAACTAACATTTTGTTATTAAGTTTTCTTAACCATAAACACTGTAATCTCTGTTTATTTAGGTCTTTTTACAATGTCTTTCAATAAAATTTTATAATTTTCAACTAAACTATTGCAAGTATTTAAGTACCTTATTTCATATCAGAAATGGTATCTTTTTATAATTATATTTTCTACCTTGCTAGTGTATAGAAGTACAATTTGACTTTGTATAACAACCTTGCTATACTCCTCATTGTGATAAATTATCTGTAGAATTCTTTTGGATTTTTTCTGTAGAGACACCTGTCTGTGAATAATGACCTCTTTGTTTCCTCCTTTCCAATTCTTATGCTTTTTTTTTTTCTTTCTTTTTCTTGTCTTAATGTGCTGGCTAGGATCTCCAGTACAATGTTGAATAGAAGCGATGATGGGGGCATCCTGATCTTGTTCCTGATTTTAAAGGGAATGCTTTCAGAGTTTCACAGTTAAGTATGATGCTTGCTGTAGGTTTATTGTAGATAATCTTTTCAGGTTAAGGATGTTCCTTTCTTTTACTAGTATGTTAATTAGAAAAAATCATGAATGGATGTTGAATTTTATGAAAAGCTTTTTCTACATCTTTTGAGAGGATCATATGTTTTTCATCTGAACTTGTTAATATGGTGAAATACAGTGATTTTCTAATATTTAAACCAACCTTGTGTTCCAAGTATAAAGTCAACCCTGATCTGTCTGTCTCTTTTTTTCACTATTGCACTTAGTTTGAAGATAGTCAACTTAGAATTTTTGCCTCTCATAATGAGTAATACTGATCTATAATTTTTTTTAAACGTATTTTTCCTCTTTCTGAAAGAGTTTATGTAAATTAGAATGATCTGTTTCTTAAGTGTTTGGTAGAACTTCCTTGTGAAATTGTTACTGGTGTTTTCTTTGAGGAACACTTCTTAACCACTGCTTTGGTTATTCGATTGTTCATATTTTCAGTTTTCAGACTAGGTAGGTTATACTTATAGAAAGTTGTCCATTTCATCCACGTGTTTGAATTGATGGCATTAAGTTGTTAATCTCTAATTTTGTAGTACCTGTGGTTCATGTCTCTTTTATCTTTTTTTTTACTGCCTTTTTCTTGATCGGTTTTAAAAGCTAAAAGTTTGCCAATTTTTAAAGACTTTTATAAGAATCAAGTTTTTGTCTTTTTATGCTCTTTAATGTATCCTTCCCCCATTTCATTAATTTCTGCTCTTCATTTCTTTCATTATGCTTCCTTTGGGTTTATTTCTATTCTTTTCCTAATTTCTTAAGTTGGATGCCTTGCTTATTAATTTTCAGCATAAGGCATTTAAGACTGTAAACTTCTGTGTATTATTTTCCCTGAATCACATGAGTTTTGATTTTCAATATTTTCCACTTATGAGTATTTTTCTATTTTCCTCTGTGAATTCTTTAATTTATGAGTTATTTAAAAGTTTTTGTTTCCAAACATATGGGAGTTCCTTTAGTTACTGATTTGTAATTGTGTTGTGGTTAGGCAGCATGATTTGTGTGATAGCCGTCCTTTGAAATTTGTTGAGACTGTGGTCAGTTTTTATAATTTTTGTTTGCACTTAAGAGAATGGGTATTTTCCAGTTGTTGGCACAAAGTTTTATATACGTCCAGTAGTTAGGCTTGTTAATTCTGATGTTCACGTTTTATATCTTTATATATTTTTTTTTTTTTCCTTTTTCTCGCCAAATCCCCCCGGTACATAGTTGTGTATTCTTCGTTGTGGGTTCCTCCAGTTGTGGCATGTGGGACGCTGCCTCAGCGTGGTCCGATGAGCAGTGCCATGTCCGTGCCCAGGATTCGAACCAACGAAACACTGGGCTGCCTGCAGCGGAGCGCACGGACCCAACCACTTGGCCACGGGGCCAGCCCCTATATCTTTATATTTTTAGAGAGCAGATGTTTTTTTAGTGGAAAGGTTTTTTTTTTTTCACTTTTTCCTTGTAGTTATATCAATTTTTTTTTTTTTTTTTTTGGCTGAGGAAGCTTTGCCCTGAGCTAACGTTCATGCCAATCTTCTTGTATTTTTTAGTACATGGGCCACCAGCACAGCATGGCTGTTAACAGAGTGGTGTAGGTCCATGCCTGGGAGCTGAACCTGGGTGACTGAAGTGGAGTACACTGAATTTAACCACTAGGCCACTGGGGCTGGCTCTCAAGTTTTAAAATACATTTTTAAATTGTTACTAGTATATGAAAGTTTAAATTTATTATATTTTCCTGTTGAGTTGAAACTTTTACTGTGTAGTGACACTTTATGTCTAGTAATGCTCTTTGTATTAGTATATAATACATATGTACCTATACTATTTTTCTTTTGATCAGCTATTTTTGCCTGGTTTTTATTTAAAAAAATTTTTTTGCTGAGGAAGATTCAGCCTGAGCTAACATCTGTTGCCAGTCTTCCTCTTGTTTTGTTTGTGAGCTACCACCAGCATTGGCCATTGATGAGTGGTGTAGCTCTGTGCCTGGAAACTGAACCTGAGCTGCCAAAGCAGAGCATGCCTAACCTAACTGCTAGACCATTGGGGCTGGCCCGAATTTTGCCTAGTTTTTAAAATTCCCCCTTCGCCTACATTTTTGTGTTCTTTTGTTTTAATTTTCTCTCTTGTGACTGTCATTGCTATTGGATTTAAAAAAATTTAATCTCCGATAGTCTTGGTCTTATAATTTTAAATTAAACTTTTTATTAAGATAATTGTCAATTCACTCACAGTTCAAAGAAATAGTACGGAGACATCCCATGTACTCTTTACTCAATTTCCCCTAGTGGGAAAAATCTTGCAAAACTAGTACAATCTCACAACCAGGATATTGACATTGAAACAATTGAGATACAGACCATTTCCATCACAACAAAGATCTCTGATATTGTCGTTTTTATAGCCATACCCACTGCCTTCCCTTCCTCTTAATCTCTGGGACCCAGCCACCTGTTCTTCATTTTTATGATTTTGTCTTTTCAAGAATGTTATATAAAGGACATCGTAGAGTATGTTACCTTTTGGATTTGATTTTTTTCACTCAGCAGAATTTTCTGGAAATTCATTAATAGTTCATCCCTTTTTACTGAGGAGAGTATTCCATGGTATGAATTTTTTTAACCATTTGCCTGTTGAAAGACATACGGATTATTGACAGTTTTTGGCTATTATGAATAAAAGTGCTATAAAGATTTGTGCATTGGTTTTTTTGTGTGAACATGTGTTTTCATTTCTCTGGGACAAATGCCCAGGAGTACAATTGCTGGGTTGTATGGTTATTTTATATAGTTTTTAAGAACTTGCACACTGTTTTCCAGAGTGGCTGTACCATTTTACATCCCTACCAACAATGTATGGAGTGATCCAGTTTCTCTGCATCCTCGCCAGCATTTGGTGTTATCACTGTTTTTCATTTTAGCCATTCTGGTATGTATCTAGTGATATCTCAGTGAGGTTTTAATTTGCATTCTCCTAGTGGCTAATGATACTGAACATATTTTCACATGCTTATTTTTCGTGTCTATATCCCATTGATGAATGTCTCTTCGTGTCCTCTCTTCTTTTTTATAGTTGGATTTTTTTTCTGTTGAGTTTTGAGAGTTCTTGATATATTCTAGATACTAGTCCTTCGTTGGATATGTGGTTTGCAAATATTTTCTCCAAGCCTATTGATTGCCTTTTCATCCTTTTAATAGGGTCTTGCAGAGCAAAAGTTTTGAACTTTGGTGAAGCCCAATCTATCATTTTTCCTTTTGTGAGTCTTTTTTTTTTTATTATTATTAATGTTATGATAGATTACAACCTTGTTCCTTTTGTGAGTCTTGCTTTGAGTGTCAAGTCTAGGAACTCTGCCTAGCCTTCGATCCTGAAGATTTTCACGTGTGTTTTTTCCTAAAAGTTTTTGTAGCTTTATTCTAACATTTAAGTCTGTGGTCCATTTCGAGTTAATTTTTTTTTTTAAAGATTGGCACCTGAACTAACAACTGTTGCCAATCTTCATTTTTTATTTTGTTTTTTTCTTCCCAAATCCCCTCAGTACATAGTTGTATATTTTAGTTGTAAATGCCTCTGGTTGTGCTATGTGAGACGCTGTCTCAGCATGGCCCGAGGAGCAGTGCCATGTCTGTGCCCAGGGTCCGAACTGGTGAAACCCTTGGCTGCCAAAAAACAGAGTGTACAAACTTAACCATTTGGCCACGGGGCTAGCCCCTCGAGTTAATTTTTGTATACTATGTGAGACTTAGATGGAAGTTCATTTTTTTGTTACAGATGTGCTGTTGCTCCGGCACCATTTTTTGAAAGTCTGTCTTTCCTCCACTGAGTTACTTTTGCACCTTTGTCAAAAACTATTTGGGTATAGGAGCTGGCCCAGTGGCACAGCAGTTAAGTTCGCACGTTCGGCTTTGGTGCCCCAGGGTTTGCCGGTTTGGATCCCAAGTGCGGACATATGCACTGCTTGTCAAGCCATGCTGTGGCAGGTGTCCCACACATAAAGTAGAGAAAGATGGGCATCTTCCTCAGCAAAAAAGAGGAAGATTGGTGGCAGATGGTAGCTCAGGGCTAATCTTCCTCAAAAAAAGAAAAAAAAAAAACTATTTGTATTTGTGTAAGTTTATTTTTGGGTTCTCCATTCTGTTCCATTGACCTGTGTGTCTGTTTCTCTGCTTATACCACAGAAGCTTGATTATTCAGCCAGGTTGTGAAATGGGATAGACCGATTCCTCTCTATTTTTTTCCAAAATTGTTTTAGCTCGTCTAGTTCCTTTGCCTTTCCATATAAATTTTAGAGATATCTTACCTATATCTATAAAAAGTCTTGGTGGGATTTGGGTAGGAATTGTGTTAAATCTGTATATCAGTGTAGGGAAAATTGATGGTGTTACTTTGCTCAGTCTTCCAAATGATGAAGAATCCATTTGTTTAGATCTTCTTAGACTTCTTTCATTAGTATTTTGTAGTTTTCAGCATAACAAGTCCTGTGTGTGTTTTGTTATATTATTAAACATACATATTTTCATTTTCTTCAGAGTTGTGTTTTTAACTTATGGCCACATGTTGTTGGTATATAGAGATGTGATTGGTATTTGTGTATTGGTCTTGTATCCTGCGACCTTGCTGAATTCAGTTGTTAGTTCTAGGAGTTGTTTTCTAGGAGTTTCTACGAGTTGATTCCTTGGTATCTGCAAATACAGGCAGTTGTATTTTTTTGTTTCCAACGTGTCTGCCTTTTGTTTCCTTTTCTTTCTTTCCACTAGCTAGAACTTCCAGCACTATGCTGATTAAGAGGGGTGACAGTAGACATCTTTGCCTCATTCCCAATCTTAGGGGGAAGCATTCGGTGTTTTACCATTAAGTATAATGTTAGCTCTAGTTTTTTTTATAGGTGCTTTCTATTAAGTTGAGGAGGTTCTCCTCTATTTCTCTTTTTCTGAGAATTTTTATCAGGAGTAGGTGCTGAATTTGTCAAATGCTTTTTCTGCATTGATTGATATGATCATGTGATTTTTTTTTTAATCTATTAATGAGGTGTGTACTACATTGATTTCAGACGTTGCACCAGCCTTGCATCCCTGGAGTGAACCTCACTTGTTATGGTGTACAATTCTTTTTGTACATAGGTGAATTCTTTTTACTAATATTTTGTTAAGTATTTTAGCATATATATTTGTGAGGGATATTGGTTTGTAGTTTTATTTTTTGTACTGTGTTTGTTTTTGGTATCAGGCTTGTACTAGCTTCATAAAATTAATTTGGAAGTATTCTCTCATCATCTATTTTCTGGAAGAGGTTATGTAGAGTTGGTGTTAATTCTTCTTTAAATGTTGGGTAGAATTCTCCAGTAAAATTATCTGGCCCTGGTAATACTTTTTTTTGGGAGTTTTAAAATTATAAATTAAATTTCCTGAGTAGTTAGAGGGCTATTCAAATTAGCTGTTTCGTATTGAGTGAGTTTTGGTAGTTTGTATTTTTCAAGGAATTGGTCCTTTTCATCTGAGTTGCCAAATTCATGTGTGTAGAATTGTTCTTAGTATTCCCATATTATCTTTGGTGCCTGCAGTTTCTGTAGTGATATCCCCTAATCTTTCACTTTTAATTGGAGAGTTTATTTTTATTTGTTAGGATTATGGATATATTTGCATTTATTTCTACCCCTTCATTTTGTGCTATTCTACTTTTTCTTTGTTTTTTCTCCCCATCTGTTTTCTTGCCACCTCTTGGGTTGATTTTTTTTCCTTCTCTTTCTCATGCTCTCCCCATTTTAGTAGTTGTGAAATTATTTACCTTTTTTTGCTTTCTCACAGGCTCTTGAAGTTTTCTTGAATTTTCTCTTAAAATTTTAGTTCATGTATGTAAATCTAAAATTATCTTTTCCTTTCTCACTTGTAGAATACTTTAAACTGCTCTGCCCTGCCAACTTATGTGCATGCCATTGTTGCCTAGCATTTTTATTCTGTTTTTTCTTAGCCTCACCAGTTTCATGTTATAGTTTTTACAGGAAGTGTTTGTATAGGCTAATCACCTCCCTCGCCAGGTTTGTCATTGTCTTTGCTCATCATTCTGTTATCGTGGTACTCATTTCTCTAGAGTGCTCTGGTTCAGCAGTCATGGGTCTTGTACTGTTCCTTCAGTGTGTTAGGCATGCTTTCTTCCCCAGGACTTTTGTACCTGCTTTGTCCTCTGCCTTGGAATGCTTTGCCTCAGATGTCCATTGGGTGCTTTCTTACTCCTTCGCTTACTTATTCAGTTACTTTCTCAGTGAGATCTTCCCTCTTTAAAATTGCGAGTCCTCCACCTTTTCACTCCCTGTTTCCTTTTCTGTCTTTATTTTTGTCCATTGTATTTGTCACCAGCTGCCACATTATATATTTTGTTTAATTCTTTTTTATAAGTTTTCATCTGTGAAGCTCGCTAACTCATTAGCCATTCATTGGAATTTTGTTTATAACTTAAGTTGGGGATATTTGACATCTTTTCAGCATTTACTGTTTTTATCTAGTAACGTATATGATATCTTCTTTAATTTATTCGTGTTCTTTTATGTCCTCTGATTTTTTAATGTAGCTCTTGCAAAATTTTTTAATTTATCCCTTTGCATTTTATATTTTTATGTTACTTAAATTACTTTTTTAAATATTGTTTTTCTTGTCAGTAATTTCAAAATTATTTAATGTATAGAAAATTCAACTTTTGTTGACTTACTATTATTAGGTCTAATTTTCAGTTGATTCTCTTATATTTCCAATGTAGAAAGTCCTGTTATTTGTAAATTACAAATGTTAACTTTTTAAATTTTTACTGCCTAGATTCTTTGGGAAGTTTGGAATGACAAAACAATATATATTTTATGGGTCTTTATGATATGCTGTTTCATCTTTAAGTATGATATTTGCTATTGATTTCTGATAGATACCCTTTATCATGTTAGCTGAGTTTCTTTCTATTCCTGTTGATTGAGAGATTTTATCAGGAATGGATAGGATTTTATCAAATGCCCTTCTAAAGTTTATCCAGGTAATCATATGGCTGAACCAATAAGTCTTTTTGTATTGTTTTCTTTTCTTTATCAATTTTCAGACTAATAGTGAGTTGCTTCCCCAGTATCCTCTAAAGGAGATCAGGGAGTTGTTTTTTAAGAATCATGAACAAATGATTTTTTAATATATTTGCTGTGTTTGAATTCGATGTAATTATTGTTCTTTTTAATGCTCACATTGTCTTGTCTTGGGCTATTGGGTTGTTTTCTGTGTCTTTCTGACAAGAAGTAGTCTTTGATAACTTCTTTGCTTTCTGGTATGAAGAACGTTCTAGGCTCATCTTGTGCATTTTCTACTCCAGACTTGAGCAATTAGTCGTTTCCTCAAGGAGCCTGAGTTCCTTTTGTGGGAAATGGTATTTAGGCTGTAATATCTTTTTCCCTACCTTCAAATGAGCATTTTTGGTTAATTAAATATAGACTACTTTTAGGTTTATAGTGAAGATGGGAAGATAATACAGAGAGTTGCCATATACCCCACAACTAGTTTCCCCTATTTGAACAAACTTCTTAATCATGGAAACATTCTTAGACTTACAAAGGTAGAGAATTCCCCATGTACCCAATACTCAGCTTCAGCAGTTACCAGCTCTGATCTTTTTTCATGTATGTCCCTACTCACTGCCCGCAAATGATTTTTTTTCATTTCAAATATTTTATTTTTTATTATTTTTTTAATTGAAGTATAATTGACGTTATGTTAGTTTCAGGTGTACAATGTGATGATTCAATATTTGTATATATTGCATAATGATCACCACAATAAGTCTAATTAACATCCGTCACTTTACATAGTTACAAAGAATTTTTTTTCCTTTGATGAGAACTTTTAAGATCAATCTGTCAGCAACTTTCAAATATGCAGTACAGTATTATTAACTATAGTCATAGTGCTGTACATTATATCCCCATGACTTTCTCATTTTATAACTGGAAGTTTATACCTTTTGACTCCCTTCAACCATTTTCCCTACCCCCCAACAGGCCCCCCCCAAACTATCAGTCGATTCTCTGTATCTTTCTTGGTTTTGTTTTTAGCTTCCACATATAAGTGAGATCGTATGGTATTTGTTTTTCTCTGACTGACTTATTTCACTTAGTGTAATGTCCTTGAGGTCCATCCATTTTGCCACAAGTGGCAACATTTCATTTTGTTTATGGCTGAATAATATTCCATTCTGTGTGTGTGTGTGTGTGTGTGTGTGTGTGTGTGTGTGTGTATGTGTGTATCTCACAGCTTCTTTATCCATTCTTTCATTGATGGACACTTAGGTTGTTTCCATATCTTAGTTATTGTAAATAATATTGCAGTGAACATAGGAGTGCATATATCTATTCAAGTTAGTGTTTTTTGTTTTCTTCAGATAAATACCCAGAAGCAGAATTGCTGGGTCATATGGTAGTTCTATTTTTAATTTTTTGAGGAACCTCCGTTCAGTTCCCATAGTGGCTGCACAAATTACATTCCCACCAGCAGTGCAAAAGGGTTCCCTTTTCTCCATATCCTTGCCAACACTTGTTATTTCTTGTGTTTTTGATAATAGACATTCCAACAGATGTGACATGATATCTTATTGTGGTTTTGATTTGCATTTCTCTGATGGTTAGAGATGTTGAGCATTTTTTCATGTACCCATTGGCCATCTGGGTGTATTCTTTGGAAAAATGTCTGTTTAGATCTTCTGCCCATTTTTTATTTGGATTGTTTGGTTTTATGCTATTCAATTATATGAGTTCTTTATGTATTTTGGATATGAACCCCTTAACAGATGAATTACACATGTTTTCTCCCAGTCAGTAGGTTGCCTTTTCATTTTGCTGATGGTTTCCTTTGCTGTGCAGAAGCTTTTTAGTTTTATTTGGTCCCAACTTGGTTTTTTGCTTTTGTTGCTTTTGCTTTTGGTGTCAGACTGAAAAAATAATCGCCAAGACCTGTGTCGAAGAGTTTACTGCCTATGTTTTCTCTAGGAGTTTATGGTTTCAGGTCTTACCATTCTAGTCTTGCATCCATTTTTAGTTAATTTTTGTGTATGATGTAAGACAGTGGTCCTGTCTCATTCTTTTGCATGTGGTTGTCCAGTTTTTCCAGCACCATTATTGAAGAGACTGTCCTTTTCCCGTTGTATATTCTTGGCTCTTTTATTGTAAATTAATTGACCATATGTGTATGGGTTTATTTCTGGGCTCTCTATTTTGTTCCATTGATCTGTGTGTCTCTTTTTCTGCAGATACCTTACTGTTTTGATACTATAGCTCTGTAATATAATTTGAAATCAGGGAGCATGATCCCTGTAACTTTTTTTTTCTCAAGATTGCTTTGGCTATTTGGGATCCCCCAAATGATTTTAAAGGAAACCCCATATAGTGTATAACTTTATCCATAAATATTTAAATATGTGACTTAAGGATACAGATCATCTTAACCAAATAATATACTGAGTTTATGTTACACCATTTTTATTTTCCTAGATTAAACTATATTTGGGTACATTGAGGGCTTTTGTAATATACTCACAAGAAACATTGATGTGTTAGAAAAAGACTTCTTACGGTCCATATTGGGAAATGAGAAAGAGGAGGTGATATACTAGGCTCCTGATTCATTATGCTTTTGCCTAAAATTTTGGTTGGATGAGTGGATTCCCTGTTGAAGTTTGAAAGTAATCATTTGCGTATTTTAAAAACTTTGTGTTTTGTGTTCAACAGGTTTTTTTTAATGTTTGTCTTCTAACATATATGACTTTATGGCTTTTATTCTCTTAACAGTTTAAGGAACAAAATTCCGTCTTTTCTTTGAAGGCTTAGTAAAATTTATTTAACGGTAGGATGGGCTAGATAAAACCTACTTGAAAAAAAATTATACTGAAGATGTAGCCTTAAGAGGTTGGTGGAGAGCAATAGCTGAAATCATTCTTGGTAGTATTCATAGCAGGCTCACCTTACGTGGTAATAGCTGAAACTTGGTTGAAGACTGAGTTAAAAAAAATAGGCATCACTTTAAGAAGAAATGGTACCTAGCAAGGTTTGCCAAGAATTTGGCTTAGTAAGCTCGTTAGAGACTATCTTAATAATAAATGCTAAATAGAGGGGAATTTTTGTTGTTTGTTTTTAAATAGAAGTTGATGACCAGAGGAATGAAATGGCTTTGCTGATGTCGTGAGGTCTTGGTGCTAGGACATACATACAACTACTGATTGCTGTTGTAAAGTTTTCCACAGCACACCATTGACTCTCAAAGCCATCATCTTTGGGCCAGGGCTTGGCAGTCCTTTATTTTTGCAGCATTTTGCAGTGCAAAGACTGACCTGTTTGCTGTTGTATCCTGTGCTCTTTCCCAAACCTGATGATTTCTTTTTTGCTTCAGAAACTCATGATTCCACATTCATAGTTCCAAGCCTTTATCTTTCTTCCTTTTGCTTTTATATTTACAATAGCTAATAGAACCAATTGCATTAGCATTTTTTGCCAAATAAAGTTACCATTGGAAATAAGTGATATGAGACTTGCCAGAAATTCCTTTTTTTTTTTTCCTGCTGGGAACGATTCACCCTGAGCTAACATCTGTTGCCAATCTTCTTCTCTCTCTCTTTTTTTTCCCCTTCGCCAGAGCCCCAGTACATAGTTGTATATTCTTGTTGTAGGTCCTTGTAGTTCTCATCTATGTGAACTGCTGCCACAGCATGGCTACTGACAGTGGTGTGGTTCCACACCTGGGAACTGAACCCAGAGAACGTTGAACTTAATCACTAGGCTGTCAGGGCTGGCTCGAAATTCCTTTTTGACAGCCAGCTTTAGGGTTACTTTGTGTTCTCTTGTCATTTCTGTAAAATAAGTTTCCTTAAAATGGGAAATACCTGAAAATAAGAGGAAGGAGGGAAGCACAGTAATGAATTCTAAGTTAGTTGGATTTCTTTAGAAAGCCTCAGAGGTATCTTATATGTGTCTGACTGTCTTTGTTGGTGTTAGTATTCTGCATGATTTAGTGTTGCTTATGCTACTGTAAGTAAGCAAACTTCAGTTGAGGTATTTATTAGGATCAGGGACTTGGGGAAAGATGCACTGAATTTCTTGCTTAGAAAGATACTTCTTGAAAAGCTATTATAGTTTTTTTTTTCACATCCTTTTTATTTTGACTTTATATTTTACATTTTTATTTATTTATTTTTTATTAAGGTTATGAAAGTTAACATCCTTGTGAAATTACAGTTGTACATCATTATTAGTCTTGTTGTAGGTACACCACTTCACCCCTAGTGCCCTCCCCCCCCCGTCCCCTTGCAACCACCCATCAGTTCTCTTTGTCCATATGTTAACTACCACCTATGAGTGGAGTCATACAGAGTTCGTCTTTCTCTGTCTGGCGTATTTCACTCAACATAATACCCTCAAGGTCTGTCCATGTTGTTGTGAATGGGACGACTTTGTCCTTTTTTATGGCTGAGTAGTATTCCATTGTATATATATATACCACATCTTCTTTATCCAGTCATCAGTTGCTGGGCACTTAGGTTGGTTCCATGAGTTGGCTATTGTGAATAATGCTGCGGTGAACATAGGGGTGCATGGAACTTTTGGAATTGCTGATTTCAGGTTCTTAGGATAGATACCCAGTAGTGGGGTGGCTGGGTCATAAGGTATTTCTATTCTTAACTTTTTGAGGAATCTCCATACTGTTTTCCATAGTGGCTGCACCAGTTTGCATTCCCACCAACAGTGTATGAGGGTTCCCTTTTCACCACAGGCTCTCCAACATTTGTCACTCTTGGTTTTGGATGTTTTTGCCATTCTGACAGGTGTAAGGTGATATCTTAGTGTAGTTTTGATTTGCATTTCCCTGATGATTAGTGATGATGAGCATCTTTTCATGTGTCTATTGGCCATTTGTATATCTTCTTTGGAGAAATGTCTGTTCATGTCCCCTGCCCATTTTGTAATTGGGTTCTTTGATTTTTTATTGTTGAGTTGTGTGAGTTCTTTGTATATTATGGAGATTAACCATTTGTCTGATAAATAACTTGTGAATATTTTTTCCCAATTAGTGGGCTGTTTTTTTTGTTTCAAACCTGTTTTCCCTTGCCTTGAAGAAGCTCTTTAGTCTGATGAAGTCCCATTTGTTTATTCTTTCTTTTGTTTCTCTCATGTGAGGGGTTATGGTGTCCGAAAAGATTCTTTTGAAGCTGATGTCAAAGAGTGTACTGCCGATATTCTCTTCTGGAAGACTTATTGTTTCAGGCCTAATCTTTAGGTCTTTGATCCATTTTGAGTTTATTTTAGTGAATGGTGAAAAAGAATGGTCAATTTTCATTCTTTTACATGTGGCTGTCCAGTTTTCCCAGCACCATTTGTTGAAGAGACTTTCTTTCCTCCATTGTAGGCCCTCAGCTCCTTTGTCGAAGATTAGCTGTCCATAGATGTGTGGTTTTATTTCTGGGCTTTCAATTCTGTTCCATTGATCTGTGCATCTGTTTTTGTACCAGTACCATGCTGATTTGATTACTGTAGCTTTGTAGTATGTTTTGAAGTCAGGGATTATGATGCCTCCAGCTTTGTTCTTCTTTCTCAGGATTGCTTTAGCAATTCGGGGTCTTTTGTTGCCCAATATGAATTTTAGGATTCTTTGTTCAATTTCTGTAAAGAATGACATTGGAATTCTGATTGGGATAGTGTTGAATCTGTAGATTGCTTTAGGTAGTATGGACATTTTAACTATGTTTATTCTTCCAGTCCATGTGCATGGAATGTCTTTCCATCTCTTTATGTCGTCGTCGATTTCTTTCAAGAAGGTCTTGTAGTTTTCGTTGTATAGATCTTTCACTTCCTTGGTTAAATTTATCCCAAGGTATTTTATTCTTTTTGTTATGATTGTGCATGGGATTGAGTTCTTGAGATCTTTTTCTGTTAGTTCATTGTTAGCATATAGAAATGCTACTGATTTATGTATGTTGGTTTTATACCCTGCAACTTTGCTGTAGTTGTTGATTGTTTCTAATAGTTTTCCAATGGATTCTTTGGGGTTTTCTATATATAAGATCATGTCATCTGCAAACAGCGAGAGTTTTACTTCTTCGTTGCCTATTTGGATTCCTTTTATTTCTTTTTCCTGCCAAATTTCTCTGGCCAAAACCTCCAGTACTATGTTGAATAAGAGTGGTGAAAGTGGGCACCCTTCTCTTGTTCTTGTTCTGAGAGGGATGGGTTTCAGTTTTTGTCCACTGAGTATGATGTTGGCTGTGGGTTTGTCATATATGTCCTTTATTATGTTGAGGTGCTTTCCTTCTATACCTATTTTATTGAGGGTTTTTATCATCAATGGATGTTGGATCTTGTCGAATGCTTTCTCTGCATCTGTTGAGATGACCATGTGGTTTTTGTTTTTCATTTTGTTAATGTAGTGAATCACGCTGATTGACTTGTGGATGTTGAACCATCCCTGTGTCCCTGGTATAAATCCCACTTGATCATGGTGTATAATCTTTTTCATGTATTGCTGTATTCGGTTTGCCAAAATTTTGTTGAGGATTTTCACATCTATGTTCATCAGTGATATTGGCCTGTAGTTTTCGTTATTTGTGTTGTCCTTGTCAGGTTTGGGGATCAGGGTGATGTTGGCTTCATAGAATGTATTAGGGAGTGCTCCATTTTCCTCTATTTTCTGGAATAGTTTGAGAAGGATAGGTATTAAATCTTCTTTGAATGTTTGGTAGAATTTTCCAGAGAAGCCGTCTGGCCCTGGACTCTTATTTTTGGGGTGGTTTTTGATTACTGTTTCTATTTCTTTACTTGTGATTGGTCTATTCACATTCTCTAATTCTTCCTGATTCAGTTTGGGTAGGATGTATGAGTCTAGGAATTTATCCATTTCTTCTAGGTTGTTCAATTTGTTGGCATATAGTTTTTCATAGTATTCTCTTATGATCCTTTGTATTTCTTCGGTATCTGTTGTGATTTCTCCTCTCTCATTTCTAATTTTATTTATTTGAGACTTCTTTCTTTTTTTTTTAGTGAGTCTGGCTAAGGGTTTGTTGATTTTGTTAATTTTTTTCGAAGAACCAACTCTTTGTTTCATTGATCCTTTCTACTGTCTTTTTTGTTTCAATATCATTTATTTCTGCTGTAATTTTTATTATTTCCCTCCTTCTACTAACTTTCGGCTTTGTTTGTTCTTCTTTGTCTAATTCCGTTAGGTGTCGTTTGAGGTTATTTATGTAGGATTTTTCTTGCTTATTGAGGTGAGCCTGTATTGCAATGAATTTCCCTCTTAGGACTGCCTTTGCTGCTTCCCAAATAATTTGGTATGGTGTGTTTTCATTTTCATTTGTCTCCAGATAATATTTGATTTCTTCTTTAATTTCTTCAATAATCCATTGTTTGTTTAGTAGCACGTTGTTTAGTCTCCACGTTTTTGGCCCTTTCCCAGCGTTATTCTTGTAGTTGATTTTTAGTTTCATAGCATTATGATCAGAAAAAGATGCTTGATATTATTTCAACCCTCTTGAACTTATTGATGCTTGCTTTGTTTCTCAAGATATGGTCTATCCTTGAGAATGTTCCATGCGTGCTTGAGAAGAATGTGTAACCTTCTGTTTTTGGATGAAGTGTCCTATATATATCTATTAGGTCCGTCTGATCTAATTTTATATTTAATTCTATAATTTCCTTGTTGATTTTCTGTCTGGATGATCTGTCCATTGTGTTAATGGGGTGTTGAGGTCCCCTACTATTATTGTATTGCTGTTGATGTCTCCTTTTAGTTTTGTTAATAGTTTCTTTATGAATTTTGGTGCTCCTGTGTTAGGTGCATATATATTTATAAGTGTTATGTCATCTTAGTGGAGCGTCCCTTTTATCATTATATACTGCACCTCTTTGTCTTTCTTTATCTGTTTTGCTTTGAAGTCTACTTTGTCTGATATAAGTATGGCAATACCTGCTTTCTTTTGTTCATTATTAGCTTGGAGTATTGTCTTCCATCCCTTCACTTTGAGTCTGTGTGTCTTTGGGGCTGAGGTGCGTTTCCTGGAGGCAGCATATTGTTGGATCTTGTTCTTTGATCCATCCTGCCACTCTGTGCTTTTTGATTGGAGAGTTCAATCCATTCACGTTTAGAGTGATTATTGAAACGTGGGGGCCTACTCTTGCCATTTTATCACTTGTTTTCCGGTTCTTTTGCATTTTGTCCTGATGGAGAGCTGTTACTTTGTGTTATTGTTCTTCTGCTTATCTTCTTTCTTCTGGATTTTGCAGCCCCCTTCCTTTTTTTGATTTTTCAGGAATGAGGTTCTTCCTGAGCATTTCTTGAAGAGGAGGTTTTGTGGCGATGAAGTCCCTTAACTTTTGTTTATCTGGGAAAGTTTTTGTTTCTCCATCGTATTTGAAGGATATTTTTGCTGGGTAGAGTATTCTTGGCTGCAGGTATTTGTCCTTCAGAGTTTTGAATATTTCATTCCAATCTCTTCTAGCCTGTAAGTTCTCTCCTGAGAAGTCTGCTGATAGCCTTATGGGGTTTCCTTTGTAAGTTATTTTCTTCTGCCTGGCTGCCCTTAGTATTTTCTCTTTGTCGTTGACTTTTGCTAGTTTTCCTACTATATGCCTTGGGGTTGGTCTTCTTGCGTTAATAAAGTTTGGAGATCTATTGGCTTCTGTCACATGAACTTCCATCTCTCTTCCCAAGTTTGGAAAGTTCTCAGCTATTATTTCTTTGAATAGGCCTTCTGCCCCCTTCTCCTTCTCTTCTCCCTCTGGTATACCTATAATCCTTATGTTGCATCTCCTAATTGAGTTGGATAATTCTCAGAGAGTTTCTTCGTTTCTTTTTACTCTTAGTTCTCTCTCCTCCTCTGTCTGCAGCATTTCTGTATTCCTATCCTCCAAATTGCTAATTCTGTCCTCCGTATTATCGACCCTACTGTTCAGAGAGTCCAGATTTTTCTTAATCTCCTCCATTGTGTTCTTCATCTCCAGTATTTCTAATTGGTTCTTCTTTATAGTGTCAAGCTCTTTTGTGACATAGCTCCTGAACTCATTGAGTTGTCTATCTGAATTCTCTTTTGACTCGTTGAGTTTTTTAAGAATGGCAGTTTTGAAATCGTCGTCATTTAGGTTATAGATTTCATTGTCTTTGGGATTGTTTTCTGGGTGCTTATCATTTTCCTTCTGTTCTGGAGATTTAATATATTTTTTCATACTGCTTGCGTGGATTTGTGCCTCCGCATAGAGATAGAGTTTAGTCACTGCTTCCACTTGTTGCGACTGGTGTGGGGGAGGGCACCTGTTTAGACTGCACCAACCAGGAACCCTGTCAGCTGTTACTGACTGGACCTGGACCCCTCCTCATAGTCGCAGTGGTCCTGTGGGGTCCCTCGTTGGTTGTGGGGGCAATCGCAAGGGGGCCTCAGGCTGCTGGTGCCTACTATTGCAGCCCACTTGGACGCGCTCCCTCCTTGTGGTCTGCAGCAGTGTTGTGGGCTTTCCCAGCAGCCAGTAGCAGGATCACCTATAATTGCCGCTTTGTCCCTAACAGAGCCCACAAGATCACACTTGTCCACTATAGGTCCCAGCAGAGCTATGGGTATCTTCTGCAGTCTGTCGTTAGCTCACCTAGCTGTGCTACTTTTGCGCCAGGGCCTTCCCGCCTTGCGATTGCCAGTTGGGACCTCTCCACTAGTGCTGTGCAGAGGCTTTCGCTGAGGCTGCTGTAGGAACCTGGAGTTCCCCCCTGGGCTATGTAGCCGTTTCACTGGAGCTCCACTGTGCCCCACTCCACTCTCACAGGATCTCTGGGAGCTGTTTACCTCATCTGGGACATGGCCAGAGTCCGTGGGCCTGGTGCTGGCTTGTAAGCTGCTGCCTTGTGGGGAATTCTGCTCTAGGGAGCTTCCTGGTGTTCCGAATGCTGGGCGGGGGCTCCCTGCTAATGGCGAGCAGAGGCTGTCCGTGCCGGGGAGGTGCGGGACCCCGGAGCCTCCCCCTGGGCCGCAGAGCCGGGCGCTGGGCCTCCAACCGTGTCCCCAAGCACGTCTATGGGAAGTCCGGGCACCCCCTGCACCAACCTGTGCTCTGGAGACCCTGGGCCCAGCAGCAGCTTGCAGTCTGATGCCGTATTGGGGAATCCGCCCACCAGGAGCTTCCCTTTGTTCTGGATTCTGGGAGGGGCCTTCCAGCTAATGGTGAGCAGAGGCTTTCCCTGCCGTGGGTGGTGTGGGACCCTGGAGCCTCTCCCCGGGCCGCAGAGCCAGGTGCTGGAGCTCCAATCGTGTCCCCAAGCACGTCTACGGGAAGTCTGGGCACCCCCTGCACCAACCCGTGCGTTGGAGACTTGTGAACCCGGCAGCAGCTTGTGGTCTGGTGCCAGCCAGGGAATCTGCCCGCTGGGAGCTTCCCTTTATTCTGGATTCTGGGCGGGGCCTCCCTACTAATGGCGAGCGGAGGCCTTCCCTGCCACTGGGTGTGGGACCCTGGGGATTCTGCCTGGGCTTAGGTGTAATCGCAGGGGGCTTGCGTACGGCTGTTGTCACCTGTTTCCACCATCACTCCGCTGGTGAGTGCACACTCCTGCCCTTGGTGTGTGGCGATGCTATGGGGGAGTCCGCTGGAAGAGAGCCTCCTGCAGGAACTAGGCTGTCCGGGGGTCGGGGGTCAGGGGTCAGAGAGTTTTCACCTATTTCCACCTCCTCCCGGAGGGAATTCCGTCCGCCTTCCGTTGTATAGTAGCACAAAACTCTTAGGCATCTTGAGATGCTATCTGGATATCCTTTGTTAATCGGTGAATGTCCAATTAGTTGTGGATTTGACGGGGGAGAGACAAGACCGCTCACTCCGCCATCTTGGTCCTGCCCCATCATAGTTTTTTAATGCATGAAACCTTGAGTAAACTGTAGCTGGTGTGTCATGAGGTAGGCCAAGAATTTTCTTGTTTTCCATCTTTGTTGTCCATTGCATAGGGTAAGATAGATAAATCATCATCTTCACATATGGAGGAAATGAAGCAAGTTGAAGTATGATGGCCATGGCATTGTGATATTTGTTGCTGTTGGAGTGTGATTTAGAGCTGCACTGTGCAGTGTTAGTCCAAATTGGGATGTGCTGTAAGTGTAAAATACACACTGGATATTGAGACTTAGTATGCAAAAATATCTCGACACTTAAAAAAATTATTTTTAAGTCACAAAAATTGATTACATCTTGACATAATACTTTTGATTTATTGAGTTAAATAAAGCATATTATCAAAATTAATTGAAATTTTATTTTAGTATGGCTACTAGAAGATTTAGAATTATATATATAGTTCCTAGTTCTATTTGACAGCACTGATCGAGAGTGTAAAAAATGGTTGCAAGGATTACAACTTTAATATTCTCTGACTTGTACAATATGAAATATGGAGACATTTAGTATATGAACTAGAATTATGGTACAGCTTTTATATGCAGATTACTTTGATATATTTAAATTTGTTTGCATTTTAGGAAACCGGCAAGTATTGTTCCGACACTATTTAAAAGGCAAGCAGGGGCCTGGCCCCAAGGCTAAGTGGTTAAAGTTCTATGCGCTCCACTTTGGTGGCACAGGTTCACGGGTTTGGATCCTGGGCACAGACCTAATCCACTCACCAGCCATGCTGTGGTGGTGTCCCACGTACAAAAAAAAAAATAGAGGAAGATTTGCACAGGTGTTAGCTCAAGGCTAATCTTCCTCAAGCAATGAAAGAGGAAGATTGGCAACGGATGTTAGCTCAGGGCAGATCTTCCTCAGCATAAAAAAAAAAAAAGGCAAGCAGAGTTTTAAAGATTTACTTCTGGGCTATCATGAGACTTAAAAGTGCAGAACAGAGGAATTATTATGAATCAGTGCTAGCTGTAGGTGTTGCCACTGCATACCTGCCAGGTTGAGAAGGAATCCCAGGTAGTGGTGGAGGGTGCAGCACTGTGGGAAAAGTTTCATTAGGGTCCATTTCTGAAAGAGATTTTGGTCTGCTCCAGATCTTACTCCTTTTTCTGGCCAGATGGTTCACGAGTGTATGAGTAAATCTGACCCAAGAGTACTTTACCTCCGAGTTCACAGTTGCCTGAAAATCACTAAGTAGGTGGATTTATGAGGCAGTAAGTGTTTAAAAGTATTTAGTAGGTTCTGTTGAGTAAATAGATGGTGTGGTATGAAGCAGGAACTGCTTTATAACCTTCATCGTATACCCAAGAACAAGTTGTTAGAGTGCTGTGGAGGGAATCATGCCCTTTAAGATTTATGACCACCCATTTCCTTGCTCTTCAAAGGTCTTTTTCTCCTTGGATACTCAGCTGGGAATTTCATTCATGTTAGAAGCTTGCTAAATAAGATGTATGTGTTTTTTAGCTTTAATATTTAAAAATATCCTTATTTTCTTGCGTTGTCTGTTCCTTAGTATTTGAGATGGGGTGAAAAATTCATTGGATTTTGGATGACAATTCTTTCTTCATTTTGTAGGTTTACTAAGCATCAGAAGTTACACATACAGCGTGGCTAAATCTAATTTTTTGCTTGGTTAATTGATGATAATATTGTAACAGACATTACATTATGTGTTGGTAGAACTTAGTTTTGAAAAGGAACATTTTCATTGGTTATAAATTTCATATTTGTAAAGCAAATATGGCTTTACTCTTGAGCTCAGTCAGATAATGAGGTGGTTAATAGAAACTAATAGATTGTAGATTGCCAAAATTAAGAGGACAAAATATAACATCATAACTTGAATGTAATTTGGGAGGGGGCTCCCTGTGTAAACAGGAATGATTCTAAGTGGTATGTGAAAATGCTGTTACTAGCACATGCCAGTTGATAGATTGCTGGAAAAACCAGATTTTACAGTATATTTTAGATAGGGTTTTTGTATACTTGAGGGTGACTACTGGCTTATGTCCTTTTTTTTTCCCTTTCCTTTTAGAATATGGTTTCTAGTTTTAGGGTTTCTGAACTACAAGTGTTACTAGGCTTCGCTGGACGGAATAAAAGTGGACGCAAACATGACCTCCTGATGAGGGCGTTGCATTTGTTGAAGAGTGGCTGCAGCCCTGCAGTTCAGATTAAAATCCGAGAATTGTATAGACGCCGATACCCAAGGACTCTTGAAGGACTGTCTGATTTATCCACAATCAAATCATCAGTTTTCAATTTGGATGGTAGCTCGTCACCTGTAGAACCTGACTTGGCCGTGGCTGGAATCCACTCGTTGCCTTCCACTTCAGTTACACCTCACTCACCGTCCTCTCCTGTTGGTTCTGTGCTGCTTCAAGATACTAAGCCCACATTTGAGATGCAGCAGCCATCTCCCCCAATTCCTCCTGTCCATCCTGATGTGCAGTTAAAAAACTTGCCCTTTTATGATGTCCTTGATGTTCTCATCAAGCCCACAAGTTTAGGTAAGTGTTGGAGAAATCACTTTCTTCTGGACAAGGGAGTAAATAAAGCAAGAGGCCTTCAACTATTGATTAATGCTTTGCTGTTAATATTATAAAATTGAGGTATTAATGCCAAATGTTTAAATTGATAAAAACATATTGGCAACTATGCCTGAAATCTAATATAAAACTGTTAATTCATCATTTGAGTGCTCTTTTTATGGCGTAGAACTCAAATTGGTTCTGTGTGTATAGGAACAGGCAGAAATCTTATTGTGTGTGATTCTGTTTTTTGATATTTTTACAAAGAGACTTAGTTTATATGTAACATAGCTTTTAAACTAAAAGAAACCTTTTATACTTAGTTTTTTTATGAAGTGGTGCAGGGAGTTTAACACATTTTTTAGCTTTTGTTTAATATCCATCAACTTCTCTGAAAATTTAATAAATTTTATCATATTACTAAGAGTTGATATGTGTGGCTTTAATTATGAAATGCCATTTCCCAGACAATTTATGTCATCAAAAATCCAAGTACTTCTGTAAGTAATTTCATTAGGCAGTAATAAATTGTCATTACAACACAGAAGTCATCAGCCTAAGTAAAAGTTTGTTCATCTGGGAGATTATTTTTTTTTTCCATCCTGGGAAAACCCTTTTTCTTTCAAGTCATTTGAAAAAACTAACTGTATCAATGTGCTTTTTCCCCCTTTTGTATAGGATTATACCACAGTACATCTTAGTTGAGTCAAAAGGAAATTTTGAGGTACAGGGCTAGTTGATGGGATCAGTATGGTGTGATTGGTGGCTGACAAGGTGGCTCTGCTTTTCCCAGGCCCTTTCTCCTGGCTTTGTTTTTATTTAGCAATACTGAGCCAGGCAGGTAGAGTATGTCATTCTGAAATAAGGATGCTGTGTTTGCTCACATTTTATTATTTGTACAGAGTCCTATGAGTAGAATTATGGCATCAAAAAATAAGAACGTTTTAGACTCTTGATAACATATTGCTAAATTAGTTTCCAGAAGAGCTGTGCCAGTTTAAATTACACAGAGTGAGTGAATGTCTCTCACTGCACTTTACTTCCTGCCTTTATTAGGTGTTATTAAAAACAAATCTTTGTGGATTTTTTGATAGGTGTAAACTTGTATCTTGTTTAGATTTTTCATTTTTAAAATTAATAACAGATGCAAACATTTAAAATGTTTATTACTCAGTTGCTTTTCTTTTATGATTTTACTTTCATCTTTAACTGATTTTTCACAAGTTCGGGTTTATCTGGTTAAAATGTTCCCCATAATTAATTTTTTTATTTCTCCCCTTGTCGTAGTTTTTGGTTTATACCAATGCACAGTATCATGACTCATTCACATACTTCTTTCTCAGCAATTATTGCAAGTTTCTTTGTGTGTATTTTGAGAAAGATTCAGACTGGTGATGTGCTTAGGTGACCCTACCTCATGGGACTCCTCAGGAGCATGGTTGGGGTGGGACTGAGAAGAGAAGAGGGCCTGTGGGGTGTGGTTACAGTTGAAGATGTTTCAGAGACATGGTTGAATGCTGGAAAGAAGACTGGAGACTGAGAGAAGATGCAGCAGTGTTTTCTCTACTCATTAGCATCAGTGGTATGATGAGGGGTAAACCCTGGAGAGGCTTTGTGCTTTTTTCTTTCCTTGCTTTCCTATTTGTTCAGAAATAGAAATAGGAATTTTCTTGCTTTTCTGTATTCCTCATAGAGTTTCTTTTTCGTTAACCTCAAAGTTAAAGGAAAGTATAAGCTTTTTATAAGTTTACTAAAATAAAGCTTTTTGTCTCATTTGGCTTAGGTAAAATAATGCCATAGATATTTTGTGTTGAAGAGTGACTAAGAAAAACCTGCCTTTTGCTCATAGTTTAAATTAGAATGTAAGAAATATGTATAACCTAAGGGCTTATAAAACAGCTTTTGACCCCTGAGCTAAAAACTATTCATATGTTTTTTTAGGAGTCCCGCCTGTCATTGTTTTTATAAACTTTATAACTGATTCTTGTTTTAAAACAAGGCTTAAACATTTCCTTATCCTGCCTTCCCTAAAGAGAAAAGAAAAGAATTTTCTTAATGTATATAGTCTTATGTCTGATTGATAAAACGGTAATTTAAGTAATGTGCTTTTTAGACTTTGAAGTAGAAAGTTAAAAAATCAACATAGTACTATATAGTCTGCCAGATAAAAGTGGAAAAAAATTGATCATTTCCTGTAATGACCTTTGAAAAATTTTAGTGTCAAAATGTCTAAAGCAATGTAATGATATTCAGAAGATGCCTTAATTTTTAATGATATGGTTTTTATGATGTTGAAAATAAAAATCCTGGAAAAATCTATTTAATTTGAAACACTGCTATGGAGAAACTTGTTTACATTTGGGAAATGAGAATTAAAAATCCTTAGGAGTCAAAGAAGATATCAAGTCCGTATTTCAAAGCACATGTTCTTGACGTCTGCAAGCCAGTCTGTGTATTCTCGATTTTTATATACAGTTGATTAGATGATTGCTAAGCCATCAACATATTATTGAGCAGGAATTAATTGACTTCATGGGAGAGACTGGAAGAGTTGTAGAAAAGAACAGACACAACAGGTCAAAATCTGTTATTCCAAAACCTCTTGGGATATTGAAACCAATAGCCCTTTAGTATTGAGGGAGTCCCTGTTACAGCATCGCGCATGTGTTGATGCTAAAACGAGCCAACCAGAAAACACCACGGTGAGTATATTCTGTTTAAGAACATGCATTATTGGATAGTTTTTCAGTTTGGAATTATTTCTATTCAAAATGGTTAAAATAAAAATATTTTAGCATTTAAAATGACAAACTGTGGCATCCAGAAGGCATGAGGTTCTCTGTAGCTAAGGGTTTACTGTAACAAATGGGTCATCCCCTAGTCTAAAAACAAACTAACAAAAATCTCTGGTCTCCTTCCTTAAATAGCTATTCTGATTTGCTCTCACAGGCAGTCTTTTTCTCTTATTTTCAATTTTCTTCTTTTCTTTTTTCAGATAATTTCTTTTGAAGGTGAAATACTTGGGGAATTTTCTATTTGAAAATTTTTTTTGTATATTCAGTCTTTTCAAAGGAATAAATATAGAATGTTAAGTTATAAAGAATATCAATGAAATGAACAGCTGTGAAACCACTACCCAATTTTTAAAAAAGGAATGTTGCCATTATCTTTTAAGCCATCTCCTTGCCTTTCCTTTCTGAGTTAAATCACTGTCCTGAATTTTGTGTTCCTCTCCTTTGCTTATTTTATATGTATAAAAAAAATAATGTTTAATTGGCTTGCTTTTGAAATTTCTGTAATGGTGTATACTATATACATTCTTCTGTGACTAGCTCTCTGTTTACTCTGTTTATAAGCATCTGTATATTGATACGTCTAGCTGTTTGGTATTTTTTAAATTACTTCAAAGTATTTTGAGCCTTTGATTCTTTAAAATTTCTTCATTGTGCTCTTCAAATTACAAAAGTAATTTATGCTAGTATTTGAAAATTTAAACATCATAGGAATATAACAGAAAAAGCCCCTCATACTCTCTCGTATCACGCAGCTAGTCATATCAGTAGTTAACTGTTTCTCTGCATATGCCATGTCATCTTTTTTCTCTTCTCCATTAAAAACAGCATTTTCCAACTGCAGAGCCACTGTGCCACATTTCTGCTGAGAGAGGACACTACTCTACTTGTATCCTCTGTCAATAGCGCCCCCTGGAGTTTTGTACCATAACAGTCTTTCTTGGAAATGTATTGTAGATGTGTAGATTACAGTAGATCTGTTATTTTGTAGATATACCATAACTTAACCAATATTCTGTTGATGTACATTTTCAGGTTTTTATTATTTATTCAGAAGTATTTTACTGTATAGCATGTGTCAGGCATTATTCTTAGTCTTACAGACATTGCTGCTGTGAGCCTTTTTGCATATGTGTTTCTCAACACTTGTGTACAAATTTATGAAGTATAAATGCCTAGATTTGAAGTTGTGTCAAAGAGTATAAGCATTTAATATTTTTGATATTCAACTTTTGGAGGGAGTTTTGGCAGTTGCTTCAAAAGTGTTGTGCCACTTTATACTCCAATAGTGGATGAATGTATTATTTTCCCTACATCCTCGTCAGCATTGTATTTTTGATCTTTTAATCTTTGCTAATCTGAAAGGTGAAAAATTAGTGAGTCAACATCTTTTTATATTCTTAAATTCCTGAATATTAGGAAATACTCATTAAGCCTCTGGGTACAATTAAACAGATTTAAAATGATATGCACATTAATGTAAAGTCGTTAAAATATTTCACTTCTAAAGAATTTGGATAAATTCAGACACTGTATGCATCATTTCTGTTAACTCAGTTAACAAGTATATAATGAGGATTTAATTTGGATATGGTTATGTAGTCTAATTGTGGAGAAGTCAGAAGTATGGAATGGGCTTAGGAAGTTTGTTATCTAGTTGGTGAGATAATGTTAACATGGGAGAAAAGTAACATTCAGGTATATGCTTGTATGATGAAGCACTATAAAACTCAAATATCATATTGGCCTATTGAATAGGGAAGTCAGTAAAGACTTCTTGAAGGGCCGGCCCCGTGGCCGAGTGGTTAAGTTCATGCACTCGGTTTCGGCGGCCTGGGGTTTGCCAGTTCAGATCCTGGGCATGGACCTAGCAGTACTCATCAAGCCATGCTCATCAAGCCTGACAGTGAAGAAACTACTTTGAATTAAGTAAGACTTGGGGAGACATTGGAAATGTAGGTTTGCTAGGAAAGAGGCGAGGCGATTGTTATGGAGGCTCTTAGAGATAAAGGAGTTTAGACTTGGCTTCATTCAGAGATGGGACACTGCTGAGCATTTTTTTTTTAAGATTTTATTTTTTTCCTTTTTCTCTCCAAAGCTCCCCAGTACATAGTTGTATATTCTTAATTGTCAGTCCTTCTAGTTGTGGCATGAGGGATGCTGCCTCACCGTGGCTTGATGAGCGGTACCATGTCCGTGCCCAGGATTCAAACTGATGAAACACTGGGCTGCCTGCAGCGAGGTGCGCAAACTTAACCATTCTGCTACAGGGCTGGCCCCAACTGCTGAGCATTTTTGAGCAGAGGAATGGTGCTGAAAGTGGTGCTAAGAATGACCAGCTCTGCGCTTGTATCCTGTTGGGAGACTGACAGAGAGGCAGAGTTGCTATTTCATTTGCACAAAGTGGTAATTGGTTGTGAGTAGGATGGTAGTAGTAAAACTGGAGAGGAAGCAGGCTATAAGAAAATTTTAGAAAACAGCACTTAATGACTAACTGGATATAGAGGAGGAAGAAGAGGACTCAGGTAAAGGAAATGAATGATTTCTAGTGATTGGACAATTGGTAACTATTCTCTTTCATAATTCTGAATTAAAGTGACTGTTTTACAAGAAGGGTGAAACCTCACTACTCTGCCCTCCCGAAATGATCTTCGCAGCTGTTATATAGGGGAGAAAGTATTTTGGTAATAAACATCACTGATGATTATTAATATAGTGATGGTTTCTGTATAGGTAAAACTTTAAAAATGACGCGTTTGTTACATTCTGTGTAAATCTCATTAAATTAGAAAACTTTTGGTGTGCGTATAGGAGGATTGTCATTTAAAAAAGTACATGTAAAGCAATGTTCAATGATAACTATATTTGTAAACAATTGAATATTGGAATATAGAATTATTCAGTCAAGTGTTTTGAAAGCACTGTGTGTGCCTCTTAGTTCCAAATGTGTTAAGAAACAAGTTATCAAAAATGAGCTAGTTTCCTAATATAAAACAGAACTTATGTTTATTTCTTCTATTATAACTATAAGAATATTAGTTTTGGTGTATTTTTGTTTATACATGTTTGAGGGTCATCCCCCCCGCCCCTTGTTTTTGATGCAGGGATGCAATGGGAAAAGGAATACTGTAAGAGTAGTCTTTGATTGGTGATGATGATACAATTAATTGATGGGTGATGGGGCACCAAATAGCTCAGGGTAGAGATCTTAGATAATGCAATGTAATAAACTGATTTATTCATTGTTACTTTATGAATTATTTTGTTGGTAGATTAGCTAGACTGAAACATGGTAATCCACAAAGCTGCCTATAAAACCTCTTGGTTTATCTCCTCCCTGAGTGAGCCATTTTATAAGCACTCACTGCTAGGAAACATTCTTGACTAAATATAAACCAGTTTATCAAAAGTTGTCAATATAATACTTCCTGGGCTGGAAGGACTTGGGAGGTTTCATATTTTACTAAAATATTTAACATTTAGGCATATGAAAATATTTTCTACTTAAATATATTACCAAGAAAAAGTCGTTGTTATTAAATAATTTGGAAAATGCGTCTGTTGGGCTGGATTTCTTTTTCCCTCTTTTTCTGAAATTTTGCTGTCTCTTAGAAAGCAGAGACTTTTGTGCAGGACTTCTGAAATTCAAAATGTATTACTTATGTGTAGTGCCTTATTGTTTTTAGAATGCTTTCATGTATGTTACTGCATTTGATTCACAAAACAGCCTTTAAAAGGCAGATGAGCAAAGTGTTATTCCTATTTTAATTGAGGAGTAAAGAAGTCTTTATTTCACCCTATTTTTGAAGGATATTGAATTTTCAGTTGGCACTTTTTTCCTTTCACTACTTTTAAGATGACTTCTGGCCTAGATTGCCTCTGATGAGAAGTCAGCCTTTATTCGTATTCTTGTTCTCTTGTATGTAATGTTTCTTTTTTCTGTGACTGCTTTTAAGATTTTTTTAGTCATCATTAGTTTTCAGTACATTAGTTTGATTTTGATGTGACTAGGTAGTTTTCTTTGTATTCATTTTGCTTGGTGTTTGATCTGTAAGGGTTTGTCCCCCCTCCATCAAAGTTATGGAATATTCTTTCGTTATTTCTGCAAGTTTTTTTTTTTTTTTTCAATGCTCCATCCTTCTGGGGCTTTATTTGTACCTGTGTTAGACCTTTTGAAATTTCTCGCTGGAGAGACTGGGTGCTCATACTGTTAATTAAGATTGAAAATGCAGTGTGTTCACCTCTAATCTCAAAATATAGGTTATTGAATTTGATAGTTAAGAGGTTGTTGGTGACCTTAGCCATGGATGGAGAAGTGGAAAGTAGAATCTGCACAAGGAAGAGTTGGAGTGAAGAGGAATTGAAGATATGGAGAGACTTCCTACTGTAGTTATGTGTTTGTGTTTTATGCCCCATAGTTATGTTTACAACTTGTAGTTTTGTTTGATTTTTAGGCCTTCATCATAAACAGCATCCCTCCCTACGTTTAAATGTTCTGGGAAAATATGAACCGCTTTATGACATGATTGCTAGAAACCTAATTCTTACAATAAATGCTATGCTTAAAGAAAAGTATTTTACCCAATGAGTTAATATTTTTCTTATTTGGTGTGACTTGTGGATTGAAGGCCTCTGACATTATTCAACTGGCATCTTGTTATTTAACTTTATGCATTGGGAAAACTGTGTTTGGTAACACACACAAGAGCCATTTTGTGTCCTCTTGCGTGTGGTTGCAGTACTTGTTAGGAAGCAGAAGGCTTGAAGCCTCTGTATTAGCTTTTGTTTTAATGAGCACTAGAACGCCATTGAGTATTGCATCACTGTAAATCTGTTAGTTCTTTGTGAAGTGAATACATTTCAATTTTTAATAATATGGTTAAGAAGGATGACTTCCTTAGGTAATCTTTTTTTAACTAGATAATCTATTGTATGCAAATAATTACTATGTAGCCAGCTCTGGTGGTCTAGGGATTAAGATCTGGTGCTCTCAGCTCTCACTGCCACGGCCTGGCTTCGTTTCTGAGTCAGGGAACCATACCACCTGTCTGTCGGTTGTCATACTGTGGCGGCTGTGTGTTGCTGTCATGCTGAAAGCTATGCTACGCCACCAGTATTTCAAATACCCGCAGGGGTCCTCATGGTGGACAGGTTTCAGCAGAGCTTCCAGACTAAGACAAAGAAGAAGGACCTGGCCCACCTACTTCCCAAAAAATTTGCCGTGAAAACTCTATGAATAGGAGTGGAGCATTGGCTGGTAGAGCGCCAGAAGGTGAGAGGATGCCGGAAAAAGACCAGGCAGAGTCCTGTCCCTCTGCTGTGCACAGGGGCGCTAGGAGTCGGAATCACCTTGACCAACAACAAAATTTCTATCTATCTTAATAACTCAACTTAGAAGTTTTACATTTCCTCTTATATACTCTGTGTAATTGAATATAAATATTGAAAACAAAACACAACCAAGAAAACAAACAAAAAAGACACATGAATCTTGGATAACGTTCTCCTGGTGGGAGTTTTTGGCTTCCTCAGATTTTCAGTAGCTGATACTGTAGTCAAGGATGAAATGTAGTTTTGGAGGGTTGTGTTATATTTTGGCTATATTATAATTAGCGTGTTAGAATAAAGAATGATAAATGCTTAAAATTGAACCTGCTGTAGAGTCACTTTACTTTCATGATTCCAAAAAGAATAGAGTTTAGTACTACTTTATTTTGGAGTATTTTTACCACAAAAATTTCAGAATTTGGCACAGTCTTTATTGGAAGTGCCTGGTTACTGCAGATCTTGATATAAGATATAATAAATCTTATATTCTTAAATTTGTTATTGGAATATTATCTTTCTTTTTTTTTCTCCCCAGTTCAAAGCAGTATTCAACGATTTCAAGAGAAGTTTTTTATTTTTGCTCTGACACCTCAACAAGTTAGAGAGATATGTATATCCAGGTAAGAGGAATGTTTGGAATATATTTCTCAGTGAATGTTGGTGTATTAGTTTGCTAGGGCTCCATGACAAGGTACCACAGACTGAGTGGTTTAAACGACAGAAATTTATTTTCTCACATTTCATGAGGCTTGAAGTCCAAAATTAAGAGTCAGTGGATTTGGTTTCTGCTGAGGCCTCTCCTTGGCTTACAGATGGCTGCCTTCTTTCTGTGTGCTCTCATGGCCTTTCCTTTGTGTGCCTGTGCGTCCTTGGTGTCTCCTCCTCTTCTTGTAAGGACACCAGTCAAATTGGATTAGGGCTGCACCCTTATGACCTCATTTAATCTTAATTGCCTCTGTAAATTCCCCGTCTCCACATATAGTCTCATTGGGGATAAGGGTTCAACATATGAGTTTTTAGGGGGCACAGTTCAGTCCGTAACAGTTGGACTATTTCTCCTTAAGAAAGTGTAGTATACTTTGACTAAGGTTAAATATTTAATAAATACTCTGTATTAGGAAAAGATTTTAACCTTTGAATAAAACCCCAGAGTACCTTTTGAATTACTTTTTGTCACATTTGGCAATAACTTTTTTTAAATGAAATTTTTATTTCAAATTTAGCAACATAAAAAAGAATTTGTGATAACAACCCAAAGATAGGATGACCATATACTTTATCATCAAAACTGAGGCAATTTTAGAGTGAAAGTAGACATTATTAATAATTTTTCTAGGATAAGATCATAAACTAGGACTGTTATGAGCTGTATTGTCACCTGGACCAAAAAATTAGTAGAAATATTAAAACAGTTATGGAGGGCCAGCCCGGTGGTGTAGTGGTTACCTTCGTGCACTCTGCTTTGGCGGCCTGGGGTTTGCAGTTTCGGAACCCAGGCATGGACCTACACACTGCTTGTCGAGCCACACTGTGGTGGCGTCCCTCGTAGTAAAATGGAGGAAGATTGGCATGGATATTAGCTCAGGGCCAATCTTCACCCCCAAAAAGTGAAGAAGAAAAAAATAGTGGAAGGTACTCTTAGCTTTGCTGTTTAGAAAAATAGGAGAAGCTTAACGTATACAGATTTATAAAGAGCAAATGAATTGAGAGATGTAAGAGGAAAGAGAAGGAAATTTGTGGTGTATACTTTTCCAATTAAAAAATAGTCACCTTTAGTATTAATAATATATTACTTATATGGCTCTTTAAAACTGATTCGTAAAGATTTAACACAAGAAGGTTGAATCTGGAGGTTGAATGATTTTCCGGGATTGTAGAGTTAAAAGTAGAACAAAGGGTTCAGCAGATGAGAGGTCTTTTGCCTTCTATCCACTGTTTGTTGGAACGCTCATCTCAGATATTAATGTGAGTTTTTAAAAAATAAGGATTCTGCAGCTGTTTTCAAAATTCTGTATTCAACATTAGTTACATAAGGTTTTTACAGCCAGAGTTTTCCGTCTTTAATATGTTCATGTGCACTGTCAGTCTCCCAAGATGGTGGATTCAAAGTTTTGGGCTTCATGTCTCTTTTAAACACCGTGACGTCTTGAAGATGCACTCTTGTTATATGGAGGAGTCTGGGATGCAGCCATAGGTTTTTTCACTGATCGCTCTTAATAATATCTATATAGAGAGAGCTCTCTTAAAATCTCAAAATGACTTTATAATCTGACCCTGTAAAATCTCAGCTCTTAAAGAGTAGTGCATAAATAGACTGGCTCTCCCACAAGGGGTAAAAAGAGAAAGTTGAAAAATGAGATTAAGAGAAAAAAGACAGTACAAGGATTAGTCCAAAAGACCCAATAGCCAAATAATTGGGCTTTCAGAAAAAATAGAGAAAATTTAGAGGAGGAAATTGTCAAAGAAGTAAAATGAATGTAGCTTGATGTAGTTCATGTCCACGACATTGCAGTGAGTCTTTGTAAATTGGAAGTACTTTCAATCTTGGGGATAGTAATAAACCAAATAACAAATAAATAGAATAAATTAAAAATTTTATATCTAAAACCATATCATTAATCTTAAGTTTTGTTTGTTATTCAGTGATGATCCTTTGCTTGAGATGAAAGTTTACGAAATGTTTATTGGGCACAAAGCACTATATTATATGACAAGACCCCTTTCTACAAGTTGCACTGAACCAGCTCATATGCATACAGTGATCATTGGCATTGCATGGTGTTATGAAAAGAGCCAATTCAGTAACGACAAGTAAGAGCTGATTTATAGGAGGAGATTACTATTAACCTCGGCAGTCTGGGAAAGCTTCACTAGGGTATTGGGTGGGCCTTTGAAGGAAGAAGATTATTTAGAGTAAGTAGATTTAAAGATACAGGTTTCAAGATATATTTTTAGGTGAACAAAGCAAGGCACAGAATTATGAATAATATGCTACCAGTTGCCTTAAAAAGGTATATAAATGTGTGTGTGTGTAATTTGCTTAAGTGCATAAAATATGTCTGGACAGATAGGATTAGCTGCCTCTGGAGAGGGGAATTGGGTGGTTGGGGTCAGAGTTGGGGGAGTCTTTTCACTTTATATTCTTTTTTGTATCTTTTTGAAGTTTGAACTCTGAGTGTATTAACTAGTCAAAAAATGAATGACTAAAATTTAAATAATTGCTTTCAATTAAAAATTTTAATCATGTCTGGAGATGGGTAGTGGTGATGGTTGCACAGCAGTGTGAATGTGCTTAATGCCACAGAGCTATACACTTAAAAACAGTTTATGTGATAAATTTTATCTAATGTATATTTAACTACGATAAAAACACTTAAAATAAATTAACTATAAAAGTAAGGTTGTTTGCAGTCATCCTTCCCAAAAAAACAAAATAAAACACACATATACATGTACATACAAACCCCAGCCTTTTCAGAGTTGTGTAATCAAATAATGAAAAATCTCCTTCTTCCTAATAAGTAGAAGTAAAAATTTGGTACTCGTTGCCTAGCTTCAGTAATTACCAACGTGTTTACAGTCTGTATGTGACCCCCCCCAACACTTTTTTCCTGAAATATTTTAAAGCAAATCACAAGCATCATATAATTTCACCCAGAAATACCTCCAGGTGCATCTCTAATTAATTTTTAACATAATCACACTAAAAAATTAATAATTCCTTGATATAAAACAATGTCCATATTTAGATATTCTCAGTTGTTTCAGTATTCAAACATGACCTATGTATTACTTTTGACTTTTGTCTCAAGATTTTTAAAAAACTTTTTAACTTTGAAGTAATTACAGATTTATAGAAAAGTTGTAGAAATAGTAGATTTGCTTTTCACCTAGCTTCCCTTGATATTAACATCTTGCATAACCATAGTGCAATTACCAACACCAGGAAATTCACCTTGGTACAATACTGTATACTAAACTACAGACTTTATTTGGATTTCAGCAGATTTTCTGCTAATGAACTTCTGTCTTGATCCAGTCCAAGATCCCAAATCACATTTGTTGTGTCATTTTAGTCTCTTTCAGTCTGTGACAGTTTCTTAGGTTCTACTTGTCTTTCATAACTTTTGATACTTTTGAAGAATACTGGTCAGATATTTTGTAGAATGTCCCTCAGTTTGGGTTTCTCTGATATTTTATCTTGATTAGATTGAGGTAATGCATTTTTGGCAAGAATACCTCAAGTTATATGCCCTTCTCAGTGTATCATATCAGGGGCTACATGATGTTGATAGATCTTATTTTTGATGATGTCAGCCTTGATCACTTGGGTAAGGTACTGTCTACTAGATTTCTGTAGTGTAAAGTTGACTTTTTCCTTTGTTATTAATAGATATCTTGAGGGAGATACTTTGAAACTAGGTACATATTCTGTTTCTCTTCAAAGTTTTGCCCACCAATTAAGTGTTCACTCATGGATCTTGCCTTCAGCGATTACTTCATCATAATCACTCTTGTGTTCTAGTTGTGTGATTTTCTGTTATCCATATTCTTTTTCACATTGGAGTTATTCTTTTGTACGGAAGAGCTGTCCCTTCCTCCCCTGTTTATTTATTCAATTATTTATTTGTATCCATGTGGGCTGTTGAGTTCTCTGGGTAATCCATTGCTATAGCAATTTATATTGTTGCTCAAACTGTTCCACCTTTGGCCATCGGACGTTCTTTCAGGTTAGCTCCTGTGCCCCCTAAGCCCCCCCTTTTTTTTCCGCTGAGGAAGATTTGCCCTGAGCTAACATCTGTTGCCAATTTTCCTTCTTTTTGCTTGAGGAAGATTTGCCCTGAGCTAACATCTGAGCAAGTCTTTCTCTATTTTGTACATGGGTTGCGGCCACATCATGGCAGCCGTTGAGTGGTGTAGGTCCATGCCCAAAGTGGAATGCGCTCAACTCAGCCACTAGGCCATGGGGCCAGCCCCTCATATGCTCTTTTGATACATCACCATCCATTTCTGAGCACTGCTTTACTTTTTGGCACCACAAGATGCTCAAGGCTCATCTTGTAATTTCTCTGCCCCAGTTCTGGAATTGATCACTTCTCTAAGCAGTTCCTCTTATAATACTTGCTACCACTTGCTTTGGAAAAAGTGGTTCATTTGACTGTGTAGCATATTATGCATTCTAGATTTTGATGATTTCACTTCTTGTGGTGTCATTTAACTTCTGTTCCCATGGTTCTCAAACTTTGCCACATACTAAAATCAGCTGGGGAGCTTTTAAGCATCCAAATACCCAGGTTTCATTCATAGTAATTAAATTAGAATCTCTGAGGATGGAAGCCAAACAGTAGCAGTTTTTAGAGCTCCCCACTTGTTTCCAGTTTGCAGCAAATTTGAGAACCACTGCTGTGCATCCAGCTTCTCTCCCTTGCCTGTAATGGTAGTAAGGTCTAAACTAGAGGCTTGGCTACATGGATGTTTGGGTGGTTTTGTTCTTTTTATTATACCTTGTGAAGACTGATCAGTGAGTTCAGCTTTCTTCTTGGTTTTATCACTACCCCTTCCATTTGGCACTACTGCCTCTGTAATCATGCTCTCAGTTTCTCACACTGACTTCTCTTACCTGTTCCCAAGAATCAATCTGTGATTCTCTTCTCACTACTCTGTGATAGTATCTGTGAATGTGCTTTATTTTTATATTTGTGGCTGCAAAATCACCAAGACTTTCCTCTGGAGTCCTTTCTCACTGCCTCTACTTTGAGGACCCACAGGCACATCAAACACAGCACATCCAGAACTGAACTTGGCTTCCTCCTTAACTTGCTTGTCTTTTATTCATTTAGTCTCACAGAATATATTTATTGACTATCTACTATAGTACAGACAATGTTCCAGCCACCAGGGGTGCAAAGTTGAAAAATAAACTGGCCTCAGGGAGGTATTTGCTTGGTATATTTCTTCCTATTGCTTATTTCATTGATGACATGGGATTTGCCTGGACGTATTATCCTGCCTCTTCGTATTATTCCACACTTCATCTACCACATCCCGTCAGTTTGCTGCATGCCACTGATTCTTCTTTTATATCTCAAGATTTAAAACTTGATGCAACTATCTTTGAGGGAGCTAGCATGGTCTTTAGAATAATACCAACTGGAATGTGAATTCTGGCTCAACCACTCAGGTCCATATGCCCCTGGGTAAGGTAGTAAAGCCCATTGAATTTTATTTACTCAGTGTGTAAAATTTGAAAAATAAGCACCACCTCACTCAGTGGTTGAGGGAATTGAATGCCCTAACTTGCTCTGTCTCCTCTTATCCTGGTTGAGTAGCATCACCATTCCACCTGCACCATTCCAAAACCTAGGCACTATCCTAGATGCTCCCCTTGCCTTGTCCTACCTTCTTGTATCTAGTCAGTCATTGAGTGCTCTCAGTTTTTGTGCCTAAATATCATTCACTGATATTCACGTTTAAATAGCTTTCAAGCCCTCATTTTTTGCCTATACTATTGTAATGGTCTCCTAACTCTCCCAGCTGACTGTGTGGTCTTTCTAAAGCCCATTTAGTTTTTTCTCTCTTGTGCTTAAAAACCCTGTGGTGATACCTCATGAAGTCCACTCTCCATTGCCTGGCAATTCTCTTCCACATCTTGCTCTACTCATCTTTTTTATTGTCTCATCTCCTGTCACTCTTCCCCAGCAGCCTGTACTCTGACTAGGCTTTCACAGCTCTGTATCTTCGCACATCTTCCTCCTTCCTCCTTTGCTTGGCAAACCTAGTCATGTTTTAAGGGCCAGATCAAGTCTTACCTCTTCTGTGGTGCCTTTTCAGATTTCCCCGAATACACCCTTTGTCTCTCACTGTACTCTGTACTTATTTTCTATCAGAGCATTGTTGCATTTATTTGACTACTTGCATTTACAAACTTTTTGATGAAAGCAACATCTCCTACTCACTTGTATATTCTCAAAGCCTGTCACAGTGCCTGGCATATAGTAAATGCCTACTTTATGTCTGATGGATGAATGAGAGCAACATGTGAAAGTTCCTAGAACAGTGACTGGAGGAAAAGGAATGTCAGAAGATGGTTAGTCATTATTCATAATGTTTGTTTAGATACTTAGCACATTGCATTTCCCAATTTATGTTAATTTCTCTTACTAGAATAAAGTGTAAATCTTTAGCTATTCAAAGCCCTTTATAACATGTTCCTATCTATTTTTCTAGGTTTGTCTTTTCTCATTTCTCTTTTTTCAAAGTAATTTCCCCAACCTAACAAGAGTCTGCTATGTATCTCTGGTTGATCCTCACTCTTTCCTTTTGTTTAGAATCACGGCACTAGTGAAGCCTCTGTTACTGATGGAAGTGTCTCTCTCGAAGTAGAAATAGAAAGAACCAGTGCTGTACAAACCCTGTGTTCTAATTTGATTGGACTAATTGTGATAAATAGCTTGAACTTTCAAGATAAAATTAAATTTCCCTTTTTTCTGTAGCACTTATTTTTCATAATATACTATAGCAGTTACCACATTTTATGTTAGTTGTATAAATCTTTTACCTACTAGCCTATAAGACTTTTTTTTTTTTTTTAAGATTTTATTTTTTCCTTTTTCTCCCCAAAGCCCCCCGTACATAGTTGTTTTGTATATTCTTCGTTGTGGGTCCTTCTAGTTGTGGCATGTGGGACGCTGCCTCAGCGTGGCTTGATGAGCAGTGCCATGTCCGCGCCCAGGATTCGAACCAACGAAACACTGGGCCGCCTGCAGCGGAGTGCGCGAACTTAACCACTCGGCCACGGGGCCAGCCCCCCTATAAGACTTTTGAGAGTAAATATTGTGTCTTAGTTGCCTTTGAAGCTCTGGGGACCAGACTGAAATGTTTCTTGATTTTACTGAGTGGAATGATATGGGTTACTTGCAAGTGGTAAGTGTTGTCTAGGATATTGGGATGTTTTGAGTAGACATTTGAGAAGGGTGGAGACTACTACTGGCAAGGAAAACAGTGAGAGCAGAGTTAACAATAATAGCAGCCAGCTGCTCACACTTGTTGAACACTTCTTATATCCAGGCACTTTTCATGTATTTAACATGTTTAATCATCACAACAACTCCATAACGTAGGTGCAGTCATTTTCCATCTTTGACAGATGTAAAAACTGAGGTACAGGAAGGTTAAGTAGTTTGCCCAAGGTCATACAGCTGGGACTCTAGAGCTCAAGCTGGTCACTGCTATTCTTTACTCCCTTCTGCTGAACATCGAGAACTGGAAACAGAAGACTGACTTAGTTAAAGCAAGATGAGGGCTAAAGGTACTCTCAAGAAAGGACTAGTCTCTAATCTTTTCTCTGACAAGTCCAAGATTTATTATAATGGCTAAGGATAATACTTTTATACCATGATGTGCATATATGTCACCTGGGAATCTTGCTAAAATGCAGATTTTAATTCTGTAGTCTGGGATGGGGCCTGAGATTCTGCATTTCTAACAAGCTCCCAACAATAACAACACTGCTTCACTGTGGACTCTATTTTGAGTGGCAAGGATTTGGAAATTTCACTGCCAAAGATATTTTATATGGGACTCTATTAGGTTCTCATCTAGAAATTCTAAGAGATTCTTTGTCCTTAATTGGATACATAATTATGAAGTTGCTATGGTATAGAGATATTGAGACTCTAGGCACTAGTTCTTTATCCTGGTTCTGTAATAGAATCACTTGAGTAGCTGTAAAGTCTAATGCTCAGGCTGCACTCTAGACCAATAAGAATATCTGGTGAATGGACCTTATATTTAAAGAAAAATTGCAAGTGATTAGAATGCTCAGCCAAGGTTAAGAACCACCATAAGCAAGCAAATTAATTTATTATAAACTCTTTTAGACCCTAAGATGCTTCTTTTCATGTGAAACAAATTTGTTACCCATTGAAATGAATATTGTCTCGTGAAAGTTCCCAATATTGTACTGAAAATACTTTGAGGGCCGGCCCAGTGGTGCAGTGGTTAAGTGCGCACGTTCCGCTTCAGTGGCCCGGGGTTCGCCAGTTCAGATCCCGGGTGCGGACATGGCACCGCTTGGCACACCATGCTGTGGTAGGTGTCCCACATATAAAGTAGAGGAAGATGGGCATGGATGTTAGTTTGGGGCCAGTCTTCCTCAGTGAAAAGAGGATTGGCAGCAGTTAGCTCAGGGCTAATCTTCCTCAAAAAAAAAAAAAAAAAAAACAAACTTTGAAATATCTGTAAGGACATGACTAAACATTGAGTAAATGAGGGTTATCGTCATTACAGTGTTTTGGTTAAGGCTTGTGCTATTGGTAGACTAGTGTTCATCTTTAAAGAAGTAAGAATAAAAATACAAATAATGCTTTTTTCTGGTGAGAATATTCCTGTGAATTCTCATTGTGCCTTCTTAACCTAATTTCTTTCTCTTTCTGACAGGGATTTTTTGCCAGGTGGTAGGAGAGATTACACAGTCCAAGTTCAGCTGAGGCAAGTTTGAAATTTTCTATTACCTTAATTTTTTACTTGCTGACTACATGCATATAGTCTTGAATTTTCAAATATATAAGCAATTTTTGAGTACACTGTTTAATAATGATTTCTTTTTTCTTCTTCAATGCAGACTTTGCCTGGCAGAGACGAGTTGCCCTCAAGAAGATAACTATCCCAATAGTCTATGTATAAAAGTAAATGGGAAGCTGTTTCCTTTGCCTGTAAGTTGCTTTTTATTCACCAGGCTTGCGTGTAAATTTAGTATAAATACTAACAAGGTTTAGAAACAGTGGCAGCTCAGTACCAATGAGCAGTCCTAGCATCCAGATTAAATATTGTTTTCCACTAAAGAGATTTGTGATTCCATGGAGAAATGGCTAATTCCAGGTCTGGGGGAGATGGAAAAGATGAGCCTGGAACATCTTCTGTCAGAAAGCAGGGAACCTGTGGAAGACTCTTGGGATCATATCAAATGGCACAGGAGCAGGACTTGGATATATAGGGCAGCATGTTGTGGTTGTTGTCTGAATTAGCAGGGCCTGGGCCATGGATGAAATGGTGAAAGGCAGAGACTGCTGAGAGCGACTGGACATGGAGGTCAAGGATTCCAAGCTAGGGCCTAGATGCACACACCTGGGGGATGGATGCAGTGGTATTTGATTGACAACCTGTTGTTTAAGCAGTGAAGCATTGTATGGACATCAGCACCTGGTGTGTGGTTTCTGTTTCTGGCCTGATAGATAGCCCTGGATTCTTCAAATCCTGTTAGATCTTAAAGTAACACTTAATTGTTGAACTGGGTTATATATCTGCCTCTGCTTAGGCTTGGAATAAGCCACTAAATTGGTATAGTTGTGTAGAAGGCCAGCAAAGTCATAATCAAAAAAAGTAGTAGAGAATGGCCTGTCAGACACGACAAAGTGATGGTGTATTTAACTGAAGTACTGTGAGAACAGTGATTCCACCAGTGTGCTAAGTTGCCGTTTCAGCAAAGCAGACACTGTTATGGCTCTTGAAAAGGAGATGGAGAAGCTGTTTAGTATCCCTGCTGAGCGTGAGACTTGGCTCTGGAATGAGTATATGAGCAATACCTCTGAGCGGTGCAGCAAGTCAGACAACATAGTTTAGGACTCTGGGCTCTACCAGAGCCATGTGGTTGTAATTGAACCCCAAAGTGAAAAGAACCCATGGCCAAAGTCAACCCTTGTAGTCAGAGCTCTGACTTGGTTTTCAGAAGTCCCATTTGTCTCCTACACAGCCTGTGTACTTAGAGACCTGAGAAATACCTATTTCATGAATTTTGTAAGGGTTGAAGAAAACTGCACCACTCTCTAACCCTTTTTGAAAGATGTCTGTGGGGCTGAAATCATTTGAGTAGTCCTCTGGGGATGAAAGAGGAAATTGCAGAGACAGAATAGATATTATTGGGAGGAGTGCTTACATGGCCCTGTGGATGTTCAAAACCCACGTGGGACATTTTGCCTCTTAAATTTTTGGCTACCAGCAAGAATTGATTCTCAGGAGCTGTCCTTTATCTGGATGGATCACACAAAGGTCTGAACCAAGGGAAGAAGTAGCCTTACTTGGAGCTGAACGATACCAGTGGGTGGCCAGATGTGTGGCAAAGGAAACCTGGGAAAATCAGATTACGGAATTACTCTGTGCACACTTTCCGTGGCCTTTTATATCCACTTTTCTTTGTCCAGATGTGCTAAGATTTCTTTGACCTTTGACTCTCATTGCTATTTAACTGTCCTTGAAGAAAGATCTAACTATGAAGATCTTCTTGCTGTCTGCAGACCCATCTTGAATACTAGGCCAGTGTCATGTGACTGCCAGTGATGAGGGCTGTGTCTGCAATGTGTGAGGCTCTACCAAAACTCTCTGGTATTGCTGCAGAAACTGTGGTGATTACCGATGTGTACATACACAATTTCCACAAAATTTTCTGAATGGACCAGTCAGTATCATGTTATATCTTTGTCCATGAGATCTGTAGCACCACTGTGGATAGCTCTGAATTTGTCACTCTTCCAGTCCTTTTGAAGAGAGAGGAGATTCTCCGGTTGAGCACATTCTCTGGGACGTTGTTACTCAGACAGTCACTGCTGGTTTCTGTCCCAAAGCACCAGCTAACCCTTGAGTACTTATACTAGGCTGTTCATGAACACACCAGCTACTACGTGAAACACCCTTTATCTGCTGAGTCTGGTACTCACCTCTGGAGCCAGGGGCCTCCAGTGGCCCCAGGGACACTTATGAAGGAAGTGAACAGATGGAGCGTTAGGACAAAGGCAAAGACAGATTTCAAAATCAGAAAATGATGAGGGCAGAGGGGGACTTGCCTGACCCTGGTAGGGCCATCCCAAAGATCAAATACCAGTCTTTCCAAAGAGGCTTTTTACCTTCAGTGCTGTGAACTCTTATGGAACAACTGACGTAAGTTTATATGCAACTGATGGAAAACTTCTTAAATTACCACTTGATCCACAGTTACTATTGATTGGGGTAATGAAATATGGAGCCTTTACTGCATAAAGCAGGTTTATGAGAATCATGTGAATAAACTCCAGTGACCCTCTGGGAGTAAATATATTGAGCTCTTTACCACCATGGAGATCCTTAGGGACTGTTTCCAATTCTAAGAAGCATCAGCAAGTCACAGAGAAGTTTGACATGTGGTCCTTGCCCGTGATCTTCATTTATGGCTCGACAGAACCTGGAGAATAAACTTGACACTGTCGTGGAATTTCCCATTGGCGTTCTGAATATATTCGAATTCATGTCCTGGAACAAGTCCCTATGTATGTGACCTTATTGCAGTATCCAATCATATGGAACCATGGTACTTGGCCACTATACTGCATGTACAAAGAGTAAACTAAATGGGAATGGTATTACTTTGATAATAGCAACGTGTTCTGGATTCTTAAGGGTTGGATAGTGATGAAAACAGTTTATGTACTGTTTTACCCACATTGAGATGATGAGTTTTATAAGACACCTTCATGCCTTGACTTTCCATAGTCCCTTGATGTGGGGATGATAGTAAGCAGCTCATAGCCGGACTTGCAGAATGATATATGGACAGACACAAGCAAAACTGCCTCAGAGACTATTGTCCCACCTTCCCCCCTCCCGCCCCCCTTGTTGACTCCAAGGGCTGCCAGTGTACAGACTGACAGCCAGCTGAGAAAATTCCATGTTTTTTATGGGCAGAAAAGGAAAAAAGAAAGAACCTCTTTGCTTAGAGAGTTATTTGAGAGGCTGAACTATTTTTCTTTTTAAACAGATTGTGAGAAATTTCTGTAAACCTCTGGAGCTGTAAGATTCTAGGGTGGGGGGTGGGTGGTGGAAGTGGGTTGACAGAGAGGAGTATTTTCTTGTAAAGATTCTAAAGAGAGGAGAGGATATGTGCTACAGTTCAGCTGGCAGGAAATCTCCAAGTAGTCCCTCTTGGTGCAGCCAGAAGACTTACCAGTACTAGCTTCGTTATCCTAATAAATACTGTTTCTGAGTTCATGGATTTCTGTTTCCTGATGCTGTGTATTAGTCTTACCAGTGGACTGCCTCAGAGTAAATCTGGACTGAAGTAAAGTCAGGGTTTTCTTTTAGACACATAGACACAGGCGTGTGCATGTGCGCACACACTCGAGCTCCCTTGGCCTAAGATGGGATAATTTTGGCATCTAAAAAAATACTACTGCAGTGGACTCAAAATCATCAAATATGTAAGTGAGTTTATAATTATGCTAAAATAAACTACTGGAGATTGCACCAATTCATTACTTTGAAAATTAATAAAGGGAGAGAATCATTCATTTCAGGGTAACCAAATGTTGACGTGGTCAAGTTCTTCTTTATGGAAACATTTCAGCTCATAATCGTGTAATGGATCTATGTAATCATCGTAGTAATAATCAACACCAAAGTAATTTTTGCAATCCGTAATCGTAATGGATCTCGGTAACCATCATCAGTGGATGCTAAAACCATCAGGTCACAGCTTGATGGGGAACTTTATGGTAAAAGGATCAGGCTGATATCAGCTGAACTCGTGATCAATCTTTTTTTTTTTTGAGGAAGATTAGCCCTGAGCTAACTACTGCCAATCCCCCTCTTTTTGCTGAGGAAGACTGGCCCTGAGCTAACATCCATGCCCATCTTCCTCTGCTTTATACGTGGGACGCCTACCACAGCATGTTTTTTTGCCAAGCAGTGCCGTGTCCACACCCAGGATCTGAACCGGCGAACCCCAGGCCACCGAGAAGCGAAACATATGAACTTAACCGCTGCGCCACCGGGCCGGCCCCGTGATCAATCTTGATACCACTGAAAATGGGTCAAACATTATGTGTCCCGTAATGTGGTACAATAGGAAGTATGTAATGTTCCCTAGGAAATTTTTGTGTTTGAAGATTAGAACCTGAGTCTTGTCAAGCCTGTACAACTAATAACTAGTTTAAAACATATGGGAGAATGAGCAACAAAACTTACTATGAGGAAGCAATCTATCCAATTCAGAAGATGAAGTCATTCTTCAGGTCAAAAGTCCTGGTAGCTCCAACAGAACAATAGCATTGGAAAAGAAAAAGGGTGTGTGGGGGGGTGGGAGGTGGGGGCAGGTTTATAGAATGAAGAAGAGTTCAGAGGCATAACTAAGGACAATATCAGGCTGTAGTTTTGGATTCTGATTCAAACTGTGAAAGGACATTTTTAAAATACCAAACTGTATATGGATAAAAAAGGTATGTCGGGGTGGGGGGTGGGCACAAAGGGTGAAGTGGTGCACCTACAACATGACTGACAATAATGTACAACTGAAATTTCACAAGGTTGTAAACTATTATAATCTCAATAAAAAGTTAAAAAGATATGTCTGGGATTTGCTTTAAAATAATCTGGCATGGGGTGGGGTAGAGTGGGTAAAGGCTGTTTATGAGTAAATAAAATATTGAACTGGATGATGGGTATATGGGAGTTTATTGTACTTCTCTTTATATTTGAAATTTTTAGTAATAAAAAGATATATGACATCTGTAAGGTAGTTAGGAAATTTGAATATAAACTGGATATTAGTTTTTTAAAAATTACGGCTAATTTTGTAAGATTGTGATACTTTTTTGTTTGGTTTTGTTTTCTAGTTATTTTTCTTTTATTATTAGGTCATAATAGTTCATAAGTGACATTTCAGTTGTACACGATTATTTGTCAGTCACCATATATGTGGGCCCCTTTACCCCTTATGCCTGCCTCCCACCTCCCCTTCCCCTCTGGTAACCACTAATCTAGGCTCTGTCCATTTGTTTGTTTATCTTCCACATATGAGTAAAATCATATGGTGTTTGTCTTTCTCTGTCTGGCTTATTTCGCTTAACATAATACCGTCATGGTCCATCCATGTTGTTGCAAATGGGACAATTTTGTCTTTTTTTATGGCTGAGGAGTATTCCATTGTGTATATATATATATATATATATACACACACCACATCTTCTGTAGCCATTCATCAGTTGATGGGCACTTGGGTTGCTTCCACATCTTGGCTGTTGTAAATAATGCTGCAGTGAATATAGAGGTGCATAAGTCTCTTTGAATTGTTGATTTCAAGTTCTTTGGATGAATACCCAGTAGTGGAATAGCTGGGTCATATGGTATTGCTATTTTTAGTTTTTTGAGAAATCTCCATACTGTTTTCCATAGTGGCTGCACCAGTTTGTAGTCCCACCAGCAGTGTATAAGGGTTCCCTTTTCTCCACATCTTTTGCAACATTTGTTGTTTTTCGTCTTGGTAATTATAGCCATTCTAATGGGTGTAAGGTGATATTTTAATGTAGCTTTGATTTGCATTTCCCTGATGATTAATGATGTTGAACATCTTATCATTTGCCTGTTAGCCATCTGTATATCTTCTTTGGAAAAATGTCTGTTCGTATCCTCTGCCCATTCTTTGATTGGGTTGTTTGTTTTGTTGTTGTTGTATTAGTTGTTTATATATTTTGGAGATTAACCCCTTGTCAGATATATGATTTGCAAATATTTTCCCCCACTGGGTGGGTTGTCTTTTTGTTTTGTTCCGGGTATTCTTTGCCTTGCAGAAGCTCTTTAGTCTGATGAAGTCCCACTCGTTTATTATTTCTTTTGTTTACCTTCCCTGAGTAGACATGGTATTTGAAAAGATCTTTCAAAGACCAGTGTCAGAGAGTGTACTGCCTGTATTTTCTTCTAGGAGTTTTATAGTTTCATGTCTTACCTTCCAATCTTTAATCCATTTTGAGTTAATTTTTGTGTGTGGCAAAAGATAATGGTCTACTTTCATTCTTTCACATGTGACTGTCCATTTTTCCCAACACTGTTTATTGAAGAGACTTTCATTTCTCCATTGTATGTTCTTAGCTCCTTTGTCAGAAACTGGCTGTCAGTAGATGTATGGGTTTATTTCCGAGCTTTCAATTCTGTTCCATTGATCTGTGTGTCTGTTTTTGTACCAGTACTGTGCTGTTTTGATTACTGTAGCTTTGTAGTATATTTTGAAGTCAGGGATTATGATGCCTCCAGCTTTGTTCTTTTTTCTCAGGATTGCTTTAGCTATTTGGGGTCTTTGTTGCCCCATAAGAATTTTAGGATTCTTTGTTCTGTTTCTGTGAAGAATGTCGTTGGGATTCTGATTGGCATTGCATTGAATCTGTACATTGCTTTAGGTAGTATAGACATTTTAACTATGTTTATCCTTCCAATCCATGTGCATGGAATATCTTTCCAGTTCTTTATGTCATCATTGATTTCTTTCAATAATATCTTACAGTTTTCATTGTATAGGTCTTTCACCTCCTTTTTTAAATTTATTCCTAGACATTGTATTCTTTTGTTGTGATTGTAAATGAGATTGTATTCTTGAGTTCTCTTTTGGTTAGTTCATTATTAGAGTGTAGAAATGCAACTGATTTTTTAAGTTGATTTTGTATCCTGCAACTTTGCTGTAGTTGATGATTATTTCTAATAGTTTCCCAGTAGATTCTTTAGGGTTTTTTATATATAAAATCATGTTGTCTGCAAACAGAATTTTACTTCTTCCTTGCCAATTTGGATACCATTTATTTTTCTGTCTTGCCTAATTGCTGTGGCCAACACCTCCAGTACTATGTTGAATAAGAGTGGCGAGGGTGTGCATCCTTTTCTTGTTCTGGTTCTCAGAGGGATGGCTTTCAGCTTTTCCCCATTGAGTATGATGTTGGCTGTGGGTCTGTCATATATGGCTTTTTTATGTTGAGGTACTTCCTTCTCTACCCATTTTATTGAGAGTTTTTGTCGTAAATGGGTGTTGGATCTTGTCAAATGCTTTCTCAGTGTCTATTGAGATGATCATGTGGTTTTTATTCTTCATTTTGTTAGTGTGGTGTATCATATTAACAACCCTGCAGGGATGTTCAGCCATCCCTGCATCCCTGGTATAAATCTACTTGTTCATGGCGTATGATCCTCTTGATGTATTGCTGTTTGGTTTGCAGTATTTTGAGGATTTCTGCATCTATGTTCATCAGCAATATTTGCCTGTGATTTTCCTTCTTTGTGTTGTCCTTGTCTGGCTTTGGGATCAGGGTGGTGTTGGCTTTGTAAAATGTGTTAGGAAGTGTTCTGTCTTCTTCAATTTTTAGGAATAGTTTGAGAAGGGTAGGTACTAAGTCTTCTTTGAATGTTTGGTGTAATTCTCCAGAGAAGCCATCTGGTCCTGGACTTTTATTTTTGGGGAGGTTTTCAATTTCTGTTTCAATCTCTTTATTTGTGATTCGTCTATTCAAATTCTCTGTTTCTTTTTGGTTCAGTTTTGGAAGGTTGTGTAAGTTTAAGAATTTATCCGTTTCTTCTAGACTGTCCAGTTTGTTGACATATAGTTTTTCATGCTGTTCTCTTATAATCAATCTTTTGTGTTTCTTTGGTATCTATTGCAGTTTCTCCTCTTTCATTTCTAATTTTACTTATTTGAATCTTCTCTTTTGTTTCATAGTGAGTCTGCTTAAAGGTTTGTCAATTTTGTTTATCTTCTCAAAGAACCAGCTTAGTTTCATTGATCCTTTCTACTGTTGTTTTGGTTTCAGTTTCATTTATTTCTGCTCTAATTTTATTTCCCTCCTCCTGCTGACTTTGGGCTTTGTTTTTTCTTCTTTTTCTACTTCTGTTAGGTGTAGTTTAAGGTTGTGTATTTGAGATTTTTCTTGTTTGTTAAGGTGGGCTTGAATTGCTATGAATTTCCCTCTATGGACTGCTTTTGCTGTATCCCATATGAGTTGATATGTTGTATTTTCATTTTTGTTTGTCTCCAGATATTTTTTTGATTTCTCCTTTAATTTCTTGAATGATCCATTGGTTGTTTAATAGCATGTTGTTTAGTCTCCACATTTGTCACTTCCCCAGCTTTTTTCTTGTAATTGATTTCTAGTTTCATAGCGTTATGGTCGGAAAAGAGGCTTGGTATGATTTCAGTCTTCTTAAATTTATGAGGCTTGCCTTCTTTCCCAGCATATAGTCTATCTTTGAGAATTTTCCATGTGCACTTGAGAAGAATGTGTATTTTGCTGATTTTGGATGGAGTGTTTTTTATATGTCTATTAAGTCTGGTATAATTTTTCACTTAGTTCTGCTATTCTGTGTTGACTTTCTGTATGGTTGATCTATCCATTGATGAAAGTGGAGTGTTAAGGTCCCCTACTATTATTGTGTTGCTGTTAATATCTCCTTTTGGGTCGATTAATAGTTGATTTATGTACTTTGTTTCTCCTGTGTTGGGTGCATATATATTTATAAGTCTTATGTCCTCTTGGTGGAGTGTCCCTTTTATCATTATATACTGCCCCTCTTTGTCTCTCATTGCCTGTTTTATCTTGAAGTTTGCTTTGTCTGATATAAGTATGGCAGCATCTGCTTTCTTTTGTTTGCCATTAGCTTGGATTATCATTTTCACTCCCTTCACTCTAAGCCTGTGTTTGTCTTTAGAGCTGAGATGTGTTTCCTGGAGGCATCATATTGGGTCTTTTTTTTGATCCATCTAGCCACTCTCTGTCTTTTGATTGGAGAATTCAGTCCATTTATTTTTAGAATGATTATTGATATACAATGGCTTAATGCTGCCATTTTATCAGTTGTTTTCTGGTTGTTCTATATTTCACTTGTTTCTCATCCTGTGTATTTTGGACTGCCAGTTCAGTTTGGTGGCTGTCTATGATATTTTCTCAGTATTTATCATTTGTGCCTCTGGTCTGATTTTTTGTTTAGAGGTTACTGTGAGGTTTGTATAAAAGATCTTGTAGATGAAATAGTCCATTTTCTGACAGACTCTTATTTCCTTAGCCTAAGCAGGTTCCATCCCTTTCCTCTTTCCTGTCTAAGTTAATGTTATCACAACTTATTCTGTTTGGTTTTGTGAGTTTGTGGTTAAAATGAAGTGGTTATATTTATTGATGTTTTTCTTCCCTTTATTTAATGTTATAATTAAGTGTTTGCTAATCTGTTCTGATAGTGAGTTGCAGTTTCTGTTTTTGTCTGCCTCTTTATCTCCTTGCCCAAGGCTTTGTATACCCTTTCTTTGTTTTTTTTCAGTTATGAGGTCCTTCTTGATCATTTCTTGTAGGGGGGTTTTGTGGTGATGAACTCTCTCATCTTTTCTTTATCTGGGAAAGTTTTTATTTCTCCATCATATCTGAAGGATATTTTTGCTGGATAGAGTATTGTTGGCTGAAAGAGTTTGACTTTCAGAATTTTGAATATATCATTCCACTCTCTCCTGTCCTGTAAGGTTTCTGTTGAGAAATCCGCCAAAAGCCTGAATAGGATTCCTTTGTAGGTTATTTTCTTCTGCCCACTGCCCTTAATATTTTTTTCTCATTGACTTTTTCAGTTTTACCAATATATGCCTTGGAAAGAGTCTTTTTACATTGATGTAATTAGGAGTTCTGTTAGCTACTTTTACCTGTAATTCTCACTCCTTCCCCAGGTTTGGGAAGTTCTCAGGTATTATTTCTTTGAACAAGCTCTCTTCTCCTTTCTTCCTCTCTTCTCGCTCTGGAATACCTATAATCCATATGTTGCATTTCCTAATTGAGTCGGATATTTCTTCATTTCTTTTTAGTCTTAGTTCTGTCTCTTCCTCCATCTGAAGCATTTCTGTAGTCCTGTCCTCTAAATTGCTAATTCTGTCCTCCGTAATATCAGCTCTCTTATTTAAGGACTCTAGATTTTTCTTTATTTCATTGACTGTGTTTTTCATCTCCAACATTTGATTGATTTTTCTTGTAGTTTCAATCTCTGTTTTAAAGAATTCCCTCTTCATTAATTTTGTTCATGATTTCATTGAACTGTCTAAGTTCTCTGAACTTGTTGAGCTTTGTTGTGATAGCTATTTTGATTTCTCTGTCCTTTATTTTATTATTTTTTTGAGTATGATTAGCCCTGAGCTAACATCCACTGCCGATCCTCTTTTTGCTGAGGAAGACTGGCCCTGAGCTAACATCCATGCCCATCTTCCTCTACTTTATATGTGGACACCTACCACAGCATGGCTTGCCAAGCAGTGCCATGTCCACACCTGGGATTCGAACCAGCAAACCCTGAGCCAACGAAGTGGAACGTGCACACTTAACTGCTGAGCCCCCGGGGCTGGCCCCTGATTTCTCTGTCCTTTAGATTGTAGATTTCTGTGCCTTCATGATTGATTTCTGGTTGTTGGAATGTTTTCTTCTGGAGTATTAATATATTTCTTTATACTATTTGATGGGTGGATCTGTGCCTTCACATAGTGATAGTATCTGGGCACAGATTCCACTTGCTGCCACTGGGAGTGTCAGGGGCAGGAGCTGTGTATTCTGAGCCCACCTCGATCCCTGTTACCTGTGCCTGTCTGAGCCTGAGCCACTCCTTGGTACTGCAGTGTCCCTGTAGGCTCTTTCACTGAATGGGAAAGTGATCACACGGGGGCTCAGGCTGCCACTGCCTTCTCCCACAGTCCCAGAGAGACACGCTTGTCCCTTCAGGGCTTCAGCAGTACTATGGGTATTTGTGACAGCTGGTAACTCATTTGCCTGGGCCCACAGAACCACTGCCATCTCCTTCTAGGTTGCACCAGGTGTTGTGCTTGGTGGGCAGGCCTCCCCACTGGGTCTGACCCAGAGCTACTCTCCGGGACCGCGATGGTAGTGTGGGCTCTCCCACTGTGTGTGAAAGCGATCAAGTGGGGTCTCTTGGCTGCTGCTCCTTGTTCCCACAGTCCTGCCTAAACGTGCTCCCACCTTCAGGGCTGCCACAGTACTATGGGCATTCGTGGCAGCTGGGAAGTTGTTTGTTCTGGTGTGCAGATCCACCGCTGTCTCCTCCTAGGCTGCACCAGCCATTGTGCTTGGTGAGTGGGGCCTCCTCCCTGGGTCTGAGCTTGGGCCACTCCTTGGGGACTGCAGTGGTATTGTGGGTTCTCCCACTAGATGAGAAAGCAATCACTCTGGGGCTTAGGGCTGCTGTCACCTGTTCCTGCAGTTGTGCCAAGGCACATTCCTACCCTTGGGGCCACAGTGGTGCTGTCGGTGCTCCAGCCTGGAGAGCATTCTCACACATCTACGGTGCTGCCGGGGGGCCAGAGAGTAGTCACTTATCTCCACCACCTCCCCGGTGGTAGTCCATCCACTTTCTAACATAGAGCTGTGCAGGTCTCTCAGGCCCCCTGATGTGCTGTGTGGGTATCCTCTGCTGATCAATGAATGTCCCTTTAGTTGTAGTTCGAAGCGGGAAAGACAAAGGGAACAGCTCACTCCACGATGTTGCTGATGTCACCTCTTGTGATACTGTTTTTTTAAACAAAGGTCTTATTAAAGATGCATATAAAAAGTATGTGTGGGTCAAATGGCATGTCTCCAATTTGCATTTAAAAACTAAGGGTAAAAGTAAACGTGTATGTGAGTGGGGTGTGTATTTTGGGTAGGCTGAGGGTAGGGCCGGAGGCAAATGAAGCAAGATTAGCAACTTTTTGATAATTATTGAAGCTGGTTGGTAGGTATTTATTGTTCTCTCTATTTTTGTGTATATTTGAAAATTTTCATAATACAAAGTATAAAAAGTAGATCTATATTGGTAATATTCAAGTAGTAGTGGTAATTAGTAAATTTGGGAAATGTTAAAGGAACAACAGCATCAACTTTTGTCACAATTACAAGTAGGATAGAATGTCATCATAGCATATAACAAAAGGTTCTTAGAGTATAGTTTTTATTAAAATGTTAAGTTAAGGCTGGTGCACTCCAACAGCCTTTATTCACAAAGATTTTAGATTTGCTCCAGAGGTCCTTTGTCAAATGAACTTTATTTTTGCATTAGATATAGGAAATTGTTAGAAATATGTGTAGGCTAAGCATTTTAATTTTGTGAAATTCCACTTATATCTTATTCTCAATAACCAGGTAATTGATGATTGAGTGGAGGTGATGCTGATGGTCAGAAGGAGGATTCAAGTTAACAGATAACTCAGAATTACCAATGAAACCAAACTAGCCAAGTAGGGTAGAAAATAGATTTAAAATACTTTTGGAGATTAGGACTCATACCATACTTGATTTTGAGTTGCTTATATTCTTATACTCACTGTTGTTGCTCCCCTCCTTTTGCTCTCTTTCTATGTCAAACTATCTTAAAACATTGTTGCTTGGCATCTCAAATGCCAGTTTACAGAGTTCCCATTTATCTAGTTCATGAGTTATTTTTATCATTTTGGCAGACTCTGGCTGTGCCATTGTTTTTATCTGGTTAACCTCCCAGTGGACATACCAGAAGACAGAATTATCTTCCAGGCTCCAAACAGACAAAACAAAACAGGCAAAAAACATTTCATTCAAAATTACTCAGATGTTGGTTTTGATATTCCTTGTGCTTGTTTCTCATTGAACACGTTCCTAGAGTCTTTATAGGAGGACTCTTTTAATGAGTTTTTTTGCTTGTTTTTATTTCACTTGAACAACTTTACATGGACATAACCCTCCTCCATACACATTCTCTCCTCCACTCATTTCCCTTTTCTCTATTATAATGGAAGTTACTTAAGTGTCTTCTCCCCTGGTCAAACTGTTTTTAATGATTTTCAAAGCTTTGTTGCAAGTTGTAGATGACAAATTATCATGTGGATTCCCACTTTAAATTACTATTCCAACCTCTTACAAGGCAGTGGAGAATGTTCCCTAGTTGTGATAGACAGAATATGTTCTTTACCTCTGCTGTGTAATACCACCAATACTGTATTTCATTGTTTCGAAACAAGGTACATATTTTAGTATTTCTAAAACCCGGATGTGTCTTACAGTTGCTGATGACCAGATGGCAGCTATGATGTATTGTCATTGCCTATGCTTGTACAACCTTGATAGTATTCCCATGGCATGGCTGGTTAGCTGTGCTTCCTCAGTTTTTCAGTCAACAGATGATTTAAGAACCTTGAAATCCTGGCTGTTGTTGGAAAACCTTTGATCAATAAATTCTCATTAGATCCACAGTGTATCAACATCAACACATGCAGTTTAAGGGTATCAGGGACTTGTAAGGAAATCTGATTAATGTGGAATAGAATACAATTTTAAGAAATACTTTCATCTCCAGAGCTCTTGGTGGCATATAGGAGAGTATCATATGGAGAATATACGTTGATGATTAAGTGAAAAGTGATTCAGGAGATTCTCCTGAATATTCCAAAGGAATATGTTAGCCGATTCATTTTGCTTACATTTCCTTGCTATGTATGCAGAAATAAGTAACGATCCACTAGGTTGTATCGTTTATTTAAGTGTTTTTTTCTTTTCAGTGGTGTGTAGTTAAATTATATCAATGGCATCTTAGATTCAGTGAAATATGGTGTCTCCTTTTCAATATATAGATGTTTTTGCAGCTAAGAAAGTTTAATTTTCTAGAAAATGTATTATTTTTGTTTTGAAAATCACAAACTGAACAGTGTGGTAATTGGGAATTGGAAGTACTGTGAATCAAAAATGAGTACATTTGCTATTTTTAAAACAAATACTTGATGAGTAGGCAAAAAGTGAAATACAGCATAAATAGTGGTATTATTATAGCCATCAAGGTAATTTAATGCCAATTGAAATATTGATTATTCCTGTTTGTTAATATAACATGACAGCTTTAAAGATGTTAACATGACGTAACGTAATATCTTTAAAGATGACAGTCTCTGTTCTACTCAGAAGGCAGTGGAGAGCATTTTTATTACTCACAAGTTTTTAATAATCCTGTTGAAATTCATTAATTTGTTCTTTTTTTTAATTCCCAAAGTTTGTCCTCCCACTTCCCACCACTGGTATTTGAATGCATGTTGAATGGGAGCTCCTAAGATGAATCAGTACAAAGAGGTGCAGCTTTATCTGTAAAGCCTGATTTCCTATAAAAAGGAAGATGACTCATAACCAATATGACAGGGTGTCAGCATCTTTAATTTTAATGATGAAACATGGATTTATTTCTTTTGTACTTTTCTGAACGTGTATTTTCTAACTTTTTGAAAAGGTCATTTTCCTCTTTTGTATTGGTGACCTTAAGATGAGGATTATGTGACTTCCAGGATAAAATAAAAGTAACTTAGTGTAACTGAAATTAGGCGAGATCTTGGAGAAATATTTAATCCCCTACAGAGAATTTAAAATTATTGCTTTTCTTATGGTTATAGGGCTACGCACCACCACCTAAAAACGGGATTGAACAGAAGCGCCCGGGACGCCCTTTGAATATTACTTCTTTGGTTAGGTTATCTTCAGCTGTGCCAAACCAGATTTCCATTTCTTGGGCATCAGAAATTGGAAAGGTAAAGATTCTCTCCTCTGGGTAGCAGGAAAGTGATCCTGCTAGGAGTTGATTTATTTTGTTTTTCTTAGGCTACTAGCTCCAACTTGTTCAGTTTTCTGGTGGTAATCTCTGAAAAGTGGTAATTTTCATTTTGGGTTAAAGGTGTGGAGATTCTTAAGGTTGAAAGCTTTAAGCTTAGTTTTCTGAATGTCATCTCTTTATTTTCCTGGAAAGGAAATAAGTATAATTACAATATTTCTGAAGGTAATGATTTAATCACAATGGTGTTTATATGTTTGTTTAAGTAGTAGTTTAAGAAACTGGAAACTTTAGTGATGTTATGTATTTATGAAGAGGAAGAGAGAAAGCATTATTCTGTTTTAGGAAAAATGGTTAAATGTACTCAGGTTGTGATAAGAAATAATCTGTTCCAGCCTTTACATAAACAGCTGATACTTCAGATAACATATGGGCATCTTGTGTGAAAATATGTCCTTAGAATTATATTATTTCCTCTATACCTGCAGGTTGCTGAACCTGGCTTTCTGCTGATTCTTAGTCTCAACATCAGCAGTTGTGAACTAGTGATTAATGCAACAAGGCATTTTCATTTTAGAACTACTTATATAACTGAAATAATAGAAAGGCAGGAGATTCCAGTTAATTTATGAACATCAACTTTTAATGTTGCTATTTCATAGAAATAAAGGATAATATTCTTGTTCTGTGGATGGAGAGTTTGAGACATACCTTTGTAGTAGGGAATTTTTGGTTTGATCACCAACGTAATTGCAGAGCTGGACATAAAGAAGAATATTTTTGTGTTAATCTTTGGACCATAACAATATTAGTTTCTTTGATTATTGTTCTCTTGAGCACTCATTTCTGAATTTTTGCTATAACTTGTTGGTATTATCATAGGGCACTATGCAGTATTTGCATGAACTGAATGTGCAGTGGTAAAGCATTGGATAAGGATTCAGAAAATCTGGGCTTAGTCCCAGGTTGACCATTGTGTGTTTGTGGCAAAGTTGCTTAATTCTCTGAAGCCTACTTTCTATAAAGAATAAGTATAATCTTGAGAGTGGGTCTTGTATACAAATGTAAGGGACGTTTTAAATGAGCAAGTATTAATTTTTTAAAGTTTCATGAGGAATTTGAACAGAAGAGTATATCTTACAGATTTTTGATTAAGTGATTGTAGACATTGAAGACTTGTTAGTTTTTTTGCCACATAATGTGAATAGTTTTCTTTCCTTGTAATTAAAATGATTAGTTGACTTAAAATTTGCACAATATGTTGGATATTCAGATATTTAAAAGGACTGTTGCAGGACATTAAAAAACAGTGTTTAAAATATTTGGTTTGGCAACTGTTAAAAGTATTTTGTTTATTGTAGATTGATTGAATGAATATACGTAGTGAAATGGTAAGACAGAGTTTTAGCATTTAGGTAAAATTATATTTCATCTCTTCATAGCTCTGTAAATAGCTAACGAAGTTTTCTTTGTGCCAGATCCAAGAGGTACAGGATTGGACATTATTATTTCCTGGCCTTGTCTTTTTGATTTTTATCATTTCTTCATGTGTCTTACATATTACAGTAGCTCTCCCTTCCCCTGTAAAATGCCCATTTGGGAACAGGAGTTAATTTCTTGAAGTTTTCTCAGAAGAAAACTGATTTTGGGTTCATTTGAATGATTTGCTCAAGGCCGTGTAGTAGGTGGTCTCTTTTCCCAGAATTAGAACTTCAGAACTCTGGATTTGAAGTGTTAGTTCCGCCCACTGGTGTTTGAACTTGGTTTCTGCAGTGGAACCCATTTTTCAATGAAAATATTGTGAGAGCCACGTTACATGAAAACAGAACAATTCTAGTTAAAAGTGGGCGTGGAAGGGTATGTTCTCATTCCTACTGTGGTGGCCCCTAATGTACCAGTTTTGCTAAATTAGAAACACTTTTTGAAAACCACTGATCTAACTTATGTTGTCTTTCACATGGATGTTTTAGAGTGATATGTGATTGAGAAATGTGTTTAATATGATTGAGCTGTTATTTGCCCTAAAGTAGCTGAATTGATTTTGTTCCCTTCCCAGTCATTGACCTTCCTGTGGAAGTTATTTTGAACGTCATTTGTAGAAACCAGAGTTTCTTAGACAAGTATTTTATATAAACAGAGACTATTATCTCTTGTCTTTAACACAGATTATCTTTCTTTGTAGAATTACTCCATGTCTGTATATCTTGTACGACAGCTCACATCAGCCATGTTATTGCAGAGATTAAAAATGAAAGGTATTAGAAACCCTGATCATTCCAGAGCACTAAGTAAGTAATGTTTGTAAGACTGAGCATATGAGATGCTCTAATGAAAAAGCCTCACATGTACATCAATCAACACAGGAACAATTTGGAAACAATTATTAGAAACCTAAAATGAATTTTGAGTTTAAAAATAATCTTAAGAATGGAGCTCTGTAAATTGAAAAACCCTTCTCTTAAAAACCACTCCCAAGAGCATCAATTTTAAATCCCAACTAGTCTAATTTTTGGCCTCTTCGTGAAAACTTACGTAAATGTCAGCTTGGTGGTAGTTATGATGCATATATTGACTTGAGAAAAGGACTGCAAGTCTTCAAAACCTCCAGTGTGGAATAGAATGTACATTTTAAAAAATATAAATAAGAGGCTCTTTTTGCAAAAGAAATATTGATACCTATCAATAATATTTGCCTTCTGAGATGTTTTATTTTGCACTTTTGCTTTTGTAATGTATAGTAATAGGTAGAGAAAAAAGTCTGACCCAAACTGTAAATAATTCAGATCAGTTACTGAATTTAATTGAACAAGACATTTTTCTGAGAAAGAGAATATTTTTTTCCCCTAGTTACCTGCCATACCACTGATTGAACCAGAAAAGAGAAAAGGATCCATAGATTGGAAAGGGAGCCAAGTAGGGCTATTGAAATGGTATTTTGTCTCTTATACTCATACCATTTCTAATCTCCTCAAACAGCACAGTAGTGATCTTCCTGCCTGGAGCTGAAAGCCAGGGAAGCTCTTCCCTAATTTTTCTTGCCCTGCTCTGGTTCTGCTGTCTCCAGTTCCAGTCCCATTCTCCCTGTAAGATGAGAATCAGGCGTCTGAAGGAGATGTATATATTTATTAGCTTGTATATGCAGTAACTTGTGTACACTACCTGGTGAATGAAATCACAGACATAACACCACATCCGTAGTAGTTTTCACTTGTCAAAGGGAGTATGAACATCTTTACCTTTTCTACTTGCAAATTTAACAGTTGTTGGACACATCAGTACTCCCTAGTAAAAAGTCATGATTGTGTTTTAGGAAAGTACTCAAGCTCAGAGCACTGCTGCCTTCCAATTCCTTTCCTAATTGTTGTATTGTTCTTTAAACAGTTTTCTGTTTTGAAACTCTTCCTTACCTGCAATTTTACTTTTAAAAAGAAAATTTAAAAATTCAGTTAAACATGTGTCATCTAGAGTATGCAAGTTGGTAATTCTTTAACCTAATTGTGGAAGTATGATTATGTTTTCAATACATTAATACTTAACATTTTGTTTTTGTAGTTTCTTGTGCTATTCAAAGTGTTTGGGACATTTTAAATAAGATGATATATATTTTATAATTCTGTTCAGATGTCACAATTAATTAAAAACATTTTTTATTATCATTTTTCCTTCTTTTTAAAGTTAAAGAAAAACTTACTGCAGATCCTGATAGTGAAATTGCCACGACTAGCCTTCGGGTATCCTTGATGTGCCCTGTAAGTAAAGCCACACAGCGTTCTGGGACGTTTTACTTTTTATAAATTAATAATTTTCCTACAGAAGTAAGTGTGGGGAATGAAGGGGATATTATGATAGAATTCTGAACTTTTGTTGTTTTCCCATTAAGGAATCTTCATGATTAAGCATTGTAATTCCAAAGAATGCAAACATTCTTCAGGCAATGATTAACTGAGAAGAGACCTAAAAGGATACTGTATCGAAGTGGAAAGAGAGCTTTAGGTTCAGAGTAATCTGTCACAGTCACTGCTATAAGTAATCCACAGCTCATAATAAACATGTATTGAGAGTTGGCTCCTTTTATCAGAATATAAACGGTATTGAAAAATAACAATAACGTTACTAGGACCTAATAAATGCTAGTTGATGGTTTTGGTTAAATGAGTTAAAATGTGTGAGATACCTTAATCTGTTTGTAATGTACTTTTAAATTGCACAGTAATGTTTATTTTATATCTCCTTACATAGAGACTGGGGGGAGAAATCAGTCAGCAACTCTGAGATCCTCCTGTGTGTTTGGTACTGAGCTAATTGTGGGAGAAAATACTAAAGACTTGATAAGAAGTTGTCAGAAAGTTAATAATCTAGTTTGAGAGGTAAAACTAAGTCTCATGAAAAAGCAGCAGACTCTACTTACCACATAGAATCATGCTGTTGGAGTACTAAAGAAGAGGCAGGAGAGGTCAGGAATAGTGCATGAAGGCTTTGAAATCAGTAGCGTTGGAGGGGACCCTTTGTAGATGAGAGGAACTTTATGAATCAGGAGTTTGTGATGTACTTTGCAGGCATTTGGTGACCAGCCACCATTGTGAGAAATAAACAGTTTTTTAAATGGAGAGAGATTGGTGTCAGAGAGAGAAAGGAATAATTTGTTGAGTTCTTACTTTATGCTCCTTATTTAACTGTCTTAGCAAACCTGTATGGAGGAGGAGTTCCTATTTTGCAGATGAGGAAACGCGGACACTGAAAGAGACTGGTTAACTGAAATCTCACAGTTAGTTAGTAGGAGGACAAGGATAAGAATTTTGCTCTTCTTACATTATTCCAGTTCTCTTAACAGGATAACATTATTGCCAGATTGGGCTAAAAGATAAATATCCTGGTTATAAGTCCACCTTTCTTATCACCCCAGAAAGTGCAGATGGATTTCTTTCTGAAGCTTTATATTTTATCATTATTAACTTTAACTTACCTTTATTGAAAAGGAATAGAATGACATGAAATTGGGACTGTTTAGAAATTGGGAACCTGTGGTTATCAAACCCAGAGAGAAGGTCTGCAGTCTCAGCAGGGGAGGACATGAATGCCCTGAGGTCATGGCAGAGCCCAAGAGGGCGGATGTTTGCACCCAGGACCCCCTCTGCTCACAAGCTGTGAGCAGACCTTCAGGCGTGAGTTCTTTGAGTGTCTTCACATTACCTTTTTCCTCCCTTTCATGTGTTAAATTGAAATACATGAAATTGCCATTTTGTTGGTCAAAAACAGATAGTGACACTTTCTTGTGGTTTAACCCCTAGTATATTCAGCAAATGTTAATTTGCCAGCTATATTCTAGTCACAGTCACTGTATGGGAGGGGAACTCATGTTACTTTTCATGTTTTAGTATGTCAGACTATTCTGTTAGGAAGAAAGTGCTTCTACACAATTTACCTGAGGAGTTCTATAGTTGCACAGTGCCATTTTCTGTAAATCTTATTTTCTTGGACCTCTTTTTTTTCTTCAACCACTGTACCATTCTACATGAGAACAACCAAAACAAAACACAATGGCTAAACATACTAATGGATTCCCCGACTTTAAAAATATTTTAAGTGGTATATCAGAATGGTTAGGATTGCTTCTATATAAGAATAGGGAGCAGTTCCTTTTAAATGTGACAATTTTAATAAAATTGACAGTTTTAAGAAAATTAACATTTCACTTATTTGACAAAATGAAGTAACAAGATCTTTTTTTTTTTTTTTTTTTTTTGAGGAAGATTAGCCCTGAGCTAACATCCACTGCCAATCCTTCTCTTTTTGCTGAGGAAGATTGGCCCTGAGCTAACATCTGTGCCCATCTTCCTCTACTTTATATGTGGGTAACCTGCCACAGCATGGCTTGATGAGCGGTGCGTACGTCTGCACCTGGGATCTGAACTGGCAAATCCCGGTCCCCAAAACAGGAGCACATGAACTCAACTGTTCCACCACTGGGCCAGCCCCTACAAGATCCTATTTTAAGTTCGTTAAATATTTTCATTCTCTGCCTTACCAGTGATAACAGGTCTGTTTCTGAGACTGTCTTTGAGTTTTTCTTTAGTATTCATCCTACCTGATTTTTTCAGAGCACTTTCTTTCTTTCCTTTTTTTTTGGAAGTAAGTTGGTGATGGATGGAAAGAAAGACAATGATAGATAACACAAAGATTTTTTGTTTGTTTTTTATTGAAGTAACATTGGTTTATAACATTATAAATGTCAGGTGTACTCAGAGCACTTTCTAAGACAAGAATGAATGGTGCTCTTTGGGCTATAGTAGTGTTAACATAAGGTTGGGTATCTCTAGAATATGATGCATGTTAATTAGAAAAGTAAACAGGTATTTTGATCAAATCTAATGGATGGAGGACAGATGTTAGGTGATGAAAATAGTTTTTGAGGAAGAGACCGTACTAGTGTCAGTTGAAGAAAGCAGAATGGAAGTACAGCCAGCTGACTGGAAATAACACAGAATCTGGTGCGGTGATAGGAAATGGAGAAAAAAAAAATGGATGATTGGCACTTGGAAGGATAAGAGATGAACTTTGGGTTTATTAGGCAAAAGTGAGAGAAAATGATAGCTTATGGTGGTGAAAGAAATGATCTTATTTCACAACATGTTTGTGAAATGATTTAGAGTAGACCTGAGTCTCGTTAGGGAGCACAGTCCGAAGCCTCTGTTCTTGGGACCTAAGAAAGGTGATTTTACAGCACTTGTTGAAGAGGCATCTGATTAAGTGTGCAGAATTCTATTTCTAAACACAGCATCGGGATTTTACACAGGAGTTGTATTTTGGTGATATCAGCTGGTGATTTTCAGTCTGTCCTCCAGAGGATGGCTGGGTGACCAGGGTTAGAAAAGGGACCTAGGTTTCATTTTTTCTCTTACGATTCTGACTAATATGTTTTAAAAAGGGGGTCAGGAGGGGTTCTGTGGCTAATAATAATTTAGAACCACTGATTTGTGCCATTTTTACTTATAAACTCTTAATTTAGATAGATACTAATTAGTCTACATTGAAGTGAAAATCCATTTAGATACTACCTGCTTAACATTTTAATAAAAACAAGTGTATTGGTTAGACATCATTTCATTCATAAAAATGATATGTTTCAAAACAGCACCACCATCTGACTAAATCGATTTTAGCACATTCAAATTAACATGCCATAATAAGTATTAGGAAATTGATCAGATTTGCCAGTTAGAAATAAGTGCCTTCTTAATTTGGGAAATGCTCGTTAATTCTTCTAAGACAGTAGAGTAGGATTAAATTTAGGATCAGCAACTTTTGTATTCCTGAATGTTGTCATTTCTGTATGCTGTGGAAATTCTGAGGCAGTGACAGGAGAGCTGAAAATAGCATAGAAGAAGAAGAAAAAAGCAACAGTTTGCAGAGTGTGGCTCAGAAATACCTGGGAGTCCCTGAGACTCTTGGAAGAGATCCATGAAGTGAAAACTATTTTTATAATCCTACTAGAACACAGTTTCTCCTTTTTTTGCCCTCATTCTCTCATGAGTAGCCAGTGATGTTTAACAGGGATTACCTGACAGATGGTGATGTCATTGTTCTGATGGCTGATGGAATGGGTACTTGTGTATTCTTTTGTTTTAAAAGTGTCTGTTTTAATTTCTAATACAGCAAATACTGATAAATACAGCCTACATTCATAAAACCTATTTTAGGTTCTCAGTCTTTAAGAATGTAAAGGGATTCTGAAACCAAAAGTTTGAGAACTAGTAGCCTAAGAAAACCATAGTAGGCTGAGTTAGAGCATTATTTTAAAGAAACAAATTACAAAAATTGACAATACCTACTTTATTATAAAATTGTTCAGTAGAAAAGAAACAAAAGTAAAAATTTAAATTAAGGTCTGTTATTCTAGAAACATTTTAGTAACATTATTACTAATAGTATGATTTATCTTTTAGATTTGACTCTATATTCGTAATCATATGTGTGCTTATAGGAAAAAATTGTATTGTGCTGTATATACTGTTCTGTGGTTTACTGTTTTTTAAATTAACAGTATATCTTAAATGTATTAATGTATGTAGATCTATCTTATTTTTATCATTGTAGGCATTTTGTTGAAGGGTTCAATGTAACTTATTTATTCACCCTTTTTTAGTGATTATTTGGGTTGTTTCCAAACACTGATTGTGTAAAAAAGCAGTGATGGAAAATTGCTAAATAAAGCACCAGCCGGTAAAATCCAGTACTATATATATATTTTTTTTGAGGAAGATTAGCCCTGAGCTAACTACTACCAATCCTCCTCTTTTTGCTGAGGAATACTGGCCCTGAGCTAACATCCACCCCCATCTTCCTCTACTCTATATGTGGGACGCCTACCACAGCATGGCTTTTGTCAAGCAGTGCCATGTCCGCACCCAGGATCCGAAACAGCGAACCCCAGGCCACCGAGATGTGGAACGTGCACACTTAACTGCTGTGCCACTGGGCCGGCCCCCCAGTACTATTTTAAAAGATTAATATGTCGTAACAGAGGGATAATGCAAGTATAGTGTGACTTTAGAAAATGTATTAAAACTTTATATTAATAATTAAAAGGGGGGGAACCCCCGTGATCATCTCATTAGGTGCCGAATAGGTATTTAGTCATTATCCATTCCTAATAGAACAAAAACTCTTAGCAAATAGGAAAAGGTAGGGAATTAAGACCAAAAACTAGCACCGGGTATAACGTTACAAAACTAGGAGCGTTCTCATGAAAGTGAAAAACATTTGGATTTGTGTTATAGCTCCACCAGCTGTATCTCAGTGAGTGTGTTGTTTTTAGCCTCTTGTAGCCTTAGCATCTTCATTTCAAAAGTAGAAATATAGAGAGTAGTCCTTCTGGAGTCGTAGAGTTGTTATGAGAGTTATATGAAGTTTATATAAAAGTCAGCACACTGTACAAGTCTGCATTACTTAAGGGATGATTTGTTATTGAAGGTAGGGAAAATATAGAAGCAAATATTGCAAGAAGAGAAGTTGCTTCAGGTTCCATTCTTACTTTTTTGTCTGTCTTAAATAATGAGTTATATTGTGCTGGATACTTGCATAAATCACTATAACTTCTAAGGTCCTTTTAGAAACCTAGTTCGACACGTAGGCAGAGGCGGTATAGCTCAGTGATAAGAGTATGGACCCTAGAGCCAGAGCTTCGTAGTTCAAATATTGTCTCTGCCACTTTCTGACTTTGTAATGTTAGTCAAGTTACTTAGCTTCTTTGTGCCTCAGTTTCCTCATGTATAAAAGGGAGGTGATAACGTATATCTTCTGTATAGTGCAGTTGTTAGGTTTAAATGTAAAGTGTTACTAGCATTAATGTAAAGTACTCAGCATTGTGCTTTGCATGTAGGTAGAACCATGTAAGTGTTAATTACTGCTATGATGATGAATTGGCTAAATTATTTTCTTTTTAAATTACAAAATAACCAAATATTCATTTTAGAAGAAAGAAATTACAGGTAAACCAAAAGGAAAAAAAGTAATATCCTAAATTCCTACCCCTCAGGCAGAGTTAACTGTTACAAGTTTTCTGTTAATTCTAAAGACTTTATAGTGCATATGAAGAAGTCCTTCCCACTTCCCTTCCTTTCTTTTTGCCTCTTTTCCAGTCTCTCCATTCATTCTGCTGTCTGGTCAAGAAATACTGAGCACATGCTGCATGCTAAGTACTGTGCTGTAACACTTGGATTACAGTGGTGAAGAGCGACCTAGGCCTTGTCCTTGAGGAGTTTAGAGTCTAGTGGGAGAAACAGATTTTCTATGGCAGAGCTGGTTATAAACCAAGATTTTTTTCTGTAAAGGACATATAAGAGAGGTTTGAAATGCTATCCAGGAAGCTGTGGGCTGATCTAATCTGGCTATTGCGTGTGTTTTGATGTTAGTATACCTCCGTCAACTGGAATAAGAATTGAAGCAGAGGACCTTAGTTACACAAAAGTATATTGAGTCATTGACACGTGGTTATAGAAAAGTGAAAAATTTTTATAAGTGAAAAATATATTTGCAATTAGTATAACGTGCATGCACGAGGCTCATTAATATAGAGCTCCCATAAATAGGTACTTAAGATTAATACCCAAATGGAAAATGAGAAAAGGTTATGAACAGACAGTTCTTGGAAACACAGATGACTCTTAGAAGTGAAAAAAAAGAGGCTCAGCTTTATTTATAATAAGAGAAATGTAGATCACAACTGTAATGGGGTGTTTATCAGATTGGCAGAGATGAAAGAATTCAGTAGCACTATATTGACAGGGTCGAGGGTAACCAAGCACATTAATGCATGTATATGCATAAATCAGTAGATATCCTCTGTGGAAGATAGATTGTCAATGTCACAAAAATCACAGATGCACTTTCGAAACCTTTGACCCAAAAATTTCACTTCTGGGAATTTGTCCTATAGATATTTATTGCAGCATTATTTGTAATAAAAGATTAGAAAGAATTTAAATGTCCATCGCTAGGAAGGGTACTGGTTACGTAAATAATCTTTCATATCAATCATGATACCTTCATATCATAATAGCTCTTTATGTTTTGGTACATGTGAAATAATCACCAAGTTATATTTTGTCACAAAAGGTGCAGAATTGTGTGTATATTGTGTGCTGCCATTAGTCGGAACGTGTTTTTTAAAATACACATTTGATTATGCGTGAGAGGACGTGGAAGAGATGGACAGCAGTGGTTCCCTCTAAATAGGGGAACAAGTGAGGAGATATGTTTTCATTGTATATTTATCTTTTTCTGTCTGAATTTATGTGTTACCTATTTTCAAGAACTGAGATGGTCTCTTAAAAATCTTAGGGCAATCAATGAATACAAATAAAATACATAGTGGTCTTGATGGAAGTAAATTCTGGTTTGAATGTCTTTTTCGTTTTAATCTTGTGTGACTTCTCCAGACTTTGATGACTGGCTGTTCACTTTGCGGCTTTGTTCTTCTTTCTGAAGTGGTTTCCCATGTTGTTGTCCCTGTCCTGTAGTTAGGGAAGATGAGGCTGACAATCCCGTGTCGTGCAGTGACTTGTACACATCTACAGTGTTTTGATGCTGCCCTTTATCTGCAAATGAATGAGAAGAAGCCCACCTGGATTTGTCCTGTGTGTGACAAAAAAGCTGCCTATGAAAGTCTAATTCTAGATGGGTAAGTATATCCCAACCTAGCTATTAGCTGTGTCTCCATTCAGCACAACCTTAGAAAAAGTCTACTGTAGCTTAAAGTCTAGATATTTGTGTTTTCTGCTTTATGCTTAATTGTTCTCAATCTTGTTTTTAAACTGTGGTTAGTGGCCCTTTTGTCTTTATAATATGATTTTTGTTGGGGACAAGAGAGTGTGTAGCTTCCTTTTCTTTGTGCTCTCATAGATCATATTTCATAGCCCATAGGGAAGAGGGGAAAGTCCACTTAGAGATGTCATTTTGCTTACATAGAACTTTGTAAGGAGCAACTAGGGTTTGTATAAAAACACACAACAGGAGGTAGGGTAGGTAGAGTTGTGTTTCGAAGCCGGTAAGTTCAAAGTTGGAATTCACGCCCAGATTTTTCTGACTGTGGACCGCAAACTCTTAAGCATTATCTTATATTGCATATTTCAGAATTTAGAAAATAATATGAACTAATTATCACTAAACGAGGTACCTTTTCTTTTGGATAACGCTTTAAAAAAATGCATATATCGTCTATGCACCACTGTAAGATTTAGAAAATACAATTAATGAAAAGATTAATATAAAATCATCAACATTACATCGTATAGTGATGTCTTTGTTATTGATGTAAAAAGATTGAACTCATACTTTACATAATGATTTTTATGTGCATATGATTTTCGCTCACTATAGACTGAAAAATATCCTAGATCTTTAAAGATAGTTTTACAGCATTTTTTCCCCTAAGTTTTAAAAGTATTACTGTGTAGAGAGGAATGAGGCAATGAAGAGTGAATGGGACTTTCAGTTTTCTCTATAAACTTAACTGAGTTTTTACTTTTTATTTATTTTTTAAAGATTTTATTTTTTCCTTTTTCTCCCCAAAGCCCCCCGGTACATAGTTGTGTATTCTTCGTTGTGGGTTCTTCTAGTTGTGGCATGTGGGACGCTGCCTCAGCGTGATCTGATGAGCAGTGCCACGTCAGCGCCCAGGATTCGAACTAACGAAACACTGGGCCGCCTGCTGCGGAGGGCGCGAACTTAACCACTAGGCCACGGGGCCAGCCCCCGGTTTTTACTTTTTAAATCTTTTTAACATTTTAAAATAATTTCAAACTTCCATAGAAGTTGCAACAGTAGCACCAAGAGCCTCCTGTGTAACTCTGACTCAGATGCATCAGTTGATGACATTCTGCCATGTTTGTTTTATCACACTCCCTCTTAATATATATGTGTATACACATTTTTGGCTTGTGCATGTATGTGTAGAGAGAAAGAGATGATAATTATGACTATTTTCAGAATTCTTTTGAACTCTTGGAGAGTAAGTAGCTTATGTCATACTCCTTTGTCCATTAATATTTTAGAATGTGTTTCCTAAATACTTGATATCCATTATATGGGTATACTACTAATTGTTTAAATGTTTTTTCTATTATTGCCTATATTGTCTGCTTCTACGTTTTCTATTTTAAGTTGCCTTGTGATATGAACATTTTTGAAGCGTTTTGTGTGTGTGTGTATGTCTATGGATTTTTTCTTAAAGTTCTTAGAAATTGAAATGCTGAATCGAAGAGAATATATAATTTTAAGGCTTTTGCTATTTATTATAAAGATGCTTCCCAGAAGGAGTAAACTGTTTTACTCTCTACCAGGTCACTTCACTGTTCTGCTAGTAGTGTATTAGAAGCCCACTTCTCTGTCTTCTTACCAACCATATATATCGTATTAAATCTTATTTTTAAAATACCTTTACCAATTTCCTAGTTGGAAAGGTTTCTTACTGTTCTGATTTCTGTTTTTTCTATTACAAGAGTTATCAAACAATCTTCATCCATATATTGGTTGTCACAATAACTTTTCACAAATTGCCTCCGAGTGTTCTTTTTTTCATTTTTCTTTGTGGTGGTTCGTCTTTTTCTTACTAATTCATAAGTGGTCGTATATATTGAGGATGTTAATTTCTCTGTCCACATGTGCCAAATATATTTTCCTAGTTTGCCTTCTAATTGTATTTATTGTGACTTTTTTCATTCAAAAACTTTAAATTTTTATTTCGAAAACTCTGTCTTTTCATTTTGGATTTCTGTCTTTAATGTGTTTGGAAAGTCCCAGAGATTTTATGTGAACATTCACTTGTTTTTGTCAGGTATTTTTATGGTTTTTTTTTTTCTTTCCTTTTAGTTGTGCAGTTCTTCATTCCATCATGCATTCCTTCATGAATTTATTCAACATAATACTTATTAAACACCTGCTGTGTGTCAGATACTGGGTCTAAAGTGGTGAACAGAGCACTTCTAGTGTGAGAGACAGTAAGAATTACATATTAAGTGTTAAGTACTTATAAAGGTAAAGAATGGAGCTATGTGAGGAAAATTGAGGAGGAGGAAGAAACTTTAGGGTGGGAGTAGGTGATCCCATTAAAGTAGGGTCACCCTACCCTACCATGCTGATTGTTAGTCAGTAGTCTCACCAATATCTAGACTAATCTGTCCTGTGGACTTAAGATACTGCCTCCGTCATTTAATACATTCTTACATATACTAGTGTTAATTTCTGAACTGCTGTTTGCTCTGTTGATCAAAGCATTAGGCGGCCAGTACAAAACTATTTTAATTATTGGATTTCTGTTATGTGTTAATATCGCTTAAGCCATATGTTTCAGCATTTCTTGATTATTTTCACAATTTGTTTTGCCATTATTAACGTTTACTCTGGCAGAATAAAAGAGTTCTCAAATTACACAAAGCAATCCTGTTTGGTTTTTGATTGGAATTATGTTAACGTTTTCAGTACAATTAGGGAAAATAAACATATTTAAAGTATTACATCTTCTGATGAAGGAGGCTTTTTTTTCCCTTTTTACTCATTTTTATCAGCTTTAATGAGGTTTAGGAACTGCCTATATGAAAAGTGTACAATTTGATACATTTTGACCTATATATACCCCTGTGAAATGATCAAGACAATCAAGATAATGAACATATTTATCACTCTCCGAGTTTTTCCATGTTTCTTTCTAATCTCTCCCTCCCACTATGTCTTTAGGCAAATACTGTTTATATACTTTCTGTTTCTGTAGATTAGTTTGGATTTTCTACAATTTTATATGAATGGAATCATGAAGTATGTCTAGCTTATTTTATTCAGCATACTTATTTTGAGATTCATCCACATTGCTACATATACCAATAGTTCATTTTTATTGCCAAATAGCATTCCATTGTATAGATATACCGCAGTGTATCAGTTCACTTGTTAATGGATTGTTTCTGGTTTGGGGCTTCTGCAAATAAAGCTACTGTGAACATTCATGTCCACGTCTTTGTGTGGACTGATGTTTTCATTGGGTCAGTACCTAGGAGTGGAATCCCTGATCACATGGCAATGTGTATGCTTAATTTTTAAAGAAGTTACCAAACTGTTTTCTAAAGTGGTTGTACTATTTTATATTCCCACTAGCAGTATATGAGAGTTCCAGTTGCTCCACATTCTCAGCAACATTTGGTATAGTCTTTGTAATTTTAGACATTTTGCTGGTATATAGCAGTACCCCACTGTGGATTTAATTTGCATTTTCTTTATGACTAATTATATTGAGCATCTGTCTGTGTGTTTACTCACCATCTGTGTATCTTCTTTGGTAAAGTAACTGTTTAAGCTTTTGCTCATTTTTAAATTGGATTGTTTGTTTTCATATTATTGAGTTTTGATAATTCTTTATATATTCTGGATACAAGTCTGTTATCAGATGTGTGATTTGCAAATATTTTCTGCCATTCTTCTTTTCAGTCTCTTGATAGTGTCTTTCAAAGAGCAGAAGTTCTTAATTTAGATGAAGGCCTAATTTATCAAGGGTTTCTTTGAAGGATTATGCTTTCGATATTAAGACATTTTTCCCTTACCCAAGGTCACAAAGATTTTCTCTATGCTTCTCTTAGGAGTTTTATGATTTAATTTTATATTTAGGTCTATTATCCATATCAAGTTAATTTTTGTATATGGAACAAAGTAAGAGCCAAGGTGGATTTTTTTTGGCATATGGCTATGCAGTTGTTTCACCCCACTTGTTGAAAAGATTATTATTCGTCATTGAATTGCCTTTGCACCTTTTTCAAAAATCACTTGGCCATGTATGTGTGGATTTATCTCTGAACTCTGTTTTGTTCCATGGACTTGTCTATATTTATGTCAGTACTGCACTGTCTGCAAATCAGTGTAATGTGCCTCTGCAAACTTTGCTCTTTTTCACAGTTATTTTGGCTGTTATAGATCTTTTGCTTCTCAATGCAAATTTTAGAGTCAGCGTGTCAAGTAGAAAAACATCTGCTGGGATTTTTATTTGTATCATGTTGAATCTATACATCAGTTAAGAGTGACTTAAAAATATTGAGTCTTCTGATCCATTAACATGATTTATCTCTAGTTATGTCTTAGTAATGTTTTGTGATTTTCCGTATATAGGTCTCATATGCCTTGTGTCACATTTATCCCTAAGCATTTCATACTTTTGATGTGGTATTTAAAAAAAAATTCTGGTTGTTGCTAGTATATAGAAATATAGTTTTTTGTTTCTTTGTTTTTTTGAGGAAAATTAGCCCTGAGCTAACATCTGCTGCCAATCCTCCTCTTTTTGCTAAGGAAGACTGGCCCTGAGCTAACAGCCATGCCCATCTTCCTCTACTTTATATGTGGGATGCTTACCACAGCATGGCTTTTGTCAAGCGGTGCCATGTCCACACCCGGGATCCGAAGTGGCGAACCCTGGGCCGCCGAGAAGCAGAATGTGCACACTTAACCACTGTGCCACCAGGCTGGCCCCGAAATATAGTTTTTTATATATTGCTCTCATATCTTGAAACCTTACTAAGGTCAATTTGTAGTTCTAGTAGCTTTATAGTAGATTACATTGGATATTCTAATGGACACTAATGTTGTTTGTAAATAAAGACAGTTTTACTACTTCCTTTGTAAACTGGATGCCTTTTATTTTTTTGTCCTGCCATTTTGCACTGTCTAGTCTGGTACCATGGGGTTTTACATTGATTGACTTTCCAATACTAAACTAACCTTGCATTCTGGGGATAAATCCCACTTGTTCATGATTTGTTAACTTTTAGATTTATTGTTTGGTTTCTAAATACTTGAGGGATATTATCTATTGTTTTCTTGTAATGTCTTTGTCTGGTTTTCATATCGGAGTAATGCTGGCCTTACACAGTGAGTTGGGAAGAGTGATAAAGCTCCTCAAATATTTGGTAGAATTCTCTAGTGAAGACATTTGAGCCTGGAGTTTTCTTTGTGGTAAAGTTTTTAGCTACAAATTCAATTTCTTTAATAGACATAGAATTCCTCAGATTAACTGTTTCTTTTTTGGGAGGTTTTTGATTATTCTTTCAGTCTCTTTACTTGTGATTGGGCTACTCAGATTCTCTATTTCTTCTTGATTCAGTTTTGGCAGGTTGTAGAGTCTAAGAATTTATCCACTTCTGCTAGATTGTCCGATTTTTGGCATATAGTTTTTCATAGTATTCTCTTGTAATCCATTGTATTTCTGTGGTATCCCTTATAATTTCTTCTCTTTCATTTCTAATTTTATTTATTTGAGCCTTCTCTGTTTTTTTCATAGTCTAGCTAAGTGTTGTCAGTTTTGTTAATCTTCTCAAGGAACAAGCTGTTAGTTTCATTGATCCTTCCTACTGTTGTTTTGGTTTCAATTTCATTTATTTCTGCTCTAATTTTCATTATTTCTCTCCTTCTGCTGACTTTGGGCTTTGTTTGTTCTTTTTCTAGTTCTGTTAGGTATAGTTTGATTGCTTATTTGAGGTTTTTCTTGTTTGTTAATGTGAGCCTGTATTGCCATCAATTTTCATCTTACGACCACTTTTCCTGCATCCCATATGAGTTGATATGGTGTATTTTCATTTTCGTCTCCAGATAATTTTTGATTTCTCCTTTAATTTCTTCAGTGATCCGTTGGTTTTTGAGTAGCATGTTGTTTAGTCTCTACATATTAGTCACTTTCTCAGCTTTTTTCTTGTAGTTGATTCTAGTTTCATAGCGTTATGGTCAGAAAAGAGGCGTGGTATGATTTCAGTCTTCCTAAAGTTAGGAGGCTTGCCTTGTTTCCCAACCTGTGGTCTGTCCTTGAGAATTTTCCATGTGCACTTGAAAAGAATGTGTATTCTGCTGTTTTTGGATGGAGTGTTCGATATAAACCTCTTCTGGTCTAGTGTTTCATTTAATTCCACTATTTGCTTGTTGACTTTCTGTCCGGATGATCTATCCATTGATGTAAGTGGGGTGTTAAGGTCCCCTACTATTACTATGTTGCTGTTAATATGTCCTTTTAATAGTTGCTTTATGTACTTTGGTGTTCCTGTGTTAGGTGCATATAAATTTCTAAGTCTTATGTCTCCTTAGCGGAGTGTCCCTTTTATCATTATATACTGTCCCTCTTTGTCTCTCCTTGCTTGTTTTATCTTGAAGTTTGCTTTGTCTGAAATAAGTATGGCAACACCTGCTTTCTTTTGTTTGCCGTTAGCTTAGAGTATCATTTTCAGTCCCTTAACTGTGAGCCTGTGCTTGTGTTTAGAGCTGAGAAATGTTTCCTGGAGGCAGGATATTGTTGCATCTTGTTTTTCAGTCCCTCCAGCCACTCTATGTCTTTTGATAGGAGAATTCAGTCTATTTACATTTAGAGTGATTATTGATATGTGACAGCTTAACGCTGCCATTTTATCACTCGTTTTGTAGTTATTCTGTATTTCCCTTGTTTCTCGTTCCATGTACTTTGGACTGTCAATTCAGTTCCATAGTTTTCCATGATGGTTTTCTCTTTATTTATCGTTTGTGTCTCTCTTCTGATTATTGCTTTAGTGGTTACCATGAGGTTTGTATAAAAAAATCTCGTAGATGAGATAGTCCGTTTTCTGATAGCTCTTATTTCCTTAGTCTAAGCAGGTTCCATCCCTTTCCTCATCCCTGTCTACGTTATTGTTGTCACAACTTACTGTGCTTTGTGTTGTGAGTTTGTGGTTAAAATGATTATGATTATATTTGATGTTTTCTTTCCCTCTATCTTTAGTGTTATAATTGTTAACTAATGTTCTGTTAAAGAGCTGCAATTTTCTGATTTTGTCTGCCTGTTTATCTCCTTGCTCAAGGCATTGTATACTTTTTCTTTTTTCTTTTTCCAGGTATGAGGGCCTTCTTTATCATTTCCTGTGTGAGGGTTTTGTGGCAATGAGCTCCCTCAGCTTTAATCTGGGAAAGGTTTTATTTCTCCATCATATGTGAAGGATATTTTTTCTGGATAGAGTATTGTTGGCTGAAAGTTTTGTCTTTCAGAATTTTGAGTATATCATTCTACCCTGTCCTTGCCTGTAAGTTTCTGCTGAGAAATCTGCTGAAAGCCTGACACAGTTTTCTTTGTAGGTATTTTCTTCTGCCTTGCTGCCCTTAATACTTGTTCTTTGTTGTTGACTTTTGCCAGTTTTACAAATGTATGCCTTGAAGATGGTTTTTTTACATTGATATAATTAGGAATTCTATTAGCTTCTTTTCTTGTAATTCCAGCTCCTTCTCCAGGCTTGGGAAGTTTTCAACTATTATTTCTTTGACCAAGCTCTGTGCACCTCTTTCTTCTCCATCTGGAATACCTATAATCCTTATGTTGCATTTCCTAATTGAGTTGGATATTTCTTGGAGAATTTCTTCATTTCTTTTTAGTCTTAGTTTTCGCTCCTCCTCCATCTGAAGCATTTCTATATTTCTGTCCTTTCATTTGCTAATTCTCTCCTCCATAATATAAGCTCTGTTATTCAAAGACTCTAGATTTTTCTTTATCTCATTCATTGTGTTTTTCATCTCCACCATGTCTGATTTTTTTTTTAATGGTTTCCATCTCTTGTGAAGAATTCCCTCTGTTCATTAATTTTCTTCCCAATTTCATTGAACTGTCTTCCTGAGTTGTGTAACTCATTGAGTTTTTCTTTGATAGCTATTTTGAATTCTCTGTCGTTTAGATTGTAGATAGATTTCTCTGCCTTCAGGGTTGATTTCTAGGTGCTTGTCATTTTCCTTCTGGTCTGGAGTGTTAATATACATCTTGATACTGTTTGATTGGGTGGATTTGTGTCTTCACATAGTAGTAGTATCTGATTGCGGATTCCACCTTCCAGCACTCCTTCCACTGCCTCCCGGGGGGTCCACCACCTCCACCTTCAGACATATGGCGGTGTGTATCTCTCAGACATCTGTTGTGTTGTGTGAATGTCCTCTGTTGGTTTATGGGTATCCTTTTTGTTGTATCTTAGGGGGGAGAGTCTAAGGGAAGAGCTCACTCCACCATGATGCTGATGTCACTCCTCTCTATTACTTTTTGAGTGAACTTAAGTCTGACTAGAAGGTTGTCAATTTTACTGATCTTAGAGTATCAGCTTTCTGGTTTCATTGATTTTTTTCTATTTCATTGATATCTATTCTTTCTTATTTTCCTTTTCTTGTCTGCTTTCACTTTAATTTGATTTTCTTTTTCCAGTTTCATTTAGCTAGAAGCTGAGGTTATTGATTTGTGTCTTTCTAATATAGGAAGAGTACTGCTGTAAATTTTCATCTAAATACTACATTAGCTACATTCCACAAATTTTATTATATTTTCATTTTCATTCAGTTCAGAATACTTTTCTAATTTCTGCTCTTCTGTTTTCTTTGTTTCATAGATTATTTGGTTTAGTTTCCAAATATTTGTGGATTTTTCAGATATTTTTCTGATGATTTCAAATTTAATTTCTTTTTGGTCATAGAACATAATTTATATGCTCTGAGTTATTGTAAATTTATTAAGACTTCTTTTCTGTCCCTATTCTTCCCTCCCTTCCCCACCCCTATGATTCTTTTTCATTGATAACTTATAAATCATTTTTCTACAATAACCTTTATGTTTGCTTATGTTTGTTTTATGTGGTGTGTTAGAGGTGGTTCTTCATTGCCTATCTCAGCTAGGAGGCTCTGTTTCTATTTCTGTTTAGCCACTGACTTTTTAGATGATACTCACTAAGTAACTTTTTTGTTGCCTGTTAAAACCTAGGCTGAAGAGAATATAATAGTTATTGTAAGGTGTGAAGTATTGAAATGCCAAAACAAACAAAAAAGTCAGGTAGCATTACTTTGTCTCCAAGGTAATGTGTATTACTGTTATTTCACCTATTAACAAAGCCATTGACTACATTTATGCACTTCTTAATTGCTTTATAGGCTTTTTATGGAAATTCTCAATGACTGTTCTGATGTGGATGAGATCAAATTCCAAGAAGATGGTTCTTGGTGTCCAATGAGACCGAAGAAAGAAGCTATGAAAGTATCCAGCCAACCGTGTACAAAAATAGAAAGTATGTGCAGAGTGGCAGCAGAGAGCATAGCTAGCAGTGAACTAATGCAGCATTGTCTTTCTCAGTAACCTTGGCCACTAGGACTATATTTGATTCTCAGTTTTCTGACTTTATCATTTGATCATCTGTTACATGTGTAATTTCCCCCAACTGATTCTTTCCATAAGAGATGTGCTAAAGTTTATACCCTCCTATAATTAGCCTTTTCACAGTATGTTTTACATATGTAAAGTAAATGAAACAGTCACCTAGGATCATTTTAATATATGGTGTTTGTTACAAAATGAAAAGTTATAAATGACATTTCTATAGGCGGTTTTTCAGAATTGTTTTTGGAGTTCCTGTACTTAGGATCCCCAAGTGGAGGTGTGGCTAGAGAACCTGCATCCTCCATTAATGGGGGGGCGGGGGGTGTCACATGTTAGTTGCTAAAAAAAGTGGTACACAAACTGTTGCCATTCTTTGTGGGAAGGAATTTGACCATTGCCTTGGTGACCTGAGATGTACGACTCAGCCTTCAACTCTTTGCACCTGTCCAAACTGAGTGGCGAAACTCCACGGCAGTTTGAGTAATTTAAACCCTTAAGTGTGAACTTAAGGTTTCTTTTTATTTGACATAGTCCACTCACTGCATTTGCGTTCTGTGGTGACTATATTTGATATTCTAATAATGTAATGAATAATAAATGTTCAGAGTAAGAAGAGAGGAAAAAGTAAAGGATTTATGTCAATATTAATTATTCTTCTGTGACTGTTACTGAACCTCCTGGTGGAATGATTTAAGATTTCCCTCATCTTTGAGAAAAACAGTGACTTAATTGATTAGTTGCTGCTGGTTTTCCATTATCAACTAGCATTCATTTTTTGCTAAATAGATTGCAGGGCATAATATAGTTTCTCTGAAATGGTGAGTTAACATATGATGAAGTTCTGGCTTATGATGAAGAGCCTATACACTCTTTGATATAAACACGATTCCTTTGCTAGAATCTAATTATCTGATTTTGACTTAATGCTGCCACACGTCCTTGAGAATACACAGCCAGTGAAGCCACATACTCTTGTCCGTGGCCAGAGACCAGCCCCCTAACTCCAGAAGTCTGTCTGTAAAATGACTGCTTACCTGGGGAGACAGCGTGAGCAGCAGGATCTGCGCAAATTGATTGGCAGTACTGGGGAGATGACTAAGAGCATGCTGTCTGAAGGAGGCCTTTGAACCTCTGTCAAGGCGTAGAGCTCATCTTTCCTCCCCAGGTAAGCAGTCATTTTACAGACAGATATCTGGGGTTAGGGAGTTGGTCTCTGTCCATGGGACAGAGTATGTCGCTTTACTGGCTGTGTATTCTCCCAGGTATGCTACACATTTAACGCTCTTGTGGCTTGAGTTTATTTATGTTATACCTTTGGTTTTTAAATTTTCCTTTTGTTCTTATATGCAGGTTCAAGTGTCCTCAGTAAGCCTTGTTCAGTAACTGTAGCCAGTGAGGCAAGCAAGAAGAAAGTGGATGTTATTGACCTAACGATAGAAAGCTCTTCTGATGAAGAGGAAGACCCTCCTGCCAAAAGGAAATGCATCTTTATGTCAGAAACACAAAGCAGCCCAACCAAAGGGTTTGTTAATTTATAGTTCACTATTGTTTATTACCCTTGTGACTAACTGTTCTTGGGATAGGTTTGTAAATGTCTCTGAGAGTTGCATAACTCTAGAAGGCTATTTTTATTTGCCTTTGTTCAGTTGAAATATTTTCAGGTGAGCGCAGTGTTATGGGAAAGCAAATTTTGATCAAGAAAATACTCCCATCTTTGGGAAGTGAGAGTTAAGATCTCATGTCTAAGTATTTATTTCATATTTGATACTTTTTGTCATTTTCTTGAACCCATCTGAAAGGAGGAAATTTGTCATCACAGACCAACATGAGGAAGCGTGGTGTAATGGAGTGTAGAGTTGGGAATCCAACAACTGTGGATTCCAATTTTGACACCATTACTTACTCATTCTGTGATCTTGGATGGACTTGTTTGAACCTCCTTTTTCTGTTCTGTAAAATGGGGTTAAGTAATGCCTACCTCATAAGATTATTTTCAGGTTTCAATAAGATAATGAAAAGAGCTTAGCCTCAGTGTTGGGCACATGTTAGTTTCTCAATAAAGATTGATTGCCTTCCCCTCTCACCCTCTCCAGGGCAAAATATGGGCAAGTAAATGCATTCTGGCATGTATTGTTTATGGTTCATCTGGCAGAGGCATTGCTGAACTATAGTAAATGACAGGTTTGAGTATTTAGCAATAGGTGCTTCTTGGAGATTTTGGAACCTGCAAGAAAGGACCAGAGGTTTATCTGGCATTCTGTGAACACATTCTTTTAAACTTGAGTGTGCCAGTCTTGATTTTTTGGCTTCTCACTGCACTTTATTTCTTCTAATGGTTTTATTGGGGTATAATTTGTATACCATAAAATTCTCCCATCTTAAGTATTCACTTGCACAATTCAGTGATTTTAGTAAATTTATTGAGTTTGTACAGTCATCATCACAAATTCGGTTGTAGAATATTTCCAACATCCAGTAAACTTCTCTCGTGTTCATTTGCACTTAATCCCCATTCACACCCAGATCTAGGCAACCATTGATCTTCTTTTCATGTTTAGAAATTTCCAAGTTCTAGACATTTTATATAAATGGAATTATACTGTCAGTGCACTTCTGTCACATTCTTTTTTTATAGTTACTTTTGAAACCAGGAGAATTAAAACTTTTGTGTTGCCTTCTTCACTGTTAAAATATTTATATTTTTAGATATGATTTACACATAATAGTAAGGGTGTATATTTTCTTTTATCCATTTAATCAGAATGAGACCTTTTTTTGGTGGAACAGAAAATGCAAAAAGTATTGCAAGTGGGTTTTTTTCTGGAATGCTGATCATTTATTGCTCCTTTCAGACAATTTGTTTGGCATGTCTAGAATTTAAATGATAAAAAATGAAATTATAATTTTGGAATGTTGACCGGAGTGGAGAATCATGAGAATGAATACTTAGATGTGGTGTTTCCAGATTTTACTCTCTAATAATATCCTATAGAATATGCTTGGAAAACATCAGTTGCACAGTATTATAGTTAGATGGATTCATGCCAGGTTGAATGGTTGTGCATAGTGATGCTAACTTATGGATTGATGTGGTCTTGGAGGGTGTCTCTTGTGGCATGCCATAAGGAACCACCCTCTATCTGTCCTTTAGCACATTTTATCAGTACTTGATGAAGACATGAAACTGGAAGAATGGCATGTACATGGGGTGACAGAATCTGAAATGGCTTCAATATGCAGAGGATAGTTCATACCTGTGGTCAGCTACCATAGAGATAGATGCAAGACTCCTCATCTAGGTTAAAAAGAAAATAAAAATTAATATTGTAACCATCAGCTGGATATTAGTGACTAAACCAGCAACATATGAAAATTTTTGTTTAAAAAGTTAGCTACCAAGCTCATTTTGTGAAATCAATATAACTCTTAATACCCAAAGTAGATTTATATGTTAACAGTCATACAGAAAAATCTTTATGAAATAGGCTAATGTGGGAAGATAAATGAAAATTCTGAATTCAATATTAGGAAATTATTTAATTATATATTAAAAGGGCATTCATTACCACCAAGTAGGGTTTATCCAGGAATGCTTTATTATTAGGAAATATATTAATGAAATGGATCTTGTCATAAGGAATACTATGTAGTCATCTTAATAGATGCTGGAAAAGCATTCAGTAAATTAATAGCCATTCCTGATAGAAACTCTCTGAAATGTTAGAATTCACTTAATGGTTTGAAGACTTTACCACTTAAGCTGATTTGTTCTTAGTCTCCATTAATAAAAGAAGCATAGTGTCTGGAAAACATACCATGCCAGTTTTGTCACATTTTGGGCTAGATGACTTTCACTTATACCATTTTACTTAGTGCTGGTCATCAAGAAGGGTATAAACAAATGAGTGCAGCCAGAGGAGGGGAACAGGATGGTGAATAGTGGAAACTGTAGCATGATGGGTGAATGGCTCTCAGGATGGAAGCTGTTAAGCCAGGAGAAGAGAATATAAGGTGTAGTTATCTTGTAGTTCTTAAAAGGGAGTCATTGTGATTAACTGGATTAAGTTTATCCTTTGTTACAACATTTGGTAGATCTAAGACCAAAGCAGGAAAGATACATGGAAACGTGTTCCATTTGAGGTTTATGAACACTAAGAAAGTTGATGTCTAGTGCTGAAATTACACTTTCTGTGTTAAGGTAGAGTGTGTGACATCTGTCACAGTGTCATAGTGGAGACTTATGCTGTGGTTATATCATCTCTGTAACCTTTTTCAACTCTTAAACTTTTGTGGTTTTGTTCCTGGTCATCCTTTTCATATCCTCTCTTGTGGCTCAGCATCTAGAATTTTTATGGTTTTCCTCTGCTGTGTAAGTTTGTCGTAGGACTTCTTGGTCAATGATAGTAAGCAAATGAGAAAGAATAGAGAATCAGAAACCAGGAAAACTACTGTAACTGTCCAGAAATTATGTGAACAGTTATTTTTCAAGAGGTATTGTTTTAGTAAAAATTATTGTTAGAAGCAATTTTATAAAGCACCAAGAAGTAAAAAGCATTCTGCCTAGAGGTAACCACTGTTAACATTTTGATGGTACTCTTTCTAGCCCCTTTCCTTGTATACCTATTCTAGTCTTTAAGTGCAGTCATATAGTACCTATCAGAAGAAGCTGGCACTTTCATCTAAGATATTTTTCTACATTGAAAGACAATTGTAAATATTATGCCCCTACTCCATTCACTGGAAATTGAATGACTGCTTTGTCATTAATAAGGAGGTATTCTAAAGATGGGAAAGAAAGAATAGAGAAAAATATGTATTTCTCTAGATTAAGAATCATTAGGAATTGGTAGCAAAATTGAATCTTTTAAAAAATATTTTTATGATCGTAAAGTGGGAGTACACAATGAATTTCAGGTTTATGGGTAAAAGTTCAAGTTATTGGATTGTTAACTCATTTCCAGATGTCTAAGTGTGAGCCAACTAAGATGAATTCAGTAATCCAGTACACAGTCTAGAATACTAATACTTGCTATATTAATACTAAGTAGTAAATAGTATTAATTAATTAGTATTTATTAATACTAATACCAGCAATTTACTTTTATGCTGTGATATTATGGATGAAGCTATAAAAGTTAAAAATATATATGTGCATATGCATAATGTATCTGTCTGCCTGTTTGTGTATTTCTCAATCCTATGAGGAGGCAGTAACAAATGTTAAAAGCTTTTTAAAAACTTGTATTACTTTATAGCATCACATTTTTATACATACAGTTCCATCAGACATAGCCATCAGACATTTACGTTTCTCCATGGTCCCTGTTATTCCGTATCTATAAATAGATCTATTTTTTGCATGGGCATTAGATTCATTTTACCTTTCTGAATGTGATCCTTGTGAAGGTTCTGGTTAAAACAAAAATCTGCTACCAGTACATGGTTTGATAATTCTAACAAATGTTTAATTTCACTCATTCTATTTAAAGTTGCATTTGTGTTAATGGTTGCAAAGTTCAGGTAATAGAAATTAATCTACCCTAAATAGTTGGTTTTTCAGATGTTTTGCTGAGATTTTATATGTTGATTTAATAATTTGTACCCTCATTGGACTTTACCGTTTTCACATGTTGTGATGGTCACCATTTTGTATTGGAGAGACAAGGAATAGTTATTTAATTTAATGTTATGAGAACAGAACATATGCAATAATTAGATATCTGTTACTATGATGACAGACAGCGTGTTGAACAGTGACCTGACTCCTGTACAGATGTAAGGAAAGTGGCCAGGAGAGGAAAGTGAGTCTTGTTATTGTTTCCTATAAATGTGATCCACATTGAAGGGTCAATTCAAGATCAAGACAAAAGAAAATCTCCTGTGAGATATCAAAGGAAGAGATGGGGAAACAGGAGGAAGGCTGGCATTGTTTCTTTCTTGTGAACCTGAAATTTTTCTTTTAGTTTCTTTGGTGTCAGAGGAAAAAAGATAGATTAAATGTACTTTTAAGTAGGAATTTTTTAAAATAAATGAAATCATATATGTATGTTTGTGTATATATAGTGTGTGTGTGTGTATATATATATGTCTTCAGAAGCTTGCATCTTAGATTTTTTAAAAAACATGATTAAGATGTTAATGCTGTGAGGAAGCAAAAGGAAAAAAAAAAAACCTTGGGGCCAGCCCCGTGGCCACATGGTTAAGTTCGCGCTCTCCGCTGTGGCGGCCCAGGGTTTCCCTGGTTCAGATCCTGGGCGTGGACATGGCAGTGCTCGTCAGGCCACGTTGAGGTGGCGTCCCACATGACACAGCTAGAAGGACATGCAACTAAGGTATACAACTATGTACCGGGACGGGGTTGGGTGGGGGGGGGGGGGGTGGTTTGGGGAGATAAAGCAGAAGGAAAAAAAAAAAAAGATTGGCAAAGTTGTTAGCTCAGGTGCCGATCTTTAAAAAAAAAAAAAAAACACAAAAACAGAGCCACTTTTTTAACCCCCTCCTCAGCACTAACACACCAATCTCTTTCTCCTTCTTACCGCCTTTGCCCCTTTCCTAATTTCTGATATGCATTCCTGTGTGAGAAGTAGGATCATGTGTAATTTGAAAACACTTTTGGTGATTTCCCATTCTTCTACTGTCATCCCTGGAGAGGACTATTGTTTTCAAAACTCCAGAAAAAGATATGCTTTAATACAATGTAACTCATTTGATCTCATCCCAGGTTTTCTCTTTGCCCCTCTGGAGTCTGCCTTTTCTAACGTTGCTCCTCCTGCTTGTGGTTTCAGGTCTCTAGGTAACATGGAAGGCCAAGAAACATCCTCCTGATTGTAAGCTAGACAGGTTGCTCTGTGGAAGATGACTTCCTTCCCTCTTCATCTTCCTCTAGAAAATATGTTTTGAAATACTAGGCTTATGTTATTGTCTAAAGCATGTTATATTTCCTATGCCTCCTAAATGGTTCAGGTTTTAAAATTTTTCAACTCTGACCTATGTTATTTATTTAGTTTTCTGAGACTAAGACAGTTGCTAACTCTCAAGATGACTTTGTTTTCCATATTTCTGGTGACATCTATATATTTTTTTTTTATGAGAAGATTCACCCTGAGCTAACATCTGTGCCAGTCTTCCTGTTTTTTGTTGGTGGGATGCCTCCACAGCATGGCTGATGAGCAGAGTAGGTCTGTAATCAGGATCTGAATCCCCCATCCCAGGCCGCCGAAGTGGTCCTTGAGAAACTTTAACTACTCAGTCACAGGGCTGGCCCCTGACATCCATATTTTTGACAAATAGTACAGAATAACAGCTAGACCAGATCCTCATGTCATAATGCAAACTAGTTTTAGAAGAACTCCAGTGTCTTAAGAAGTTGTGATTAAGTGGTTTGAGATTTAAAGTGTATGAAACAGTTTGTCAGTTATTTAGAGTATGAAGAGTGTCATGCAACTGTGTCATCATTTCTTATTACTAGTATTTAATAATCTGAGCAATAAGAGGAAGTGTTTGAACCAAGGGAAAGTACCTCTAGAAGTCCTAGTTGTCATCTCAGTCTAGCTTTGTGACCATCGTCTGTCTTTAAGTTTCTGTCGGTTTCACTTTCTTATCTTTCTAATGGTCCCATCCAGCTACCGAATTCTGTGCCTGTCTCATTAAGCTTACAGTAGTTTACTGTCAGCCCTTTGAGATGCTAACCTTAATGTCTCCATGTCCCTGCCCCCCTTTTTTTTAACTTAATAAAGTTTTATTTTTCAAAACGTACAGTTGGTGGGACCTGCTCATGCGTCTTTACTAGTAGCTGGGACATTTCTGCCCTTTTGGTGTAAATTATCTGAGCTCTGTGCTTTGAAACCACTTTAATGAGTCCTTCACTAAGGAGCTCCTGAAGGGCTACCCTTGTCAGGGAACTGGGAATCTTCAGTCTCTTAGAGACAACAGCTGAGGTTATAAACCTATAGTTAGGAACTTCCTTACAGAGTTTTGCATATGTGGCTTTGTCAAACAAGACTAGGTTATTGAGCTTGTCTCAAACTTTGGCTTTGGACCACTTCTTTTTGGCCTTACCCCAGGATGTCTTCGCGTGGTCTTCATCTTTCTTGGCCAGCTTTCTGGCATTTATGTTCTTCTTCTTGTCCTTGGGTGGCATCGTGAAGCTCAGACAGCAGCTGGGACCACTGTGGCCCTGCTAAGATGTCAAACAAAAGATGGCCACTGTCAGCCATAGGGTCCATAACATTGCTTATTTCTTGTATAAATTCAAGATGTTTTTCTTGTGAAGTTCTAACTGTTTACCTTGGGCTAAGAGAAAATGAAGGTTAAATAGGAAGAATGCAAAATCATCTTTATGCCTGAACTTTTTCAAAAATGTTTATTATACTGCTTCTTGAAATTATAAAGTTATAATTGTATGCACTGTGTATATATATATAATACCAATTATAAAGTATTTAACTGTGTTTAATTTGTATGTTTAGTAGCATGACCAGCTAATTTCAAAGTCATAAACTCCTATTAGAAGAGTAGATCGTCTCATGGTAGCCGGTGTGTTATTTCTGGATATTATATCTTAAATCTTGAGTAGTTATTCTGATTTCTGATTGCTGCTGATTATCTTCAGGTTGGCTGGCTTTAGGATTGGCTTTCTTTGCTCAGGTGATTCCCAGATGAGGTTGCTAATAATTAACACAATTCAAGTTAGAATAGAAGAAATTCTGGTTAAGTTATAGTAAGTAGCTTCACTCATAAAGGTGTCCTGATTTAAATCAAATCTTAGGAGTCCTCTATTTCTAAATTTATTTATAGATAAAATTACTAATATCCACATATATGTTACACATACATTATTCAAAGCACTTGTAAAGTACATTTCTATTTGTGGATGAAAGTTTTATGTATTACTTCAGTACTGTACATTATGTTTTAATGCCAACTTGCTCTTATGTCACAGCTGCAGTTGAGAGTCAACATACGTTCATGTTAAAATGAAGACTGTTATGAAAGAGGAGAGTAGAGTGGAGTACTGTGTAGTGAGTAGCTGCCATATAGTTGTGTTGAAACTTAGCAATCTTGCGACTGAGAATGCCCAGCAGTGCCGCCCTTCTCTCCTGTGAACTAACAGCCAGATTATTTGTAATTTCCCATGCTATTTAAAACAGGGTTCTCATGTATCAGCCATCTTCTGTAAGGGTGCCCAGTGTGACTTCGGTTGATCCTGCTGCTATTCCGCCTTCATTAACAGACTACTCAGTACCATTCCACCACACGCCAATATCAAGCATGTCATCAGATTTGCCAGGTATGTGAAGAGTTTTTTGTTTTGTTTTGTTTCTACCAAGTTTTATTATTTATTTTTAATTTGAATCCATAGAGCAAAAATAGTTTTAAAATTTCAAATAGAAATGCTAAGAAAATTTGAAGGCTTCCTGTAAAGGTAGTATCTGTTTTAATACATCACATTCAATTCCTATCATTTTGACTAGAGAGCAATCTATAGAATCCTGATGATAGGAAATATAGTCAGATAGTAGGAAAATTTTATAGTTTATTCTCCCTCATAGAGAGTTTCTACTCAGAGACCGTTTCTTACTTATCATAGAAGCTTCACAGGTTAGAGAGAGTAGTTTTTCATACTCTTCTTAGTAGCCCATCAGAACTTCAGAATATACTGGTATATTGTAGGGTCAGTATTGCCTACCAGCTTTACCTGTGGATTTCGTTCCCTTGTAAAGGTAGGATCTGACAGCTGTTTCCCTAGAGTACTGCTTAATATTTAGGGATATCTTTTATATGCATATTAGCTCAACATTTAAAAAATTCAAGCCTGCTTTTGTATTACCTTAGTACCAAGATTTATGCAACCAAGACCATATTATACAATGTAAACTTTTTTTCTTTGGTGAGGAAGATTAGCTCTGGTCTAACATCTGTTGCCAATCCTCCTCTTTTTCCTGAGGAAGATTGACCCTGAGTTAACATCTGTGCCCATCTTCCTCTATTTTATGTGTGGGACACCTGCCATGGCATGGCTTGATGAGCAGTGCATAGGTCTGCGCCTAGGATCTGAACTGGTCAACCCTGGGCCACCGAAGCAGAGCATGCAAACTTAACTGCTATGCCACTGGGCCAGCCCCCAATGTAAACTTGTTTCTCCCCTCACTCTTGTATCCCTCTCTCCATAGCTATTGTTGTTGCAGACATTTTTTTATCAATCAAATTTGAGCAAGTTAGAAGCAGTGTCTCTTACATTCATGACTTCCTTCTCTCTCAAGGGCCCTTTTATTCTCTCCTTCTGTTGTTAATTTTCTTTTCTAGGTTTATGAAGTTAATTTACACCTATTTTTTCTTCTTACTCCTCTTAGTGAGTTCTTTATTTTAAGCACAGTATTTATTCTCTTGGGCAAAATTTGTGTTGTTGAAACATTTGATAGTTGTATTATCTGACCTAGTGTAATTTGCCACTTAGAATTTGTTCAGATTATTTGAATAAAACTTAATGGAAAAAAAAAAGACTAAGAATAATATGCTAACTCTGTACGTACCTTGGCAATTAGAGTTTAAAAAATTGTTTGTAAACCTATCTAGCACCAGTTTTAAAGTATTTATTGTGTACAAAGCTTGATGCTAAGGTACAGGTGAGGTTTCATGGTCTATAACAAAGATGGAAACTTGGAGATTCTTAATTCCAAACTGCTATGTTTCGCTTTAATTTTGGCTAGTTGTAAGTGAAGTTGAAGAGTGTCCATGTCATCTTAGTATGTGTTTTAAACAAGCATTCCAGAAGGACTTGTTTCCTAAAGACCTTGAATTAAAAATCCTGAAAAAAAGATAATGAAATTCTGTTTGTTAAAGTGACCCTGGCCATTATTAATAGCATAGACATAATTTACAAATCATTTGCTCTGTTTTCAAGTTATGTGAGTCTAGATGAATTTTTAATTTGTGAGAACTTCGATTATTTCATAAATTTGGCATAAAGTGAGACTATTTATAAAATGTGCAGATTAGAGAAAAATGTAAAAATATGTTAACCGTGTATTTGGTAAAATACATTTCAACCTCGTATTAAGGAAATAAGACTGATATCCATGGCTGATATTTAGCCTATATAAACCATGGTGATACTGGTTATTAAAATGTTGAAATGCTTTCTTACCAGTTGATAAACTGAACAGAATAGGATCTGTTGTACTTTAGAAGAATTAGCAGTTTATCATCATCTATGAATTATGTAGCAGTTACTACATCCAAATAGTTTAGTTTTTACTTTGGTTTTATTGTTAATGTGCTCTTTTGTAATTATTAATTACTTTGGTTTTATTTTTGTGCATAATTTTTATGTAATTAACCATACTGTACAGTTTTGGTATTTATAAGTTTAATACTTTATAATAAAATATTAAATAGAGCACCAAGAATGGAGAGATGACAAAGTTTTAATACATTTCTTAACATTCCTTTTAAACATCATAAACATGAATCTTCTGAATCTGCAGGAGAACAAAGAAGAAATGATATTAATAATGAACTGCAGCTGGGAACATCTTCTGATACTGTGCAACAATGAATACAAAATAAAAAAATAATTTATATTTATGGAATGGAAAACAGCTTGATTATTTCAAGAAAAAATATGACTGCCTTATTATTGCTAGTGCCATATTGTCAGGTGCGAATGGTGCTCAAAAGTTGTGTCATTAAAATTTGGAAGTGCTAAATATTTACATATTTAATCGTGTTACAATCATGTTTTGTTAAAGTTCATGGCTCAAGTAAGGAAAATGTGTTGTTATTAGTAAGGAAAAAACTAAATGAGTCAATTTCACATAAAGAAGTGTTTAAAATCTAAAAACTACAATTTTATCAGTGTTAATAAAACAAAAACATTTAGAATGTATCATCAGAATTTTTAACACTACCTGAGTTTTAAAAATAATTGAGAATTTCCAACCACAAAATACTAAGGAGGGCATAAAATATATCAATACCACATATCATTGCAATTGAAACTTATGGTGAAATAAGAAAACAGCACTTTGCTAAACTTATAAAACAAGGCAGTAACATTTTAATCGCTATTCATGAATCATATAAGAGTTTTAATAGTCTAAAGTGTATAATGCAAGACTTTGATAATAGTTTAAAGATTTTTATTAGAAGCAATAACATCTGAAATATTATATCAAACTTCACTGTTAGTGTTTGAGAAAAAATGGTTTCAGTGAGAAATATTTTACATTAAAAACTTGTTGGATTTTGTATGGACAGCATCTGTGTGATGCTAGGGAGACACTCTAGAGTTTTAACTGAAAATATAGAAAAATTTCTAGGTATTTTTTTATGCATTGTGTAAGTCACCATATTCAGTTATCCCTGGATGAGGTGTCAAAAGATATAGATCAAGTAAATCTCTTAAATCTCTTCTCAATAGACTGTATATCTCCTGACACATGAAATTATAATCAAAGAGAATTACTTACAGTACATCTGAAGAGCTGGGAATTGAAATAATGAAAATATAGTTTTTGCACCTTGATGGGCAGCCTCCAGTGCTAGAGCTGTAAAAGCAGTTTGAAAATTATATCAAGCCTGTGTGTTTATTTAAATTGAAGTTATGAGATGGGAATCGTTAAATATTTAGAAAATGAGCATTTTTGAGTGTTTTGGCTTCAATACACAATATTGCAACAGGCATATCAATACTTTGTTTACCTTTATTTAAAAAGTTTCAGTTATTCAAATGGACTGAGTGATTCAACAGATGTTTAAAGTTATTGAACATATTAAATAAACTATAAAAAGCATAGCTATTAAAAAAGAAAAATATACCATTTCAAGTAAAACAAAGTTAATAAAATTAAGCCAATTAAAGACAAGCTAATAAACTATTTTTGTGACTTAATAATAGAAATGTTGAGTATAGAAAACTCTCAAAAAGTATTATAAGGAGACAAATTTTGAATTACTCTTCATCAGAAGCAGAGAGAGGATTTACTGAACAATGCTATTAATGTGAAGAGAAACTCTGAGATATGTCATCTACTGATTATCAGCTTAATGGAGAAGTCTTTGAAAGAGTTTGTTGTGATTCCCTTTGTCCAGTGTTAGCTCAAACTGTTGTATCATATAGCTAGTGACAGGCATATAAAATGAAAAATAATATCAACAGTTTTAAAAAATGCTTTAGAAATTGAATGATTTCTCTCAAATGACTGGTGCTACAGCTTGTATCACTTGATAAGAATTTTTATCATACCCTTATTTAGAGATTATAAGGGAATGAATATACTTTAAATTTTTGAGTTATAAATTATTCATACTGGTTATTAAATATTTTAAATATCCCCACTCATATTCTCTGTTTTGAGTAACAGTCTAGTATCAGACTTCATTCTGTATGATTGTTATATTTGAGATGACATTGAATGCCAGCATATAAAACTTCATAGGATTGAGTAGAAATTGGCCTGTTTGGTGTGTGACTTTTTTTATTGTTTTGAAATTTAGTCAAACAGAGAGATCTAGGGGAACAGACTTTGAAATTTATTGCTAGACTTTTCAGACCTGAAAATTGTTAGAACTTTCATCCTTCAGATGGTATTACTGGGCAATGTTTTACACATTCCTGTTTCTAAAGCATAATTAGAGAGTCCTAGATCTTTGGTTTAGAAAACTACATTAGCTTATAACCCAGTAAACCTTGATAAAATTTAGCTTGTTAGCAGCAATTACCAACTGCTTGCTTTGTGCAGAGCATTGGACTGTGTATTCTTGATGTGGGAGCAGAGGGACAGAGCTATCCATGAAATAGACATTTGTTTAAGAAGTAATATTTTAGATGAAGCTCAATGTAGTGTATTTCTTAAAAATAAATGTGAAGTATCTTAAGAGCCTAAGTATGTTTTTTTAATGGTCTGAATCCAGATCATTATCTCATCATTTTTATTGCTTCTCATTCTGTTAAGCGATGAAGGGGAAAAGTTTGTTTGGACTAGTCCTACTTATCTGGAAATTTTTGGACTGCTTCCTCTGAGTTGGTGGGAGGTGGTTTTTCCAATTGTTTTGTCAGGGAATCTGTTCATGTTGGGGTTTTACGCACATTAAATATGACTGATTATGATATAGAACTTCTCTTTGGCAGAATGGTAAGGACTTACCCCAAATGTTTTATGACTTATGATAAATACAAAGTGATTTTGGGAAATAATTCTTGTCTCCAAAATATGAGACAACTATTAACAAAGCATTTTTGTTTTAGGTTTGGATTTTCTTTCCCTTATTCCAGTTGATCCCCAGGTATGTATCCTGAATTTAAGCAACTAATTTGTATTTGATTATTGGTTATGTCATACTATCTAAAAATGACCAGTTGCATAAAATCAGGACAGTCAATTCTCAGTTACTAAAATTGATGGAAAGGAAGTACTATATAAATATTTCACAATTTTATATGGAGGAATAAAGTTGCTGTTTTTCAGTGTACGATATTTTGGCCTCAAAACCTGAGTTTTTAATTATATTTTATTTAGTTTAATAATTAGTTGGCATTTTTTACAAGCATTTGAGTGATTAAAATGAGGGAAAGCAGTGTTAGATGGCTGGCAGTTAAAACTTTACAAAGATAATTTGTAAAACACTTGTTCTATACGTAGAAAATAGCTGAAGCTGATTAAACAGACTTAAATCATTAGCTTGATTCTTCCTTGTTTTTAAAGGCAGTCAGATGCACATTTTGGGGGTGCCCCAATCTAAAGTTGCGTATAGACCAATCATTCCTGGTTTTTTTCTGTCAGAGATAAGAAACTCTAGTATCCCAGAGTCTCAACAAGAAGACCTTGCAGTGAGCATGGACTCCACTGACAGGCTTATAGAAGAGGCAGAGTAGAGGAGGAAGAGGCATGGGAAAACTGTAATGGGAGAGTGAAGCAGAAAGAGAGTAGAGAGTAGGGAGGGAGAGAGGAAGAACCATGGACCACTGCTTCATTTGCTGCTCAGAATCAGCTAAGCACAGATCTTGTATCAGCCTCCTGTTTCAATACGCTGTCCGATCACACAAACAGCACTGGGAATTTGGGCCCAAGGTAATGTGCAGAATGAGGAATTTCTTCTCACCCTGAATTGACTCTGTTACATCAATAGATTCTATAACAAAAGTATCCATATATTTTTCTAGAAAATGGATTTTTCAGGCTTAAAGTATTCTGATTTTCATGTGAATTATCCTTTTCAAAAAAAAGTTTTGGAACCTAGAGGATTTTGATTTCATAGTCCTATTTGGCATGCTTAGTGTCAGGCCAAGTTATTTGATCAGCCAGTAAGAAGGGTGAGGCTGTGCCTTCAGTTTTCCTTAGAATCCTTAGATTTCTTCTACTTTACCTCCATATTGCCCCCTTAATCCCTTGTGCAGATATGTGCCAGTTACACATAAAGCATACATAGAGGTAAAATGGCTGCAACTTGAGTATTAGAAGAACTCAAGGCATAGAGTCTTTGATAGCAGGGCTATAGTAGCTAGCATCCATTTATAAATGAACAAGAATACTTTTACTACTAGTAGTGAACACTGCCTGAGAGGTAGCAAAAACAAAATGGAAGTTTCTGGGCCTTTTTCCAGGTTCTTTTCCCAATTTTAGTGGAAAGTTGGAAATTGATTTGATTTTAAAGAAGTTTAATACCTGACAATTCAACTATCTTTAGAGCTCCTTAGAAGCTCTTTAAGAACTATTCCTTCTCCCCCTTAACCAGTGTCCCTGGAAGATCTTTGCATGGCGTTCATTGAGTTGATGAACCAAGATAGTTGTCCATCCCAAACGTTAAATTACTTTTTTAAAAGGCAGCCTGAATTTTAGTTGTTGCTTTTCCCTTGACGGCAGCTTAAACCTGGGGCTGTCGTTTCCATTTTATGATCTTTTTGAAGCTCATGTAGTCTAAACAGCTTCAGTTTTAAATTCCTGTTCTGTAACTTAGTGTCTCTAAGGATAGGCTGACTGATATACAGAATTGATACTATTGATTGGATATCCTTCCTGATCTTCTTTCATACAGTCAATCTAAAGACAAACTTAGGACATCTCTTGCATTATATACTGGACCTCACTTATTTTACTAAAGTCAGTGCAGTTGTTTCTCACAGAAAATATTCTACAGTGATATAAAATAAAGCTTTTAGCTCTTGTCTCTCTCTTCTACTCTTAGTCAATATTAGAGTATTAAACTTAGGTTTGAATTTGTTTGGGACTTAGCAACCAAGATGGTAAGGAAACTTGAAATATGAACTCTTGGAGTAGGGTGTCAAGCGAGCATCACAAGGAAGATTAGATTCAATCTCTTTTAAGATTTATTCCAAAATTTTGTGATTACATGAGAGAATTCTTTGTTCTGAACATCCTGTGGTAGTTAGCTACCATGTAGTCTCTATTTTAGAATGAATACTATCCTTCTAATTATGCAAGGATTATTTCTGTACATACAAAGGAGTCAAACGCTGTTATTCAGCTGATCAGTCTTTTAACATTCCTAAAGAGTCTGATTGATACTAAATTTTGAAAGAATTGCTGAATTTTGCATTAGCATTTTTGTTTAATACTATTAAAAATAAGTAAACTTTTTATAGTGTGATTTAAACTTTGTGTAAATATATTTAGTGAGCAAATTCTTTTTGAGATTATGAGTCATAATTGTGGGGCCAATATTTACTATTAAATAACTTCAGTTATTATTGACATTTTTGTACTCGTACCTGTGTATTTGGTCAACACACAAATTCTACAAGTTTTGAGAGAATGAAGGATATGTTGCATTCACTAAATAATGTAAAATAGCTAAATTCATGCCACCTTCCATCTAAAGATGTGAATTTTGAGAAATCTTTAAATCCCACTGGAATTTAAATATGTGGCTGTCACTTGTGCATATCTAACAATTTCTAGTCTCTATTTAAAATCATGTAGCCAGTTCCTCATCGGCATCATTGTTTGTTTCAAGCAGTACTGTCCTCCTATGTTTTTGGATAGTCTCACCTCACCCTTAACAGCAAGCAGTACGTCTGTCACCACCACCAGCCCCCATGAAAGCAGTACTCATGTTAGTTCCTCCAGCAGCAGGAGTGAGACAGGGGTCATAACCAGCAGTGGAAGTAACATTCCTGACATCATCTCATTGGACTAAAGGAGGACTTACTCGATTCTAGGAATCATCAAAACTGCTCTTTCTTGGATCTCTGGTCCGTGGAAACTATTTTTTTGGTAACAATTACTTTGATATTTATTGAAACGTCAAATGGATTCTTTTGCTTTCTGAGAGATGAACACAGATGACTACAGCAAGAACCAAATGACATGCAAGGATTTTTCTTATTCATGCTGTACTCTGAACGTCAGATACTTTCACCCATAACTGTATCTTCTTAAGAGGTGGATTTCAAGTTCATATGTTACTGGATGGATTCTACAAGTTAAAATTTTTTTGTTGTAATAAACAGCAATAAAGTTATGTAAATATTCAAGTAAACTTTAATATTCAAGTAAACTTTTTTCTAATTAAAAAAAGATGTAAGCAGTGATTCTAAAATGATAGCAACTTCTGTTTTAACCTGATGTGAAGGAAAAATATATGGAAAGAAGTGTTTGTTGAATGGGTCCTTTCCACGGAGATTTGTTCTGTTTTGTTGAAGTAATGAAATCTTGATATGTGGCCAAAGCTTGGGTTCCACTTTTCTTCTTGATTCCATCAAAGAAAATGGCCTTTGTGTTAAGCATTTTTCCCTGGTTGTCATTTACACTTTGACGTTGTTTGCTAATGAATGCAGAGTGAAGTTGTGGGATTTGGCTGCTCTTTATTAGTGATGACGTTGAAGAACACTATGCAGTTTCTGCCCTGACATAATGTGTATTATATTTGGTAATTGTACATTCTCATTCTAGAGATTTCTGTAAATTTGGGGCTTGCCTTCTCATAAAAGAAGTTCTATGCAGCCGTTGAATGAAATGTTTTTTGGAGTAAGGTGTGACTGAGATGTTCCTTAGAATTTTGTTTGCACTGTCCAAAATATTGAGAGATGGAGGCAATGGAAGAACAGATTTAGGGGAGGTGGGAATAACAAAGTTTAGTTTCTTCCTACGAACTTCTTTTGCTCATTTATTTTAAAGAATAATATACAAGTCTTAGTTGAAACTTTTCAGATTTTAGTAACATTGACAAAATACATTTTAGATCTCTGATCATATTTCTCAATTTCTGCCTCACAGTAATGATCTTCAAACTTAAAGAAAAAACAAACAATAGCAAGGGGTGGAGACAGCATCACATTTCTTTTTCTTTTTTTAAAAGGAAGTCTTTCCTGAACCCACAAAAGACAAAACAGAAATAGAAAATCTTTGTATTTAAGTAAGGAAAGGTTGAGGAGGATGGGCCTGAAGCCCATTTTGAAAACCACTCTGTTCCTTGATTTTAAATCCCTCAGGAAACTGAGTTTTACCCTTAGAGAAACATTTTCGCCCAAATTTTATATTTTCCTTTGCTTCATTTGGCTTCCTAAATAATTTTTGAGTTCTCAAGAAGTTAATACTTCCTTAATGTCTAGCTGTCTCTCCCTAAGCCGTGTCTACTTTAAAAATAAAACCTTTTTTCTAAATGACTGATTTCTCAAACTGAAGTGCCCGCATGAAGACTCTACCAATTTCAGTTAGAATCGGGACTCCTTGCTTCAGGGTTGCTGCACCTCCAGGGGGCTGACTCGTCACTGCTTAAGTTTTTTATGCCTTCTCAAGTTTTCATGGCCTCTGTGCTCCCTTTGTGTCAATTTAACTTTGTGATTTTCTACATCATCCCCTTGACGTATTTATCCCTTTTGGAGAGCTGCTGATTATTAAAACGTGGAAAACCAACCTGAATCTTCTCACAGTAGTTAGACCATAGTTTTACCTTCTTAGTCATTAGATTTCCAGTTCATGTTACAGACCTTTGGTCCAGGAGATAAAGAATTTCTTCCTAGTAAAATTTTATGTTGCTGCTCTAAATACAGATGCAATTTCAGTTAACTCTGTAATCAGATAGAAAAAGTAACCTGATTTGTGTGGTATAATTTGTTAATAAAGAAATGGTGTATATTTATCATTTTGTTACCCTTTAGATTCTCAGAGACTCCCCCCCCCCCCCAGTTTAACCAACAGAGTTTTATAAGGTAAATGAAAATATTAATAGAAATTAGTTTACTTACTTGGTTTTTGTAACCAGTATGTCTGTGCTTTTATAGTTGTGCTTTGTTTCCTTTTCACTATTCTGTGTGAACCGTTTTAGTGTTCATTTTTGGTGCTTTACACTGAAATTACATGTAAGTTTTTAATTTATCTCATAGAGGTTACTAACATTTTAAAAACGACATTTTTCAGTTTATAATCTTAAAATTGGGGCTTACGTTGTATATGTATCTTTGAAAGTGAGTACTTTTCTTTATGGCTTTGGCCTTAGGATAACAGCATGAGTATTAAGCCATTATCCTTTTTTCAGTACGGTCACTAAATGTTTTTACCAAGATCCTCACTTTTTAGCAGTTTATTTTACTAGCCCATATTTCTACTTAATCAGGTATAATGCAGTTTCAGGAGGAGGTCATCTTAACTGTTATTTAGATGTCAGCGAACGGGTGATTATATGGAATATCTTGTTTAAGGAAAGGAACTGCAGTTACTAGTCTCTTATAAACGCTTAGCCAACCCAGATTTTCATCTTTATTCATATGGAAATGTTGAGGGCTTTTCTTGCTTTGGTAACTCAACAATGTAATTGGTGCTGAATATAGCTTTACCCCTACAGTCTGCTTACATTCACTAACGTTCTGGCCCTTAGGTGAGCCACTTTAGGATTTTATTTCCATTTCTGCCCAGAAGGTATAAATATTTGGCATCTATCATAGGATAATTATAAACTCCAAATGAAACAGTAGAGGTAAATTTAGGTTATGGAGCATTTATCTGATAATGTGTTTCAGGAAAGCTAGAATGAAAATACCATGGTTAGGTGACAGATACTCCAAATAAGTTGATCCGTAACTTTTGGTATAAAACAAGTTTCCCTAGGTTAGAATCTTAAGAAATTTGAAGAAAGGTAAAATGTTGGATTTTAGGTGAAGTGGTGTTCAACAGAGACTGTGCTGACTTTGAGATTGAGACCTTTCAGACATTCTGGGTTCGGACCAGTCCTGGACACTTGTCATTTAGCAACCAAGTTGTCTGTTTTTCTTCTGCCAATAAAGTATTCATGAGTTACATTTTGTCTTTTTAAGTAAAGTCAATTTTTACAAAGCATTAGTTTAATTCTCAGGTATACATTTCATTTCTCTCCAGCCCCCAAGTGGTATAAAAAAAAAAAGGCACTTCACTTTTTCTTTTTTCTTTTAGTAAGCACTTTTATTTTCCTAATTTTTTTGTCTTGGAAAATGTAGAATGGTATGCCATTTAAACTTGGGTCTCACATTGTATTTTCTGGCCCTGGATCCATGTGGTGTGGCAGCTTGGAGTTGTGATTTAGATCAATGATTGATGATTCAACCTGAGTCACCATCTTTTCTGCTACAATTCTACATGAATATGGTGAAACTTGTGGAAAAGAATTTAAGAATTTCTCTGCCTTTTTAAGAGTCTGATCCACCTGTCAAGTAAATGACTGGTTTATAAGACCCCTTTTTTTGTTATTAGGAACGACACTTCAGTTCCTAGTAGAAACAAATAAAGCTATGTAAAAATGCCCATTCTTCTTTGATGCTTGCCTGATTCAATAATGTTTTTTGTTTATGTCAGTAAAACATGCTCATTGTGGAAAATTTAGATAATACAGAAAAGTATAAAGAAAAATAATTGCCTCTAATTCTATCACACAGGGAAAAAAACCACTTTAATATTTTTGCATATTTCTTGCCAGTCTCTGCTACTTGTGCGAGTTTTTACAGTTTCATTCATTTTCAGTATAATTTGTATCTTGAGTTTTTCCCCTCAATTTATAGGCATTATTCCATGTCATTACAAACTATGTCAGCCTTTATTAATTACATTATGTTCCATTTTTATGGATGTGCTGTGCTTTGTGTCATCTTTCCGCATTGGACATTTTAGATTGCATCTCATATTGTTACAGTGAATGTCTTTGTGCATAAATTGTTTCCTTAGGATAAATTCCTAGAGGTGGAATTTTTGGGTCAAAGAAAGGACTACTTTTGTAGTTCTTGATTCATACCACTTGTCCAAGTGGTTTTACTAATTTATAATCCAACAATTTGGTATAAGAACAACGGTCTGACCATATTTTCATAGAATATGCACCATTTATTTCTGTGCAGCCATCTGCACTAAAGACCCTCTGCCCTGCTGACCCTGGTGAGCTGGGCTGGTTTGGAGATAATTGGCAGAGATTTTCCTGGGCTGTCTCACTTTCAAATATCTACCTGACATGTTCCAGAAACTTCTACATATGGATAGCTAAATGATTTTTCATATAGTTTTACTTGCACTGTGAAGTAGCCCATCGTCAGACTACATTTTCCATTTTTAGTTAGAAAATCTTGACCCCTTTTTTTTTTAAACCATTTGTGCCTAGGGCTAGCCCTTAGTAGCCAGCTCTCTTTTTTTTCCTCTTCCTGTAGGCTCCATTTTGGCCTTTCTGAGCTCCCCAAAGCCAGTAGCATCTCGTGAGCCAAAGGCAGTCCAACCGAAACTGGAAAAGTGGTAAGGCTAAAACAACAAAAGCAGGGCCAAGCTTTGCCTGTTTATGTTGGTGGTATTCTCTTTCCCATCAGATCTTGGTGTTCTAAGGGCAGCTGTGGGGAAAGAAACACAGACTGCTGTCTTCAGATGTTCAAGGTGCTATTTTCTTGATTGGTATACCACAGTCATTATTTCCCAGACTGCTTTTTATTTCTGAATGGCTTTTAAAGCTTCCTTTATTTTGTGTCGTCTAAGCTTAAGTATTTCAAGTGAAGAAGAATGTTGCTGTGCTATAAAATAGAATATGCCTCATTTTGGCCTTCATCAAACTACTCCAGAGATACTCAGTATGTTTTGTAAGTGAATGTGGGATGGAGTATTATAAAAGATCTGGTCCCAGACTTCAAAGGGCTTATAATCAAGTTTTCAAAAATCAAGAATTCTTCCCTGTTAACAGTCATTGTGCTACGAACTTTACAAAAATGTCTCATTCGTTATGACAGCCTGTCAAAGGAAAGTGGTATTGTCCCAGTTTTACAAATGAAGAAACAGATAAGTTTCACAGTGGACTTGAGAGTCTGAAAACAGACCTACCTGAAAAGCTCTCTGACTTAACAGAAGTTTAAACTAAAGAGGAGACTGATATGGGAATCTAGACATAAAATGATGAGAACTGATTTCAGCTCATGGCCACAGGAATAAGGAAGGAGTGAATATTGGAGCCATTTCAAAGGAAGACTGAAGATTCAGTGTTTGAATGGATATAGGAGTAAGGGCTGAGTCCATTTCTCAAGCCTGGGTAACCAGGATATAATGGTGCTGTTTACAGAGACAGGAGGCAGTTAGGATAGAGGTTAGTCATTTAGTGAAGACAGTAAAGAGTTTGATGTTAAGCAGAAAGGAAGTGTCCATGAAGCTCATCCTTGTTTTTCTGCTGTCTTTCAAGAAATGCAAAATTCCCTTGTTCTCCATTTTAACCTTCACTTGTCTCCTTTCTGTATAGTTTAGCCACTCCCAGTTGCCCACCCTCCGTCTCTCCTCCCAAAACCATGCTCCACTACCCCTCAACCTTTTCTTTTGATTTTTCTCTTCACTGCCTTGCCATAACAAATTTGGCTGTTACCTGAAGTCCTGCCATACCCTCAGCTCCCACCAGTGTGAGCTGTGTCCACATTCCACATATCTCAAGAGGTGGTAGTTGCCCTTTCTCTCTATTGTAATTTCTAAATAATTTCTCCTGACAGGAGGGTATTACTGTCAGCTGCCTCTGCTCTTATCAAGTAACCTGTTGATCACTCCCTTTGATTTGCGAAGGCTTCACTTTGTGACTCACAGCGTTCCTTACCATCTCTAATTCTGTAGCTGTTCTCAACATCTTCAACATTCTCATGGATGACCCATCTAACAGTCTAGCCTGTGCGATTTTTGGTTACCTCACCAACATTTTCTTCCACTGAAACTCCCTACCACTGTCTCACCACTTCTGTTTTCTCTATACTGCCTGTCCCACTTAACACTGCTCCTTCATTATCACAGCCTTAAACATGTCCTCCAAGTCACCTGTCACTCTCTTGACCTAATATCATGTGGTTCTTTGGCCTATTCTCATCAATTATTACAAATATTACCACTCCTTTTCAAATCACACCCTTCTCAGCAGGTAATCTTGCTTCCTACTTCAATCAGAAGATTGAGTACATCAGCGTGATTTCTCTCCACCTATGCCCCCCTTCATCCTTCCTTCTTAATTCCAGTCTCAGAGGCTGAGGTGGGCCTTTGACTCCTGTTTCCTCCTGTCATCTTCAAGACGTTCCTCCACCACACTTTTCCTTTCCTCCACGTCTTTCACCTCTCTACTGCTGCTTTTGGCTTACAGTCTCAGTCGTCAAATATTTGAGATCCTATTACATGCCAGGCATTTTATCAGGCACTCGGAACACAAGATAGATTGCTGTATACCTCCACCAAAGTTGTACTCCAGGAGAATATACAAATGAGTAAAAGAGGGAGATTACAATGCAGTGGTAAAAGGTGAAGTACAGGGTGCGACAGGAACACAGATGAGGCAACTAACAGATTTCATGGAAGTAACATAAAAGTAGGAACATGAGTGTTGATTGGAAGTTTGTCAAAATGAGGACTGAAAATGTTCAGAATAGCTGGAAATTTGCTAAGGAATAGTAAGAGAACTATATAAGAGATCATGAAGGGCCCTGTAAAGCAGTGAGAGGCATTGAAGAGTTTTCATGATCATTAACAGTAATGAGCATTTGTTGAGTTTGGTATGAGTATTTCCATTTTACAAATGAGGAAGCAGATTCTGAGAGGGTAAGTGACTTGCTTAAGGTCATGCAGTTTGTAAGTGGGGAGCCAGGCTTCAATCTCAGCTTTTAACTGCTTTCTCAGAGAGGCCTTCTCTGATCATTCTATCTAAAAAGTAGTGTTTCCTAACTATCCTGATCACATCGCCCAGTTTATATCCTATATGGCACTTATTACAACCTGTGTTTATTTTATGTATTGGTTCACTATGTATTGTCTGTCTCCTCTACTAGATTGTAAGCTCCACGAGGGCAGGGGTGATCTTACTTCACTTGCATCCCAGAGCCTGACATGGTGTGTGGTGCATAGTAGGTGCTCAATAAATACTTGTGAACAAAGAAATGGTGGGTAACTGTATTTGACTTACGCTGACTGTGGAAATCATTTAATACCTGAGCAGCAGGCATTCACCAAGAGAGGAAAACAAGAGGATGTGCATGTTTGGGGCAGGTGGTAGAAATGAAAGGTGCTGGAGAGTAGGGAGGAAGTCAGCACACTGACCTAGACACGAGTCTTTCTGGGCAAGGGCTTAGAATGGGGCATTGGTAGGGCATTACACAGTGGGGATGATAATGTGTGAACAAGCGTTGTATTAAACCTGAAAACCTAAGTGACCCCTTGTAGTCCCAGCCTACTGTATATGTAAGACTGGAAATTCCGCATGTAATGTACTCTGTATAGTGAGGACCACTCCATCTGAGTCAGGTACACCACACTGAATTATACAATACAGTTGTAGGCGTAAACATTCTAACTTCTGATCCTCAGTCTCTCAAGGCAAACAACTTGACCTGAGTCATTACTGGGCTCAGTACTTTGGAAATGGAACGTTAACCTGATGTCTCTGGAAGTCATGCCCACAAGCCATCAGACCAGCTCCAGGCTTATCCTACAACACAGGGGCAGTACTGAAACCATGAAAATGGAAGGGCTTGTCTGGAGAAATCAATGAGTGAGAAAAGAAGAGAGCTAGAAAAGGAATACAAGGAGATTGAGAAGGAATAGCTGAGATAGAAGGGAAAGCAGGAATGGTATCACAGAGGCCAAAAGAATAAGTATTTCAAGAAGAGAGTGGTCAGTGGAATTGAAAACTCCTGATGTAAAAATTAAGTAGCTATTAAAAAACTTTAATTTCAGAAACATCATATTTGATTGAATTTATGCATACAACTCCATATCCATTAGCAGTCACCTGCATTTCCCCCATCTATCACACTCCCCACCACTAGGCAACAACTAGTTTACTTTCTGTCTGTATATTTGCCTATTCTAGGCATTTCATATAAACTTAAATCATATGATACGTTGTCTTTTGTCACTGGCTTCTTTCCGTTAGCCTGTTTTTAAGGTTCATCCACGTTGTGGCATATGTCAGTACTTTATTCCTTTTTATGGCCAAATAATATTCCACTATATAGATATATGATACTCGTCCATCCACCAGTTGATAAACATTTGGGTTGTTTTCACCTTTTGGCTACTGTAATACTGCTATGAGCATTCGTGTACAAGTATTCATATAGAGACATAATTTCATTTCTCTTGGGTATATACTTAGGAGTGGAAATGCAGGGCCATAAGATAACTGCATGTTTAACACTTTGAGAAATTACCAGACTGTTTTCCAAAGTGGCTGTACCATTTTAAATTCCCACCAACAATGTATCAGGGCTCCAATTTCTTCACATCCTCACCAATGTTGGTTTTTTTTTTATTATTTATCTTTCTTTTAATTGTAGCCATCATAGTCTGTTTGAAATGTTATCTGATTATGTTTTTGATTTAGATTAATGATTAGTGATGTCAACCATCTTTTCATGTGCTAATTGGTTATTTGTGTATCTTTGGAGAAGTGTCTGTTCAGATCCTTTGCTCAATTTTTTTTTAGACTTAATTTTTTTAGAGCAGTTTTAGGTTCATAGGAAAATTAAGGGGAAGGTACAGGGATTTCCCATATACCCCCTGCCCCTACACTTGCATAACCTTCCCCATTATCAACATCCCCCACCAAAGTGGTACATTTGTTATAATTGACGTACATGTAGGTTCATTTCCTACATTGACACAGTATAATCATGCAAAGTCCATAGTTTACGTTAGTGTTCACTCTTGGTGTAGTACATTCTACAGGTTTGGACAAATCTATAATGATATGTATCCATCATGATAGTATCATACAGAATATTTTTACTGCTCTAAAAGTCCTCTGTGTTCCACTTCATCCCTCCCTCCACCACCCCTCAACCCATCGCAACCTGATCTTTTCACTGTCTCCATAGTTTTGCCTTTTCCAAAATGTCATGTAGTTGGGATCATATTGTATGTAGTCTTTTCAGATTGGCTTCTTTCATGTAATAATATGCATTTAAGGTTCCTCTATACTATGGTAAGAGTATATTTAGTTTTGTAAGAAGTTGCTAAACTGCCTGCAAGAGTCTGTGTCATTTTGCATTTCCACCAGCAGTGAATTCAAGTCCTGTTGCTCCACATCTTTGTCAGCATTTGATATTGTCAGTGTTTTGGATTTTATCTATTCTAATAGGTGTATAGCAGTGTCTCATTGTTTTAATTTGCAATTCCCTGATGATGAACAATGTTGAGTATCATATTCTTATTTGCCATCTGTGTATCTTTGGTGAGATGTCTGTTCAGATATTTTGCTCATTTTTAATTCGGTTCATTTTCTTATTATTGAGTTTTAAGAGTTTGTATATTTTGGAATGCAGTCCTTTATCAGATATGTATATTGTAAATATTTTCTCCCAGTCTATGGCTTGTCTTCTCATTCTCTTGACAGTCTCATTTGCAGAGCAGTTTTTAATTTTAATGAAGTCTAACTTAGCAATTTTTTCTTTCATGGATCATGCTTTTGGTGTTGTATCTAAAAAGTAATTGCCTTACCCAGCATCATTTAGATTTTCTCCTATATTCTAGGAGATTTATACTTTTGCATTTTACATTTAGGTCTGTAATCCATTTTCTGTTAATTTTTGTGAAGGGTTTAAGGCTGTGTCTAGATTCTTTTTTTTTTTTTTTTCACGTGGATGTCTAGTTGTTCTGGCACTGTTTGTTGAAAAGATTATCTTTTCTCCATTGAATTGCTTTTGCTCCTTTGACAAAGATCAGTTGACTTTATTCATGTGGGTCTGTATCTGGGCTCCCTGTTCTGTTCCTTTGACCTATTTTGCTCTTGCCAATACCACATTGTCTTGATTACTGTGGGTTTATATTAGGTCGTGAAGTCTTTGTTCTTCTCCTTCACTATCGTGTTGGCTATTCTGGGTCCCTTGCCTCTCTGTGTAAACTTTAGAATGAGTTTGTCACTATCCAAAAAATTACTTGCTGAAATTTTGATTGTGATTATGTTGAGTCTAGAGATCAAGTTGGAAAAAACAGACATCTTAGGAATATAAAGTATTCCTATCCATGAACATGGAATATCTATCCATTTATCTTCTTTGATTTTTGTTCATCAGGGTTTTGTAATTTTCCTCATATGGGTCTTGTATATAATTTGTTAGATTTATACCTAAATATTTAATTTTTTCTTTTGATGCTACTGTAAATGGTATTGTGTTTTTTTTTCTTTCAAATTCCCTTTGTTCCTTGCTGGTATATAAGAAAGCAATTGACTTTTGTATATTAACCTTGTATCCTGCAACCTTCCTATAATCACTTCTTAATTCCAGGAGGTTTTTTTCTCCATTCTTTGGGATTTTCTGTACAATCTTGTCACCTGCAAACAAAGACAGTTTTATTTCTTCCTTCCCAATCTGTATACGCTTATGGTCTTATTGCATTAGCTGGGACTTCTAGTACAATACTGAATGAGAGTGGTGAGAGGTGACGTCCTTGCCTTATTCCTGATCTTAGTGGAAAGCTTCAAGTTACTCACCACTAAGTGTGATGTTAGCTGTATTTTTTTAGTAAATGTTCTTTATCAGTTTGAGGAAGTTCCTCTCTATTCCCTGTTTGCTGAGTGATTTTCCCATGAATGGGTGTTGGAGTCAGTCAAATGCTTTTTCTGTATCTATTGATGTGATTTTTCTTCTTTAGCCTATTAATGTGATGGATTACTTTCATTGATTTTTCAATGTTGAACTAGCTGTGGATACCTCAATAAATCTCACTTGGTTGTGGTGTGTAATTCTTTTTATACGTTGTTGGATTTGATTTGCTGATACTTAGTTAAGGATTTTTGCGTCTATGTTCATGAGAGATGTTGGTCTATAGTTTTCTTGTAATGTCTTTATCTGGTTTTGGTATTAGAGTAATACTGACCTCATAGAATAAGTTAGGAAATATCCCACCTGCTTCTGTTTTGGGTAAGTGTTTGTAGAGAATTAGTATAATTTCTGCCATCTGGGCCTGGTGCTTTCTGTTTGGGAAGGTTAATAATTATTGACTCAATTTTTGTAGATATAGGCCTATTCAGATGATCTATTTCTTCTTGTGTGAATTGTGGTAGTTTATGTCTTTCAAAGAGTTGGTCCATTTCATGTAGGTTACCAAATTTGTCGGCATGGAGTTGTTCATAGTGCTCCTTTAATATCCAGCTAATATTCATGGGATCAGTAGTGATGACCCCTCTTTCATTTCTGATATTAGTTGTTCATCTTCTCTTTTTTTCTTAATTAGCCTGGCTATAGGTTTATCAATTTTCTTTTAGTTTCCTTTTTTTTTTTTTAAATTGGCACCTGAGCTAACATCTGTTGCCAATCTTCTTTTATTTTCTTTCCTTTCTTCTTCTCCCCAAAGCTCTCCAGTACCTAGTTGTATATTCTAGTTGCAGCTCCTTCTAGTTGTGCTATGTGGGACACTGGCTCAGCATAGCCTGATGAGCAGTGCTAGGTCCATGCCCAGGATCTGCACTGGCGAAATCCTGGGCTGCCAAAGTGGAGCACATGAACTTAACCACACAGCCATGGGGCTGGCCCCCAAGATTTATCAATTTTACTGATTTTTTTTTTTGTTTCATTGGTTTTCTCTACTGATATCTTGTTAATTTCATTGATTTCTTCTCTAATTTTTCTTTTCTTTTCTTCTACTTTGTATTTAATTTGCTCTTCCTTTTCTAGTTTACCAAAGTTGAAAGCTTAGATTATTGATTTTAGATACTCTTCTTTTCTAATATATGCTTTGAGTGGTATAAATTTTCCTCTAAGCTTTGCTTTCGCTACATCCCACATATTTTGATAAGGGATATTCTCATTTTCATTTCATTAAAAATATTTTAAAATTTCTTTGGAACGTATTTTGACTCGTGTTATTTAGAAGTGTGTTGTTTAATCTCCCAGTATTTTGGGGTTTTCTGCTATCTTTTTGTTACTGATTTGTAGTTTAATTCTGTTGTGGTCTGAGAACATACCTTATATGTTTTTTGTTCTTTTAAACTTGTTAAGGTGTGTTTTATGGCCCAGAATGTGGTCTGTCTGGATAAATATTCTATGTGAGCTTCAGAAGAATGTGTCTGGCGTTGTTGGAGGAAGTATCCTATAGATGTCAATTAGATCCAGTTGATTGATGGTGCTGTACAGTTTCACTATGTCCTTACTGATTTTGTACCTGCTGGATCTGTCCATTACTAATAGAGAGGTGTTGAAATCTCCAGCCATATAGTGGATGTGTCTCTTTCTTCTTGAAATTCTATCAGGTTTGCCTCAAATATATTGACAGGCTGTTAGGTACATAACACATTAAGGATTGCTATATCTTCTTGAAGAATTGACCCTTTTAATTCGTGTAATGCTCCTCTTTATCCCTGATAATTTTCCTTTCTCTGAAGTCTGCTTTGTCTGAAATTAATATAGCTATTCCAGCTTTCTTTGATTAGTGTTAGCATCTGGTACATCTTTCTCCATTCCTTTACTTTTCATTATCCGTGTCTTTATGTTTAAGTGTGTTTCTTATAGACAACATATGGTTTGGTTTTGTTTTTGATCCACTCTGACAGCATCTGTCTTTACTTGGTGTATTTACACCATTGACATTCAAATTGATTATTGATATAGGTGGGTTAATATATTCCATACTTTTTTTCTGTTTTCTATTTGTTGGCCATGTTCTTTGTTTTTTCCTTTACTCTTTTTCTGTCTACTGTAGCTTTAATTGAGCATTTTATATGATTCCATTGTTTTCTTCTTAGCATATCAATTATACTTTTGGGTTTTTTAAACTTTTTTTTAGTGATTGCCCTTGAGTTTGCAATATACATGTATAAACTAATCCATGTCCTCTTTGAAATAACACACCACGGCATGGGCAATGTAAGAATTTTATAACAGAATATTCCCAATTCCTCCCTCCACCCCTTATGGTATTGCTGTTATTCATTTAACTTATCCGTAAGCTATAATCACTGAATATTTTGTTGCTGTTATAGTTTGAACATACTATTCAATAAGAATAAGAAAAACAAAAGATTTTATGTTACCTTCATTTATTCCTTCTCTAATGTTCTTCCTTTCTTTATGCAGATCTGAGGTCCTGACCTATACAATTTTCCTTCTTTCTGAAGAATTTCTTTTAACATTTTTTGCAAGGCAGGTCTAGTGTCAACTAATTCCATTTATTTTTCTTTGTCTGAGGAAGACCTTATTTCTCCTTCACTTTTGAAGGATAATTTTGCTAGATAGAGAATTCTAGGTCAGTGGGGGTTTTATTCCCCAACACTTTATATATTTCACTCTATTCATTGCTTACATGGTTTCTGAACAGAAGTCCAATGTAATTCTTATCCTGGCTTCTCTAGGTGAGATTTTCTTTTTCCTTTGGCTTCTTTCAAGATTTCCTCTTTGTCTTTGATTTTTGGCAGTTTGAATATGATATGCCTAAGTGTAGATTTTTTTTAGTATTTATCCTGCGTGGTATTCTCAGAGCTTCTTGAATCTGGTTTGGTGTCTGTCATTAAACAAATACCCCTTCACTAGTGCTCCTATCATCACGGATGTTGTGAAATTGTCATTTTTGTCCTTCAAGTCTATCTGAAAATTCACCTACCTCTAGCAAAAAGCAGAGAGAACTAATGAGGGAGTGAAGCACTCCATTTACATGGTAGACATGTAAAGATAAGGCTGGGTGGCTGGGAGAAGTGAGGAAGCAGTTTTGTTAATGTGCATCTTTTTGTATCTTTTGAACTTTGAACTGTGAATGTATTACTTATTTTAAAAGATAAAGTTAAAAGTAAACTTTGATTTAAAAAAAAAATATGTGGACATCAACATCCTGGCCAAGTGTGCTCTTCCCTCAGACTCTTCTCCCTAAGGTACGACAAAAAGGACATTCATAAACCAACAGAGGACATTCACACAACACAAAAGACATCTGAGAGATCCACGCAGCCATACATCTGAAGGTGGAGGTGCTGGCCCCCCTGGGAGGAAGTGGCAAGAGGTAAGGGGACCTCATCTCCCTTCCCAACCAGTGATCTAGGGTGCAGGATCATGTGCAGCTCTGAGAAATGAGCAGGGATGGGCGGCTTTCTGAAGGAATGCCTTCACTCTTAAAGTTCCCTCACAGCCTGTGTGAAAGCTCCACACAGAGGAGGCTAAGCTATTGCAGGAGTGTCTTCATCAAGCCAGCACCCCAAGAGGGCAGATAGTGATGTCAGAGGAAGAACACTGCCAGGACTGCGCACACAAAAGAAAGTGCCCCTCCCCCTGCCTGGCACACCAGCTTGGCTGGTCGGCCAAAGCAAGAGACACCTGCCAGAGTGCCTGAGCATACTTTAGTAAAGCAGCAGCTGTGAGAAGGCAATCACAGATGGGCTGTGTCAGCATGGATTCCAAAGGGCAGGCACAGACTAGGGATGGTGGCGGACTCAGTATACACAGCTCCTGACTCCCTGCTCCCCTCCCCTGCCAGTGGTGGCAGGTGGAATCTGAGACCAGGTACTCTTACTATGTGAAGGCACAAATCTACCCCATCAAATAATATGAAGAAATATATTAATATTCCAGACCAGAAGGAAAATGGCAAGCACCCAGCCAATCAATCCTGAAGGCACAGAAATTTACAATCTAAATGACAATTCAAAATAGCTATCATAAAGAAACTCAACAAGTTACAAGAAAATAAGGATAGTTTAATGAAATCAGGAACAAACTTAATGAACAGAGGGAATTCTTCACAAAACAAATTGAAACTATAAAGAAAAACCAAGCAGAAATGTTGGAGATGAAAAATAGTGAATGAGATAAAGAAAAATCTAGAGTCCTTGGATAACAGAGCTGATATTATGGAGGACAGAATTAGCAATCTGGAAGACAGAAACAGAAATGCTTCAGATGGAAGAGAGAGAGCTAAGATTAAAAAGAAATGAAGAAATTCTCCAAAAAATATCTGACTCAATGAAGAAATGCAACTTAAAGATTATAGGTATTCCAGAGGGAGAAGGGAGGAAGAAAGGAGCAGAAAGCTTGTTCAAAGAAATAAAAGTAGAGAACTTCCCAAACCTGGGGGAGGAGCTGGAAATACAGGTAAAAGAAGCTAATATAACTCCCAATTATATCAATGTAAAAAGACCTTTGCTACGGTATATAGTAGTAAAACTGTCAAAAATCAATGACAAAGAAAAAATATTAAGAACAGCAAGGCAGAAGAAAATAACTTACAAGGGTACCCACAGCAAGCTTTCAGCAGAATTTTCACCACAAACCTTAACAGGCTAGCAGAGAGTGGAGTGAGATACTCAAAATTCTGAAGGACAAAATCTTTCAGACAACAATACTCTATCCAGTGAAAATATCCTAGAGATATGATGGAGAAATAAAAACTTTCCCAGACAAACAAAAGATGAGGTATTTCATCACCACAAGACCCCTGCACAAGAAATGATTAAGAAGCCCTGAAACCTAACAAAAAAGAAAGGGCATACAAAGCCTTGAGCAAGGAGACAAATAGGCAGACAAAACCACGAAATTGCAGCTCTCTATCAGAACAGTTAGCAAATACTTAATTATAACATTACAGATAGAGGGAAGGAAGAAATCAAAAGTAACTATAATCTTGTCATTTAAACCAGAAACTCACAACACAAGATGGAATAAGTTGTGACAACAATAACTTAGAAGGGGAAAAGGAAAGGAATGGAATCAGCTTAGACTGAGAAAATAAGAGGCTAACAGAAAATGGACTATCTCATCTACAAGATTTTTTATACAGATATGGTAACCACTAAACCGATGATCAGAACAGAGACACAAATGATAAAGAGAAAACTGAGAGAACCATCATAGAGGACTACCAAACTGAATTTGAAGTCCAAAATACACAAGATGAGAAACAAGGGAAATACAGAACCACCAGAAAATGAGTGATAAGATAGCAGCATTAAGCCATCATATATCAATAATCACTCTAAATGTAAATGGATTGAATTCTCCAGTCAAAAGACACAGATTGGCTGGATGGATCAAAAAACAAGACCTAACAATATGATGTCTCCAGGAAACAAATCTGAGCTCTGAAGACAGGCTCAGAGTGAAGGGATTGAAAATGATACTCCAAGCTAATGGCAAACAAAAGAAAGCAGGTGTTGCCATACTTATATGAGACAAAGTAGACTTCAAGACAAAACAGGCAATGAGAGACAAAGAGGGGCAGTATATAATGATAAAAGGGACACTCCACCAAGAAGACATAACACATAAATATATATGCACTCATCACAGGGGCACCAAAGTGCATAAAGCAACTATTAACAAACCTAAAAGGAGATATTAACAAAAACACAATAATAGTAGGGGATCTTAATACCCCACTTACATCAATGGATAGATCATCCAGACAGAAAGTTAACAAGGAAATAGTGGAGTTAAATGAAACACTAGACCAGATGGGCTAAATAAATATATATGCAACACTGCATCCAAAACCAGCAGAACATACATTCTGCTCAAGTGCGCATGGAACGTTCTCAAGGACAGACTATATGTTGGGCAACAAGGCAAGCCTCAATAAATTGAGGTTGAAATTGAAGTTGAAACCAAAAAAGCAGTAAAAAGGATGAATGAAACTAAGAGCTTGTTCTTTGAGAAGATTAAAAAAATTGATAAACCCTTAGCAGAACTCACTAAGAACAAAAAGAGAGAAGGCTCAAATAAATTAGAAAAGGAAGAGGAAAAATTACAACAGATACCACAGAAATACAAAGGATTATAAGAGAATACCATGAAAAACTATATGCCAATAAATTGGACACTCTGGAAGGAACAGGCAAATTCTTAGAGTCATACAACCTTCCAAAACTGAATCAAGAAGAAAGAGAGGGGCCGGCCCTGTGGCCAAGTGGTTGGGTTCGTGCGCTCTGCTTCAGTGGCCCAGGGTTTCACTGGTTCGAATCCTGGGTGTGGAGATGGCACCGCTCGTCAGGCCACGCTGAGGTGGTGTCCCACATGCCACAACTAGAAGGACCCACAACTAAAAAAATACACAACTATGTACCGGGGGGCCTTGGGAGAAAAAGGAAAAATAAAATCTTAAAAAAAAAAAAAGAAGAAGAAATAGAGAATCTGAAGAGTCAATCACAAGGAAGGAGATTGAAAGAGTAATCAAAAACCTCCCAAAAGAGAAAAGTCCAGAACCAGATGACTTCTCTGGAAAATTCTTCCAAACATTGAAAGAAGATTTAATACCTATCTTTCTCAAACTATTCCAAAAAGTTGAAGAAGATAGAACGCTTCCTGACACGTTACGAGGCCAACATCACTCTGATTGCAAAGCTAGACAAGGACAACACAAAGAAGGAAAATCACAGGCCAATATTGCTGATGAACATAGATGTAAAAATCCTCAACAAAATATTGGCAAACCAAATACAGCAATTTATTAAAAGGATCATACACCATGATGAAGTGGGATCTATACTTGATAGGGACGTAGGGATGATTCAACATCTACAAATCAATGTGATACACCACATTAACAAAATGAGGAATAAAAATCACAGGATAGATGCAGAGAAAGCATTTGACAAGATCCAACATCCATTTATGATAAAAACTCTCAATAAAAATGGGTATAGAAGGAAAGTAACATAATAAAGGCCATATATGAGAAACCCACAGCCAACATCACACTCAGTGGGGAAAAACTGAAAGCCACTCCTCTGAGAACTGGAACAAGACAAGGGTGCTGACTCTCACCACTCTTATTCAACATAGTACTGGAGGTTTTGGCCAGAGCAATTAGGCAAGAAAAAGAAATAAAAGGAATCCAAATAGGCAATGAAGAAGTGAAACTCACTGTTTGGAGACAACATGATTTTTTTTTTTCCTTTGAGGAAGATTAGCCCTGAGCTAACACCTGCCAATCCTCCTCTTTTTTATGAGGAAGACTGGCCCTGAACCAACATCCATGCCCATCTTTCTTTACTTTATATGTGGGATGCCTACCACAGCATGGCTTGCCATGTGGTGCCACATCTGTACCCGGGATCCGAACCGGTGAACCCCAGGCCACCGAAGTGGAATGTGTGCACTTAACCACTGTACCACCAGGCTGGCCCCGATAACATGATTTTATATATAGAAAACTGTAAAGAATCCATTGAGAAACTATTGGAAATAATCAACAACTATAGCAAAGTTGCAGGCTACAAAATCAACTTAAAATATCAGTTGCATTTCTATACTCCAATAATGCACTAAGAGAAAGAAAACTCAGGAATACAATCCCATTTACCATCACAACAAAAAGGATAAAATACCTAGAAATAAACTTAACCAAGGAAGTGTAAGACTTATACAATGAAAACTAGAAGACATTATTGAAAGAAATCAGTGATGACATAAAGAAATGGAAACATATTCCATTCAAATAGATTGGAAGAATACATATAGTTAAAATGTTCATGCTACCTAAAGCAATCTACAGATTCAATACAATCCCAATCAGAATCCCAATGACATTCTTCAGGAAAATAGAACAAAGAATCCTACAATTCGTATGGGGCAACAAAAGACCCCAAATAGCTAAAGCAATCCTGAGAAAAAAGAACAAAGGTGGGGACAATACAATCCCTGACTTCAAAATATACTACAAAGCTATAGTAATCAAAACAGCATGGTACTGGTACAAAAACAGACACACAGGTCAATGGAACACAATTGAAAGCTCAGAAATAAAACCATACATCTACAGCTTATCTTTGACAAAGGAGCTAAGAACATACAATGGAGAAAGGAGAGTCTTTTCAATAAATGGTGTTAGAAAAACTGGACAGCCACATGCAAAAGAATGAAAGGAGACCATTATCTTTCACTGTACAGAAAAATTAATTCAAAATCGGTCAAAGACTTGTAGGTAAGACCTGAAACCATAAAACTCTTGGAAGAAAATATAGGCAGTACTCTCTTTGACATCATTCTTAGAAGGATCTTTTCGAGTACCACATCTCCTTGGGCGAGGGAAACAAAAGAAAAAATAAACAAGTGGGGCTTCGTCAGAATAAAGAGCCTCTGCAAGGCAAAGGAAACAAGGAACAAAACAAAAACACCACCCAAGAACTGGGAGAAAATATTTGCAAGTCATATATCTGACAAGGGGTTAATCTCCAAAATATATGATGAACTCACACAACTCAACAACAAAAACACAAACAAACCAATCAAAAAATGGGCAGAGGATATGAACAGATATTTTTCCAAAGAAGATATTACAGATGGCCAAGAGGCACATGAAAAAATGTTCAACATCACTAATCATCAGGGAAATGCAAATCAAAACTACACTAATGGAGCTGGCCCAGTGGCATGTGGTTAATTTCTCACGCTCTGCTTCAGCAGCCCTGGGTTCACAGGTTTGGATCCCAGGCACAGACCTATTCACTACTCATTAAGCCATGCTGTGGTGGTGTCCCTCATACAAAACAGAGGAAGACTGGCACAGATGTTAGCTCAGGGACAGTCTTCCTCAAGCAAAAAGAGGAAGATTGGCAACAGATGTTAGCTCAGGGGCAGTCTTCCTCACCAAAAGCAAATGAACAAACAAACTAGAAAACAACAAACTACACTAAGATATCACCCTACACCCATTAGAATGGTTATAATCACCAAGACAAAAAACAACAAATGTTGGAGAGGATGTTTAGAAAAGGGAACCATCATATACTGCTGGTAGGAATGCAAACTGGTGCAGCCATTATGGAAAGAAGTTTGGAGATTTCTCAAAAAGTTAAAAATAGTAATACCATACAACCCAGGTATCTCCCACACTACTGGGTATTTATCCAAAGAACTTGAAATCAGCAATTCAGAGACTTATGCACCCCTATGTTCACTGCAGCATTATTCACAATAACCAAGACGTGGATGCAACCCAAGTGCCCATAGACTGATTACTGGATAAAGAAGATGTGTTATATATATACCATGGAATACTACTCAGCCATGAAAAAAGACAAAATCATCCCATTCACAACAACATGGATGGACTTTGAGGGTATTATGTTAAACAAAATAAACCAGACAGAGAAAGCCAAACACCGTATGATTTCATTCTTATGTGGAATACAGACAAACACATGGACAAAGAGAACAGATTAGTAGTTACCAGAGAGGAAGGGGGTTGGGGGGTGAGCATAAAGGGTAAAGGGGCACATTTATATGGTTACTGACAAATAATAATGTACAACTGAAATTTCACAATGTTATAAACTATTATGACCTCAATAAAATTTTTAAGATGTGGCATATGAACTAAGACTGGTTTCTTGATGATTTATGTAATGATTTGGAGAAACTACATATTTTCAGAGCTGACTAGCTGTCTCTGTCATTCATAGGATTTGTATGTTTGGGATACAGAAGCCCAGATTTTTAATTCTGGAGGAAATCCTCATTCTATCTCAGCAGGTTATTACGTGGTTTGGCTGCAAGGGGAGTCATGTTACACGTGTGTCTTCTCTTACTTGGACTGTTGTAACTGGAGGAAACATGTCTTGCCGTCTTCATTCTTGCCTCTATATAGCTATTTCTCACAGCACAAGTTTGTCTTCTTTAAACAAATCTCATCCTGTATCTGCTCTTCTCCTTAATGTTTCCCTGGCTCACTCAGGGTAAATTGCAATGTTTTACTCTGACCTACAATGTCTTACATTAGTGATTCTAAAACTTTCAACTGAGACCATAGTAAGAAATATATTTTACAATATATCTCAATATACACTATATTTTTTTAAAGAAAAGTTTCAAGAAATGATATTTGTCTTTATGTGTCTAAAAAGCATATGACTCCATTAACATTTAAATACAGCATGACTAATTATCTGGTAATTTCATTCAGCATATTTTTCATCTCTAGAAATTCATCTGGGGTCTATTTTTGGTATCTTCCAAGTTGCTATTTGATTTTTTGAACATATGGAATAACGCTATAGTAACTGTTTTACTGTCCTTATCAGTGAATTCTAACATCTGGGTCAGTTCTGGTTTGGTTTTGATTGACTGATATTTCTCCTCATTATGGGTCTTGTTTTCCTGCTTCTTTGTATGCTTGGCAATCTTTGTTTAGATGCCAGGCATTGTAAATTTTACCTTGTCAGGTGCTGGATATATTTGTATTCCTATGAATATAATTGAGCATTGTTCTGGGATGCAGTTATGTTACTCAGAAACATTTGATCCTTTCAGGTCTTGCTTTTATGATTTTTTAGGTACCTCTAGAACAGTGCTCTCTCTAGGAATAACTATTCCCCACTACTGAGCCAAGGCCTTCCTGGTTATTGTACCCAATCCTCCTTGAATTATGAGGTTTTACACTCTGGCTATTGGGGATGGGCGCTATTCCTGGCCCTATGTGAGTTCTAGAGATTGTTCCCTCTAATTCTTTTAGATGGTTCTTTCCTCAACCTCAGATAATTTCCTCACATGTATTTATTGATAACCACTGTGATGAATTCCTGAGGGGGTCCTTCTCTCTTTAGCTGTTTGTCTCTGGTACTCTGTCCTGTAAATTCTCACCACCTGGTCTCTCTGGATTCTCAGCTCCATTTCCTCAATCTGGGAGATCTGCTGGGCTCTGCCTGGGTTCTCCGTGCAGCAGCTTAGAAACTCTCAAGGCAGTACGCTGGGGCAATTGTAGGGCTCACCTCATTTGTTTCCCATTTTTCCCAACAAGGCATCACTGTCCTTTGTTGCCTGATGTCCAGTATCTTAGAAGTAATTGTTTCATGTATATTTTGGATATTTTGATTGTTGCAGGCAGAAGGATAAATCCAGTCCCTTCCTGGGTAGAAGGGAAGTCACTAAAATTTTTCTTAATGTTTCAGATTTCTCTCCTAGAATGTAATGATTAAAAGTTTGTGACAGAGAAATGAGATATAATAACTATCTCCAATTTTATTTCATTCAAAATGTCATCATAAAACATGCACATTCCCAATGATGTTAGGAAATATGAAAGAGTGATAACTTTTAAGTCTTGCTTTCAACTTGAAAATGCTATACTTGATGATATTCTTTCTGAAAAACAAACTCATCAGCATTGAAACTGTCAGAGTGTTGACATGTTTACCAACAGTGGATTATATTTTTATGCATTTAGCGTAACTAACTACAAACTGTGTTAACATAAAGTTCAAATAGTACAGCAATTACCTTCCCATTAGGAAATTGACCTTTGAAAGCCAGAAGATCAAATGGAACACCATTGTACAAAAAGTTGAAATCACCTATTCCTTCCATATCATATATTTATCATATACCCTTCACTATTTTTCCTATACTGTTTGTCTCAGTTGGCTGTAGTGTTTATTGAGACACGTCTGGTTCTTGCAGAGAGTCCATGGGCCCTCTCATTTAGGTATTTTCTATTCTAATATCTATTTCAGTAGATACTTCTAATATCTATTTTTTTAAATGCTGATTGTGACCCACTACATTAATTTCCTGACACATTAAATTGGAACAAGTCTAGTTCTTGCAAAGAGACCATGGGCTGCACAAAGAGTCTGTGGGCTGCATGTAGATATTTTGTATTCTATCCTACTATTTATTTCAATAGATACTTCTACTACCTATTTCTATTATTTTAAAATGCTGATTATGACCACTACATTGATTTCCTAACACAGTAAACAGCGTCAAGCACCAGTTTGAAAAGCACTGGCTGACAACACTGGCTGTTGTCCAGTTGGCTAGTTTCAAACAGCTCCCTACCCAGGTTGGTAGCTCCTGCTAAAACAAACAAGAATCCTAGGTTTAAAAATATATATTTGAAAATAAAAAGCTTTAAAGCTTTGATTAGCTAGCAGAAAATCAAGAAATTCTCAGGAATAAGTTGAATAAAAGTCAGGGGATCCAGAGAGTAAAGCAGAGCATGGCTGCAGCTGGCTTCAACTTCAGGCTATTTGTCGAACCTGCTGAACTTGACTTTTTTTTTCACAGGCTCTGGGGTGTGAAGATAGTAGGAAAATCTCAGAGTCTTCCCAAGTTATCCTAATACGTGATCTCCCCATAGAAAGAGAGCCCAAAAGGCTGTGCCCTCAGTATAAAGACAAAGTAGAAATAACCCCACTCTGCCAGGGAAATGCAAGGAACTTTAGCATTAGCTAAGGGGGGAAATTACTGCTAAACATTGGGGACCACAAGCCTTCACACAGTCTTGCAGCTTGAATGCAGAGTATTGGATGGTTTGTCAGAAACTTCAAGTTGAGAATTTGCATGGTAGTGCCCCACAGTGCCTGGCAGATGTAAATGCAAATTCTCTCTGGAATAACTCACTTCACCCCAGATTGCAAAAAATTTCCACACACACAAAGTTCCAAAGTAAATGAGCTTCTCAAAGCAAAACAAAAAACTACACTGTTTACAGTGCATCAAGAGGGAGAACCAGTGAAACAACAAACAAAAACAGACCTTCATGGACTTCAGACAATGAAATTATCAGAGACTATAAAATGAGCATCTTAGCTTATTTAGTGAAATAAAAGACAAGATTGAAAAGTATATGCAAGGAATGAGGAATTATAAAGTGTATCCAACCAAATACTAAAAGGTACCAAGTGGAACTTGTAGAAATGAAAATATAATAATTGAAATTGAAAACTCTATAGACAAGTTTAGCTGCAGATTAGAGACATCTCTGACAATTAATGAACTAGGTAAGTGCTTTGCAAATTTTAATGTGCATGCAAATTACCTGGGGGTGATATTAAAAGGCAGATTCTAATTCTGCAGGTGTAGAGTGGGGCCTGACACTCTGCATTTCTAAGAAGCTCAGAGGTGAGAAGTATTCTCCTGGTTCAAGGACCACACTTTGAATAACAAGGAATTTCAGGGTAAATTAGAAGAAATTAATTAAAATGCCACTCAGAAATACGATGAGATGGAAAATATAAAGGAGAGGTTATGAGACATGGGTGATTGAGTGAGAAAGTCTAATATATTCCTAATTGGAGTCCCATAAGAAAAGAAGAGAAAGAATGGGAAAGAGACAATACTCAAAGAGATCATGGCTGAGAAATTTTCAGAACTGATGAAAGATATCATAGCACAGATTCAGGAGGGTAATAAATTACAAACAGAAATAAGAAATTCACTTGACATATCAGAGTGAGACTTCAGAACGCCAAAAAGAGAAAACTAATAAAATCAAAGAGAAAATAGACATCTTCAGATGTTGACAGTTAAACTGACAGATGCTTTCTCATCAGCAGCAATGCAAGCCAAAAATGGACACTGGAAGAAAAATAACCTAGATCTCAGTACCAAGTGAAAATATCTTTCAAGTATGAGAGTAAAATAAATATATTTTCATTTAAACAAAAACAGAAGTTTGCCACCAATAGACCGTCACTAAAAGAACATATAAATGAGATAGGATAGAAGGAAGAAACCCTACATGGAAGAGCTCAGATGTGAGATAGAATAAAGACCACAGAAAGTGCCTGATTAGCAAATGTTGACTAAGTAAATTAACAATTGTGTGATTTTAAAAAGAAAAAAAGAAGAATGAAAATCATGTCAGTAGCATATGAGTGGGTAGGAAGTGGTGAAGAGACATTTTATTGGTAAAGAAGAGGGTAAAGATATCAATCTACTTTGGATTTTATGTTGTCATTATTAGAATAACTGCTAAAAAACATTTGAGATAGACTGAACAACTTCCAGTCTGGTAGGGAAATAAGTGGGCTGAAAACAAATAATTCAAATGATAGATGCAAAGGATAGAGATAGAAACATTGAAACCTTGGGATAAATGAAAAGCAAAAAATAAAACAGTTGATGTAAATCCACAGATCTCAAAAATTAAGTGACAGTGAGGGGCCTACCCGGTGGTGTGGCGGTTAAGTTCGCACGTTATGCTTTGGCAGCCCAGGGTTCACCAGTTCAGATCCCAGGTGCAGACCTATGCACTGCTTGTCAAGCCATGCTGTGGTAGGCATCCCACATATAAAAAGTAGAGGAAGATGGGCACAGATGTTAGCTCAGGGCCAGTTGTCTTCAGCAAAAAAAAAAAAAAAAAAAAAGATTGGCAGTAGATGTTAGGGCTAATCTTCCTCAAAAAAAAAATTTAGGTGAAAATGAACTAAATCCTCCACTTATATGACAAAGATAGTCAGATATCAAAGAATATGCTGTTTACAAAAGACACTTGATACACAAGAGTGAAGAAATGTTGAACTTAAAAAGATAGCAAAAGGCATACCAGGCAAATTCTAACCCAGAGAATTTTGATGTAGCTGTGTTAATATCAAAACAGCCACAAAATTATTAGCTACAGCAATTTGAAAGTTATATGCACCTAGTAACAAAGCCAAAATATATATTGCAGAAAATGTTAGAACTGCATGGAGAATAAAAAATCCAGTCATTGCAGGAAATAGTAACATACTTCTCTTTGTAATGGATCAAACATACATATAAAAAAATTAGAAATGTACATAATTAAAGAACTCTGACCAACTTGATTTAATGGACATATATAGAACACTACATCAAACAACTGTAGAAGGCACGTTCCTTTTGAGCCCAGGTGGGACATTTCATAAAAATTTGTCAAATACTAGGCCATAAATTTCAAATTTCAAAGGGTTGAAATACAGAAGTATGTTCTTTGACCACAATGCAATTAAGCTACAAATCAGTGATAAAATGATTGTTCAAAAAATTCCATGTCTGGAAATTAAGAAACATTCTTCTAAATAACTCATGAATTCAAGAAGAAATTGTATTGGAAATTAGAAAGTATTTAGGATTGAATGACGGTGAAACACAATATATCAAAACCTTTGAGATGCAGCTAGACTAATACTTAGAGGGAAGTTTATAGCCTCAAAGATGTGTGTTAGAAAAGCTAGCTGGAGCATGCCCTGATGGCTAGTGGTTAAAGATTGGCACTCACTGCTTTGGCAGCCCAGGTTTGCTTCCCCATCGCGGAACCACACCACCTGTATGTCACTTGCCATGCTGTGGCAATGGCTCACATGGAAGAACTAGAAGGACCTACAACTAGGATATACAACAGTGTACTGGGGCTTTGGGGAGGGAAAAATATATAAAGAGGAAGATTGGCAACAGATGTTAGCTCAGGGTGAATCTTTCCATGCAAAATAGAAAAGGTAGGCTGGAAACAGATGAGATAAACATCCATATTAAGTTAGAGTAAGAGTAACATCATAAGTCAAAAAAAATAGAAGGAAAAAAATAAGAGTAGAAATAAATAGAAAAATATTTTCATCCCACTCCCACACGCTTCTTCACCTTGCTAACTCTCACCCTCCAGATTCCAGGTTGGCCATCCCTTCCTCTAGGGCAATGGTTCTCTAAGTGTGCACTCTGGGAATTTGTCAGAAATGCAACTTTTTGGTTCAGACCCACTGAACCAAAGACTCTGGGGGTGAGGCTCAGCCATCTGGGCCTCTGATGCTCTGTATCCAGCAATCGTGTTTTAAGGAGCCCTCCACGGGCATTCTGATGCCTACTGGTTTGAGAACCACTGCTCAAACTTGAGTTTGTGTTAGAATCCCCTAGAGGGCTGATTTAGGTGATCTGGGGTGGGATTTCTACGATGTTCCCAGGGGAGGTTAATGATCTTCTTTCAGAGATTGCTGTTTTAGGGGCTTTTCAAAAAATGCCCAAGAGATTCTGATTGAATTAGCCTGGGCTGTGGCCTGGGCTGGGCAATCTTTTAAATATTCAAGTGTTCCTAATATGCAACCAAAGTTAAGGGCCACTTCTTCAGGAAACCTTCTCCAACAATCCCTGCCTTCCCAACTTGGGGTGCATCCCTCTCTGAGGAGCTCTCCTAGCACCCTGTGCTTCCCTCCACTGTAGCAATTATCCTGCAGCCCAGGACAGACGACTGTCTACTTATCCGTCTCTCTCACCAGAAGGTAAACCTCTTGCAAGCAAGAACCTTGCCTCCTTTGCTCTTTTACCCTCAGTGCTTTGATAAGCATTCAATGAATAATTGCTGAATAATTCGTACAGGACATGCCTACAGCTATTAGTAGTGTTGTTAGTAGTAGTTGAGGGGCAATATTCTTTGATACCAACAGAGCACAAAGAAGGTGCATGTTCCGTGGTTTGGGATGAGGTTTCTGGAGGGAGAAGAACCACAATGGGAGCCAAATCACACATTCCCTGTCACTCGGAATTGAACAAAGTCTAGCAGGATCCTGTTGCAGTGGTTAAGAGTGTGGGCTCCAGGGCTGGATTGCCTCAGTTCGAATTCTGCCGCCGTCTCTACCATTTACCACTTGTGTGATCTGGAAAGTTGCTTACGTACTCTACAGTCCAGTTTCCTCTTGTGTAAAACAAAGAGGATAAGAGTACTTTCCTTTTGGGTTTGTCATTTTTGAGGATTAAAATACATGCAAAGCTGTCAGAGCAATACCCAGGTCTCATTAAGTACTATTATTCCACTCCCTTTCAATTTGTGGAAATGGTCAAAAATTATCCAATTATTAAATCTCAGGTTGGAATAAATGGCTTCCATTTGCCAAGCTTGTAATTAAACCCAAATATTAACATTTTTTTCCTAGGAGGAGGACCACAAATGCAAGCAAAGTAAAAAAAAAAAAAAAAACCATAGTGAAGCAATACAAGCTGATAAAATACTGAATGATCTTTAGTATATTTTCTAATTGGACATATTTTGCATATAATAAACCTATTACATTTTTCTTACTTTGTAACTAGTACCAGGCTTACATTTTATTGGTCTTATTAATTTGGCAATACCTCCACCAATTTCTTTCTTTGAAGTCCTCCTCGGAACTTAGAGGCAAAAGTACTGCAAAGCTCTGAAGAGGAGAAGAGATATAAAAACATTGCCTCTATTAGGGTTCTGACTTTATTAGGGATATTAAAAAATAGCCTTTTATGTAACTTTTTTCCTCAAAGAGCTATATCCCATAATCCTATGAGGAATACAGAGCAGAAGTCTTTTCTCTTTCTCTCTAATTTTCCAAAGGGAAACGAAGCCACAGCTGTTTGTTCACCAAAGATCAAACAGTTAGGACTCCAAACTGACTTCCAACCCAAGACCTTTCCCATCAGGCCCCCATGTCTCTGGGAGGAGCAGTAACCATCGTGTATAAGGCTTAGGAGGTAGTGGCAGGTGTCTGCAAAGGACAGTGTAGCTTCATTTTGTCAACATCCACAAGCTGTAATCCAGCGGGTCCCAGCCCTGGCTGCACATCAGAGTCCCTTGGAAAGCTTTAAAACTTAACCTATGACTGGGCCCCACCTGAGACCAAGTAAGTTGATTTCTGGAGGATGGGGGTCTGGCATGGGCACTTTTTAAAAGCTCTGAGCATGGGAGGGAGAGGGAGGGGTTCTAAGGTGCAACCAGGGCTATGAACCTGAGTGCCTGGAAGTAGGATAATTATCTGGAATGAATGAGTAGGTGAATGAACCTATAGGCCTGTAGGGAATTGTAGCTCACTGAGGCTCAGTCACCTGCCTGTAGAGGGTTAATTATTCCCAGGCTTCTGTCTATGTGAGAGAATCCTAGCCTCAATTGAAAGCATGCAGCAGTCAAAAATAGGGGTAGCAGGAGAAATGAACATTGAGGCTCTGGTTCCTTTTCCTTCTCACTCACTCCATCTTCCCCTTACATCCCAGTGTAGCTGTTCACCCCAGTGGGTACCAGCCTTGGGGCTCTGGTGCTAAGTTAGAAAGCCACCCTGGCCTTCCTGGCTGCCCAGCACTCGCCCTTCAGCCCTTTGAGGGAATATTGCTGCAGGTCCTTGCAGAGTTTGGAGAGGGAGGGATGCTCCACCCAGACTAAGACAATCTTCTGAGACTTGGAGAGAGGACAGTGGCTTTCTAACAGCGACCTGGTACCCCTCCATGGCTGCTGCCCAAGTGGTAGGGTGGAACTGCCAGGGGCAGCCAAAGCGCTTCGCAGAATCCGCAGGAGCCCATGACCACCACGTGGGACCTCTCTGGCCCCAGCACCTCTTGGGTATGAGTTGGGGAAGCTCTTCATAGGCCTGAGGCTAAATTACCTGCCTGCTCCGTGGGTTCAAGGTGGTGGTGGAAGTACAAGCAGGATTATATTTAAAGATTTTTATTTTTTTTCCTTTTTCTCCCCAAAGCCCCCCAGTAAGTAGTTGTATATTCTTAGTTGTGGGTCCTTCTAGTTGTGGCATGTGGGTTGCCGCCTCAGCGTGGCTCGATGAGCCATGCCATGTCCGTGTCCAGGATTCGAACCCATGAAACACTAGGCCACCTGCAGCAGAGCACACGAACTTAACCACTCAGCCACGGGGCCGGCCTCATAGCAGGATTATATTTATTTACAGGAAATAAACACAAATGCTTGCATCTATGAACAGATTCATTTTTGCTATGTCTGCCACAAAACACAAAGGAATTAGCCTTCATCGAGTGACTAATAATAGCTAACATTTATTGACCCCTTGCTATGTGCCAGACACTGGTTAGCTCATTTAATCATCACAGTGAACCTTACGAGGGAGGTACTGTTGTCTCCATTACACAATGGAGAAATTGAGGAGGTGAGGTGAAAGAACTTGCACACAGCTAGCAGGTGAGGAAAATGAGGTTCAAATTCAGGGCACCTAATCCCAGCCCCTTACTCAAATTGCTAGCCAAGTCTTTTCACCTACATCTTCTCACGTAGTCCTCAAAACCTTTAAAGGCAAGTGGTATTTCACCTACTTTACATCAAGGCGGCTTAAGCACCCAGAGGTAAACTTTCCCAGCATTTCAGAGCTAGTAAACAGTGGCCTCAAGGTCTGTCTGGTGATAAACACAGATTCTTGCTAATTCACCATGTTGCCTCTGCCAGATGCCTCAACCTTTCTGTCTCCCCTTCCTAAGGAAATAAAGATGCTAGAGGCACTCTTTGCCTGGTCCAGCAGGGCAGACACACCTGCATCTGTGATGTAAGTAATTGCATTATGTGATAGGTGCTACAACAAAGTTCTGTATGAAGTTTTCTGGGCACTTGGGACGGAGTCACTATTCTGCCTCAGAGAAGGGAGGCAAAGTTCTGGCAGAGAACCAAAGGAAGAAGGCAATTTTCAGGTGGATGGCTCAGCCAACTCAGCTCATGTGAGGATATTTCCACGTGAAAAGGCCCAAGAAGTGAGAGGACAGGGGCCAAGCAAGGGTAGATCCAGGTTATGTGGAGTTTGGAAATTGTACAATTTTGGGGTCCCTTTTTAGGAAAATACAGTATTAGAAATATGATATTAGGTTAGGTATGAAAGTAAGTATTTACTGAGAATGAAAAAGATCATAGCAATTTAAAGATTTTAAAGCTGCCTGTGTTGGGGAGTCCCCAAGACTACCCTTAGGCTCAATGATAAGCTCGAAGGACTGTAAAACTCTTATGTAAAGTGCTTGGTCATGGTTTATTACAGTGAAAGGATTCAGATTAAAATCAGCAAAGGGGAAAGGCCCCTAGGGCAAAGTCTAGGAGAGACCCTGTATGGGCTCCTACTTCTACTTAAGTGCATGAACAGCACTTAATTCTCCCAGCAACGATGTGTGTCAACATATGCCAAGTGTTACCAACCAAATGACTTGATGTGTAGAGTTTTCACTGGAGGGTCAGTCATAGAAGCATGCAGCCTTCTCAGCCTCCAGCACCCCCAAGGTCAAAGTGATAGAGCGTGGCCTAGGGCATTGGGCATACAAAAACAGGTATTCACATCATACTCATTGTTAGCACAAACTATCTGGTCAAACAGATACAATGTGGCCCAAGGCCTCAGGCATAAAAAACCCCCAAACTCTTATCAGGATAGGCCAAGGGCTCAGAAGTTATCTCCCAGGAGCCACTCAAGGGCTCCTCCTTTCTTTGGAATGTGCAGACTTTAAACCCGCTGAGCCTGTTGACTTAACCCTTTACTGCACACTGACAAATACCACAAAAAGTCCAGAAAAAATAGTTTTTATTAACTAATAGTCTGACATACCTCTATAAAGCGTTGTTCCTACATTACTGCATATTATTTGATTACCTCTTCATATTTTATAATATTTTTTATAGAAGGAAGAGAAAGATAATTCAGTTTTCTAGAAAAGTTGATTAGAATTTGTTTATTGCTGATAGTTGGGATGCATAAAGCATGCAATTTCACAGATGTACCCACTATTTGTAGTACCACAACAGGTTTGTGCTTGAAAAACACGTAATTGTGATATTGTATTTTTCACTATTCCCATTTTTAAAAAAACATATGGTGCATTTGTAATTGCATATGTTGCATTATCTGCAAATTTAACCTACGTATGACCAGGTGACCACATTGCTAGGGCCCTCCTGGGGCCTTTGAAGGGGCCCTGGAGTGTAAGCTGCTGCTTCACAGTAAAGCCTCCTCTGAGTTCAAGAATTATGTGCCGATACTCTACCCTGCACCCAGCATGGAGCTGCGTTTTGATGGGAGCACCTGAGAAGACCCTGCACTGACCCCTGCTCAGATTGTGAGGGTCCTGTTAGGGAGAATCAAGCATAATACTGCACAAATAAGAAACACAGTCACTGTCTCAAAACTGACATCCTGGCGCAGGAGAACTTAGGTGTCTTAGTCTGTTTGGGCTGATTTAACAAAGTGCCATAGACTGGGCGGCTTATAAACAACAGAAATTTGTTTCTCACCGTTCTGGAGGCTGGAAATCTGAGATCAATGTGCCAACACGGTGGGGGTCTGGTGAGGGCCCGCTTCTGGGTTGCAGACACTGACTTCTCATTGTATCCTCATGCGGTGAAAGAGAGAGCTCTGCTCTCTTCATCCCCTTATAAAGTCGCTAATCCCATGCCTGAGGGTCCCACCCTCATGACCTAATCACCTCCCAAAGCCATTCCATTGAGAGCTAGGTTTCAACATATGAATTTGGGGAGGGGTACATTCAGCCCACAGCAGGAGGTCTGCAAAACTTCCTCCTTGAGGCCCCTCGCCCCTGGAGTCCAAATCTTCAGATTAGCTATGACCCAGGACCACTTAGAATCAGAGGGCAAAGTGAGGGATCACTGATAAAGCAACAAATCAGGAAACTTCCTTATTACTAATAGAACGAATTTTGTAAAATTCACATCCAAATTCCTACTTCATTTAGCATATGTGGTAGTTTTTTACCAAAATTATTTAGAAAACAAGATTGAAACATAAAATTCAGCCATCATTGAACACTGGTTTATTTGCATTTAATGGGTAAATGAAACAAACTGTGGATACTAAAGGCTAGTGTTATGATGAAGCTACCTAAAAAAACACTGATATATGAACTAATGAATAAAAATAAGTGTATAGTGCTTATATTTTAAAATAAGCCAGGTTTAAACTAGTAAAAGGTTAATACAAAGTGCAGAAAATTACAACATATAACAAAGTTGGCTACAAAAAAATATTTTTGAAAGGTGACTCACAAGGCAATGTAAGCAGCTGAGCAGTGTTCTTAACATTAAGATACAGAAATGGAAAGGGTGGCCATTCACAGACAGTCTCCCTGTGCTTACTGGGGAGAGAGGGTTGTGGAGAAGGAAACAATGACAAACTTCTGACTCAGGCTAGGCAGCAAGGACGCTTCTTTGCTCATGAAACCTGCTCACTTAGGAATGCCCACGAGAGACCAGCGACAGCTTATGTGTTTTGCTGCAATAGAGCTATTAGAAAAAACACGGAGGCGCTGCATCAGTCTGAAGTCAACATTTGTAACAAAAGGCCTCCCCCTGCTCCCCAGCACAAATGTGCCACTAAATAGCAGCTAAACTGTGATCATCCTGAGAGAGAGAGCCTCGTCACACTCACCCTGTTGTCCCCCACCGAAGGTTCTGATGATGCTAATGGATAACACTTAGGTAGCACTGTAGCTTGAAAGCACTTTTACTTATATTTTCCTATTCAATCATGCATCATCAGAGAATGATTTACCAACGTTTATGGAAAGAAAGATACCTTACAATTTAACTCTCAACCTTAGCGACACATTCAAAACACCTGGGGAGTTTTAAAACTCCGTGATGCCCAAGCCGCACCCCAGGCCAATCAGAATTCAGGGGCTAGGAGCCAGGCGGAGTGGCAGCCACATGTAGAGCTGCTTTCCTCTTGAATGTGTGTCCGGCCTTGGCCTGGGAGAGGGTTGGGAAGGGCGTCGAGCCTCTGAAGGTTCTCTGCATCACTGGGGAGGAAGAGCTAGCCACAGTGGGAGGGACGCAGAGCCTGAGGCAGGAGCGCCAGAGTGCAGGGGCTTTGAAGAGCTTTTGGTGAACAGAGGCTCAATGTAGTGGGAACTCAGTCTGCTGTCCAGTTGCCCCAAACTGTCTGAGTTTAGAAAGGAACACATGATTACAGCGAGTGCTGTATTTTACTGTAGCTCAGGCAAACTGAAAACCATGGGTAGAAGGAGAAAAAGGAAAGACCCCATTCAGAGCCTGCCTCCTCCAAGAATTTGGGAGATTTCTCATTTGTTTCCCTGTCACGGATCATTTCATAATCCAGCTGTTTTCTTTTAACTTTAAGACATCTTCATTGTTTACCAAATTGCTGTGCATGTTTTGGTCTATTTCTGTACTTTCTATTCTGTTCTATTAGCAACCTATCCATTCAAGTATCACTACCATACTGTGTTTTTTTAAAATTTTTTTTCTATTAAGATTTTATTTTTCCTTTTCCTCCCAAAGCTCTCCAGTACATAGTTGTGTATTTTTAGTTGTGGGTCCTTCTAGTTATGATGTGTGGGATGCTGCCTCAGCATGGCTTGATGAGCGGTGCCATATCTGCGCCCAGGATTCGAACCGGCGAAACCCTGGGCCACCGAAGCAGAGCGCGTGAACTTAACCACTTTGCCACGGGGCCAGCCCCACTACCATACTGTTTTAATTATTGAGGTTTTATAATGTTTTAACATCTGGTCAAGTTTTTCCCTCTTATTGTGCTTCTTTTTCAGAATTGGAGAAAAAAGTTTAATCAAAGTCACAAGTTTACATCTAACCTAGATTTAATCTTTCGTGTCAAGAGTTTGCAAATTCTTTGCCCCTGGTCCTTATCCTCTTTTCCTTATCTTTGTTGAAACTTTTTCTTTCAAATTAAATCTTATAGGTAGATGAAGAAGAGTGGCCAAGTGCAATGGATGGGGCCCTGGAGCCTGTCTCTGGAAGCATTGCCATAGAAACCTATGGTTTTGAAGAACAGTCTGAAAATCACTAACTTATGTACTTATTATCATGCCACATGATAATTTGCTAGAAATGGCAAGCAGTTCTTTTAAGTAACTGCAATTAATATTATTTTTATATTGACAACTCACATTAAAAATTTTTTTCTCTTCTCACTGTGTAAACACTCTAATCTATTTACTATGAATAGTATTCTCTTACCTGATGTCTGTCTCATTTCTCCTCTCTCTCTCTCTCTCTCTCTCACACACACACACACACACACACACACACACACAGACAACCTCTCCCACATTTCTCAGGGAGCAGACACAGACCTTGCCCCATACTCCCTCAGGACTAGTGTTAGGCATGGCATGATTTCAGAGCAAGGTCCCCTTAGGACCTTCTTCATCTACAGTCATGTGCCACATAATGTTTTGGTGAAGGAGGAACTGCATAAACAACAGTGGTCGCATAAGATCAGTACCATAGAGCCTAGGTGTATAGTAGGCTATGCCATCTAAGTTTGTGTAAGTGCAGTCTATGATGTACACACAACAATGAAATCACTTAACAACGCATCTTTCAGAACATAGCCCCATCATTATGTGATGCATGACTGTACTTCTTAATGCCCCTCATTTCTTTCACAAGAGAAAAATCCTTTCAGGACATAAGAAACTGGCAAGCATTAGTGAGAATAAGCTCCTCTCCAAGCATATGTGAATGCATTCTTCTATGGATAGCTACCAAGCAAAAAGATGCGGAAACCATGGTGGCCACTGAGTGGGTCAAGGTCATAGGGAAGGGAGGGCAGGTATGCAGAAGACTCTGGGGACTTCGCAATTTTGTAGTGGTCTCTTGTTGTCATTATCTCTCTATCTGCTTGTGTACAGAGAGAACTGTGGGCTGAAGTGAGCTGAGCAAGAAAAATGTAGTGTAGCCTCGGATTATAGAAACTTCATTTTTCTTCGTGAGCAAAGTTTCTTCTTCAGCCATCATTTTATTGAGCACCTACTGTATGCATGGTGCTGGGTCTCATACAGAGATTTAAAAAAACGCTTCCCTCAAGGTTTTAATGATTTCATGGAGAAACAGACAACCGCACAAAGATAGAAGTAAATGAGAAACTCACCATTGAAAGTGAGTTTCAGGTGCTACTGGAACTTGCAGGTAAGAGAGAAGCAATAAAATTACTAACTTAAGTTATACGGTAATAAATCAAGGATACATATTATAATATCAAGGTAAATAAAAATAATGAAAGAATGTATAAAAAGCTAGTAAACTATATACCTACATTAAACAGAAAAGGAGTAAGCAATTCAAATAAAACATCGTCACACTGGAAAAAACTAGCAATATGCTACTTCTAAAGACCACTTTAAATATAAGAACAGAAAAAAGTTGAAAGCAAAATATCAAAGTAGACTTTAAGACAAGAAGTATTACTACAAAAAAGGGGGACATTTGAAAAATGATATAAGGGAATATGACAATCATAAATTTATATGTACCTAAGAACATAGCATCAAGATATGTGAAGCAGAATTTCCACTTCTGGTTAGATGCAAAAGGCTGCTGAAGACCATTGCTCCTGCCATAATCATGAGACAATGCTGGATAAATTTTAAAATCATAATTGTTTTGAAAGCCACTGGAGAAGTGTTGACACAAACACATGTAAGAGGGGAAAGGATACTTTTCTAGTTGAGCAGAGACTAATGGATGCTATGATTCTTGGATGGAGAAAGGCTCCCCTATGGAGCCTGTCATAGGGGAGAAAACTTTTGTAATAATAGCTACATGTTGGGTAGCTTGGCATATTGGAATCTAGGTGAGTCTCAAATAGAGAACTGTTTTCCCCAGGGAGACTTTTCTGAATAAGCAGTGGCATAGGAAGCTAGAGTCTGGGCTTCAAAGCCAAGAGAGATCTTGTAGGCTCATGGTGGTGAGATCACCTAGCCTGATGAGAGAGGGCCTGGTCTCTCCTTCAGACTTTGAAGCCAGAGATAACCTGAAGCTAACTGAAGCAGTAACCAAGTACCCATTCAGGTAAATTCATGATAGATTAAATAACTCAGGCCCTCACCCTTGCTGCAGGACAGAGGAAAAGTCAAGCTTTTTCTGAGAAAACTATTATCTACTTTAGGCTATACTGGACTTGCATATACAATATCTGGCATATAATAAAAAAAATGAAATAATGGAAGAAGAAGGAATATGCGACCTTAAATTAAAAAGTTAATAGAAGCAGATCTTAGATAACCTAGATGTTGGATTTAGCAAACAAATACTTTAAAAACGTAAATATATGAAAGGATTTAGAGAAAAAGATAGACAGAATGGATGAAAAGATAGAGAATTTCAGCAAATAAACAGAAACTCTAAAAAGAACCCAAATGGAAATTGTAGAATGAACCAAGTGTAATATCTGAAATGAAGAATTCATTGGGTGAGCTTAAGAGAAGACTAGACACAGCAGAAAAAGGATTAATTAACTTAAAGACAGATCCATTGAAAGTATCCAAACTGAAACACAAAGAGAATAAAGAATGAGAGAGGAAGAGAACACAAAGAAACAGAGACATGTTGGACAACATCAGGCATTGAGTATTCTAACATACATGTAATTTGGGTCCAGGGAGGAGAGAAGAGAAGGAGGCAGAAAATAACCCTTTAAGAAAAAAACAAACATTTTCCAAATTTGATGATCCAATAAGCTTAGCAAATCCCCAAGCAGAATAAATGCAAATTAAATCACACTTAGGCATATCATAATAATCAAACTGCTAAAAAAAAATTTAAAAAGCTAAAAAGAAAATCTTAAAGACAATCAGAGGAAAAAATATACTTTATGTACAAGGAAACAATGCTAGGAAAGATGACTGACTTTTCATTAGAAACAATGGGAGCCATTAGACAATGGAATGACACATTTAAAGTGCTGAGAGAAAAACACTGTCAAAGGAATTCTGTATCCAGTAACAGTATCTTCAAAGATAAAGGTGAAATGAAACAATCTCCAGACAATCAAAAGCTGAGACAACTTGTCACCAGCAGACACATATTTCAAGAAATGCTAAAGGACATTCTTCAGACTGAAGGAAAATGATGCCAAATGAAAATTCAGATGAAGAAAGAAATATATGGGTAAATTTAAACACCTTTTTTTCTTAATTTTTATAAAAGATAATTGACTGTTTTAAACAAAAATATCATATGGAATTAATCACATGTAGACATATGTCTAACAACATATGTCTATGACAACAATAGCACAAATGAATAGAGAGGGACAAGTGGAATTATACTGTTTTTGATTATATATAAAGTGCTATAATATTAATACAGAATGCATTGTGATAAGATAAAGATGCATATTTTATCCCACTGAAAAATTTTTAAAAAGAAGTATAGTTAAAAATTCAATAGGCAAACCAAAATTGAATACTAAAAATACTTTATCCAACTAAGATAGGAAAAGATGTGAAAATGAATAAAACTGAGTGGGGGAAAAAAAGAAAAGAAATAGCAATATCATAGGTTTAAACTCAACCATATCTGTAATTATATAAACTATAAATGTGCTAGACACACTAATTAACAGACAGAGATTGTTATACTGGATAAAGAAACAAGATCCAACTGTATGCTGTTTAAGGAGACATACTTTATATGTAAGGGCAGATTAAGGTTGAAAGTAAAAGAATGAAAGAGGCTATATTGTGCAAACACTAACAAAAGGAAAAGCTGGTACTACTATATTAATATCAAACAGAGTAGACTTTAAGAAAAGCATTACTACCAGAGATAAACAGGAACATTTTACACTATTAAATGAGTCAATTCATCAGGAAGATGTAACATTCTTGAATATGTATGCATGTAATAACTGCAAATATGTGAAGAATTGACATAACTAAAAGGAGACATAGACAAATCCACGATCATAGCTAGCAATTTTAACACACTCCCTTCTGTGTTAGGACAAGAATACAAAAAATAAGAATATAGAAAATTTGGACAACACTGTTAGGAAGCTTAATCTACATTTATGGAACCCTACAACTTACAACTGTAGAATATACATTATTTTCAAGTAAACATGAAATATTTACCAATATAGATGATATACTGAGCTACAAAACAAATCTTAGTAAACTTCAAAATCTTGAATTCATCCAGAGTTCTTCTTTTATCACAATGGAATTTAACTAGAAAATCAATAATAATAACATAACTAGAAAATCCAAAAATTAGAAATTAAACAATATACTTTGAAAGTGTTTTAGCACCCCTAAAAATGAAATACTTAGGTATAAATCTAATAAAATATGTACAAGATCTATGTGAGGAAACATGACAAGACTTTGAGGAAAGAAATCAAAGAAAAACCTAAATAAATGGGGAGATATTCCAACTTCATAGGATAGGAATACTTAATATTGTTAAGATGTCAGTTCTTCCCAACTTGATCTATAGATTTAATGCAATCTCGATCAAAGTCTTAGCAAGTTATTTTTTTTTTTTGATATTGACAAACTGATTCATAAATTTATATGGAGAGACAAAAGACCCAGAATACAATACTGCCATCACAGTATTGACGGAGAAGAACAAAACCAGAAGACTGCCTGACTTCAAAACTTATTATAAAGCTACAGTAATCAATACAGTGTGGTACTGGCAAAAGAATAGACAAATAGATCAATGGAACAGAATAGAGAGCCCAGAAATAGACCCACATAAATACAGTCAACTGATCTTTGACAAAGGAGCAAAAGGCATATCTAATGAAGGATTGTTATTCTAAATATACAAAAAAAAACTCTTAAAACTTAATAAGAAAGCAGACAACTCAATTAAAAATGAGCAAAAGGCATAAACAGACACCTCACCAAAGATGATACACAGATGGCAAATAATACAGATCTTCCTTGATTTATGGTGGGGTTACGTTCTGATAAACCCACTGCAGGTTGAAAATATCATAAGTCAAAAATGCATTGGGGAACACTGGGAAGATGGCGGCACAGGAGGACTCTGAACTCACCTCCTCCCATGGACACAACAAATTTACAACTGCCCTTGGAAAAATTACCCCTGGGAGACAACTGAAAACTTGATAAAAAGAACCCCCACAACAAGGGACAGTGCTGACTGAGGTGGAAGAGGCAGAAATTCCTTCCTGGAGAGGAATAAGCCACATTCTAGCCATGGCACTTCACAGCCAGGAGCGATCTTAAGTTATGAAGCTTTCCCTGGAGGAGCAGGGGATCTGAGCAGGAGAGCTTTGCCGCAATAAGCAGCTTTTGGACTCAGCACAACTGAGACAAGTGTCATAAATCTGGCTTTGCTGGCTATTAACTACAACAAAGAATAGCCCCAGAAAAGCTATCAAACATAAGGGGAAAGAAAAGCCTGCTCCTAAAGGACCCATGTACAAATTCATCCATTTCGGAAAGCAACCTAAAATCACCAGAAAGAAAGGTGCACAGTCCTTTGGTGAAAAGAGGCTGACTTGATAGGCTCTGAGCACATCTCAGTGAGAGGCCAGACCTCTACAGGCTGGGACCACCTCCCCTGGGACTGAGACATTGGTGACAGCCATTACTGTGACCTAGTACAGGTGGGCTGACACAGACCCTGGCAGACACCATTGGAGTTCTTCCCCTGGCCTGTTAGCACACGTGTCTGCCCCAGCCACTAGAGCACTGATTTCATCCAGCTCAGCCCAGGCAGGTAGCCCACCATAAGGACTGGCCCCACCCAACAGCAAGCCCTCAGGCAACTTGTGGGTCTGCATAGGCAGAGTGGGTGGGGTCTCTGTAGAGGGGTGAGGGGGTCCACTTCAGTTGGTCAGGGCATGCACACGGGACAGGACTGCATTAACAGGGTGTGTGGGCCTGCAGGTGGTGGGGCTTGTCAGCTGAAACAGACTTGTACTTCTCAAACAGCCACACAGGGGATCGGCCCCACCTTTCAAAGTCTGAAACAATGGGGTGCTCCCATGTCTGGGGCAGGCCTTATTCAGCTGCACTCCTGAGATAGCTGACAACAGCCTTACAGGCCAGAGGCCTACAGCAATTGTGGGCCCCTGAGCCTAGCAACCAGCCACACTAGGAGACTACTCATTGCAGAAAAACTGCAGCAGGAATGTACTATTAGACTTTGAAGCCAACTGTGCTGGAGCTCCCCACACCTGATAAAGTGACTGAAGGGACCATAGTAGCTGCACACAGCTGAGTATTACAACCAGCCAGCCAGGGGGACAGCTTAGCCTCCCTGTGCAACTGCAGCAAGAGCAACCTGTCATAACAGAAGGACACACGTAGCCCACACAGGGGACACACCTGGAATATTTGGAACTGATGACAAGAGGGAAATAGACTGTTGGGCCTCAGAAGGCATCTCTTATATAAGGCCACCTCTCCAAAGCTAAGAGGCATAGCTGACCTACTTAATACATAGATATAAGCACAGAAAAGAGGCAAAAAATGAGGCGACAAAGGAGTATGTTTCAAGTAAGGAAAAAGGACAAATCCTCAGAAAAAGAACTAAATGAAACAGAAATAAACAATCTACCTGATAAAGAATATAAACTAATAGTCATAAGAATGCTCCCTTATCTTGGGAGAAGAATAGATGAATTCAGTGAGAACTTCAACAAAGAACTGGAAAATATTAAAAAAAAACCAATCAGAAGTGGAAAATACAATAATGGAAATGAAAAATTCACTATAGGGACTCAGCAGCAGAGTAGATGATACAGAAGAATGGATCATCGAGCTGGACAAAAGACTAGAGGAAATCAATTGAGCTGAACAGATAAAAAAGAATTAAAAAGAACAAGAACAGACTAAGGGATTTCTGGGACAACATCAAGTACACCAACATCTGCATACAAGAGACACACTTCAGACCCAAAGACCTTCACAAACTGAAAGTGAAAGAATGGAAAAAGATACTCCATGCAAATGGCAAAGAAAAGAAAGCTGGGGTAGCAATACTTATATCAGAAGAAATAGACTTTAAAACAAAAACTGTAACAAGAGACAAAGAAGGACACTATATAATGAGAAAGGGAACAATACAACATGAGGATATAACACTTGTAAATATCCATGCACCCAACATAGGAGCACATATATATATATATATAAAGCAATTATTAACAGACATAAAAGGAGAAATAGTAACACTGTTTATTTTAACATTCCACTTACACTAATGGATAGAACATCCAAACTGAAGATTAATAAGGAAACATTGACCTTAAATGACACAGTGGACCAGATGGGCTTAGTAGATACATACAGAACATTCCATCCCAAAACCACAGAATACACATTCTTTTCAAGTACACATGGAACATTCTCCAGGACAGATCACATTTTAGGCCACAAAACAAGTCTCAATAAATTTAAGAAGACTGAAACAATACCAAGCATCTTTTCTGACCACAATGGTATGAAACTAGAAATCAACTACAAGAAGAAAATTGGAAAAGCCACAAGTATGTGGAGATTAAACAAACTGCTACTGAACAACTATTAGACCAATGAAGAAATCAAAGGAGAAATAAAAAAATACCTGCAGACAAAGGAAAATGAAAATACAACATGCCAAAATTTATAGGATACAGCAAAAGTGGTTCTAAGAGGGAAGTTTATAGCAATACAGGCCTACCTCAACAAAGAAGAAAAATCCCAAATAGACAACCTAAAAGTGCACCTAAAGGAACTGAAAAAAGAATAAACAAAGACCCAAGTCAGTAGAAGGAAGGAAATAATAAAAATCAGAGCAGAAATAAATGAAATAGAGACTAAAAAAAAAAAAGGAAAAGAAAATAATAATGAAACTAAGAGCTGGTTCTTTGAAAAGATAAATGAACTTGAGAAATCTTTAGCTAGACTTATCAAGAAAAAAAAAACATGAAGGCTCAAAATAAAACCAGAAATGAAAGAGGAGAATTACAATGGACACCTCAGAAATACAAAATTATAAGAGAATACTACAAAAAACTATATGCCAAAAAATTGGATAATCTAGAAGAAATGGATAAATTCTTAGAATCAAACAACCTTCCAAAACTGAATCAAGAAGAAATAGAGAATTTGAATAGACCAATTACCATTAAGGAGATCGAAACAGTAATCAAAAACCTCCCCAAAAATGAAAGTCCAGGGGCCGGCTCCGTGGCCGAGTGGTTAAACTCGCATGCTCCGCTGCAGCAGCCCAGGGTTCGGATCCTGGGCATGGACGTGGCACCGCTCGTCAGGCCACGTTGAGGTGGCGTCCCACATCCCACAACTAGAAGGACCTACAACTAAGATATACAACTGTGTACAGGGGGGGGTTTGGGGAGATAAAGCAGAAAAAAAAAAAGATAGGCAACAGTTGTTAGTCCAGGTGTCAATCCTTAAAAAAAAAAAAAAAAAAAAAAGAAGATTGGCAACAGTTGTTAGCCTAGGTGCCAATCTTTAAGAAAAAAAAAAAAAGAAAGTCCAGGACCAGATGGCTTCCATGGTGAATTCTACCAAACATTCAAAGAAGATTTAATACCTATCCTTCTCAAACTCTTCCAAAAAAATTGAAGAGGAGGGGAGGCTTCCTAACTCATTCTATGAGGCCAACATTACCCTGATACCAAAACCAGACAAGGACAACACAAAAAAAGAAAGGCCGGTATCACTGATGAACAGTGATGCAAAAATCCTCAACAAAATACTAGCAAGTCGAGTACAACAATACATTAAAAAGATCATACACCATGATCAAGTGGGATTTATTCCAGGGAAAAAAGTAACTTTGCAGTGGAGAAGCCCAACACACAGTACCTCAGCCAAGTGATCAAGGTCAAAATCAACAGTGATTGTTCGGGTTGATAGTATGTGACCTTGATAGGATATGATGAAAATGGCACTTTACATCTGTGGTCTTCTTGCCAAAACACATAACCCCAGTCTAATCACAAGAAAAACAGACAACTCAATTGAGGGGCATCCTGCAAAATACCTGACCAGTAGTCTTCAAAACTGTCAAGGTCATCACAAACAAAGTCTAAGAAACTGTCACAGCAAAGAGAAGCCTAAGGAGATGTGGCGACTAAATGTAATGTGGCACCTGGATGGGGTCCTGGAACAAAAAAAGGACTTTAGGTAAAAACTAAGAAAATCTGAATAAACTCTGGACTCTAGTTAACAGCAGTGCATCAATATTGGTTCACTAATTGTGACAAACGCACCATACTAATGTAAGTTGTTGACAAAAGGGGAAACGGATGGTGGGTATATAGGAACTCTCTGTACTATCTTCATAATTTTTCTTTAAATCAAAAACTGTTATTAAAAAATAGAGTCTATTTTTAAAACGCCATTTACAAGAACATAAAACAAAACATAAAATACCTAGGAAGAAATTTAACAAAAGATGTGGCAGGCCTCTGTGCTGAAAACTAGCAAACATTGCTGAGAGAAAATCAGTAAGGTATGAAGAAACGGAGATGCGCTTTATGTTCACAGATTAGCAGACTTAATAGTTCAGATGTCCCACTGTTAAGATGACATCCCAATTATAATCCCATCTGACGTTTGGTCGACATTGATAAGCTGATTCTAAAATGTATGAAATTGCAAAAGGACCTCGAATAAGCAAAACAATCTTAAAGATTGAAGTTGGAGGATTTATGCTGCCAGATTTCAAGATATACTGTCAAGTTACAAAATATAAGACAATATGTTATTGGCATATGGATAATTTAATAGATCGATGGAATAGAATATCAAATCCAGAAGTAAACCCATACATAAGGTATAATTTGATTTTCAAAAGTGCTAATGCATTTCAACGGGGAAAAGGAATGTCTTTTTCAATAAATGGTATTGAAAGAACTGAATGTCTTCATGGAACAGAAATGAACCCTGACCTCTAACTCATACCATACACAAAGATTAATTTGACATGGATCATAAATTTAAATGCAAAAATCTATAAAGCTTCTAGAAGAAAACGAAGGGAAATACCTTTGTAATCTTGGAGTGGGAAAAGAATTCTTAGAACCAAAAGTCCCTGATCTGAAAGAAAAACATTGATATATTTGACTTCATCAAAATTAAAAATTTCTAATAATCAAAAGACAACATTCAGTGAAAACAGGGGCCGGCCTAGTTGGGTAGTGGTTAAGTTCATGTGCTCTCCTCCAGGATTCACTAGTTCAGATCCCAGGCACGGACCTATGCACTGCTCATCAAGCCATGCTGTGGCGGTGTCCCACATAGAAAGTAGAGGAAGATTGGCACAGATGTTCGCTCAGGGCCAATCTTCCTCACCAAAAAAAAAAAAAGTGAAAACACAATCACATTCCTGGGGAAAATATTCACAAGCTACCAATCTAACAAAGGACATGTATCCAAAATATATTTTAAAAACTTCCTGCAAATCAATAAAAAAAAAAAACAGCATTCTGAAAAGGACAAAAGATCTCAATAGGCTCTTCATAAAGGAAGACATAAAAATGGCTAATAAGCATATGAAAAAGCTATCCATTTCTCTTCCTCCTCCTCCTCCACCTTCTCTAGCCACAAGTATCAGATAAGTGTGTGTGTGTGTGTGTGTGTGTGTGTGGTGGGGTAGCTGATAGAACTACTCAGTGTATTAGTCAGCGTTCTCCAGAGAAACCAAAGCAATAGGGTGTATGTGTGTATAGAGAGAGAGTTTAAGGAACCAGCTCTCATGAATGTGGGGGTTGGCCAGTCCAAAATCTGCAGAGCAGTGCGCTAGGCTGGAGACCTAGGGAGGAGGTAATGTTGCAGCTCAAGTCCAAAGGCAGTCCGGAGGCAGAATTCCCTCTTCCTCAGGGAAGATCAGTCTCTTTCCTCTTAGGGTCTTCAACTGATTGGATGAGGCCCACCCACATTATGAAGAGTAACCTGCTTTACTCAAAGTTTACTTTGAGTTAAACAATCTCATCTAAAAAACACCTTCACTGGAACATGTAGAATAGCGTTTGATCAAATGTCTGGGTACCACGGCCTAGCCAAGTTGACTCATAAAATTAGGCCTCACACTCAGCGAACATTAACTAACCCCAACTTCCCTGGGTATGCCCGTTGGTGATACAGCAATGAAGGAGAAGGGGCTCCTGTTCTCAGCTGCCTCAGTCTGGTCCAGGATAGCAGCTTGCACACAGAGCAGGAGGCAGTGAGTTCGCCTGCAGTGGGGCACGAGGGAGAGGAGTGGCAAAGGCTTTCAGGGGAGGTGATGATTGAACGATTCTTGAAAGTTTACTGCTGCTTGAAGGGTACTGGGAGCTCCCAGGACAGCACTTGGCACCTATGGGTGCTCAATGAATATTTGTGAATGAAGCTGGATGTTAAACAGTACATGAGGTCAGTGTTGAGAAGGTGGCAGTGTGGGGAAGAAACTGTAGGGGCTGACAGGGCCGGCTGGAACAACAGTCCAGAGTCTGCGACATGAGACCAGGCACGACGTAAGTAGGTGGCTAAGACATCAGCAAGCCTAGCTGGCGGGGAATAGAGTGGAGAGAGAGATTTAGGAGGCAGGAAAGAATGTTGGAGAGGCTCCCAGCATGGACCCAGCAGGAGAAGGGCCCTTATACAGCCTTATTTTACAGATGAGGCATCTGAGACCCAGAGAGGGGAAGCAACTTGCCCTTGGCCACACAGCATACTGACAGCATATATTGGATCAGAACCCAGCGCTCCTTCCACACCAGGTGGCCTGTTTTCTGTTTTCTCTTGCCCTCCTACCCAACGTTGTCCTCAGGAAATTTTTCAGGCCTCCTCACTCAGCTCCACTCTGGCTGTGGAAGGACAGGCTGTGGTGTTGCTGACAAGCTGGAGAGTCTGTAGGCATGGTGACAGGGAAGGGGTCACCTGAGGCTTCTTCCGGGCACAGTCCTACTCCGGGAGCAGCTGCCCACTCTGCATGGCTATGAGGCTGACCCTGAGTGGCGGTGGTTATTTTAAGTAATTCACGTTGGAGGGAGGAAGTGACTGAGGAAAATGTGAAAATGAGTAGCTATTGCAAGATGTGTGTGATAAATGAAACAGGGAACATAAAGACAGACGAAGAGGCACATCTGTTATTTTTGCTCCTTTTTATAGCAACCTCTAAGTTAGACTTTTCACACTAAGTAGGAACCGCTTAGCTCCTGAGCGATTTCCTGACCCGAGCCGGCGTCCGTCCCCCTGGAGCGGAGGAGGGTGGATGCCACCCACGGGGGCCCTGAGGACCAGCAAGAGCCCTCAGAGGGCAGCCCCCCAAGGCTTTGTGCAGGAAGGGGTCGGTGGGCCTTCATTGCCAGCTCTTCTTTCGCTTCCCCTCCGTTTATTGAAGAGTGGGGTAGCCACCTCTATACCCGGGGACATTCGCACCCAGACTGTTCCACAGAAGCAGCCAGGAATGCAAAGGGACGTTTTTGGTAAGAATATGGACCCCGTCCCCTTAACGTGGAAAATACTAGCATTCTCTCCTGAGTCATTTTTCTTCTTTTTGGAGGCGGATGGTGTGCCCAGTGCCCGTGGGAACTGGCGTAAGATGGGGCTGATGGAGCCAAACGATGCTGAGCTTTCTTCAGGGGGAACTGCCTTCCGGTCTGAGGCCCATCAGCTGCCGTGAGGATGGATTGCTGCGGGGGCCACTGTCCCTGAAACCACCCCTAGCCAGCCTGCCTGGGACTTTCCATTCCCCCAGGAGCCTCTTTGGAGTGAAGCATTGACGCTCTGGTTAAAAATGAATTGCCTGGGCGCAGAGTATAGCCAAAGCTGTTAGTTATTAGCACCTTAGCTCTCATCCGTTTATTTCTGTTGATTGTGTGCTCAGCTCTGTGTGGAGTATTATTGTGGGATTCAGGGGAGAGAGGACAGCAGTCAACCCCTGCTTGCGAGCAGCTTCAGTGAAATGAAAGGGAAGTCTAAAGACAGATGAGAGGGAGGGAGGGAGGGGGTAGGGGTGGGAAGAGTGTTTGAGGAAAGTGGTTGAATACTTGGAATAACTGCCATGGGGCATGCAAAAGGGAGGAAGAGGCCTGGTCCAGGCGTGTGGGGGCTCAGTGGCTGGAAGCCACAAGTCTGCAGAGTTGCGTGCCAGCATGATCGTGTTATTTTCTTTAGCAGTGGGGGCTGCCTGGAAGCAGAAGTGGATGGTGAAGTCATCACTGGCTGTGGATTGGCCAGGCAGGTACAGCAGCATGACTGTCCTCCCCTCTTCTCTATTTGGGACAGGAAGTTAGCAGCCACTAGATGTGGCTCTGTGACTGGGTTCTGGCCGATGAGATGTAGGAGAAAGATGTTGGAAGGCAAGGCTCCAGAATAGGAGGATAGACTGCTGGAGCTCTCCCTTTTGTTCTTCCCTCCTCTGTGATGCTGGAAGGTAGACACCATGGCTGGAGCTCAAACAGCCATCATGGACTATGAGGCGATGTGCTAAAAATGAGTGAACAGCAAGAGAGGAGGAGCATGGGTCCCTGATGCACTCAGAGCCACCATTCCCCCTGGGCTAACCACCTCCGGACTTCTTTTATGTGGGAGAGAAATAAACTCTAATGATTTTAAGAACTGTTACTTTGAGTTTTCTATTATATGCCATGGAACCCAATCCTAGCAGACACAGACCCAGTGCAGGGAAATTGTGGATAATTATAAGAATATCAGTAAGGGGATTGACCATGGGGTCTTAACAAAGTAGGAAAGGACGAGAAGCCAGAAGGTGGCTGATACACCAGAGAATGGGGACTGCAGCCCTTGGAGTACTAACACAGCAGAGTAGGTTAGTGGGGGCAGAAGATCTCTAAGTCATGGTTAGAGAGTGGAATTTCCAATTTTGTGGTTTCAGAGTTTGCTTGACAAGATGTGGTCGTAGTAAGTGCTAACATTTCCTGATTGCTCCCTATGCCACTGGCTCCCTTTAAAGTAATAGACTACCTACTCTTGCTCCTCACCATGACTCTGGAAGGCAGTTTCTTCTATTAGCCTATTTCATAAATAAAGAAACTGAGGCTCAGAGAGGTCAAGAACTTATCTGAAGGGACAAAACAGGTGACTGGTGGGGTTGGCGTTCGAACTCAGGCTGTGACTTGCGGGCCCAAGCTTTCAGCATGCCCACATGTCTGCCCTGTGCTGCCCTGGGGGCCGTGCGAGGAGCAGCGTGCAAGCACAGGGAGGTGAGGCCCATGAGCTGGTGGCTGGCTGCGTCTTCTGGATGGACGTCCAAACTCCCCAGCATGGTGGCAGGAGGTGAGGTGAGCGGGAAGGCAGTGAGCCCCCATCCCAGATGCTGAGCCACAGACCCTGCCCCTGGGCCTGCGTTCCAAGGGCTGGGAAGACCACTCAGGAGTCTAGGGAACCTGCACCTGCAGCAGGGGTTAGATTTCAGCCGAAGCTGAAGAAGAGTGGGCTCTGGAACCACGTGGCCTGGGTTCCGATCCCCTTTCCACCTCTTACCAGCTGTGTCACCTCGGACAAGTTACCAACTTTTTGTGCCTCAGTGTGTGGGCATGGTAATAGTTCCTGCTCATAAGACCAGGAAGATTAAATGAATTAACAGCAGGGAAGCACTGTGAACAACGCCTGCATACAGTGTCCAACACTGTTGATGATGCTGTCTCACAGAGCTTCGTGGAGAAGGTAAGGAGCTGTGGCAGAGCGGAACAAGATGAGGAGCGCAGATGATGAGGAGAGCCTTCCAGAGTGGACAAGGAGAGACCACAGGGTTTGCCACACCACCTCTCAGGGAAGGCTCTCATCCTGGTCCTCGGTACATCCCTCTGGACACGTCCCTAGGCCTCCTCTCCTAGGGTGACTTGCTAGTTGGTCTTATGTTTCCAATATAAGGACCCACCCCCTTCTAAATAAATGTCGGAACATCTTAGGAAGGGGTGAGGAGTTTTCCTCTGAACCCCTAAACCACACATACCCATGTGTCACCCAGCACCTGTGCCAGCATCATTGTCCAACAGCATTTGTTGGATGATGGCATGAACTGCCCCAGTTTGCCAACGCAGCTAGGACAGGGCCTGACTCCGGTTCACTGCCCTCCTTGTCCCGCCAGGTGCCCTGTTTGCCAGCTCCAGGCCCTGTTCCTGCCCTGGCTGCAGACGCTGCCTTGGCCTCGAATGCACCACATTCTATCTGGTCCTGGAGGGTCCCACACACCCTTTGCACGGCCAGCTATTTACTCATTGGTGTCTGTGGTTATTCTTAGGCACCACTGGAACCCAATCCTGCAGAGGGAGTTTTTATTAGTAAGTGTCATAAGGTTGGCATTTGTGTGTCTGTTTAGGAAACCTTCTGGCAAAGCTGCGACAAGCATTAGTGAGGATGACAGTGAATCTGTTAAAGAACCAGGCACCCATGGGCCAAACGAACATCTGGATGGCCATGGGACCACAGGCAAGTCCGAAACCCTGCCCTCCCCGCTGGGCCCTGGTTTCAGCACCCCTGGGCTGCAGCTCTAGGTCATGCGCTGGCCCAACCTCAGAGCCAGGGCCTAGTGTTCGCTCTGCCGCAGCCCCACTGTGTGATGCTGGGCAAGTCCTTTTGCCTCCATGGGCATCATGGTGTCAGTCTGTGAATGGAAACAATGAGTGTTGCATCACAGAGATTTTAAAAGGCCCAAGCAAAAGAATAAAAATGAAAAGGCAGTAATCGTCATATGGGCCACTCTGTATGAGCACCTGGCAGGCGGCCAGTACTCATGACAGTGCTGGGGTAGGGACCAGAGAGGTACGTCTCTTGCCCGGATTCATGGAGCCAGTGAGCAGAGGGGCTGAGATCCAGATCTTGTGAAGTGTGACTCCAAAGGTCACGATGTTTCCACTGTGCCGGAGGGCAAGAGGGCCTCAAAAAGTCACCACCCCCAGGGGACTGGGAAGTGAGTGAGCAGAAGAGAAGATGGGGCTGGGACAGAGCTGGAAGCAAAGTGGAGAAAAGAAAAGGCTTCCAGATGGCACAGTAGATTGGGAGGAGCACAAGGCACGCTCTGGGGCTGCTTTCTTTCTTTCTGTTTTCCTCAGTGGTAGTTACATGGGTGTCTTCACTTTGTGGTGATGGGTGGAGCTGTACACCATGGTCTGTGCACTTTTCTGTAATATGTTATACTTTTTAAAAAGGTTAGGAAGAAAATAGGAACTCTGTGGCATCCAGGGATTGAGTACAAATGTATTTTTAAAGTTCATACTCACTATTACTTATGCAGCTCTCATCTGCCTCTATTCAAATGACATTAGAAGTTATGTTTAAGAAGCTGAAGATATCCAGGTAAAATTCCCAAGAGTCTGGGTCAACGTATGGATCCAAGAACTGAAATCCTGGGAGTTGTTGAGCCCTCCTCGTGGCTGACTAGCTCCTGACATGGAACCCACCATTGGTCAGAGGTCCTCCTTCCTTCTCCTGCCCAGCTAGAAGACTTTTGTTCAACCTCCCTTGCATTTAGGTTGACTACATGACTCAGCTTAGCCAGTGAGATGTAAACAGAAGTGTTAGGTGACACTTTGACAAACGTCCTTAAAGGGAGAAAGACTTACCTTTCTTTATCTCTTCCTCCATCTTGTTAACTGGACCTTAGATATGATGGCTGGAGCCTTAGTGTCCACCTTGGAATGTGAGGACAAGAGCTACATCCTTGGAATGTTACAGTAATGAGCTAGAAGGAGCCTGGATCTTCAAAGATTTTTTTGAATGGAGCCATTCTCCTAGCCTTGGATTGCTTACCTCTGAATGTCTGTTATATAATAGACAAAACATATGTATCGTTATTAAGTCTTGTTATTTTGGGGATTCCTGTCCCTCAGAGTTGAGCCTCATTCTAACTCATATTCCCCCCATGGAAGACATGATGCCCTTTCCTTGTCCTCCTTGGGCCTCATGGTTAACCAAAGATCTGATAGGAAACCACCCTTTGACAGGCCTTAAACTGGGGAGCCCAGGAGATACTCACCATCCTGAAAAATGCCATGAACAGCCTCAAAAGATGAGGCCCTATGTGAAAGCTGGATGGATAATCCAAGTCGTATGATTTTAGGGGATTCAGAGAGTCTCCCAACTACTTCTTTCACATACGTGGTGCCTGAAATTCCATCTTTATATATCAATTCATAAGATTATACTCCTCTGAGAATCCTACTCAAATACAAATGATTCTAGGTAGGGGTACTATGTTACGTTACCTCCCGCATTAGCGTGCAGTCATTTGTCTTAGAATAGAGACTGAGCTAAAGAATTGTAAAGATGACTGGGACTTTGGGGGATCATTTAGCCCAGCGTTTTTCAAACTGTGCTTCAGCAAACCCTTGCATGATGGTGCCTACGGGCTGCCACTGAGGCTGAGAGGGGCACAGAGGAAGATGGAGGACACGGGGCACCCTTGTCATCGAAGCCAGGGTTTAGATGCTGGAAAAAGTTTTAAAAACCACACCTCTCTTTTATTTTATAGGCTAAAGGTCAAAGGTTGCCAATAGGTTAATGAAGCTGGAATTCAGATGGGCAGTTAGTGGCAAAGCCAGACCTAGAATTCAGGTTTCTGACTCCAAAACTGTGCTCTATCCACTAATCCATGCTTCCTCAGGTTAGCTTCAGGCGCGTGTTGAGGAGACACATAGTGAGAGTCAAGGTGGGTGAGTTTTGGTGGGAGGTGAGTGAAGGGGGCAGATCGTGGTCTGGGCCTAAGTGGGGATGCTGGAGAGTCCTGGCCAGACAGTCCTGGGCACTTGGAATAGCCAAGTGCTGATGGGGGCAGAGGGAAGCCCTGAGGATTCCTGACCCCCTTCACAAATTTGTCGAGACTCGGCATTTGTGAAATCTCTCCCTCTGTCTCAGGCCATAGTAAACCATGTTGTTTACCTAGAGTTGTATAGCTTTGTAGTTCACAAAAATGCTCTTACCTTTTTACATCAAATCTTCACAAACTCCTACTTTGAGGGATAGGTGTTGTATTTTTCTGTTTACATGTGAGGACGCCAGTGGGTCAGAGAAGGGAGGAGTCTTTCCTGAACTTGCAGAGCTGTGCCCTAAACTTATCTCTTTCTGACTGCCCGTTGTCGTCATCCTATAGCATCTCCCACACTCCAGGACACTGTCAGCTGCTTTCTCCACCTGTCACAGCCTTTGCAGCCAAACACCAAGGCATTTAGACATCAGACATAACGTTTCCATACTTGTAAGTTGGCTGACCTGTTGCCAGGCTTCTTTCTTTACTATGAGCTTGGTGATTATGGTCATAGGTGCTAGCACCAGTAACCAGTAACGTGTGTGTGTGTGTGTTGGGGGTGGGATGGGCAGGAGACAGGGCCATGGATGATGCTGTACATGGTTCTGAAACAACATTTCTGGGATGGTGGAGGGGCACATCTCACCTCTCTCTTGTTTCTCTGCCATCAATTCTACTTGATCACAGCAACAGTTCCATTAAAAGGAGGAAAGGGGAAACATAAGTGGAAAAAAAAATTGCTGCTCTTGATGATAGTGGCATGGGGGTTGACTCTCCAACATCCATTCCATCTCCATCTGTGTAGCAGCAATGTGGTTTCTGGAATTGACCCCAGCTCCTGGGGAGAGTTCTTAGTAGACTAAGCCAACTATGATAATACCATCCCCTTGTCAGTGATTGGTTCAGGGACCCAGGCGTAAGCCAATCAGTGCATGGCATCCCTCTGGTGATTATTATTGGTCCCAGGTTGGAGGAGAGCGTCTTTCTCTTTCTCTCTCCTGCTATTGTCCCAATTACTGCTGGCAGCCATCATATATGACCATGAGGATAGCCACTCTTAGGAAGAAGCCTATACTTTAGATGGCAGAGCAGAGGATGGAAAGAATCTGGGTTCTAGAAATACTGAGTAGCCAATTGTGGAGCACACTCCACCCATAGCTTTTCTGAAATGTGGGATAATAAATTTCTCCATGGTTCCTGTTACTTTAGTCGAAAGGTCTTAGCTGACACACTGATCTCCGGCCACAAGACTTTGTTGTTTCCAGAAGTGAGATGGAGTCTCACCAAGCAACCCATATACATGCTCAGTAGTTCCCGGTGACCAGGGGCATGTATTTATGAGACAGCTGGTCAAAGTTCGAGGGTACTTTATGCATGGAAATGTCACCCTGTGATCTCCAGGCTGCACTGCAAGGATAAATGAATCTGTGCTAACATGTTGATGGTGGATAAGGGATTAACGTTATAATTTATCAGGCCTTTGTAGATATAATGTCTGAACACAGAGGAATGCCTTTTATGGTGATTCTTTAGGTCAGTGGGGTAGGACTTTTTGCATGGGGCTCTGCATATCACACAGTGTGGACCAGGGGGAGCAAACTATAGCCTGTGGGCTAACTCTGGTCACGCTCATTCATTTCTGTGTTGTACTTTCACACTGCAACAATGGAGTTGTATGCAACCAAAATTATATGGCTCACAAAGCCACAGAATTTACTATCTGGCTCTTTCAGAAAAAGTTTGCTGACCCGTGGTGTACAGCACTGTCTACTTGGCCTGGAGTAATGACAATCTGGGCAAACCTACAACATAGCAAGGCTAGGCTGTCGTATTGGTGACTACACTCATGGACGATGATCTGTGTTCAGGCAGAACACATCAATCCTGTTGTTTTTCGTATATGAGTATTGACATCATTGGATGACAAGAAATTTTCTTTAAAATGAATCCTACTTCCACGAATTCCTATTATGATATCAGATAGGTATTCCTCCAGAAAACCACTCCCCATTAGCCTGCATTGGAAACGTTTGAGGATGTGGTTAAGGTGTTGGTCACCTGTAGGTTTCTTTACACTGTTCTGAGTGCAGTTCTAAGTGGGACATCACCTTTATTACAGGCACAAATGACGCTTCAGGTTAAATGTCTCTCTAGCACGAACCCTAGGATATAAATGAAAGCTTTCAGAGTCTTTCCAAGGAGCAGGATTTTAAAAGGGGGGAGGAAGAGAGTGTTTTTGCACCAGCAACCTGTGGAGCAGAGAGAAAGCAGCAAAAAGACTGTACCAGAGACAAGCCTTGAGACGGTACCAGTGTGCAGTGGACCAGGCTTCATCACGCTTAAACGACTTCCATGAATATCAAATGAACTGATGATGAAGCAGTTAACACAGTGACAGCTTTCATAACACAGTAATCCTATGCCTCTACTCCTTGCCTACTGCCCTGGAGGGAGGTAGAGAATTCATTCTCAAGTTGGTACAATAATGAGAGATCAGTGGGGTATGTGTGGGGGGTCTGATGCTGTCAGAGAAAAGACAGATAAGCTGTCATATCCATGCCGTTTCTCCCTCAAACTGTTCTCCACCAACCCACAGGTTGATTTGTCTAAAATGCAAATCTGATCATATCATTTCCCTACTTAAAATCTTGCAATGGTTCCACGGATAAAATCCCAACTCCCTACGCTCTGGCTCTGCCCACCCACCCAGCCTCATCTGTGCAGCCACACTGAGCTGACTGTGCCCCATTCCCGGTGCCAGCCTTTGCCCACATTGCTTCCTCTGTCCAGCACCCCTCGTCCCACTCCTTTACCTGGCTGACCCACCTTACTTGTCACAATTCAGGTCAAATACCACCTCCTCTGGACACCTGCCTTGCTATTCCGCAGGTGAATTCCCTGCCCACCTCCCCACCCCTGCCACGTCCAATTTGGGTTAGAGTCACACTTATCCTAATATTGAGTATTGTCTGTCTTTCTTACTGCAATGTAAACTCCCATAAGGGCACGGACTCTGAATTACTGGTCCTCGTTTCCCTGTCATCTCACGCAATACCTAGCACAGAGTAGACACTCCTGCCGTGGCTACCGAATGCCTGGAGCTTTTAGAACCTAGGACAGCGGTTCAATGACACATGCTGTGGCCATGGCATTAGGATTGGGACTCTGGTGCTTTAGAAGAGGATGATCATAGTGGAACACTCATCCCTTTTCTCTTCTCAGGCATCTAAGGAACATTAAACATTTCTAAGCAGCTTTATTTATAGGGCATTCTTTTGAAATCCTAGCATGATACAGACCACCAACAAAACATGTGCAGGGGCCTGCACTGGATTGGAAATGAAAAACATTTCTCAGCGGCACTTGTCAGTGCTCTTCCTCAAAGCAGAGCCTGATCCCAGGGTTTCTACTGCAGGGCCCGGCCTTTAAGGTGAGCAAAGAGATCCCAGGTCCATTTTGGCCACCATGTCATCTAAATGTGTTCTGAGTGACCTTATTATGAACAGTGGAGCTGTTTCTGGATTTCTCTGGGAGTATGACATACCCAAAGTAGAAATGAATCTTTCTGCACTGTGTTGCATTGGATGCACAAACCACTATAGATTAATAATAATAATAATAATGTCTCTACCCTTTGAAACCAACTGGATAAACTGGGGCAAATGCAGGAGAGGAATGCCTGGGAGGTGGTGCTAAGACAGAAGGAGGACGTTTCTCAGGTTGGAGATGTAAAGGCCAAAAGGCGACTTCATAACTACGTTCAAGATTATGTAATAAGTTATTTAGAACACAGCTCATGCTTCATAAGGGGACAGAACAAGGGGTTTAAATTATAGTTCTATTCTATAAAAATAATTAATTGAAAACAAGACAGATGAAGTAGAGTCCAGCATCTGCAGCTGACCACGCACTGGCAAACCCTGGGTCTCTGGATTACAAGGTCTCCACTGGGCATTTCTGCTCAGGGACCACAAGACACCCTCACCACAGACAGAACATCCCCAAACCAAGAATCAGCCTCTTGAAGCCTGCCTTGTTAACACAAATATAAAGAGGCACCAGAACAGCATGTACTTATCACAAACTCCTCGAACGCATGGGTGGAATGTCACTTACATAATCTGGCAGGTTGCAGTTGTGCTGTATGATCCAAAACTCGGTTTTCTTAAACCAGTAGAAACCTCTAAGGTCTTTTTTTAAAAATGCATCTTTCCATTTGATAGCGGAGACAATGCTCCCAGCATGAGTAATGCCCATCAGTTATCAGTAATTTAGCAGATCGTGCCAGTGTTGACATTTGTTCTTGGCTTAATTGTGCGTGAGTGTGTGTTTTAAACAATGATGCAGCTGTCCCCATTTCTGGCAATTAGGATATAAAAATGGTGTTTGCTGAATCTGGCAGCGTGATCAGTTATCCATGTGTTTCCTCTTTTGTTTGCAAGGCCTTCTGAGTGTTTGCCGCAACTCTACAATCGGAATATCAATTCGGCTTAAAATGGAATCGAGATGCATATTAATAGCAACGACAGGGTCCGCAGACCTCCATGTTTCAAGATCTTCCATCTCTGACTCCACCACAGATGCTTGCGTTCGTGTGTATGTCAAAGACACTTTAACGTGCTGTGAAGGCAGTCAGACTTAAAACACCATTAGGATTAAAGAAGCAGTGTCAGCAGAGGCGCACTGGACTAGGGCTGATCATTTGCAGAGCATCAGGTGATCCAGTACATCCCACCTAGAATCCTGCCACAGAGCTCTCACTGTGGCTCACGTCAGCCTCAGTCTGCCTCACTGCTAATTCATGAGGTGACCTGGCCATCGAGGAGAGTCAGTGGCCAGGGTGTAAAGCTTTACTTTCCCTCAACTATTTTGGCTCTTGGCTCAGCGGGCTTTTTGCTTAGATTAGCCAGTTAATGTTAGTGTCAGCTAGGGTGGGGACCAATGCCTTATTAGGTCATGGCAAGTCTGAATAAAATACCTATGAAAAAATAACTGTTTGGCAGTAGTTGCTAAAACTGAATATAGGTACACTCTATGACCCAGTAATTCCACCTCTGAATACCGATACTGGCGGAGATGCATGCTTGTATTCATGAAAGACAAGCACTGGAAGGTTCACAGCGGCAACTGCCCAGATGTCCATCAACAGTAAGATGGATAAATAAGTTGTGCTACAGTCCAACAACGGCATACTATACAGCCTGGAACAAACTACAACCACATCCATAAAGCATCCACTCTCTAAACTACAACACGCAAGGGATTGGTTTTCTATCACTGTGAAATAAATTAGCACCAACTGAGCACAAAACAACACACACTTACCAGCTCACAGCTGTGTAGGTCTTAAATCTGGGCACGGGATACCTGGGTTCTCTCCCAAGGGCCTCACAGGCTAAAGTGACGATGTAGGCGGCCGGAGCTCAGGATCCTTTCCAAGTCCATTCCGGTTGTTGGCAGAATTCAGGGTCTTCTGTGTGATTGGAGGACTGAGGTCCCCCGTTTCCTTGCTACCCGTGTGCCAGGAGCCAATCTCCACTCCTGGAAGCCGTCCACACCTCTTGCCACGTGGACCCCTCTGTCTTCAAAGCTAATGATGAAGAACTTCCCTGGTGTCAGTCCCTCTCATACTTCAAATCACTTTTGCCAGGAAGCGCCCAGTTCCTTCTAAGGGCTCATGCGATCAGGCCCACTAAGAACAGTCTCCCTCTCTTAAAGCCAACTGATTGGGGTCTTGAGTCTACCTGCAAATCCTTTTACGGCAGCACCTGCACCAATGTGTGACTGAATAACTGGGAGAAGGTGTGTGTACCAGTGAGGATGAGGAATCTTAGGAGCCATCTCAGAATTCTGCCCACCACGCCCAATGACACACATGAATCTCACAACCAACGGTGAGCGAAAGAAGTCAGACATGAAAGAATACATAATGTGTGATTCCATTTGTATAAAATACAAGATCGGGAAGCACCGATCTTTGGTGTTAGAGGTGAGAATAGTAATTACTCTTGAGAACACAGTATGGAAAGGAGAGGGGTTTTGGGGGCTGATAATGTTTCTGTTTCTTGATCTGTGCGCTGGTTACACGGATGTGTTTGGCTTGTGAAAACTCAGCAAGCTGTATATTTTTAGAATAATTTGGATTTAGTAATTTATAATAGATTCGTTCTATTTTTCCAAGGAAGTATGCATCCAAAGACAGCTATCAGGGTGGGTACCTGATGGAGGTGGAGAATAAGAAAGGAGACAAGAGAGCAACTTGCCTGCAGTGATGAAGATGGTACCTCGTGGACTCCGCAGGTGAGGGCCAACTGGGTGAAAGGTTACTATCTGTCAGCTTGGACCTGTGTGCAGGAGCCGATACACAATTTGTGTAACCCAGTGCAAAGTGAAGTACAGGGCCTCCTTGTTCAAAAATTATTCACAGTCAGAAGACAGCAAGAGTGGAAGATTAAGCCAAAGGTGGGGCCCGGGGGCAGGCACTGGTCCCACTCCCAGGAAGCCGGCCCTGCCTGTACGTATGGGAGAAACAGCCACATCTCTGATTCCAAAGACTTCTTGCTAAGCGAGTTACTTTGGGTAACTAGAGATTTGAGCCTTTGGATTGTAAAATGGGTTAGCCAGAGGCCAGGAGGCTCTTATTCATTCATATATGAAAGAGCAAGCACTTCCCATGTGTAAGACACCAAAAAAATATGGGTATTATTATCATAATGTGCCACCTAAATGTTTATGTGCTATTTCTTTACTTGGTTAAAAAGCCTACCTGCGACCTCGTGGATAATATTTATTTCATACATCAACTATAGATAGCACAGGTCCCCTTCCACCATGTGCATTAACACAACTATTCCAGGCTATTGGTGGACCCCTAATGATGAGATGTAGCCGTGCCTTCTTTGGTCATTCCAGTTCAAAGAGCAAAACGTCAAGGCCAGGGTATTGGGGTCTGGGCGCTTCCCCAATAAAGTTCTTTTTCTTGCTGCGATTCGAGTTTCTGTTAAGTTCTGAGCTGAATCCCTGACCTGACTCACGAACCTCCTTGAGCGGCTGGAGCGCCCTGGGAAGGGGCGCCCTAGAATCATCCAGTGATGGCTCAGTGGGGATCGCCGCCGGCACGTGACTCACAAGCGTCCTGAGACTCGGCGGTGTGAGGACGACAGGGCCGTCGCTTGGCTCGCGGGGCGGGGGTTGGGGGGTGTGGGAGGAAAGGGGGAGCACATTTAGGGGTTGGGATTTCTGAAGAGGCCCGACCTTGGCGTTGCATTTCTGTGTTTATATTCCCTGGTGTGCACTCTTGAAGCACAAACCTTTCTAGACTTAGCGACTTACTAAAGCTTTGGGGGTCCGCGGTACCCGAAGGCGGCCAGCTGCCTGACCTAAGATTTACGAGTGATTCCAAGGATGAGACAAGGTCCCAGTGTCTCAGTGACAACAAGGGCTTTGACGAACAGCCGCGAGCTGCAGTTGGGGAGGGGGAGGAGGCCCGTGGCGGAGAGAGAGAGCACCTCCCTGCCGTGTTGGGCCCCCGGGGCGCGGACGGGCAGCCCCGCAGGCCATCAGCATGCAGGAGTGGCGCGCGTCGTCCTTGAAGAGCTGCCCGGCTGACCTTGCTCCGCTTTCTCCGGAGAAACCTCCCGGAGACGCGAGGACGCGGCCACGGCGGTGACTCAGTGCCCTGAGCTCCGCATGCAAATACTCCCCTCCAGCAAGCCCAGCTCCGCAGCCGCGATTTCCCTTTCCTGCCTCCTTTTTTAATTCCACGATTCAAACCCGGCGTTTTCCGCTCCACCCCTCCCCCTCTCCATCGCCCTCCTGTCATTAGCCAGACTGTCCTGGTGTTTTGTCCCCCACCTCCCATCTGCAGAACTGAAAGCCAACCTTCGCGCTCCCTCGCTGCGGGCCCGGCCCTCGGACGAGGCCCGCTCGGCAGGGCACCTCCCCGCCGACCGCGAGCCGAAGCCCGACCGGAGGGGGCGGTGCGCGGCGCTCTCGGGCGCACGGGCGGACGGCGCGGGGGCCCCGCTCCCCATTGGCCGCCTCCTCGGCGGGAGGGGCCGCCCGGCTCTCGGGGCACCTGGCGTCGCCCCTCCGCAGGGAAATCGGCGGATGCCGGGCACAGGCGCCCGGAGGTAAAGGCGTCCGGAGGATAGGCCCGGGGCCGCGGCCGAGTTCCTTGCGGCCGGCCCTGCTCTGCCCGCCGGCGCGGCGACGCTCGGATGCCCGCTGCGCCCGCCGCGCCAGCCACAAACTTTGCCCGGCGAAGTCCCCCGCCCGCCTGACCGCGCGGAGAGGCGCCTGGTTGGCTGCGCGCCCCCAGGGGCCCCGGAGCCCCCCGCGTCATTGCGGGGGCCCCCAGGCGTCCGGCGCCCGCCGCGCCCCGCAGTGCGCGAGCGGCCGCCAGGATGCGCTACGCGGACCCCTCGGCAAACCGGGATTTGTTGGGGAACCGAACTTTGCTTTTCATCTTCATCTGCGCATTCGCCTTGGTGACCTTGCTGCAACAGATCCTGTATGGAAGAAACTACATCAAGAGGTAAGAAAGTCCGAGCGCCGCTGGGGGTGCGCGGAGCCCGCGGGCGAGCCCCCGGGAGGCGGCCGCAGCATCGGCCCGTGCGTCTCCGGGGTGAGTGACGGGGGGCTGTGCGCGTCGCTCCGAGCACCACCGTATTAGGTTTGGGTCACGGCGCTCGGAAGCGCATCTATCCCTCCTCCCAGCCGGAGGAGAGCGCCTGCCCAGCGCGGGCCAGAGGGGCCCGACAACTTTGCTCTGCTGTGAAAAATGGGGGACAGGTTGGAATTCCGAGCGGCCAAGTTGACCATAAATCCATTTGAATGCCCCGAGCGGCCTCAGGGGGCAGATCGGTGACCCCAAATCTACAGTGCCATGGCCATTTGGTTGGGGGGGAGGCTCCCGGGGGTGGAGGGCTCAAAGCCGAATAGGATTCCCTTGTGACCCCTGAACTTTTGTGGGGTCCCTTGGGGGAAAAAGCATATATTTTTTTTTCCCCAGGAGCGTCGGGTTAGGTGGTGCAGATAGTGGGCTAGAATGATGCGACAGGGGTAGTGAATTCTTGTAAACCAGTAACCACTGGATCTGTGAAAATCACAGCCTGACCCCTTCTGAAGCATGGTTCTTTCTCATCCTTGCTCAGGTCAGAGCCGCTGCAAAAGTTAAGCCTCCCCTCATTGCGCTCTCCCCGCGCCCTAAACACGGTCTAACTCCATTAAGAGAAAGAGCAGTAGGAGGTGTCGCTCAGAAACTCAGGCACATCCTCAGCCCCTGTGTGTGCGGAAAATAAACCGAAATGCCATCCGTTTCCTTTTGCCCGCTCCGCTGGCTGAGGAGAAACGTTTTGGGTTCCTCGGCCTGGTTTCAGGGCGTGGGGAGAGCTGTGCCCTAAGAGACTCCCATATCGGAGCCTCTTTTGGAAAGAGCCCCCTCTCCGTGCTGCCGGAGGTTTTTTCTTTGCTGCCATTGTCTCTCTGCGCTCGCCCCTCCCCCCAGGCTGATGGAACACCAAATGCCACTCTGGCGGTATAAACATCCCATCCTCTTCTCTAAACTTCCCAGTGATAAAACAGTTGCTCTCTTTTCGTCCTTTGGGTTGCATGTCAGTCCCTTGTGCCCCGAGTCTGGGCTGCACACGGGGTGGGAGGGTGAGGATGGCTGCTGGGACTTGCGCTTGTAGGAAGAAAGCCAAGCAGTTAGGCTATTTCCCCTCCCTGTCCGAGAGCTGGGGAGTGTAAGGCCCCTTGTCTGGGACATTGGTTTCCAGCCAGCATCTGCTCCTGACCTTCCCAGACAGCGTTCTTCCCTGGTTGAAGGCAGCTGGTGAGCTCTGCATTGTGCTGGTGGCTTTAAAGGACATTTTCAGGGAGTCGCCTGGCTTGCTGGGACTCACTGGGCCTGCCTCTCCTTTTGGTTACTGTGGCCCCCCAAGAGGATCCTGTGCAGGACAGCTGGGCCCCAGACGGGCCTGCTGCAGCCCGGCCGGCCTCCGCCTGCTGCACTTGCTTCTCATCGGGGTGGCTCTGGGTTCCTGCCCCCTGCTGGCACCAACCCAGAGCTGCTGGGGCTGCAGGTTCCCTGTGGCCTTGTCAACAGTGGGAGAGTATCAGTGCCCATGGCAAATGCCAGCTCCACTGCTACCTGCTTGTTCTGGCAGGCCCTCCCTGGCTAGCTGGCTGGAGTTCAGCAGGCATACCAGTTGCTTCCCATCCTCCCCCAGACAGACACCCTGACCCCCTAAGGTGCCACCTCACAGGCCTCTCTCCAGAGACTCAGTTAATCCAATCGAGCAAGCAAAACTTGTATATACCTGATCCTAGAAGGGCGCCGTGGGGTCTGTAAAGAAGATGATATGGTCCAGGTGTTCACAGGGCTTGAAGTCTGTTTGGGGAAACAAAATGGCCACCAATGAGATAGTTAGGAAGGAAGTGTTTAAATGACTGAGGAGGGAGGCACCACTGGACTGGAGTAGTCAGGGAAGACTGCCTGGAGGAGGTGGAACCTGGAAGTGGCCCTAGAAGTGAGTGGGCCACGGAAGGCAGGCTAAGATTTGGAGAGGTGGAGAAGGTGGAGGAGAAGTGCGCATGCAGAACTGAAGAGGGCAGGAGTGAGGGGAGTTGGGGGGTGCCGGCCCCGTGGCCCAGTGGTTAAGTTCGCACGCTTCGCTGCGGCGGCCCGGGGTTTCGCTGGTTTGGATTCTGGGTGCAGACATGGCACTGCTTGTCAGACCACGCGGAGGAGGCGTCCCATGTGCCACAACTAGAAGGACCCACAACTAAAATATACAGCTATGTGCTGGGGAGATTTGGGGAGAAAAAGCAGAAAGAAAAAAAAATTAAAAAAAAAAAAAAGAGGGCAGGAGTGAAGGTGCAGAGATGTGGCCCCGCCTGCTCTCACCTCTCCCATGTCTGACCCTACCCAGCCGCAGCACTTGGCTTAACCATTGGTTGGTTCTTCCTGGAGCCTGCCCTGACCTTGAACCAGGTTGCGGCTGCCACGTTGGTGCACCCATAGCGGCTGTTCACCTAACTTGTTTCCTCAACATATCATAATTGTAATGAACTGACTTGATGTGGTTATTGATCTCTCTCCTGTCTAGAAACACCCAACACTTGAGTGTTCCTCAAGCAGAGGTCTTGGGGCAGCCTGCGTCAGAATCACCTACATGGCCATTAAAATGCAGATTCCTAGGCCCCCTCTGGGGGAGGGATCCAGTAACCTGTCTTTTTAACAAGCTCCCCAGGTGATTTGTAACAAGCTCCCTCGAGGGCAAAGTTGCCCCACAGGTAATGTCCGGAGACATATTTGGTTGTCACATTTGGGAGAGGAGAGTACTCTGGCATCTAGTGGGAAGAGGCCAGGGATGCTGCTAAAGATCCTGCGATGCATACTTGCCTTCCCCAACAAAGAGTGATGCAGCCCACAGTGTCAGTAGTGCTGACCAAGAGAAGACCTGCTGTAGCCCGAAAGCTCCATCAGGTAGGATTCACTCTCTTTTGTTCCCAGATGCACCCTGAGCTCCAAATGTGGTGCCTGGTACATACTAAGTTCTCCATAAATATTGGATAATGAAGAAAAGATGGAAGGTGGTTGTGTGTGTGTGTGTGTGTGTGTGTGTGCGTGCGTGCTTGTGTGCATGCTCACAGGGATAATAATTGGAAGAGACAGTGAAGAAATGGATCCAACTGGTGTAAGGGGGAATACAGGGAAGAAGGGGGACAGATGTAATGCTGGGTCAGTGGCTGCAGTGGAGTGCTTTGTGGATTGTGGCTTGGGAAGGACAGTTTGAACTTGGTTCATTAGGCGATAGGGAGCCACATGTGGTCCTTGAGCGGAGTAGTGACATAAGAAAAGCCACTAGGAAGGAAGGTTGTCTGGGCCTTGTAAGGGAGGGTTAGGGACGGGGAGGGGCTGAGGGGCTATTGTCACAGCCTGGTGAAAAGTGAGGAGAAGCTGGGCAGGGGGCAGATGCACTGCAGAGCTTGGGGCTGCCGTTCTCTGCTTCTGTGCTGAGCTGAGTTGATGTTCTCAGCAAAGCCTTCATTTTTACCACCAGATGAAGAGCTCGGGGGCACAAAGATGGCAAGCTATTCCAGTGAGAATTAGGGACAGATGGCACCAGAAGGAAGTGGGGGATGTGAGTCAATGTGCATTCTTTCTTTGGGCCCCTGACCTCTCCCTGTGCTGTACAGTGGGCGCTTCCAGAAGGCCCATCAGAACTCCGGGGATCTGTCTTGCAAACACCTGTGTTGGTCAGTGTCTCTGCTGGAGATAGTGCACACTATGTGGATTAGGAGGAAAAGCAAGAAACAAAGCTGTGAAATTTGCTCTTGATGTTTCTTGGCTCCCTTGTCTGTTCTTGATTGAATAAATACTTAATGAAGATTTACTATATGCTGAACACCGTACTAAGTGCTGAGGACAATGGTATGCAAGATGCACACAGTCCGTGGTCCCTGGGCCCATGCTCGCAGTCTGTTGGGAAGACAGAAAGCCATGCAACGCATACGTAAGCGCCACTGGACATGTGGAAGAGGGACTCTAAGGATGAGGAGGCAGTCATAGTGAACCAGGATGTCTCCAAGGTGCATGGAGGCATTTGAAGGGGGTCTTAAGGGAAGGGGAGTGACCCATAGGCATGGGGAGGTGGAAGGAAGGGGGATGAAACAGCCTGAACAAGAACTGAAAAGTGCAGGGGACAGTTGTGTAATTCTGCATAAGCTGTGTATTACAGCTATACAGCTGGGGGTGGGGGGAGGCGGGCAGGGCCAGGTTATGGAGAACTAAGTAGGAAACAAACAAGAAGGAGCATGTCTGGAGGAAAGAGGGTAACAAGTTTGAGTCTAGATCTGCTCAGACGCTGCAAGGCAGTCCTCTTGGAGCTATCCAGAAGCTCATTGGAAAGGAGCTCCGGAACTGTGGGTGGAGAAGAATCAGGCGAGCCATGGAGGTTTTGGAGTCAACAACCATCAAAACCAGTGTTTTCCCAAGTTTTATGAGCATTATCCACAGTAAGAAATATGTTATACCCAGGGATCTAGAACACACTCACATACACATCCATCTGAAGCCAGTATTTTGTGAAAAAATATTTGGCCTTATTACGCGAAATGTGCTTTAATATTTTGTATTCTACTGCATTAAAAAAATTCTCTTCTACTTCATTTAAAAAATAAATTCAGCCTTAAAAAGGAAGGAGATTCTGATGCATGCTACAACATGAATGAACCTTGAAGGCATTATACGAAGTGAAATAAGCCAGGCAGGAAAGGACAAATATTGTATGGTTCCACTTACATGAGGTACCTAGAGTGGTCAAATTCATAGAGACACAAAGTAGAACGGTGGTTGCCAGTAGTTGGAGGGGGCAGACTGAGGGGAATAGGGAGTTAGAATTTAATGGGTACAGAGTTGCAGTTTGGGAAGATGAAAAAGTTTTGGAAATAGAGAGTGGTGATGGTTGCACAACAAAGTGGATGTTCTTAATGCCACTGAACTGTATACTTAAAAAGGTTAAGGGGCCGGCCCGTGGCCGAGTGCCTAAGTTCACGTGCTCTGCTTCTGGGGGCCCAGGGTTTCACCAGTTCGGATCCTGGGTGCAGACCTAACACTGCTCATCAAGCCATGTTGAGGCAGCATCCCACATGCCACAACTAGAAGGACCCACAACTAAAACACACAACTATGTACTGGGGGCCTTTGGAGAGAAGAAGGAAGAATAAAAAATAAATTTAAAAAATGGTTAAAATGGTAAATTTTATGTTATGCATATTTTACTACATAAAACAAGTTAAAGAAAAAAAATGTGGGGGCAAACTAGTGAATTGATTTAGGGTTGAAACCCTTAGTTAGAAAAACACTGGTCTGTATGATGGAATTGGATGAAATCACCCGGGAGAGAGCGCAGTGGAAGATGCTGATGGGCAGGGGCACGGAGGATAGCCCGGAGGGATGCCTGCACCTAAGGGGCTGAGAGAGCAGACCTGGCTCTGGAAACTGAGGCTACAGAGAGGTGGAGGAGAACGAGGAGAGAGAGGTGCTAAGAAAACCAAGGGATAAGGCTGCCAGGCAGAGAGTGGTCAACTGTGACATGCACTGCAGAGGGATCAGGTAGGAAAGGGCTACCTGGGTTTAGCAACAGAGGCAAGGATGGTTTTGGGGAGCGTGAGGGAGACAGGGTCAAAAGAAGGCTATTCTAGAATGAGGGGCTTGGAAATTGTCTCCTCTTCCTTTAAGCTCTCTGCTGCCCCACATCCCCTTTGTGCTAAAATCTTCATATAAGCTCACATCCCCAGAGTGTTAAGGACTTCAAGTACTTATACTTTAACAGAGAGGGAAAGAGCAATTTTTTTTTGGAAAGTAGAAAGGACATTGTAGATTTTTTATAATCTGGTCTCAATGTGGCTTTTAAACTTAATCTCAGAGGAAGACCAGATAGTCATAGGCCTTGTGTGTCCTCCTTTAATGTCCTTCAGTGGAGCTTTATAATTCTCCATGAAGAATTTGAACATTTTTGTTAGATTGATTTCTAGCTGCATGGTTTTTACTGCTATTGTAAAAAGTATCTTTTTTAAAATTTTATTTTCTAACCATTTGTGGCTAGTATATAGGAATAAATTTGATTTTTTTTGTATATTGATTTTATAATCAGCAACCTTGATAATAAACATAATAATAATAATTTATCTGTAGAGTCTTCTGGGATTTCTACACAGACATTTTCCTTTCTTTCATTACAACCCTTATACCTTAATTTATTTTTCTTGTCTTATTGGGGTGGCTAGGACCTTTGATATAATATTCAATTAAAATGTGATATTGAATATCCTAGCCATAATCCTGATTTTTTTCTTTCTTAAATTTTTTTTAAAAAACAGCTTTATCAAAATATAATTCACCCATAAATTCCACCCATTCATAAATTCATAAAATTTATACATTTGAAGTGTGCAATTAAACAGCTTTTGGTATATTCACACAGTTATGCATCCATCACCACAATCAATTTTAGAACATTTTCCTTACCCCCAAAAAGAAACCCTATACCCCTTAGCCGTCACCCCCTAGTGCTCCTATTCTTCCCAGCTCTAGGAACCAACAAATACACTAATCTACTTTCTGTCTCTATAGATTTGTCTATTCTGGACATTTCGTATAAATGGAATCATACAATATGTGGTCCTGTGTGACTGGCATCATTCACTAAGCATAATGTTTTCGAGATTCATCCATGTTGTAGCATGTGTCAGTACTTCATTTCTTTTCATTGATGAATAATAATACATTTATGCATATACCACATTTTATTTATCTATTATTCAGCTGATAGAATTGGGTTCTTTCCATACTTTTGCTATTATGAATAAGGCTGCGGTCAGCATTTGTGTACAAGTTTTTGTATGGACATGTGTTTTTATTTCTCTTGGGAATATACCACCAAGTGGAATTGCTGGGTCATGTGGTAAGTCTATGTTTTACCATTTGAGGAATTCCCAGACTGTTTTCCAAAATGGTTACACCATTTTACATTCCCTCCAGCAGTGTATAAGGATTCCAATTTCACCACATTCTTGAAAACACTCGTTATTATCTGTCTTTGATCATAGTCATCATAGTGGTTTTGAAGTGGTATTTCATTGTGGGTTTCAGTTTGCATTTCCCCGAAGCACATCCTTTTGTGTGCTTATTATTGGCCATTTGTATATATTCTTTGGAGAAATGTCCATTCAGATCCTTTGCCCATTTTTAAATTGGATGATTTGTCTTTTTATTATTGAGTTGTGAGAGTTCTTTATAGATTCCAAATATAAGTCCCTTATCAGATACATGATTTGAAAAACATTTCTCTCTTTTTTTGGGCTGTCTTTTCACTTTCTTGATGTTCTTTGAAGCATGAAAGTTTTCAGGTTTGATGAGCTCTAATCCATCTGTTTTCTGTTGTTGTTGTTTGCTTGTGCTTTAGGTATCATATGTAAGAAACCATTGCCTGTGACCAATGTCCAGTGTCACAAAGATTTACCCGTATGTTTTCTTCTAAGAGTTTTATAGTTTTAGCTTTTGTGTTGAGGTCTTTGATACATTTTGAGTTAATTTTTGTATATGGTGTGATTAATCCTGATTTTAAAGGGAATGGTGGTAAAATGTCACCATTGAGTGTATCTGCTTGGTTTTTGTTTGTTTTTGTAGCTATCCCCTAATAGGTAAAGAAAGTTCCCTTGTAGACTGTGCTTGTAATGTTTTGCTTTGTTGTGTTGTTTTATTGTGTTTGGGTATTAACTTTATCAAGTGATTTTTCTACATCTGTTGGATAACATGTACTTTTTCTCTTTTGATCTTTTGATGTGGTAAATTACATTAATAGTAATTAAACATAATTTTAGGGATAAACTCAGCTTGTTCATGATATTTATTTTACGTGATGTGAGATTTTGTTGACTAATATTGTTAATTAGGATGTCGTATCTCATGTTGTTAAGTGATAATGGCATGTAATTTTCTTTTTTTAATGCTGTCTTTGTCTAGTTTTAAAACCAGTCTTGTAAAATGAGTTGGGAATGTTCCCTCCTTAGTTACTCTCTGGAACGGTTCATGCAAGTTTGAGATCATCTATTCCATGAAAGTTTGGTAGAGCTCACCTGTACAGCCATCTGTACCTAATGTTTTCCTTGTGGGCAGACTTGAGGTTACTAATTGCATTTCTTTAATGGTTAAAGATTATTTAGGTTTTTTTTATTTCTTCAATTAATTTTGGCAAATTATATTTTTATAGAAATTTTTTGAAAAATTTCAGATTTACTCATACAAAGTTCATAATATTCTCTATGACATCTAGAGTTTTGGCCCCTTTTTTATTCCTAACATTGTTTATTTGTTTCTTTTTTCTATTTTTGAATGCTATTTATTAAATGACCAGCTTTTGACGGTTCATTTTTCTCTTGTATTTTTGCTTTCTATTTCATTAATTTTTATGCTTTGGTTTTATTCTTAGGATTCTTTTTCTAACTTCTTCAGTTAGATACTTATCTCTTTAATTTTCAGTCTCTTTTGTTTTCTAATGTAAACTTTAAGGTTATGAAGTTTCCTCTAAATGCTTCTCTGGTTGTATCCCTTACGTTTTGGGATGATGGTAATGATGATGATGATAACAACTCAGAATTGTACCTCATTTACTGTGTGCCAGGTACTCATCCAAGTGCTTTATCTATTACCTTACTGAATTCTAACAACGAGTAATAGATACTATTACTATTCTCATTTTATAGATGAGGGAACTAAGGCACAGTGAGGTTAAATAGTTTGTTTAAGGTCATACATCTAGGTACTACCAGAAGTATTTTTTTTTACTTGAATTCCAAGTATTTTCTAATTTCTGTCATGGTTTATTTTTTTTGCTCATAAATTTAGAAATGTTTTAAAATTTCCAAATACTTTCTTTTTTTACTGACTTTTTTGAATTTTTAACTCAAATGCATTGTGGTAAGAGAACGTGGTATCTTTGATGTTGATTCCTTGAAATTTATTGAGATTTGCGTTGTGGTCCAGTATGTGGTTGATTTTCATGAGTATTATGTGTATACTTGAAAAAAAATGGGATTCTCTCATTATTAGATGCAGTATTCTTACATGTATGTTCAGTAAAGTGGGGGCTGGCCCCGTGTCCGAATGGTTAAGTTCGCGGGCTCTGCTTTGGCAGCCCAGGGTTTCACTGGTTCAGATGCTGGGCGTGGACCCAGCACCGCTCATCAGGCCATGCTGAGGTGGCATCCCCCATAGCACAATCAGAAGCACTCACAACTAGACTATACAAGTGTGTACTGGGGGGCTTTGGGGAGAAGAAGAAAAAAAAAGAATAATAGCAACAGATGTTAGCTCAGGTGCCAATCTTTAAAAATAAATAAATAAGGAGGTTTTATATTCTTCAATCATCTGTATTCTTGTTGATTTATTTTTTAGTCTGCTTGATCTATCAGTTTCTAAAATATGTGTGTTGAAATCTTTCTCCATGATAGTGGATTTATCAGTTTCTCCTTATCAACTTTTACTGTATGCATATTGAAATGATGTTATTAGATGCATAGTAGTTTAGGTGTATCATCTTCCTAGTGAACTGAATCTTTTGTTATAATGTAGTGACTTTATTTCTAGTAATACTTTGAGCCTTAAAGTCTATTTTGTCTGATATTAATATAGTGAGACAGCTTTCATTTGGTAAGTATTTGCTTGTCATCACTGTCTCTATCCTTTCTTTCAACCTTTCCATGACTTTTGATTCCATGTCTATGTCGCTAGTGTATAGTTACAGTTTTTATATTTAGTTTGACAATCTCTGTCTTTTACCTGGAAAGTTTAGCGGATCTACATTTATTGTGATTACTGGGGAATAAGGATTTGTTTCTACCATGATATTTTGTGTTTTTTATGTATCCTGCTTTTTCTCCTGTCCTGCTTTTGGGATTATTTGTGTTTTCCTGGCTTTAGGAGGAGACCCTCATGAGACCCTCCACCTTGGGTAGGCCCTGTGGCCCTTACAAGGGAAGTGTGATCCATGGGGTTTGGCCGATGCCCTTAGGGCAGCTGCTGGCTTTAGAACTCATCTACTCCTTCTTTCCTTGCCAGCTCACGTGTCCATTTTAGAAGGCATTTTATACATATTTTAATCATTGTTTTAGTGTTTTGTAGAGAGAGATGTTGCAGATTGGGTTCCCTGGAAAGCAGATTCTGAGCCAGAGATTAGAGCGCAGGATGTTTATGAAGATGTGTTCTTGGTATCGATACCTGAAGACGGGAGAAGTAAGATTGAGCTGAGGGAGAAAGTGAGCTGCAGTGCAGTCCAGAGAAGGCCTGAGCCAACCCTAGAGGGCGCCCTGGAGAGTTGCCCTGAGTTAAGGCCTCCTCAGGGGTGAGAATGCCGGCCTTTATACCTCTGTGTTGAATTTTCGGTCGTTGGCTGTGGGCTGCCTCTGGACGAGGATGTAATCATGGTCAAGTCAGCTCTGCTCACCTGAGGCAATTCCCAGAGGGGACTGAGAGTCGGGGGGCTGTCAACTCTTGGCATCCCCAGCAGGTGGGGAAGAAACCCTTCCTTCCTGAAGGGGCACCTGCCACAGAGGGATTTTTAGTCTGCTGTTTTGCCAGAAATGAAAGACCTTGAAGGTCTCCATCCCTAACCCCTTCCCCAAACAAAAGTCTCACCCCCTAGGATCAGTCTGTGCCTGAAGCCCCACTCTGGTCCACCCAGGGACTTTTACACACATCAGGTCTGCCCTGACTCTGTGCCTTTCCCCACACTGTGTCTCCACCTGCCATGCCTTCCTGCTGCCTCTTTGCCAGTCCAAATCCTGCTTCTCCTTCCACTCTCCACCCTGTGTTCTCCCCCTGCTCTGAATGCACAGCGCTGTGCTGTTTGTACTCAGCACGTTCTGCCCAGCGCTGTCCTGTTGCTTTCTGTGACTGGACAGCGGCCAGGAGCTGGCGCCGGGCCTGTTTTGTCCTGCCCTGTGTAGAGAGGACTCTCCTCTCCTCTGTCTTCCTTCCAGCCCGCCTCTCTCCTGAGCCTCGAGGATCCAGATCTGGGCTGCCTGCATGTGGCTGGTGCAGGCCTGAGACTCGAGACTATGAAACTGGGTCAAGGAAAAGTACAGCCTGACTTTGTGCTGTATCCGAAGTGTGATTGGAAGGCGCTCGTTGAGGAGCCAACTCTCCCCCTACCCGGGGGACAAAGCCTCTTGTTCAACTGCCCAGAGAAACAGGCACAGCCCCAGGAGGTGGGGACCATGGGGACTGGAGGATCTATCCAGGGGGTGGTTCTGGAGGGGGAGGGTGCCTAGTGGGATGGGGCGGAGGCGGAGGGTGCCCTAGAGAGGAGGAAGGAGCTGCGCTGACCGCCGCTGGGGGTGTGTGCTATGCTGGCAGAACACCTACAGTTTTGCTGATCAGAGCAGGTATTCGCCGAGCACCTCCTGCAGGGCTGGGACTAGGGTGAGGCAAACAAGGCATCCAGGGGACAAAATTTAAGGGGCCTCCCTCTCAGGTGTCGACCTTGCACTTGCATGAGCCTGAGAGAGGGGCCACCCTCAATTTTGTGGCCTGGGCACCTTCTTGCCTCACCCTAGTCCTGGCCCTGGTCTGCTGGCTGCCCAGCCTGCACTAGGTGGTAGAAGTTAGCATCCTGTCGCTTCCCCAGATGTCCCTCAGGGACACAGTGCTGCCCTCTCATTCTTCTCCTTTGCCCATCTCTCTCTCCAGTCCTTTTCTTTTTGACATTTGTACTTCCCAGGAAAATTTTACCTCTTAGAGGATCTAATTTCTCCTAATTTAAATGAAATAATCCTCACGTTGGTCCTGTTAAACAGATATAATCATGCTCATTTAATACTCACTCAGAGAGGGTAACTTGTGTAAGATCACACAGCTTGTAAGACCCCTGTAAGAGATTTTTTTTTTCTTTGAGGCAGATTAGCCCTGAGGTAACATCTGCCACCAATAGTCCTTTTTTTTTTTGCTGAGGAAGATTGGCCCTGAACGAACATCTGTGCTCATCTTCCTCTATTTTGTATGTGGGATGCCTGCCACAGCATGGCTTGATAAGCAGTGTGTGCCTGGGATCCGAACTGGCCAACCCCAGGCTACCAAAGCGGAGCATGCAAACTTAACCACTACACCACCAGGCAGGCTCAGTTTTCTTTTTTGCTGAGAAAGATTCACCCTGAGCTAACATCTGTTGCTAATCTTCCTCTTTTTGCTTGAGGAAGATTTGCCCTGAGTTAACATCTATGCCAGTCTTCCTCTGTTTTCTATGTGAGTCACCACCATAGTGTGGCCACCAACAAATGGTGTATAGGTACACGCCCAGGATCTGAGCCAGGGCCGCTGAAGTGGAGCATGCCAAACTTGACCACTAGGCCACTCAACCACGGGGCCAACTCAACAGATGTTTTATTCATCTCTGAATTCCCAGGCAGGACCTAGCACGGTGCCTGACATTAACTGTTGAATACACGGATGCATACAAATCCTGAAACTTTTTCCTAACAACCAATGAACATCCATTAGACACTCATTCAGCTTTGTGCTGGGGCAGAGGAGATGTTACTAAAGAATTATTAGGTATGGTACATGTCCTTGAGCAACTTACAAAACACTTAAAAGACAAAAAATATGTAAGACAGTGTATGAATAAATTCGCAATCATGTGGCATAGACTGTGACCTTGTAGGTTTCTAAGGAGACAGCCGTCAGCGTGGTGAGTAGCCAGGGGTGATCTGACGTGGGCTTCAGAGAACTAGTGGGTGTCAGAGACTGGATTTGGGGGGAATCCAGGGGACAGGCTTGGGTGTTGAGGCTGGAGGAGCAGGTGATGGAAGCCATCGAAGGCTTTTCAATTTCTTTTTATTCCCTAGTGCTCTGTGAGACCAGTGGCCTCTCTGGTCTCAGATATTCTTATGCAATGTGAACGGGTGGCCCAGATGGCTCTTCTCTCTCCCAGCTCTGAGGATGTGGGTCACAGGGGCCAGCCCTTCAGGAGAATGGCTTGGGCCTGGCTTTGCCAGCCTCCTTTGAGAGGGGGCCACAGGTCCTGCAGAACCCCTGGATCGTAGCGTACGGAAACGAGGCAGGTAAGCCAGGAGATGTGAGTTGGATGCCACGCATAGAGGGTGCTAGGGTTATTGGGAGAATAAAGTACATCCATACTCACTCCAGCCTGAGATCCTGTTGATTGGCGCTGCCTATGCCGTCTCTGACCAAACGAAGCCCCAGCCTCCCCCTCACTCCCCTGCAAGATCGGTCCAGGGATCCATGTTTCCCAGGATCACCGTTGCAACTTCCCTGAAAATAAACCACACCTCCAAAAGAAGCCTTAAAGGAGGCAAGGATTTCCAAGTGTTTTCTCTTTCTTCCCTGTCAGGCTATGTTGCTGTCCTTTTGATGCAAGCTCACTGCTCTGGGTCCCCGTCCCACACCAGTGCCTGCAGAGCTGATGTCCACACTGTGGCCCCACCCAGGGCCCACTAGCTAGTGAAGTGCCATTCTGCCTTCTTGGTTCAGGTTGATGAATTGGTTCATTCATTGACTCACTCACTCCTTCATTCACTCATTCGTTCATCCAGCAAGCATAGACTGAGTGCCCTTTATGCACTAGACCTGTGGTGTCCACTGTAGTAGCCACTGGCCATTATAGCTCCTGAGCACTGGAAGTGTGGTTAGTCTAAACTGAGATGTGCTGTCTGTAAGTACAAAATACACACTAGATTCGAAGACATAATACAAATATACATATATATATATATAGCATATCTCATTATGTTTTTACATTTTGAAATGATAATATTTTGGATATATTAGGTTAAATAAAAATATATTATTAAAATTAATTTCCCCTGTTTGTTTTGACTTCTTCAGAAACTTTTTATTTTGAGAAATGTAGATTCACACACAGTTGTAAGAAATGATACAGAGGGAACCTGTATACCTTCTCCTCTTTCCCCAAGTGGTAACATCTTGCAAAACTGCAGTCCAACATCACGACCAGGAAATTAACATTGATACAATCCATCAACCTTAATCAGATTTCCCCAGTTTTTCATGCACTCATTTGTGTGTCTGTGTGTATTTAGTTCTGTGTGATTTTATTACGTGTTTTTATTTTTTTATGATATGGCTTCTAGAACATTGTAAATTATGTATGTCGCTCCTGGTATATTTCTGTTGGATGGCACAGCTCTACCGCTGGTTACCAAGATGTATGAAACAGCTTTGCTCTCAAGGGGCCATCAGAGGAGAGGGACCCAGTACACGTGAAAAGTTTACAAACTCTCCAGTACACTAAGTGCCAATGGGCTGGAGTGCTGAGACAGAGAGATCGCTATGGCCTAGGACTGAATAGAAAGGTGTGTCTTAAACCGAGAAAGAAGGTTACTCGTTTGAAGCAGGGTAAAGGCTCTGGTCCTCCCCACTTGGCTCCCTCTCCCTCAACCCCACCCTGTACCATTTCTCCCCCTTCCTCTGCAGAGGCTCAAAGGGTGCCCCAGGGTTCCACAGAGTCAAGTTTGGGAACCACTGGACAAGGGTGAGGATTTAAGTGGAGTCTTGAAGGAAAAGTAAGATTTTGCCCTAGAGGATTAAAGAGACAACTCCAGGTGCATCAGTTTGCTAGGACTGCTCTAGCAAAGCACCACAGATTGGGGGCTGAAACGACAGAAAGTTACTGCTGCACAGTTCTGGAGGCTGGGAGTCCAAGATCAAGGTGTCAGCAGGGTTGGTTCCTTCTGAGGCTGTGAGGGAGAATCTGTTCCATGCCTCTGCCCTAGCTGCTGGTGGTTTGCTCCTCATCTTTGGTGTTCCTTGCCTTACAGATCTCTGCCTTCATCTTCACATGCCTTTATCTTCTCCCTGGGTATGTGTCTGTGTCCAAATTCCCCCCACCCTTTTTTTTTCAAAAATATATTTTATATTTATTCTAATTTTTTTTTTATTTGGGGGGAGGAAGATTGGCCCTGACCTAACATCTGTTGCAAATCTTCCTCTTTTTGCTTGAGGAAGATTGGCCCTGACCTAACATCTGTGCCAATCTTCCTTTTATTTTGTATGTGGGATGCCACCATGGCATGGCTCCATGAGCCGTGTGTAGGTCTGTGCCTGGGAACCGAACCCATGAACCCTGGGCCACCAAAGCACAGCACACGAACTTAACCACTATGCTACTGGGCTGGCCCCAAATTTTCCCTTTTTATAAGGACATCAGTCATATAAGACTAGGGGCTCACTCGACTCCAATATGACCTCATCTTGGCTAATTACATCTGTAAAGACCCTATTTCCAAATAAGGTCACTGTCACATATGCTGGGAGTTGGGACTTCAACATATGACTTTTGCAGGGGAGACAGTTCAACCCATAACAGTGAGAGGAACTAGCCACTCAAAGGCCAGGGCAGGAATGAAATGGTTGGAGAAATTCAGCTGGACTGGGTTCTGAAGGCTTGAGGGAGAGTGTGGGGACTAACCTTGGCACACGTGCACACGCAGAATAGAGACATGTGATAAGTTGGAGAGAATAGAATGAGTGGGAGCTCTTGACCGAGAGCGGTTGCAATGAATGCTGGGATGAGTATTTTGGGGGACTGCTACCCATGTCCACATCACTCACTGCCCTCCAAGAAGGAAGGGGTCCCCATTCTGTTTGCTGGGGTGCACTGCTTGGGGCCTGAGTGCTAGAGGAGAGCTGGAAAGTGTGTGTACCCTCATGCTCCCCTGCTACCCTAGGCTCCTGCAGGCAGCCCCTCCTTGATATAAATGTTGACCAAATATTTAATGAAGAGTAGTTGGAAGAGGCATGACATTATTGGGTGGCCTGAGGTCCCCACTTGTTGGGCCTAGTGCTGAGGTAAGGTAGGGTAGGCAGTGGAGGTCTGGAATGCCAGGCTAGGCAGCAGGACCATTTGGAGGTCGGCCTGGGGGCCCCGGGCTCCCCTGCAGTGCAGAGGCTGGGGCCGTGAGGTGGTCTCAGAGCTGTGCCTAGAGCTTGTCTGGTTTCTCTCTGGACCCCTCCGATGGCCGGGTGCCCCTGTGTGCACCCTCTCCTGCCCTTGCCTTGGTACTGCCAGTACTTGGACCCCTCTGGGTCCTGCCCCAGCCACTCCTTAGCTAGTGACCTCCGCAGAACCGTGGACAGCCTTGGAATCCAGGAGGCTCCCTCTGCTCACTGGGACTCTGGGTCCCAGGCCTGGGGGCTCTCAACAGGGCCAACCCTCTGCCACCCATAGATTTCCCCACCCATTTGAGTGCCTGCCACCCGCTCCCTTTTCCCCTCTGAGAGAGGAGAGCATGGGGGGGCTAGACTGGGGAGCCCCCCAAACTCCTCTCCTCCCTCGGGATGCTCCCACCTGCAGCATCTTTTCTGTTGCCCCAAATGAAAGGCCCCACAGGCAAACCCTGGGGAATGAACCCACCTCCCTTTCCCCCTGCGGTTCCGCTGGGGGGAACGTTACCGTCTGGCGCTTCACAGGAAATAACGGGAGTCACTAGTGAGTCAGGAACGAGGGCAGGCAAGGAGGAACGTGGAACCTGGTAGTTGTGCCCATTAATCCCGCTGAAAGGGCTTCCCAGCTAGCAGGCATTTCCGCTTTGATCTGGGCGGGAAGGGGGCACCTTCTCTGGGAGGCCTTTCCTAACTGCCCACCCTGGCTCCTTATGTGGACCTGGGCAGGGCAGAGGACTGTGGGAGGAGGAGGGCAGTCTGGACACCCCGGGAAGGTCCTAGCTCAGGGACTCCCAGGCGACCCAGCTGAGTCCTTTGCTCCTCAGAAGATGACATTGGGCCGACCTCCCTCCTAGATGGCTTTGAGGGACCCAAGAGAGGTGGCGCTGCTTCTCTGAACTCATGCCACATTACCTGCCACCTGCCCCTGGCTCACTCGGCCCCAGCTGCATGGACCACCCAGCCAGCCCTAGAAGAAGTCATCATACTCACGCCTCGGGGCCACTGCAGGTGCTGGTCCCCCCTGGATCATTCTTGCCCAGGATCCACCTGCCCCCTCATCACCCACTTCTTGTCCTGCTCAGATGTCACCTTGTCAGAGAGAAGCCCCTCTGTGGACCAGCACGCCGTACCCACCCAAATTCTTATCCCCCTCGCCTCCCTTTATTTTTTCTCACAGCATTTTGACCATCTGACACTTTGCATATTGTGTCCCTATGAGTTCATTGTTGTATCTGTCTCCTTCTGGTAGAAATTAGGTGTCGTTGAGGCAAGGCCTTTCCTGGTTTGTTCGCTGTTGAAGCCCAGCACGCAGCCTGGCATGGCTGTTTGATAAGAATAGAATAACATAATGAAATAAATATTGGATGTGCATGCATATATTTAATAAAATAAAGATAGCATGAATTGATAAAGGAAAGATGTCCTCAGTCAGCTGTGAGGTACAATGCAAGTGATTTGCTGACGAATAATGACGAGTGGTTGTACATTTCATTTCACAAGCTTGGTGTGAAAGAAATGGCTGACTTCCTCATTTTCTTTTAATTAAGCAAAAGAATCAACCTTATCCACCAGGTGGTGGGAAATTGAGTCTATCAATTGAGTTGCCTTCCGTCCACTCGCCCAGGATTGTGTGAAGGTCCTGGAGGCTTATATAGAACAGGAGTTGGGGGCACTCCCCCAGCTACCCCGCCCCAGCCAATCTGCTCCCTGCTCCCTGGAGGCTTCTGGAGCCCTGGGTCCAGCTCCCGCGGTGCCCCAACTGGCGAGCTTTCTGCAGCCCTGCTGTCCATTTAGAGGGAGGACATGGAGGAGGAACCGCAAACCACCACAGTGGGCTTCCTGGACTTGAGGAATCTGCTCAGCCATGGTCTCACCACTTGCACATCCCTTCCCAGACCCCAGGGCGCTCCCGCTTCCTCCAGGATAGCCTAGCACAATTTCCTCAGTGAACTGCGAAGATTTCTGCCCCCACAACCCACATGGCCCTACAGTAAGAGGCTAAAAAAGCCAAGCTACCTTCTTGGAATGGGGGAGGGAAATAAAAATGAATAATTCAATAGATCATCCTCCCAGGAGAGTTAAGCACTGATGTTTTGTGAATGATTTTCTTCTTTTATTATGTTTTTTCAAATAGAGCAGACTCAAGGTTATCCTTGTAAGAATAGCAGCTCAGTCATTTGCATTCCTGTTATATGCCATGTCACCTGAGAGGGAAAGAGGTGTTTACAGGCTGGGCTCTGGAATTGCTCTCACTTCGGCTGCCTCTGTGGGTGCCTTTGCGATGGGGAGCACGTCTATAGTGCATGAGGCAAAAGGCTGAGGGTTGCTGACCCAGCCCCCAAGATGGACCACCCCAAGATGTGTTGTGCACAGTTGGCTCGACAGATGGGATCCATAACTTTGGTGGCAAGAGGACTGAACTGGAGTCAGGACTCCTGGGTTCCAGGCTTAGCTGTGCCAACAGCTGGCTGAGTGGGAGCTTCCCGCTCTGTGCCTCACTTTCCTCCGCTGTGGTGGATGATCCCTGCTTGGCCTCCCTCACAGGACTAGGGTCAGGATCGAGTAAGATGATCTCAGTCGGGGCTGCCACTGGGGGTCCCCAGGCTGCATGCAGCCTGCAGCATTGAGTATTTGGTCTGTACAGGGTTTCAAGTTTGAATTAATGGGCGGCACTTAAAAATTAGAAAATTAAAAATAAAAGTCTGGATTTCCAGCATCTCTTGGAAAAATGAACAGAGCAGCAACACAGGGTCTACCTTCCCATATGGCGACAGTGGGCTGGAGCTCAGGGCACCTGCCCTGGCAGGCAGAGCATACACCCCCAGTTCTTGCTGCCTCCATTCCACTCATTCTCTGGGCCCCAGAGGCTTGACTTTGCTCCCTGGAGGAAGTGAAGCGCTTTGTGGGAACATAAAGTATTAATGTATGCTTTTTTAATTGGATTTTTATTGGATGTTTTAGCCAGGGTGTGTTACAGTCTAAGTGGTCCAAGGAGAGTGAAGGTGATGACTTGTTGAGGGACAGTAGAGGCCTTATGGGACCATGCCTGACTTTAGAGGTTAATATCATAGAATGAGAGTGGCTTCTCATGGCCAGGGCGGGATCTATCGGGAAGGTAAGGGCACCTGTTCTTGGTGGCCCACTGGCTTGAGACGGAGTTGACTCAAGGAAAAGAGGTGGGTTTGGCTTTGTTCTTGGTCAAGACTTGAGTCAAGAAGGGCTTTCAGCCCAGCTGCTGCAGCTACTTAGGGTCCCCGTCCTCCACATGGGGTTAGGGGAGGAGAGGGGGCTGCAGTCTGGGTGACTCACACAGCAGGTCAGTAGCACCTGGAGGTGCTTGGGTGGCAGCAGTTACTGGGGACAAGGGTGTGAAAACCTATGGAACAACTCCACCCCTCAGATCTCACTGTGAAAACCTGCCCTGGCCTTCTTCTCCTCCTCATGTTTCCCTTTTGTCTTGATACCAGCTGCCATCCTCGCCATCCCTCCTGTTTGTGCAGCCTGCAGAGTTACCAGAGGCTTTTGCATCTAGTATCTTCTTACTTGAGAAAGTTCAAGAATCATTTGGTCCATCAGTAGGTCCATACTGAGGACTTGCTAATGCTTCTCCAAACAGTATATAAAGTTGTCTGTGATTATTTTATTGTTGTGTTGCTTTGAGGCTAGATTGTTCCTATTTTTTATGTGATTGTAAAAATAGTACATGTTCATTAATGCGTGTAATACGTGTATAATCAATGATACGTGTAAAGCTTTAGAGAGGACAGCCAACTACAAAGAAGCAGGGAAAAAATCCCTCATTATACCACTCTCAGAGAGATATTCGCTTTTGGGTGTGTTTTCTCCCAGGTTTTCCTGTAAGCATTTTTTTTTTTGAGGAAGATTAGCCCTGAGCTAACTACTGCCAGTTCTCCTCTTTTTTGCTGAGGAAGCCTGGCCATGAGCCAACATCTGCGTCATCTTCCTCTACTTTATATGTGGGACGCCTCCCACAGCATGGCGTGCCAAGTGGTGCCTTGTCTGTACCCGGGATCCGAACCGGCGAACCCCGGGCTACTGAGAAGCGGAACATGCGAACTTAACTGCTGTGCCACTGGGCCAGCCGCTGTAAGCATTTTTTTAAAGAAATAAAATCATAGTGAACTTACACATATATTCTAATTTTTTTTTTTTTTGCTTTAAGTTAATGATTTCCCCATGTCATTTAAAATGACTTCATAGATATGATGTTTGGAGTCACATACCCACCCATTGTTTGGTACCACCACAGTGGTTCCAAATTCTCATCCAGAAAGGCGCTTGACACCAATGACCAGCCCAAGGCATTAGCATTAGACATATTTTGTCAACTTGATAGGTTAAAAAATAAGGATTACATTACTTTCATTTGCATGTCTTTTGTTACTAGTGAGATTAAACCCACACCAAAATTTTCTTATGATTATTTTTTGAAAAGGTAGTGTATGCATGTATAAGATTCAAAAAGCACAAAAGGGTGTGGAAGTGGAAAGTAAGACTGCTCACCTTGTCCGCCGACTGTGTCCTTATCTTCTTGGAAGAGAACATTGAGTTACATGCCTTGAAATTGTATATTATTAGATTTAAGCTTTTATACGTTGGTTAGCATTTATAGGTCTGCTTTTGTGCACTGTGTATATCCTTACGTCAAAGGTTGTTCCTCTCCTTTGACAGGTGAGGAAACTGAGGCTTCAGGAGGTGACATGCCAGGAGTGACGCAGTGAATGGTGGAATGTAGGCTCTGGGGAGAGGGGTTGTCTATCGGGGAATCTTTGCAGACAGGTGCTGCTGGGGAGGAGGCACCCGCCTGTGTGGTTATGAAGGCTCTGGAGAAAGTGGCCACCTTTGGGCCAGTGTTAAAGGGATGTGGCAGCTGCAGGCGCATCTGACTGAGAGGCACTGGGAACGCCTACTTATCCAGAAATTTCTCCCTCATCAAACTGGTGCTGCGGCCTGAAATCTCCCAAAGGCTGCTCAGCAAGTGGGGACCACTGGCTCCTCAGTGAGGACTGGCAGTTTCTGAGAGGAGCCCTACCTAGTCCAGCCTCGGCCTGGCCTCCTCTGGCTCTCTGCTTTTTCTGGCTCCTCACACCCCACCCCAGGCCACTTCAGACCCCCTGGCCAGTGCTCACCGCCTCCCCTGTGGCACAAGTGGCCATTTTAGATGAACAGACTGTCAGTTCTTGAGCCCTCAGGACTGCAGAGTCCGCTAGCCCTAAAGAAGACCATGTATAACTGTTGGTTGAAAGAATGCCGTTCTTTGGGAGGTATGAGTAACAGATCATGGGTAAGATATTTTGGGGGCAGGGAGAGGCCCCTGTTGCCCTTCACGTCACACCCCTCCCTGCCCTGTGCCCATTACTAACATTCCTAGAATTCTGTATCCTGAAACTCATCTCTTGGGGTGAGAGTTTGGGAATAGCTCTGTGTCCACAACCCGTTCTCCCATCCTAGGAGGGTTTGACCCAGTGAGCAATCTGCAGGGTGTGCCCAGCTGCCCTGTCTCCTGTTTCTGCCTCTTTCCTGGGACAGCAAAAACCTCCTGCTCTAATTTTCCTCAAGGGGGACCCTGGGGAGGGGGGGATCCCAGAGTTCTGGAACCTAAAGGCGCCCGAGTCAGCCCCTTTTCCTCACTCCACTTGCTTAAAGGACGTTGGGTGAGGCAATTTTGTCTCAGGTTTAGATATGCTGCTTCTCTAGAGAGCACTATAAGTGGGTAGGGATGACACACTCACAGAGAGGTAGGCAAAGGAGACCAGGGACTCAGGGCAGAATGAGCTGTGCCAGAGCAGTTATGAGAAGAGTTCTAACTTGGTTCCGAGGCAGCGGGCCCAGGGGGCTCAGGGGAGAGAAGGCACTTTAGCTGGCCTTTAAGGTTGGGTGGGATTTAGGTGAGTGGGGGCATGGGGTGAGGGGAGTGGGAATGCTAAGAGCTAAGGTGGGAGAGTCGAAATGCCACAGTGGCTCACGGAGCAGATGTTTGCATTGGGGTGCTGGCAGAGCTGCAGGCAGCTGCTGGAAGGGCCTCTGAGCTGAGGGTTTGGAACCTTGTCCTTTGGCATTGGGGATTCTTGGAAGGTTCTGAAGCAGAGGAGGGATGTTACTGGCATGCTTCTTAGGAAGCTCCCTCTGATGGCCCTGTTCAGGCTGGCTGGGCAGGGAATGCATGAAGATCTGGAAACAGCTAGGAGGTGGCTGCCCTCCTGTCCTCTACTGACCTGAAGAATGTAGGAATGACAGCGGCTTCAGTCTCCCCTGCAGAGCCCGAGGAGGCCACCGCCTGACACATGACCTTCCTCGGAGGGGGCTTGTGAGGATGGGAGGCAGATGCCATTTCATCCTGAGGCCCCTGGCCAGTCCTCTGGTGATCTGGGCTGCACGCTGAGCCCCACTCTGTGCCTGGAGTCCTGGGCTCTGGCTCTTGAGGAAACCCAAGCGTCCACAGTGCCCAGTGCCCCACACCCACAGATTCAGCCTCTTTGGCTCAACCTGCCTGGTGATTCCCACATCTGAGTGGGCACTTGCTGACGCCTGTCCCCAGGCCCACCATATGCAATGGCAGGTGGTGCAGTTACCCACACACTGTGAATGGAGAGCTCCAGACGCAGCCACCACCCTGCACCCCTATAAAATCATCTCTATTGGCCTCTTCCAGTGCCACAAGTCCCATGTTAGAAATCTGTGACTTTGGATCTTTAATCAAAATGGGAGAGGATCTCAGAGATTCTTTAGGCAAGCCCCTTCATTTTACTATAGTCCATGATTTGTGTTATATAAAAACTTCATCGCTAAATGATCTACAGCAAAGGCAGCAGCTCTAATAATATTAAAAATATTGGATAATGGAAAAGTCTTTTTTTTTTTTTTTGTGGAAAAAGCGTAGGACTATGGGACAAAAAGGGAGGAGGAAGCAAGGGCCTTGCTGTTTTCTGAATGGACTAAGAAATGGACACATTTGGCTCTGGCTTCAGGCTCTGTCCTGTGAGTTGTGCCTCTTCCTCTCCTGGGCCAGCTCCCCTCTGCCATGGAGCCTGGAGAGTGTGAGAAGAGAATCAGGGTCACTCAGCAAAGCATCGATCAAGCACCTCATGTGAGCAGCCTTCGGCTAGATGGGCCCTAAGGGGCCTCCTCAGCCCAGTCTGGCTGGAACTCAGGCTCACAGGCCTGGGAGGTGATCTGGACTTCCCAGGCGGGAGGTGGGTGGGCATCGAGGAGCCAGCTCAGCTCATGATCCTCTCAGTCAAGGACTCTCGAGACATGGGCCAGTTCTCCTCACTTGAAAGATGGGAACAGAGAGTTGTGGAGACTTGCCGAAGGTCCCTCAGCTCCTTTGTGGCAGATATGGGTGGGCCAGACAACCATCGCTGTCCCGTTCCCTTAGCTTAGAGGCTATTTATTATGAGGGTTTTATTAAAATTTTTTTTCCTTTCATCTGTCTCTTTTCCCCTGAGTTCCTTTTTATCCCGTTTGTTTTATTCTCTGCCTTTCAAGTTAAAGCTTTTCTTACATGTCAGGGGTCTTTAACGGCTCATTCATATTTAAGGGTAAGCCAGTCTCTAGAAGGTTCCTTGGAGCTCTGTGCAATGGGCATTGTCTAACAACAGTGCTTCCATCCTAAGTGGGGAGATTTTGCTGCCCAGGGGACACCTGGCAGTGTCTGGAGCCTTTTTTGATCATCACAGCGGGAGGGTGGGAGATGACGTGCTACTGGCATCTCGAAGGTAGAGGCCCGGGATGCTGCTCCACATCCCGCAGTGCGCGGGACAGCCCCACAACAAACAGTGATCCGGCCCCCAATGAAACCCTTCCCTAGCCAATCCCGCAGGGCACGATGGGTGGGACCAGCATTCTGAAGCCATGTGCACCCAGGAAGCTGACTTTCAGGTCAACTCGGCTGTTTTCAGTTTAGTGTCTCTGTATATATGAGGACAACCGTGCAGACCTTCTTTGGGTCAACACCCCACAGAGCGAACCTCCTAACATCTGTGGGCTGGGCGGTGGTGGGGGGCAGTGCCCAGAATGCTTGGCCTTAAGGATGGGGACCTGGGTGTGTGTGTGTTGGGGGCCTGTCAAACTGCTCCTTATACAAACCTAGAACAATCCTCCTGCTTCTAGCTCCATTTTGTGCTCCTGCCTTCCGTGGTCCCAGGTACCCGCCATTCCTGACCTTTCCTGAGCTGCGCCTGGCAGATAGATTTGCTTCTTACAGGTAGACAGGATTCTACTCTCTCTGGTCTAAGGCAATTACCCATCTGCTTTTCATCTTCCAGAATGTTGTCGCCAGCCCCCTCCTATTCTTCCTCCCCGTGCTCTGCCCTTATTCCTTTGCTGTCATTTCAGTCAGTTTGGGGAGGGAGCGGACATAACCACGTGTGTTGAGTCCATCATCTTAAACCAGGAGGAGGGTCCTTAGGTGTGGGAAAACTAGATTTCCTTCAAAGCTTTGCATGTGTCTGGGCCTCTGAGGACCGCAAAGTGCCGCCGGGCGATGACTCGTCTGTCTGAGTCTTTAAGGCGGGAACTGAGGGATGTGCCACATAGGAGGTAGAAGACCTGGATCTCACCAAGCCTCAGTTTCCCTGGGTGTACAAGTATGACCTCAGCCTGCGGGAAAAGCAAAATGAGGGGGTGGATGTGGATGAGCAGAGAACGTTGTAAAGGGCCCGGTTTATTACCTTCATCCTCATGGTTGTATGTCACCTTCGTCTGCACTAAATGCGTGATTGAGGTGGATGTGTCACTTGGCACAACGATAGAACGTGGCTCTCTGGTGACGGACCGAACCTAGCACGTGAGCGTTGAGTACCGACTGCCTCGTTCTCTTGCCAGAGGCCTCCAGTTTGGTTGGCAGAGTGGCGACCAGCTGGCCAATTGGACGGGGCTCTTTAATGTCACGGACGACCCAGGAGTGCAGAGCGGCAGTGACTCCAGCAGCTCCAGGTACAGACCCCGGCGAATGACCAGGGAGGGAGGAAGCCCATCCTGGGGTGACCCTGCAGCCCTTGCCCCATGGCTCACTCCCAGAGCTGCCCTCAGGGAAGAAGCAGGCTCCACATAGTGGCTCAGAACTCACTGCATTTTGGGATCCCACTTATCTCCTTTGACATGAGAGGTGAGGGATGGGACCCAGCCACAACAAAGTAGGGACTCACTGACCCCTCTCTGTGGGGGGTGGGGGTTGAGGGAGGCGGGGAGTCTGGGTCTCAAGCCTCCATTTGAGGTAGGGGCATTAGCTCCATTCCTACTGTAGGGATTTCGGATCTCAGCCCGCAAGTGTGTAGGTGTGGGGGGGCGGTAGCATCGGGGGGTGGGTGGCATCGGAGGCGGGTGGCATGGGGGCGGGTGTTGGGCGTGGGCTCCCTGCTCCTCTGCAATCCCACTGCTCAGGCAGCTCCTACTCTGCCCACAGGCAAGGCTTACTTTGGCTGGGAAGAACCGTTTCCAAGAGATTTGACTTTCGTACAATCATGTGGTTGTTTCTTCTTGGTCTGCTATAGTGTTTGGAGCTAAAATCAGTAATTAAGGACACTTTATATGTTCAGGAGTAGGAGTTCAGTAAATATTTGTTGAATGAACGAAAATGGACTATTCTCAGACAAGGACAGTCATTGCTGGGAGGGCATTGTGGGGGACTTTTGGGGCAAGGCAGAATGTTCTGTCTGCTTGGAGCTGGGTGTGGCCAGATGGGTTCCAAAAACTGGTTCCTTAATTTTTGCTTTTCTAAATATGAGCTAACTCTCAGATCTATTTCCTTGGGAAAGAGGCCCAAGTTTTCATTGCTGTTAGTTTTGACACCAAAACATTAAATTGATCCCACAGAGGAGAAGTAAACGTGTTTTTCAGGGTCCACCAATACATGTGATTTTGTTCAATGCTTTGAAAAAGAAAAGATGTGGCTCCCATGTCAGAAACCCAGACAGGCCTTGGAGTGTGGGGTGAGGCCTCAGGGGTCAGGGTCTTATTCTGGCCTTTTAAAAGCATAGTTCTTTCCATCTATGTGCGGTGGAAACCCTGGCCAGCCGTGTGGCCCCTGGGGTGTCACCCAGGGAGAGTGTGGAGTCCAATCTGTCTGTTCCATATGTTGAGCCTCCTATGTTGGCCCTTTTGCCAAGTGACCCGCCCACCCAGATGGGGGGTGTTCTAGGTAACTGAGAGGTTTTGGCCAGGAAATGCTAATCAACTAAGCAAGACGGGACAGGCCCCTGGGAGGCCATTTCTGGGCAGGCAACCCTGGCCTGAGACCACTGCACAAGTTCCATTTCTAACTGTTTCTACTGCCAGCAGCTTTTCTCTTTCCTCTCTCTTTCCACAATTTTGTCTCTAATTTCTCTGCCTCTCTCGCCCCACCTCTTCTCTCCCTTTCTTCCTGCCACCCTTTCTTGGTCTACTTTTCTTTCTCTGTCCCCAGTTCTGGCCTCTCTCCTCCACTTCCCTCCCTCGTCCTCCCTCTCTTGTCTCCCTTCCCTTTATTTTCCCTTCCTCTCTCCCTCTCTCAGTGACTCAGGCCAGCCTCCCCTTCCCCCGACAGGTCAGCAGGGGTCCGTCGTGGGCAGAGACACTGCTGGCCTCTGTCAGTTTGGTTTGGAATTAAGGCAGCCTTTGTTCAACGCCATCACCAGCTGAGTTGATTTCCTTCTGGGGAGCTGCCATTTGACCAAGAACTCCCTTAGTCCCAGAAAAAAAGGTGATGACCACACATCTCAAGTTTTTCTGGGACAATTCCAATTTTAGATCCCAATTTCTGGTTGGCCCCAAAAGTACCCATATACGTGAGGAACCACAATGTGTGTAGTTCCCACATGTGGGAAATAATGGTTAATATAGTTATAACTGATCCGTATGTTGGAGATTTTTCACCTCAGCCTTCTTTAGGTAGGACAGCTCCTGGCAGCAGATTTACAGGAGTTGGGGGAGGGTGTAACAAGGATGCCACGGAAAGTGCTCTGCAGAGTGAAAGTCACCATCCCAGTGGACGCCTCTCTGTGCCTGGAATACGTGACGAGCTTCGGGGTGTTGCTCACCTGCTGGATGATTCAGCGTGGGGCATGTTTTGCTATCTATAGTTGTGGGGTGTGTTGGAGTGTGGTACAACCTGTTATCATTTATTGTTAACAGCATTGGAAGGGAAATCAGGAGGTGCCATATATAACCAGAGGATAAAGAGGGGCAATAAAAGCAAATGACTCAAATTGTCTACTCAACCCGGAGCCACAAGGAGAAGGAGCAGGTCCAAATGATAGGTCTGGAAAACTCCAAACAGGACCGCAAAGGAAACCCGGGCCAGATCGTGCTCATAAAGGCTGTGGTCAGGTCTTCTCGTTGGATGTGAGCTGGGGGAAGTCCAGGCCAAGTTGGAAAGTGTGTGTGTTATAAAATATACATGGACATATAGCTTTGTTAATTTCAAGTCTAGGTCTAAAAATGTTGTCCCATAAGCATCCTCAAGGGAACTGCTTTAATGAGTAGATAGGAATAATTTTAAATCAGCTTCTACTTAAGTGGGTGCTTTGAACAAGCAGGAAGTGGTAGTAGTGTGGCACGAAGTAGGTGCTCAGTAAATGTTAACTGAATAAAAGAATGAATTAAGCAGGGACACAGTAAAGGCTATTGGTAAGAAAGCAAAGGTCAGTGTCCCTGAATTCCCCCTTAGAGATTTATTCCTTTGGATTAAACCTTGTCCTCTCTTGGCACTGTCCTTGGAAATTGATCCCCAGAAAAGGGAAACACTTTGGAATCATAAACTCGTTCACAGTTTGGAATGATCACAGAATTCTCTCTTGAGAAGAGCAGGTAGCAGGGTGGTCTGAGAGTTCTGGGTAGAAGAGTGGGAAAAGGGAGACTGAAGAGCGGGGAGGGGGTGGATAAGTAGAGAGAAGGCAGTGGAGGCAGATTATGTACTTCTGTAATAACCGACTGACTGCAAACCCTCCCCACAGAGCCTTGCAGTTCTGGGCAGGGTAGATGGGGAGGAGAGGGAGGGAGAACACTTGTCCTCTGTGGCCAGCTCAGTGCTCGACCCCTCTGGCCTGGCCCAGCCACCTGCCCGCCCAGTGACCACAGTGGGGCAGTGGGGCTGTGGGGGTCAGCACCACCCCTGGTGGTCTTGATCCTGCGGGTGGGCAGTGCTGCGTTCACGGCCTCACGACGTCCCAGGGAAAGGCCCCCCGGTCACAGGGGCTGAGGGCAGCTGAGGCAGGAGTCCCCAGGCACCGACCCTCAGCCTGGCCCGCAGCCACAGCACGAAGGGCTTCACTCAGCTTCTGCCAGCCTGATCCTGCTCCGCGTCCAAGTCCTTGTCCTCCTGCCAGTATCCACCTCCCACCCCAACTCCTCCTTGAAGCTTTCCCTGATAGCCCCTTTAACTCTCTGTTCTGTAGGAAGTGTCTGGCCAAAGGCTCTTTCTGTCTTTACACACAGAGAACTCTCCAGCAAGTGCACATAAACCTTTCTGTGGTTTGCTCAGGTATTCCTCAAATCTCAAGCCCTGGGCTGGACCACCCGTGCATGCATCTTCAGGGTCCTCCAGACCCTCTAGCTTCAGACACAGCCCACAGGTGGCCTGGCTGGCTGACCTCATTGGCTCCGTGTCTGAGGCTCTGCACAGCCTTGGCCCTCCCAGTCTGGGATGGGATGGCAAGAGGCGGTGTGCAAAGACACTCAGCTATCTAGAGCAGAGCTGGCCCAGGCTGCCACCCACCTGAACTACTTGTTCCTGGGACGGCTGTCTCCCTGTGCTGCTGGGCTCCAGGTTGGGGTGCAGGGGACTTCCCGGGTGGGAGGGTGGCAGCAGCCACAGGAGAAAGAGCAAACCCCTCGCTGATGACACAGGAGCTTCTTGGCTGCACAGAAGAGTGAGCTGAGTGAGCGTGGAGGGCCTGGGCCAGAGCCCTTCTCTCTGGCTGAGATCTGTGTGTGCGTCTAGCATGCACTGTGCAAGATGGGGTTTGGAATCGTCATAGTGCAGAGCTGGAAGGAACTTGACTGAATTCAATTTAGCACTTTATTATGCTGTATTGAATTGTTCCCTAATTGTTTCAAGACAGTGTATAATTAGGTAATAAATCGTGTGATACAGATGGCGAGTGCTTGCAGAGCTCAGTGTAGGAGTCAGAGGCGCTTCCGTGGAGGGGCGAGACTTGGCTGGGATCTCGATGCGCGATGCCCATGGCTGAGCGCTCTTGGGGGCTGACTGTGTGCCAGGCACTCTGCTGGGCACCTGACGTGTATTGCTGCATTTAATCCTCACCCTCAAGCCTTGGAGGTGGCTGCTGTCGTTGCCCCCATTATACAGACAAGGACACTGAGTCACCACTTCCGGCTGGTGAGGGGTGGAGCTGGAACACACCTCATTCAGTGTGATTCTGGAGTCCCAGCACGAATGGGCTGTGCTGGCCACAAGGATTCCTGCTGGGCTGTGGACAGATCATCCAGGGTTAGGTTGGGTGTCCTCAGCTTCCCCTCCCACGTCCTCTCATGCCATCTATTCCTGACCTCTGCTCCTAGCTGTGAGGCCATAATAACATGGCCATATTGATTTAAGTAGGTAATTAGGTGCATATTCTAGGCAAGATGGTCTCTTCTCTCCCCCTCTCCTATCTCTTGCCCACTTTTTATCTTCTGTGTCCCCCCCTCAGCCCCAGTGTTTAGGGCCTTCCTGATTGTGATCCCTGAGAAAATCTTCCTTCCACCTGCTCCTGGGGATTCTGCATTTCCAAGAGGAGCCCGGGGGCAAGGTAACCCCAAGGGACAGACTTTACCATGGTGGACATTGAGGCGTGGTGACAGCTGCTGAGGGCCGGGGTGGCAGTGGGTCTGCACGCCTGCCTTGTGTGTGTGGGCTGGCTTAGCATAAACCTTCTGGTCACTGTTCACTCCTGCAGAAAAGGACAAAAAAAAAAGGGGATGAAGCTCTTGGGCTCCTTCCAGCTGGGAAGAATTTGGAGAGTCAGGTTTGGCAGACTGTTCTGGACCGGGTGCTGGAAAAACAAAACAAAGATGGCATGGCTTCCGCCTCTCCTCCCACGCACCTGACGTGGCCCTCTCGGACAGACGGAGGAGGCTGTCCGTGGGCGGGGTTGTTGATGCCCTCAGATTCCTCAGATGGCATCGGTCCCCGAACTCCCCTGGTCCCTGAGCTTTGAGGCCCTTAGTTGGGTCTGAATTGAGTCTCCTGGGCAAATAACCACTTACATGAACCTTTCTGTGCCTCAGTTTCCTCATCTGTAGAACCCCCACCTTGTTCAGTCACTGATGGGGTCCTGGAGTGGACCTCCTGGGTAGGAGGCATTCCCTCTCCGGGCCTCGTTTGCAGATCAGACGATCATTGGCACCTGTCAGGGCCTCACCCTTTCCTCACCCCAGGTCAGCTCCCCAGATGGAAAAGAAATGGAGGATGGAAAGAAAAGGGGCCTGGAGTCAGGCTGGGAGGACCAAGCATCCACCTGATAAGCAGTTTAGGGGACACCCAGCAGATAAGGCACCTGAGGCTGCCCCCAATTTCCATTCCTTGTAGCCATGCACAGCCCACACCTCCTTCCTGGATGGCTGTGAAGACTGTGCTGGGGCAGTGGACTATGGGGCTCACCGAGCCTCGTAAAGAGACCTCCTCCCCAACAAGGGCCTCCTTGGGCCGTGTATAAACCTTCCCTCCCTCACACTCAACTGGGGCTCCCAGGTTTGCCTTTTGGAGCCTCACAGAACACTTAAGTCTGTTCCTCCTTCCTCCAGCTGTTCCTCACGTGTCAAGGAATCCTCTTCTCTCCCCGCCACCCAGGACCGAGTCTTTATACGCTCGCTGCCTCAGATGGTGCAGATGCTGTAACAAAGTACCACAGACCCAGAGGCTTACAAACAACAGGCTATTTCTCATAGTTCTGGAGGCTGCAAGTCCGAGATCAGGGTGCCAGCATAGTTGTGGTGACAGCCCGCTTCCAGTTGCAGACTGTCATTGTCTTGCTGTGTCCTCACATGGTGGAAGGAGGGTGAGGGAGCTCTCTGGGGTCCTTTTCATAAAGGCACTAATCCCATTCATGAGGACTCCACGCTCATGATCTAATCACTTCCTGAAGGCGCCCCCTCCAGATGCTGTCACATTGGGGGTTAGGATTTCAGCACGTGAATCTGGGGGGGACACAGACATTCAGTCCACTGTGCTCACTCAGCACTCCTTCACGTTGAGATTTCCACAGTCACCGTCTCCAGCATCTCCCACTTCTGGTCTCGCCTCAACCCATGCCAGTGGGGCTTCTGCCTTCCCACTCCTTGACTCTGCTCTTGTCAAGATCACCGAAGACCTCCTAGTTGCTAGATCAGTGTGGCCATCTCCATCCTCCTCTTCCTTGACCTCCTTGACCTTGGACAGTGCTGACCCTCTGTCCTGGAAACCGTCTCTGCTCTCGGCGTCTGCGTCATGGGGCTCTCTGGGTTTTCCTCCCAGCCACAGACCTTCCTCTGCTGACTCCTTCTCCCCTGCCACCATCTGAATGTCAGAGCTGACCACAGGCTCGTCCTCTGCCCTCTTCTCTCCTCTGTGTGCTGTCTCTCCTGGGGACCTCCTCGAGTCCTTTCTCCCTTGACTGGAATGTGTATCTCTAGCCTGGACCTCTGCACTGGGCTTCATGTGTGTATCTAACTGCCTACCTGTTCTCGCCTCTTGGATGTCGAAAGTCATTGCAAGCTTACCATGGCCTAAGAACCTCCGATTTACACCCAAACCTGTTCGTCTCCTTCATTCTCACCTCCTTAAACGCTCCATGATCCAACTAGTTGTCCAAGCCCAAATCCTAGGAGTTACCATTGATTTCTCTCTTTCTCTTTCACTTTCTAAATCCTAGCATCAGCATGTCCTGCTGCTTCTAGCCCTAACCTATTTCCTGGGTCTGTCTCCTCCCCACCTCCTTTGCTCCCATGTGGTACAATCCACCATCTTTTCACATGGTGATAGTCTCCTGTGTCCGTGTTTCTCTCCCTCTTTACAAGCCGTTCTCCCTACAGCAGCTAGAGGGAACTTTTAAATCAGATGCTGTTATTCCCCTGCTTCAATGCTCCGCTGTATTGGGTGGCCCACAGGCCAGCTTGACCTGGCACTGCTCACCTCTCTGACCTCGATCCTCTCACTTCCCACCAACACCCCCCCCCCCCCCCGGGCCCATTGGCTGCTGTCCCTGCAGCTCATAGGCTTTTTCTTTCCTCAGAACATTTGCATTTATTCACGGTTCCCTCTGTAGAATGTTCTTCCTGCACATCTGTAGAGGGCTCCATCCCTCTATTCATGCCTTCTGTTCACAGAGGTCTTCCTTGACCCCTCCCCCACTCTTCCAGGCACCCTCCATCCCCTGTCCTGCCTTACCTTTTACAGAGCTCATTGCTACTTGGCACTCTGTTGAATTAATATTTTATTTGTCTCCTCTCGTGGAAGGCCATGAGGGTGGAGATTTTGTCTGGCTTGGTCATCACTGTATCCTGGCCTAAAACTGTACCTGGCACAGAGTAGTGGATCAGTAAATCTGTGGTGAATGAAAGAGGAAAACAGCCCTGCGTTGAGGGCACAGCGAGGCAGTGGAGGAGTTGCGCGTGATCCAGTGTCACAGGACTGGGCTGGAGGTGTTCCCTGGGGCTGTGGGCGTGGAGGAAGGAGGGCAGGGATGGCTGCCAAAGGAAGCTGGCCCTTGGGCTCACCTCTGATGAATGAGCAGGTAGTAACTAGGAAGACTCAGCCAGGAAGAGTATTCCAGACAGAGGCTAAGAAGAGCGAATTGGAAAAGAAGACCGACACACATCCCTGGCACAAGGATGGAGGGGAGTCCTCCTAAGGAATTGGAAGAAGCAAGATTGGGTAGGAGATGAAGCAGGAGGAAGCTACTAGGATGCAGCTCTTGGCGTGGGCACCTGGGGGGGGTGGCACTCCCCCCAGGAGCAGTAGGGACGACACGAGTGTGGAAGACTGACCGGTGCTCAGACACCTGGAGGCATTCCAGGCTGTTGAACTGAATTTTACAAGGGGAGCTTGGCAGGGCTCCCTGGTCTGGCCCAGAAATAAGGCCACCACATGTGTCCTCTTGCAGGGAATGTCGGGACACTGCATCCGGGGCCATGCAGAACTGCTGTAGGGGAAGGAGGAGTGGATCTCGCATTAGGGTTTGCCCCTGACCCCCCAACCCCCACCCCATGACACTCCAGTGATGTCTACGCTGGGAGCAGATCAATCACGAGACTATCAAGGGAGGCACTGAGAACGTCAGGCTTTTTAGCTTTCAGTTGTGATATCTCCAAACAGCTCTGGGGATTCCTGGGGACAGATGAGGAGACCGTGGCCCAGAGAGGGCTGTGGTCCAGGCAGGGGTCCGAGCCAGATCTCTCGGCCACCGGGGAGGGGCAGTATGTCCCCCCAATGGCTGTGACCTGCTGTTGTTTGCCACCGAGCCCCTCCTGCCTGTCTCCGCACCTCTTTGGGAAGACACTCCAGTCCTTTGAATTGTCAGGCCGCGGTTTTCAGACTCTGATTCCTGTGCCTTTGCTCTCATAGTGTGCTGTCTCGAGGTGGCAGCTGTTCTGGCTCTAGAAATAGCGCTGAGCTCACTGAAGGGCTGGCGGCCTTGGATGGGGGAGGGGCTGCTCAGTGAGAAGCGCTCGCCCTCCTGCCCCCCATGACCAAGGCTTGTCAGAGTCAGGGAGAGGGAGTGTGCTGAAGTGACTAAGAACATGGGTTCCGGGCTCGTACCAGCCTGAGGTTCCCTTTCCGGGGCCAGCATCTACTAGCTGAGTGACTTTGGACAAGTTACTTTACTTCTTGCCATCTGTCTCAGGTATAAAACAGGGACATAATGCCTGCCTCATAGGGCTGTTGAGAGGCTTAAGCAAGACAAAGTTAAAAAGTCTAGTATCAGGCTGCCATATATGGATGTCTAGGGTGGGCACTGACCAAAGATACCCAGCCAAGGGCTCAAGAGGGGCTGAAATCCAGCTCACTCTCACTTGATAAGCCATGTACCTCGATGTGGCTTAATTCATCTGGAGAAAAGGTGCTTCTTCCTAATTTGCACAGAGGTGCCATAGCCACACTGGGTTCCTTCCCAGTGTGGAATAAATAAGCCACTCTGTGGTTCTCTGCCCCAGGCTTGACAGGAGCCCAGGCTGAGCTGGGGCAACTCCCTGCTTCTGGGGGCTGGTGAGGCCCTAACAGGCATGCTCCGGCGTGATACAGGGACCTCCCTAGGCTTCTGTTCTCTTGAACACCATCAGCGCCTAGGGAGGAAGGGGCCTGTTAGATAGAAAGCTGAGTGCATGGGTTTCATCTGGTACCAGCCAGTGGCTGCCCCGGGCTCAAAGTGCTGTGCCCCCCAAGGAAGACCATGGGGTCTTCAGGACAACAGGGGAGGCCTCTGTGGGGCAGGCTCGTGGGGAAAGCCTGGTAGGAATGACAGAGCCTGACTCTCTGCACACCAGCCCCCGGGCATCCTGAAACGTAGTCTCCTCAGCCTGCAGAGCTAGAGCCCAAGTCTGGGTGGGAGGAGGGGAACTGATGTTCAGGACCATCGCGGTCACTTCTGTGTTTGTCTTTTCACTTAGTGGAGGCCGTTACCTGCTGATCAGGCTGCCAGGACTGCCCCGCCCTGCCCTCCACAGTCCCTGACGGCACAGAGACAGCAGGCAGGATGGGTGCAGCCTGGCGCCAGCATCAGACCCCGCTGCCGGAAGTCAAGTGGCATCTGAGATGAGCCGGGCTTCTGATCTGACCAGCTGAAACTATTTATACCTGTGAGATGCCTGAACATGAAGCCAAGGTCCCTTCCCCTTTGAGCTGGGTAGAGATAATCTTTCCAGAATTGAAAGAAGAGACAGTGGCTAACTCACCTTGAAAAGCTCACAGAATTAAGGAGGTTGGAGAAATTGCTTCTGGCAATCTTCTAGCAGGTTAAAGGGAAGCTTGAGCTATTGAGAGAGAGATCTGTGACTTAAAATAAAAGAGCATTTATTAGTGATTTCCAATAGTAAAGGAATCATGACTCTATCACAGAAAACTTATAAAAATACAGAAAAGTGTTTTTAAAATCATAATCCCATTACTCAGAGAATTGCACTATGAATGTTTCGTCACAGTCTTTCTCATTTTCCGTGCATCCATGTACGTATATATAATTTTGGGGGGGATCAGTTTTGTCACTTGCATTTTCCGCTCAACATTATCTTGTGAGCATTTTCCCATGTCATTACGCACAAAAACTTAAGCATCATTTTTGATGTCTGCATAATGGTCTATATCCAGACCAAGCAGGGATTTCCATGGCTTCTTCTAGGCTGCGGTCCTTGGGCATCCTGTCAGAAGCAGAATCTAGAGGTGACCCAGTGTGGCAGTGCTTCTTGCAATCTTATTTCCTCAAGTCAGTCATCTCTAGAGACCTACATGGAGAGTACAGCCCAAAAAAGCAAAGCCCAAGTAGGAAGGGAGAAGGAAGCAAGGGCTACGAGCTCCGTTTTCAGATGGGAAAACTGAAGCTTTCGACCCAGGCATGGAGCAGTTTTGATGACTTGACTGAAGTACCATGTGGAGTGTTTTCAGGGTGCCTGGGATTTCTTATAATCAGGTATAGTAAGACACACAGACGTGGAGATGCCTGTCATGAAGGAAGGACTTTTCATTCTCCCAGATCCCTAGAAACAGGAGGCACACCGTGTTCTTTAGGGCCACATGGGGAAGCACCAGAGTTGGTCAGGAGGTGGAGGGAGCAAAGGAGAAAGGTGGGCAAGAGCCTTTACTGTGGTTTCTGTGGAAGGAATGGGTGTGGCAGGTGAACAGGCTTGGGTGGGGCTCGTTTGAATAATTTCAGTGGACTCTGGGGCGTGGGAACTGTCCCTAGTTTTCTTGCACTTGGCCCTAGGGTGATTAGGGATGGGGAGAGTGGCCCTGAGTGTGCGAGGAGGTGGTGGTGGTGGAATGGAAGCTCTGGATTGGTTGGTTTGCATATGAAGGGTGTGCTCGCAGGCCAGTGAGTCATTTACCATCTCTGGAATGGGCCAGCCCTGGGAGGGGCAGTCTCTCCAGGGTCAGCAAGGCCCCAGATGTCAAAACGTCAGAAACACACAGTTAATCCACGGAGCTGCAGCAGAGATACGTGATCAAGGACATCCCCACATCCGAGCAGAACTCAGCGTGGGCTTTATCACATTGTGGCAGGGGAGAGGTTTACTAATAGTAGCAGAAGGAGGATGCCAGCCGATCCAGATGGTGGAGAAACTTCCTGAGTTATTCATCGCTGACTCAGCTCTGCCAGCAACCAGCTGAGGGACTGTAAGCAAGTCTCTGACTCGCTGGGCATCTGCTGGCAGCTCTTGCCCTTTGATGACAGGAGAAAGGGGAAAAAAGGGAATGAACGTTTCTTGGGCACTTCCTGTGTGCCAGGCACTGGGCTAGTGCTTTCCCCGAAATTCTCATCAATATCCTGTCTCAGCCCTGTCTCACACGGACTACTTTTTTAATGCTGATTTTACAGATGAGGAAACTAAAGCTCAGAAAAATCATGGGCCTAAGGTGGCTAATGAGGGGCAGAGAAGGGATGTCAACCCAGTTCTGGAAGCCTCTCTACATGATGGCCACCAAACACACAGCACAGGGCCATCTGGAATCGCTGTCCTGCCTAGTAGGGTATATGAGGGATGCTGGGGATTCAGGAGAAAGGCAGACCGAGTGGAGGCTGGCGGAGGTAAGGCAGGGACAGCCTTGCAGAGGCAGTGGAGGGCTGGCTGATCGAAGGGAGGTGCTGCTTGGTTTTAACTTCCTTTGAGAGTTTCTTCCTTCTGTTTGCTGTGGATCATTAATTCATGGTGTCCTTCTGGCTTGGGTAGTCAGTGGGAAGCCCTGAGGGAACCTTGGGATTGTATTTTAGTGCTGGGTGGGCCTTTAGATGTCACCTAGTTCAAACAGATTGTTTCAAGGAGGAGACAGAAGGGGCCCAGAGAGGGGAAGTGATTTACCCAAAGTCACACAGCTGGTTTAGAGGCACATCTGAGGTGTGTCTGCTAGTCTCCCCACTCCCTGAGAACTCTAGGATAAGGCTTCTCCTAATTCTCTCTGGCAGCATTTGAATCTGGAGCTTTTCTTGGTTGCAGCCTGAGGTCATGGCTTCAGATGACCCAGTGGATTCCAAAGGGCTTAAATTCTGGTTGCAAAAGATGATCTCTGTGATAAGACACCAGACCTCACTCACTGTTGTGTGACTGGAAAACGACATGAGTTAGAGCCAAGCTCGTGGGGTTTTTGGGGGGCCCCAGGGTGACCCTTGTTCCTAGCTGCAGATAAAAGAATCCACTTTAGCTAGTTAAAGCAGAAGGGGATTTATTAAAGGTACTGCTAGCTCAGAATCTTTCGGAAAGTTGAAGAAAGACCCTAGGCTGAGCTTCCAGGAACACCTCCCCCATCTGCCTTGTGAAGTGAGGTCACTGTGAACACTTCTGCCTCTGATATCATCAGGAAGGTGCTGCCACCACTGCAGTTTCCAAGAGTCATGCCACCTCTGCCACATTCTGTACCAGCAAAACAATGCCTTAAGCCTTGTCATTCTTCTTCTATAACACAGCTCTGAATCAAAGTCTCATGCAAATGCTTCTGACTGGTTCAACCTAAGTTGCATCCAGAACCCTAGCTGCAAGGGAGTCTGGGAAATGTAGGTTTTAGCTTCCCAGCTTCTGTGGAAGAGAAGGTACAGATAGAACAAAGGGAGAGTGGCTGTGTTTGAGATACTCACAGTTTAGAAGGGGAGACAGGTATATAAACAGACTGTTATAATGCAATATTATTTGCTCTAATTAAGACCTAGTGTTCAGAGGGACTCTTGAGGTTGGGGTCAGAGAAGACTTCCCAGAAGTGAAGGCATTTGAGCTAGGTACTGAAGGATCAAATAGGAGTTTGCCAGGTGAAAAAGACAGAGAAAGGCGTTCCAAAGCACAAGGGGAATAGGGAAAAAGGTGACAGTGATATTTTGGGGATCTTCAATGCCTAGTTCTTATTAACTCCATTTCAATTCTTTTGTGACACAAGAACAAGGAGCCAACTTATTTTGTAAATAGGAGCCAACTTGTTTAAATGTTTTAATATTTTGAAATATTATTTCAAATTACCTAAATATATAATTACAATACTTTAAAGATTAGCTATTATGTTATGTTAAAATTATTAAGAATAAATATTTATAAATAAAATGTTTTAAAAAAGTATTAAACATGAAATTTAAAAGTTTATTTAAAATACAAATATTTTAACAGCAGCCAATTTATTGGGTAAAATGTCTTTGTGTTTCTAAAGCAGCACATACTTGAGTTTGTACATGAAGGCAGGCATGTGAGAATTCACGGGAAGGGGCTGCTACCGCGTTGGGGGAAGGTTTCTGGGAAATGCTTGAGGAATGACTTTATTTTGAATCCTTGGTCATGACTCGCAGGGTGCCACTCCCCCTTCAGATTCTCCAGGGCTATCTGTCGCGAGGCCAATGACCCCAAGTTTGGGGTGGTTTGACTCTGCAGGCTTCTTGATTCTCTGGTGTTGAGGCTGTCATGGGATCCAACCCTCCCAGCTTCGTGTGCCCCAGGCTCTTTCGAACAAGCTCCAGAAAATGAGGCTGTGAGGAGAGGGTGCCCCTGGCTCCTGCCCTGGGAAGCCCCCCGCTACCTCTGTGCCCAAGCCCAGCCGTGAACTGCTGTGTTTTATGTCTGAGGGAGCCCTCCACCCACCCTCCCAGTCAGGCAGATGCTCCTCCTTCCCCAGGCTGGTACGAACTGTCAGATGTGGCTGTGGGAGGCCAGCTGTTCTTGTAAGTGAGTGGACAAGAGCAGCCTTGAGTCAATGTGCAGGTTCACGTCCCAGCTCTGCCACCTGCCATCTGTATGGCTCTGGGCAAGTGAGTTAACTCCCGGACCTGTTCTGGTGCCGATGACGATCACTTTCCTTGTAGGCTGGTTATAAAGATTAAAAGTGAAGGCATCCACGTCAAGTGCTTCGCCCGTGGTGAGGGCTCAGCAAGCGTTGGCTGAAATTGGTATTGTTCTTCTGCATGGAGCTGCAGAAGTGACCCTGAAGTGGGAAAGGGCTTGGGCTCCTCTGCAGCGGGACCTGGACCGAGCCGGCCCTGCCCTACATTGACAGTGTGACCTGGAGCTCCATCAGTTTAGCCTGAGTTTTCTCAGCTGCCAAATGGGGCAAAGGAAATGTCAGTCTCACCTAGTCACAGCGCGAGCATGAGGATCCGGGGAGCTAATGGAAATGGAAATGCTTGTACAGAAGGAGAAGCGGTAGAAATCTCAGCTATGCTTGTGGCTGTCACTGTGTGATGCTTTCCCAAGAGGAGGAGATAGGAGGAGAGGGCAGGAGAGGGCAGGACCGGCTGAAGGCAGCCGCCCCACTGCCCGACTCCCAGGGCGGCCTCCTCGGTGACTCTGATCATGGGAAGAGCGAGAGCCGGAACGTGCACGGAGGTGGGGGGGGGTGGTCCTCCTCCTTCCCTCTCCTTCGCGGCCGCCAACTTGGAACCAGACCTCTTCTGAATGTCATGATTTGCTGAAATGGTTCACACCCCGTAAAGGCTTACACTCCCAGGGTAGTGGGGTGCTGTGGGTAAGTGGCCCCCAGTGATGGAGCCAGAGGGCCACAGCGGTCCCAGAGCCCCCACCAGGTCATCTGCTGGGGTAGGGCTGGTTTGCTCTATTAACTTGACCAGAACAGATCCTCCAAAGGGCCCTCGCAGGCTCCCGAAAGTCCGGCCAGCTTCTCTGCCTAGTAACCTCTGTCCCTGTTGATTCCCAGGTACTTTGATTTTTACGAGGGCCCCTTTGAATACAACTCCACAAGATGCCTGGAGCTGAGGCACGAAATCCTGGAAGTGAAGGTGCTGTCCATGTGAGTGTGGCTGGGGTGGGTGCTGGGGGCTGGGTGCACAGTGGTGCATGTCCTCTTGGGCAGGGCGGGGACCCGGTGGGGCAGCGCAGAAGGAAACGGAAAGCGTGGTGGATCCCGATAGAGCAAGAATTAGGTCTGCTTCCCCCGGGGCCCTGGCATTTGGAAAGCCCTGGAGGGCTGGAGCAGGATGATTGTGCGTGTTTTGTGAAAAAGGGCCAGATTTGCAAGGTCCCCTCTGCTGACTGGGCATTTCAGCCCCCAGCTCAATTACCAGTCTCTGCGATAGTCATCACTGGGTTCCTCTTGTACAGAAATCCAAGAGGGCACAGGAGCATCTCACCTGAAATTTAGTACTTCAGCTGAGGGTTAAGCGCTATCCTCTTGCTATGCGCTTTTAAAAATGTTATTCATTAAAAATTTGTAAATTTTTAATAAAATTTATAAATTATTTAAATGATACAACATTCAAGTGGTACAAAAAAGTGTACAGTGAAAATTCCCCTCCCACAGCCCCCCACTTCTTCTCAGAGGCAGCTGATCTATCCTCGTGCATCCTTCCAGAGACTCCATGCGTAAGCCAGCACCCTTGTATGGCTATTCCTTACTTTTTTTTTTTTGCTGAGGAAGATTCGCCCTGAGCTAACGTCAGTTGCCAATCCTCCTCTTTTTTTGCTTAAGGAAAATTAGCCCTGAGCTAACATCTATGCCAGTCTTCCTCTATTTTGTATGTGGATTGCTGCCACAGCGTGGCTGATGGGTGTAGGTCTACACCCGGGATCTGAACCCACGAATGTGGGCCCAGCAAAGCAGAGCACAAGAACTTAACCACTATGCCCTGGGGCTGGCCCCACTTTTTTTTTTTTTTTTTTTTTGCACAAATAGCACTGTGCTCACCCCTCCCCACTCAGCATCATATCACCTATGGCTCTTTTACAGTCTGTGGGAGGAAGAGTGCATTACGAGCTGTGTGTGCGCCTACCCCAGCTTTCCCTCCCTCATAGGACTGGCAGGAATTCAGGAAACCCATTCAGAGGAATTTGTGTTGTATTAATCATGACAAAACGTGTGTTTATTTGAAAACAGTTATATCTAGATATGGAAGAAATAGAGCTTATTCAGGGTCGGGCCGTTTTGGGTGCTCACGTGGGTCCATGGGCCCCTGACATGATCCTGGGACCACTGTCCATGGCCCACAGGCAGGAGCCGTTGCTCCTTTAGACATTTGGCATGATTTCCAGGTAGTGTGGGCCTTGGAGTCAGGCAAACCTGGGATCCGCAGCTGACTCTGGGCTTTACCAGCTCTGTATCTTTGTCCTAATTGCTTAACCTCTCTGAGCCTTTCCTTTTTTATAAAAATGGGGGCACTATTACCTAGCTTTTAAGTGTTGCCATAAAGACTAGCTCCAATAGCGTATGTGAAAGCAGATAGCCCACTAGTCTACATCCATACCAGCACGCACAACAGGTGCTCAATAAATACTGATATGCCTCCCTCCCCTCCTTCCTTCTCTGTTCTTTCCTTTCTGGAACCAGCAGCGGCAGTTTTGCTGGGCTGTCATTCAGATCTGTAAGCTTAGCAGCTGCAGGACAGCCCTAAGGATAAGACCTATGTCCAGCTAGGGTTAGCTGCGTTGTTTGGGGTCCCTGTCCTGACCCAGGGTCTCTGTACGTTGTCTGGAGATAAACACGTGGGACAGCGCACCCTCCCGCCAACCCCGCCCAACCCTGGCTGAGCACACACCGTCGTTCAGCCCTCGTGGAGCTTACAGCCCAGCGCGGGAGGCGGACAGTAATAACCAGTCACCCTGTGGAGACAAGGGGATGACAGGGACCTTCGCGAGGGCTGGGGTGGGGAGGGGTTGTCAGGCACGGCTCCTCTGAGGAAGGGATGCTGGAGCTCCATCTGAAGGGCCGTAGGAGTTAACTAGGCTAGGAGGATCCCAGACTGAGGGAACAGTTTGTGCAAAGGCCCTGAGCCAGGGGGGAGCCTGCTGTGTCCAGGCTCTGAGGGCCAGGGCAGCTTGAATGCCAGCGTGAAGAGGGACACAGAAGCCATGTTGCTAGAGGGACAGGCAAGGGCCAGACGTGGTGGGCTTGCAGTGCAGACAGGCCATAGATTTTATCTTTATCTGAGGGCACTGGGGACCTGTGGGTGGGCTGTAAGCGGGTGGTGGTGGGAGGGTGTGACGCGACAGGAGTTTCATACACTCCGCTGAGGAGTTATGACTTAGTGATGAAGATGGCCACCTGGACCTCAGGCAGGAGCCAGATTCATAAGCTCATAAGCAGACAGCCTTGATCTTTTCTCAGGATTCAAAGATCTCAGGCCCTTACATGTGTCACTGTGGAAAGCCGGAGCATGCTCGTTGAGCATATACCTTAGAGTTTTTCAAATTATAAAATGCACATAGCTTCTCCATGGTTACTTCCAGGTCTAGACAGGAAGATCTGAGCGATGCCGTAAACAGGGCATCCTTCTTTGTACCTGCCCATACCTCCACGCACGTGTTTTCTGTATGTCAGTGTTAGTCCCTATGCTAGTTTGCTAGGGCTGCCATGACAGAGGACCACGGACTGGGGACTTACACAACAGAACTTTATTTTCTCAGAGTTCCCAGAGGCTGGCAGTCTGAGATGAAGGAGCCGGCAGGTTGGTTTCTCCTGAGGCCTCTCTCCTTGCCTTGCAGACGGCTGCCTTCTCCATCTGCCTTCATGCGGACTTCCTTCTGCACCTGTCTGTGTCCTAATTTCCTCTTGTTATAAGGATATCAGTCATATTGGATTAGAGCCCTTCTAAGGATGTCATTTTATCTTGACTACCTCCTTAAAGACCTGCTCTCCAAATACAGTCACCTTCTGAGATATTGGGGGTTAGGACTTCAACCTATGAATGTTGAGGGACCCACAGTTCAGCCCATAATAGTCCCTATCACAGCTTCCATTTAGGGATGAAGTTAGAAATTACCTGGGCCCTAATCACAAACATTGCGGGGTGGGATGGAGAACCTCATATTTCCCCATGATCTGTGCCCACCCTTTGTCCCTTGTCCCACTCGTGTTGGTGGCATTTGGTCATCTGCATGTTTGTCTTTAGTTCTCATCTCTGCCTTTCAGGCAGCCCCTCTGGGCTCCTGAGCTGAGTAACCATTCCTGCTGTGACTTCTGGGCCTTGCACCACCCTGTCTCTTCCATGGCACTGGCCCTCCCTGTGGTCCCCAGGCCATGGGAGTCTGGGCAGTGGTGGTGTTGGGGGTCTGAGAGGAGAGGAAAAGCTGGACCTGCTTACGGGGCATCGGCATGTGAGCCTAGTGGGTCATCGGGAGTGGCGAGCCCAGTGCCTTTTTTGTGAGTCCTCAAGCTGAGGGTCATTCGGTCCTCCAGGGCTGAAATCAGAGAGCCCAGAGGCCGGCCTCTGATCTGAGTGGTTCTGACACCACCTGGGCATCTGTGGACTTTGCTGTGCTCCGGCCCAGAGCTGTGAGCAGTGCTCATGCTGGAGACTCTGTCATCAGGAAAAGGTTAAATCCCCATCTGTGAATGGAGGGGGCTGGACGGATGTGCCCCAAGGCCCTTCAGGCTCACGGATGTCAGCTGGCATTCTGTCTGAGGACATAGGGAGGTGTGTTATTCATCTGGGAATGATTCTGATCCAAAATGCTCAAATCAGTGGTAAAGATCGGTCGGGCAGAAAATGCCCACATGGAAAAAGCCTCCTTCTCTGACAATGTCAGATACATGAGGAATTACTCTATGATGATTTGTTATGAAAACGCATTGTCACTAATGCTTAACAAATTTATTTATGCTTAATTTTAATCATTCTAGAGCCTCTATTTTTAACCCACTTGCTACCTGTGCTCACACCCGGGGCCTCTCCTGCCATCCCTTCCCCGTCTTTCTGGGGCAGAGAACCATGCACCGAGCCTGGCATTGAGACTAGGAGAGAGGCTGGGCTCCAGGCCGGCTGGGCTGTGCTCACCAGGCTGGGAGGCCCCTTCATTCCCGGGCATCTCTGAGTCCCAGAGTCTCACCCTGCACAGTTTCAGGATGCTTTTGTTAAATGAATGAATGGATGGAGGAAGTGGATGAGACCTGGGTGGAAACAGGAGGCCACGGAAGAAAAAGGAGAAAGAAGAAGGGTAATTTGTTACCATCTCTTGCACATGGCTAGAAAAATCAAGTAGACCACAAAAGCTTATGATATAGTCAAACACCACATAATGACGTTTCAGTCAACGGTGGACGGCATATACCAAGGTGGTCGTATAAGATAAGTACCATAGAGCCTAGTGTGTAGTAGGCTACAGCATCTAGGTTTGTGTAAGTGCACACTATGATGTTCGCACAATGATGAAATCGCTTAACAATGCATTTCTCAGAACGTATCCCTGACGTTAATAAAAAGCAGTAGTCGCCTGCCCACACCTTCTCCCCCAGCCCTGCTCCTTTCAACTATTAGCTGTTTCCTCTGGTGAGTACCTCCATACATCTCAGTAGCACACACATGCTGCTGTTTCTAGACTTCCCGCTTTCACACAGTGTTCACCGACATTCTGCTTTTGCGAGTGAGGATTCAACTCCCTCTACCATAGCCATTCCCCTCCCTACTTTTCCCGGTTGAGGGGTATTGCTATTTTCAGTGACTGTATCTATAGATTGCCTGAGTAACCTATGTCTTGTTCTGCCAAATATGGGCAGTATCTCTTGACCCTGTGGTTTGTAAAATGAGGCTATTAAAATTACTCCAACCTTTTAGTTCCAGCTTCTGGCTTCAGTGATCCATGAGTTTACTTCTAAAACGTCAAGGCTGATAACATTGGCATTATTCTATTTGTAAGCATAGCAAGTCTTTCTTGGGTTTTCTCTATAGGTTACTCTAAAATTTGAAGATCAGAAAATAATGATTCCATCTCCTTTCTTGTAATTTTTTTTTCTGGAGCTTCTAGACATCTTTTTCTCATTAAACTTTATCTCTATGATGTCCTATTTTTTTCCTGCGTCCCCGTCGACCAGGCATTTCCCCCACGAGTTTCCCGTCATCCTCTTGCTCCAACCTGGACAGGCTACCATCTTGGTGGGTCGCATGCCGTTGTCCTGGCCCTCCGTCTCTGCTCCTTAAGTCAGATTCACCTCTGCTAGAACCCATAGCTGCTTCTTTTTTGGTTTACTCCTTCATTTTGCTTCCACCTATCTTCAAGTAAATTCCCCCAAAATGATGGGTAGGAGATAAGATTTTGAGTCCTTCTGTGTCTAAATGACTTAATTCTTCCCTTATACTTGTTTGTTGGTTTGGTGGGGTTGGTATTTTAAGTGAAAATCATTTTGCCCTGGAATGCTGAATACCTTCTGCATCATCTTCTAGCGTCCAGGGCTATATGAGTAGGATTCTACTTGTTCCTTAGATGTGACCTGTTTTTGTCTTTCTGCAGTCTTTTCAGATCATGACAGTTCTGAAATGTCCCCCTGGTGTGCCTCAGGACCTCTCAATCTGGGGCTCATGTTCAAAGTCTTGAACTCACTCTTGCATTTCTTTATACTTCCTCCTCTCCATTTTTCTCAACTTCTCTTTCTAGTACATTTAAGAGTTGTATACTGGATCTGCTGGATCGCTCCTCTAGCACTCATATCTTTTAGTCTCATCTTTTCTCTCTCTTTGTCCTTTGCTTCTACTCTTTGAGAAAATTCCTTAACTTTATCTTCCAGCTCCTCATGAACTTCCCCCCTGCCCCCAGAGCTCTTTCTTTGTTCTCAGAGCAGTCTCTTCTTATTTTAAGGATGTCATGGCTTCTTGACTATCTCTGGGGTCACTAAGTAGAATATTTTCAAGTTCTATTTTGTTCCTCCAATAGTTTTCTCTGTGGTCATTTTGTCTGATGGTTTATCCTGGTCTGTTTCCTTCAGGTTGGCCAGGTGATCCTTGATTATCTATCCTATCTATTTAAATTTAAACAATACAAAGCTGATAGAAACTCTCTGCCTGCAGGCCTTCCTTGAGAGTGGTTGTTCAACATGCTGCTGGCCCTTTTTCTGCTAGAATGCCCAGATCTTTTCACTGGGGATGATAATTCTTTTAGGCAGGAAGAACTGAAGGTCTCACTGAATCCTTCTTCTCCCTCTGCTGGACGTTAAATATTTGGCTGCTTATATATTTGGCTCAAGGGGTGGGCTCGACCCTTCTGGATATGGACTTGAAACTGATCCTCATTTTCAGCACCAGGTCCCTTCCCCACCCTCCACCCCCCTTTAACATTTTCCATGCAGATCGGCTCTATCTCTGGGCCGTGTCATCCCTCCTTCTGTCACTCCCCCTCCTTCCACACACTTGTTGAAATCTCTCTTCCACTGAGACCCCCCCACCCCCATCATTCTCTTCAGCTGGTAGGTTTATACCTTTTTTATTCCTCTTCTGGAATGTTAGTGGTATCTTGGGAGAAAGGAGATAAGTGTCTGGGGTCAACCCTTCATCTTTAAAGATGATCTCTGCATTTGTAGAGCTATTTATAAAATGTAAAATATTTTTACACATACTATCTCTTTGGATCTTTCTGACAACCTTTGGGATTGGCAGGCAGAGGTTATTGTATCCATCTTACAGATAAAGCAGCTGATCTCAGAGAGATTAAATGACTTGTTCAAGGTCACATTGCAAGTTGGGGCTGGAGCCAGGATTCAATGCTGGGTGTCCAGGCCCCGAACTTGGTCCAGTGTGTGACCCAGACACTGGTAACAGTCGAACTTGGGGCCCGGCCTGCAGTATTACCAGGGCTGTGTTTCCAGGAGGTGTTTGAGCATTGGCCATGTGGGGTGCTGCTCCAGGGGCCTGTGGGTTGCAGGGAACAGAGGAGGGAAGGGGTGGGTTAGCTGGGCCCTGCTGTGGAACGCCACCTCTCCTTCCATGTGACGGGAGCTCGAGAGGTGAGAGCTGCTGTGGGAGGTTTGGGAAAGCCAGGACGAAGGGTGAGGATGAGAGGAGGGCTCCTTCCAGCTCTTTAAAGCTGCCAAGCAGGTCCCATAGTTAGGAGGTGTCTGAACTGGGTCTAAGGCCCAAGTTCCCCTCTGCTTCCAAAATCTATGTACTTAGTCGCTGTCCTGTATGACTCTTCCTGCAATCAGCCCTCCCACACCAGTCCTGTGTTCCCTCCAGAGGTGAGGCTTGCCCTGTTTGGGAACAACTATTTTCCCCTCCAATTAAACACAGGGACTCAGCTCTGCAGAATGAACCTAGTTTTTACCTTACAGTTAAGTGAGTATTTACCTTTTTTTTGGAAGCATGGAGGCCTTTGGGAAGTTGATGAAAACTTCAGATTCTCCCCAAGATGTGCACATGGGTGGATAGACTTGAGATTTTGCCTGTAATTCTGAGAGTCATGGGTTCCCTTAAGCCCTTCAGTGGATCCAGAGTAAGAACCATTGTTATAATAGTTTTTGATAACGCTCAGCTCCTGGGGGCTGGTCACTTCCCCATTCATGACCTTCTTTAAAGGGCTGCTCTCTGCCCCAGCGCCCAAGACCAGCCAGCTTCTGAACTGGTCCACAGCTAGGTGACCCTACACAGTTACAGAATGCTGGGCCCTGGGGTGGGGACTGTGGGTGGTCAAGAGAGAGAAGTCATGGCTGTCCTTTAAGGAAATTCTGATCTGTCCAGCATTTCCCTGTGTTTCCGAGGAACCCCAGTCTGATGAACTATTCAATGGAGAAAGGGTTCCATGATCCAATACCTTTGGGAAATGACGCATATGATATCCTTTCTTGGAAATTCACAATATATGAGAACATACTAAAGGATCTGAGAAATTCTGCAGTAAAGAAAAACACTTAACTTTATTAAACCCAGCTTTCTCCAAATATATGTGACTGTGAGTTCTCCCTTTTTCAAAAGAAAATTTGGTTAAACTATATGAAATTGTCATTTTAGCAGCAGAGAAGGGTGTGCCCTTGCAATGAGCCCATTAGGGAAGTGATCTCACGCCCTTTATAGACAGATGCTCCTGGGGGAACTGTGCAGGCCCTTGGCGGTGGGCGTGCGAGGAAGAATGTTTTAAAGTGTACCCGGGATTTGTTTTAATCAGATATGGTGAGACGCACAGACACAGAAATGATATCAAGAAGGAAGAAGTTCTTATACTCACAGATCCCTAGAGACAGGAGGCATGGCAGGCCAGGCAGGGCCACACGGGGAAGCACCAGGGATGGCCAGGAGGAGAAAAAAGCACAGGCGAGAGCCTTCTATTATGGTTTTTGTGGGAAGGAATGGGAAAAGCAGGGCAGACAGGCTTAGGATTGGTTGGGATGAATAATTTTGGAGGGCTCTGGGACATAGGGACTGCCCCTAGTTGTGTGATGAGGAGGGCAGGGGCTAGTGGCTCAGTTGTTAAAGGAGGTTGAGAGCATGGCCTCTGAATTGGTTGGCTTGCCTGTGAAAGGTGTGCTTGCAGAAGAGTTGTTTGCTATCTCTAGGAATTAGCAAGGCCCCAGGTGTGAGAGCATCAAGAATATAGAAAATAAGAAAATACAAAGGACCAGCCCAGGATTTGGCATATGGGGGAGCAGGACGGGAGCATGTTTGGGAATGAGGACACCTAGTCCAGCTTGGCCTTTCATGCACTCTTCTGTCTTCCCCTCCCACAGGGTGAAGCAGTCGGAGCTGTTCGACAGGTGGAAGAGCCTCCAGATGTGCAAATGGGCGATGAACATCTCTGAAGCCAACCAGTTCAAGTACCTGCGATACGTCTGTCCTTCCCAGCCCTTCTACTCGTGGGGTTCTCCTCTTGCCGCCTCTTCAGATCCTCCTTGTCCTGCCAGGCCCAGCCCCTAGGCGCATCTTCCCAGGAGCTGGTTCCAATTGGGCTTTGGCATCTGGGCCGTGGGGAGGTGTTGGCTCAGTCTACAGGCTGAGGTGGCACCTGCTAGGTGCTGTCCCCTACTTTCTCGCCCTTAGTCCTTGCAGCAGCCTTGCAAGGTTGGTGGTGTCATCTCCAGTACATTTGAGGTTGACTGAGACTCATAACAGTGATTGACTCAAGGTCTCCTGCAGGTCTGTGCATGTTAAGGCACCTGGAGCACCTTGCATGGTCTCACCCCGTTCCCCTGCCCACCACTGGGGCAGCGGCTCTCACTCAGCAGCCCTCTCCTTCCTTCTCGGGCCACTTGGGGTCTTGCAGCCTATATGGATGTTTGAGCCCTGCTGCAGATTATTTTTTGCCCAAGAAGCAACAGCTGTATGTTAAAGTTCTCCTGTCTTTGAGAGCTAAGCAGCTAGCAGAAGCCCAGAAATTCTTTTTGATTAATGGTGAACCGGAGGGTCCTCTCCATCTCTAAAATTCTCTGAGTTTATGGTATTATTTAGTGCAGGTAGACCCTATTTAATGAAATTCGTAGGCTCTTGGGAATGTGTGGGTAAACTGGATTTTGGCAAGTCAGGTCATAGTTTAAATGTACTGGGGCGCTCTCAGCCTGAAGGAATCCTGCCCGGGAGGCTGTGAAAAGCAAATCACACTAAGGATTTTGTATTTTCTTCATTAGTCATTTGTTCCGGTTTGCTGCAATTCCAGGCCGAGTCTAGAGACCGAGTAATAGATTTAAGTGCTACGTTTTTATTTTTATTTTTATGTATTTATTTATTTTGTTGAGGTCACATTGGTTTATAACATTATATAAGTCTCAGGTGTACATCATCATATTTTGACTTCTGTATAGACTGCCGTGTGTTTACCACCAAAAGTCTAGTTGCCCTCTGTCACCGTAGACATGCGCCCCTTTACCCCTTTTGCTCTCCCCCTGCACACTTCCCCTCTGGTAACCACCAGTCTATTCTGTGTTTGTTTGTTTATCTTCCACACATGAGGGGGATCATACAGTATTTGTCTTTCTCCATCTGACTGATTTTGCTTAGCGTAACACCCTCAAGGTCCACCCATGTCGCAAATGGCAAGATTTCATCTTCTTTATGGCTGAGTAGTATTCCATTGTATATGTATACCACATCTTCTTTACTCTTTCATCCAAAGTAAGTACATTTTTAGAAATGTGAGTGTTTAAGGTGATGACCCCTGAAGAGCAGGTGCCAGCAGCCCCAAACCAGAGGCCTCTGTGAGACTGTGGAAACCCACCTACGGCCTGACAGTAGTTTGCAGAGACCCATCTGTCATAAAAGTAGAACGTGAACTTGAGCAAAGTGCTGGAAGAGCGGGAAGAGGTCCAAGATCTGTGCGGCAAGTGCAGCCCTGAATCCGCCCCTTAGGAGTGTCACCGTGGGGGCTGTGCAGCAGATGCCCCTGGGGGCCCGTGGGGCCTGAGCGCACTGAGGCTGACAGACACTCGGCATGGACGAGGTCAGTGAGACGCAAGAGGATGTTGTCCAGGCCGAGAGCTGGAGAGAGGCCTTATCGGTGGGGTTCACGTATATAAGGAAATAATGAAGCAACAGGAAGATGACGTGGCAAGAGAAAACAGGGATGAGGGTGGGAGCCTTTGGCAGGGATCAGTGAGCACTCTCGGGGGGAGAGGCTTTGGGCTTGCGGAGACCCTTCTGGAGCTGGGGGTGGAGGTTGGGAGCGGTTTCAGGTGTGGGAAAGGGAGCTGACATCAGGTCAGCTCTAAATGGAAAGACCTTTAAGGCTAGTCGGTTGCCTGCCTTTGTTCTTATTACTAGTTCATTGAACAATGATGAGATTCTTAATTCGGGTTCTCAAGAACCTGGTGCAGTGATGTGGGATGGGGTGGAAGAGCGTGCCAGAAGACAGGGAGGAGTATTCCAGTGACAGGAAAGGAATCCTGTAACTGAAGTATTCCGCCACCTTCCTGCTTACAAATAGACACATTGGCATTCTGGCTTATATATCAGTCACTTGTGAGCTTGGCTAGTATAAGTCAGTCTCCCTCAATGGGGTTTTCTCCAGTGGATTGACAAGATTGAGTTTCTGGACCAGCAAAGCTAAATGGACCAGTTACTAATTTGTGATGCTGACCCATGACCCCTGCCTGGCCGGGCTTCTGGCCTCCCCTCTGGGAAGCCTCAGTCACATTCTGAAACCATCCACAGGAAAGACCACTTTCTGGGACCAGCAGCCAGCTAAGCTCTCCAGTGAGGTCCCTGTAAGAGATTAAGTCATAAAAGATAATTTGTAAAACCTTCCTGGCTTTGGCAACTTGGAGTCACAGAATTACAGAGGGTCAGAGGTGGAGGAGCCAAACCTGCATTCTACAGGTGAGGAAACTGAGGCCCAGAGAGGGGAAGAGACCTGCTCAGAGCCCCATGGCTGGTGGGGACAGAGCAGAAACTAGAACTCAGTCCTCTTGCCACAGTTGGCAGGCCAAGTTTCCATCCCAGACTTTGGGTGTGAACTTTCTAGAAAGCTCCTCTTCAGCCTTTGATAGTGGTCATCATCTGGGCTTCACAGAGAAGGTTCCATTCCTCCCAGGGCCACCTGGACACTGGATGTGACTGTGCTGGGAGACGATGTTGAGGAAAGAAGGCCACTGTGCACTCAGCCCACTGCTGCTGTTTTTGGAGAAAGTGGATCCTCATGGGCACAAAGCCCTGACATGAGAGGATGGCAGTTTGCATCCTTTGTCAAGTCCAGGTCCTCTGAAGCCACGGCATATGGCTTTGGGTCCCCAGGATCCGAGCCCATCACCAAGCCTGGCCGGCACGCCATGGAGAATGCACTGCTGGGTGGAACCCCAGCTGCAGAGAAGAGAAAAGTCAGGCTCGTTGGCCTGGCTGACTCCCAAGCCTGCCTCATCGGCCACATTCTCTCTCGGAGATATTTTTTAAAGCCTGCTTGCACCATCTGAGCTTTAACCCTTCTGTAGCTCATGTTTGAGTGTTTTCGTGAGTGACATCCACAGGGATCTTTTTACTGATTTAAATAATGAATTCCTGGAAATTTCTTTTGGAAGCTAGATTCCACTTTCTGTAGGAAGCCATTCAGTATCAACTCACCATCCCTATTTCTTCTGACCCTACACTATTCCTAAGACAGTTTCTAAATGATTGAAGTATTGCACGTTTTTGTTGACCGTTTGTGTCTTGGTTTTGTGACCCCGTCAGACAGGGTAGATGCCTGTCAGAGTCTAACATGGGGGCTGAGTCGAAGCAAGAACTCTGCATCCTGCTGGATTTCCATCGGGGCTGGATAAACAGCGTGTTTCCAGGAAGTAGTAGAATGCTTAGCAGATCCTGAGGAAAGCCTGAATGAGGGCTATTCATCCCACAATTTGCGGGGACCTGCTTGTTAAACAGACTTGTGCATGTGACTGACATTGTGTGGGACCAGGAGAGGCATGGTCCCTGCCATCAAGGGGCTTTCATTCAGGCAGGGCGGGAGTTGGCAGATGATGAAGCGGGTGGGACCCAGTCTGTGCTCCCGGCCTTCAGAGGCCAGTGTGATCGGTGGGGCTGGGGTGGCTGGGAGCTCAGGAGAGAAACCTGGCTAGACCCTGAGAGGTCAGTGTCAGCAGAGGAGGAAAGGCCCGGGCATTGGGCGGGCAAAGGGGGAGGGGACAGCATGAGCAGAGGAGTGGGGGTGCCTAGGGGTAGTGGGAGGGGACGGTGTTCCCTGGTCTCCCCTAGGGGCCTCGGTTCCATGACCCCTCTGCTTGTTGAGAGGCTTTGCTCTGCCCGGTGTCACCAGTCTCTCCCCGTCTGTCTCCTGCCCTGCAGGTCCACTCTGTCCAGGTGCTGTAACGCCCCCTCCTTCCTCTTCACCACCCAGAAGAACACTCCCCTGGGGACGAAGCTCAAGTACGAGGTGGACACCAGCGGCATCTACCACATCAACCAGGAGATCTTCCGCATGTTTCCCAAGGTGCCGCTTTGGGCAGGGCGGTCTCGGTGGGGCGGTGGGGCTGACCCAGTGTGGCCCTCTGTGGCCATGCCCGTGGATTTGGCATCACTGCGCTGTGTCCTCTGCACACAGGTGTCCTGGCCCTGGTTAGCTATTCTTTTAGGCTCAGTAGACTGTCCTCTGGGGTTCCTAGGGTTCTTTCTAGCACAGTGAATGCCAACTGGCTAGTATTTGAATGGCTTTTGGCAAGAAAGTGGTTGTAAAATTTTGGTTATTGCATTGCTTGCAGAGGACATCCTGAAGCTATCTGGGAGGGTGATTAAGCGTTTATCCCCCTCCCAGGGGAGGCACAAGAGCAAAAACATGTGCAAAGAATGTGTGCACAAGAAGTCACAAACCAATACAAAGCAAGGCACCGAAAGATTGATCTCGTATTGGATGACCTTGGGCAATTATTATGTCCTTCAAGGGCTCATCTCTCTGTCTCTAACACTGGGTTTTAGACTGGGAATATGTTTGGCTGCCTATAACAGAAAATCTAAAATATCGGAGACTTAAAGAAAATAGACGTTTATTCTTTTCCTGTCACATATAAGAAGTCTGGAGGTAGGCTGTTCATTCAGGGCCAGCATGGCGGCTTCCTGGTCACAGGGACCACAGAGCAACTGATCCGCATGAGCAAACTGCTCAGATCACTGAGGCTCAGGCACACGCACTCACTTCTGGCCTGGTGGCTGCGTCAGACTCTCAGAGAGGAGCCCTGGAGCCTGCATTTTCAGCTGATCCTGATGGTTGCCATCTGAAGGGGAGGAAGGCTCCGTGGGATGTGGTCACAACCACCTCCTGGAGAGAGCCGGCCCAGGGCAGGACTTAGGGGGTCCAGTGTGTAGAAATTCTGAGCGGGGGCATGTTCAGGTCTTTCTGGATGAAATCTGAGGGTCTGGGCTGCCCTGCTTCTCCAGGGAGTGCCAAGGAAACGAAGCCCTGGGTTTCCCTGTGTTCTGGTACTCGCACCAGAATGTGCTGGTGAGACTGGGCATCCTGGGGCATCCTGGGGAGGAGCTGAAGGTGGGGAGCTCTCAAACATGCTCTCCCACGTCACAGTGCTGGAGGACGATGGGACACGAGCCATGTCTCCGAGGCAGGTATTGCAAGGCCTGGAACATGAGGCTGGTGACAGAGGGTGAACTTACATTTCACGCAGGTACTGCCAGTGGGTACACATAGCTCAGATATGACATATGGGTCCAAGGAGGGCTGTGGGTATGGACCGCGGAGAACCAAGGAATTAGAGCTGGGGTTGCCAATGTACTCCGGAAAGGCCAGAGAGCACATATTTTAGGCTCTGCAGGCCATATGGTCTCTATCACAACTACTCACCCTCATCCTTCTAGCACAAAGCAGCCTTAGACACGCATAAACAAATGAGTGTGGCTGTTCCCAGTTTAGTTCCTATTAGACACTGAAATTTGAATTTTATATAATTTTTACATGTCACGAAATATTCTTTTGATTTTTTTCCAAGCATGTACAAATATAAAATCCACTCTTAGCTTGCGTGCTGTACAGAAACAGGCAGCCCGTCAGATGTGGCCTGTGGGCCGTAATTTGCCACCCCCTGAATTAGAGCATATGACATAGAAGTATTTCCCAAATCTCCCTAAAGTTGAGTGTTTCTCTGGGTTTGTGAAAAGTACAGCTTCTCGGTCTCCTACCCCAATTCCAGAGGTTCGGAGTCTGTGGTTCTGGGGTAGATCCCAGGAATGTATATTTTCAGAAGGTACCCCAGGTAGTTTTTGATTTACAGAAGTTTGGGAAACAGAATAGAAAAAGCCTTTGATGAGCTCTCAAGGGTGACTTTGGTTTTTTTTCTTTCTGTGGTAAAAGTCAAACAGTCTAGTTTCCCCCACTGGCCGTGAGACACCCTTGCTCTCCCTGTCGTGGCCCCGGGGCCTGTCCCTCCAGGGAAAATGGGCCCTGAAGAAGGACATTCTCCACAGATGGATGCAGCGTCTCCTTCAGATGTAGCCTGCTTCCTGAGGATCCCATCGTGGTGTGATTTTCCATGAGACTCCGTCTGGCAGTTGGTCCCATGAGAAGCCTGAGGCGCTGATGGGGACAGCTCTCGTGCAGAGCTAGCCAGCTGCTGTGCACTGGGAGGAGAGATGCCCAGCGGCCTCCTGGGTGTCAGAGATGGGAGGGACCTTCGGGCCATCTAGTAACCACCTGGTCCCCTGCGCTGAGACACCTCTGGGCCTAGCACTGCACTGGATCTGCTTTTCATTTACACCAGTGCTTCTCAACCAGGGGCTGTTTGCAGACATTTATCAATGTCTGGAGACATTTTTGTTGTCATGACTGAGGCGTACTCTTGGCATCAAGTGGGGAGAGGCCAAAGATGCTGCTAAACATTCTACAGTGTATAGGATAGCCCCCAACGACAAGGAATGATCTAGTCCAAAATGTCAATAGTGCCAGCTTGAGAAACTGCTTCACACCCTCTCGTTGACACGCACATGTCACTATTCCTAATTTTACAGATGGAAAAACCGAGTCACTGAGAGCTCAAAAAACTTGTCACCCCATTACAGGGGGAAACCAGCGTTAAACTTGGGTCTTTTGACTAGTGTGCCCAGTCCTGGTTTGCCCCAGACTTTCCCAGTTTGACCAAATTTGAGTCCTGCATCCTGGGTGAAGTCCCCCAGACCTGGGCAAACCAGGATGTTTGGTCACCCTACCCTTGACTCCAAGTCTGTGCTCCTGTCCTGTGCGTGTGGCTGCCCAGCTCCACCTGCTGTGGGTTGCCTAGGAGGGGATTATGACCGAGAATAGGGACATGGTGGAACCAAGTCTCCTAACTCTCAAGCCAGTATTTGCTCTTTCCTGCCAACTTGCCTGTGGTCCCCTGGAAAGCATGCCCAGGGAGCCTCTGTGGGCAGCCAGGGCCTAGACCAAGGTAACCCCACCAGCCAAGGTTGACAAAGACAAAGCACTGTGAGGTGGCCACCTGGGTGCTCTCTCGAATGCCATCAGCACACAGGGTAAGTGCTGGCTCCCCTGCACTCAGAGCTCGTTCTCTGCAGAGACCCCAAGTCCTCGCCTCTCACTGCTCCCCTGACGTGGCCTTGCTTGCTCACCCCCAGCCTCTTGTCCCTATTGCTGCCAAGTCCTGGCACCTGTCCCAGTCCATATGACCTTTCTGTCCCAGGCCTGTGTCCTCCCTGTGGAGGAGAAGAGGGTCCACACCTCACCCTGAGCTGAAAGCGGTGAGGGCCAGATTTAGGGCCCTGGTCCTGGGTGGCCCTGTCCCCATCTCTGCTGCTGTCATTCCCCGGAACATCTGCATTAACCATTAAAAAAGGCACACCAGAAGTCATAAGAAGCTGAGCTTCCAGAATTGGGACAACCGAGGGCTTCAGTGCAAGCAGGGCTAGCCATGACCTGTACTCTTCTTACTGGGAACCTAAGGCATCCCAGGGCTTATTGAACAAGGCTGTGGAGACGGGGCTTCTGTTCCAGCTCATTTGTAATTGCCTCTGGAACTGAGAACAAGTCTTTCGACCTCTCTTCTCATCTGCAAAGTGGAATAACCACTTTTCTCCCACATTCCCTACAAGGCTGTCTCAGGGGGCCGTGAGGAGTAGAGGTGGACATGGGGATGGAGGTGAGAGCACCAGGTGAAGGCTGGGGTGGCACTGCCTCTGACAGCTGTGCTCCTGTCTCCCCAGGACATGCCCTACTACCGGTCCCAGTTTAAGAAGTGTGCGGTGGTGGGCAACGGGGGCATCCTGAAGAACAGTCGCTGCGGGAGGGAGATCAACAGCGCCGACTTTGTCTTCCGGTAAAAGAATCGCCGTGGGTCTGCACCTGCCGCTTCTGCCCCCATGGCCCTCTTCCTCCGTGCCCCTCCCCCAAGGGGTGCCCCATCCCCCCGCCCTAATGCTGCCCTTCAAGTGATCAGTCCCCCACTCCCCACCCCTGCAGACCCTCAGGCTCTGGATTGTCCCTTCCTCTCCAGCCCTGTCCCTTTGGGCAAGTGGTTGAACCTCTCAGGTCCTCAGTCTCCACATCTGCAGAATGGGAAGTGTGTAGAGAGCAAATGACATAACAGATGTGAAGACCCTGAGGACTCGCAGGGGCCGTGCAGGTCTGTTGGTGAGAATGTCTGGGTGGCCACTTTCCTGGTTGGGTTCTACCCTTCCAGAAGCAGTGCTTGGAACTAGGACAGCTCATGGCTGACCAGTATTGACTTCACCCTGTTTAACTAAGCTAGAGACTGGTCCCTGTATTTCTTCTTCCTTATGTAGAGCCCCGTCTTATCTCTTTGGGGATCCTTGCTTACATCTTTAGCCTGGATAAAGAAGATGAGTTGAAAATAAGAGCCTAAAGCCAAGAGACTTGGGCTGAGGCTGCAATGGGATCTCATGGGTCACGGATCCACAATCATTGGGCCACTGAGGGTTGGTGGGGGAAGGGGTCGAACTTGCCCCTCCATGCTCAGGCCATAGAGAACCCAGCTGGCTTCCTCTGTATCCCTCTGCTCAAATGGTCACCATCCCTTCCCTCCCTGCACCCTCACCCTTGCCCACTCCCCAGCTCCATCTAGAATGACTCACCACATGCAGTCAGGCTGCCTTGCCTCTTTTGCAGATGCAATCTACCCCCCATCTCGGAGAAGTACACCATGGATGTCGGGGTGAAGACGGATGTGGTCACTGTGAACCCCAGCATCATCACAGAGAGGTCAGTGGCCCTCTTTCTAGACCTAGGCTGTTCAATATGGTAGCCATTCATCACATGTGTCTCCTGGGCATTGGCAATGTGGGTATCCAGATTGAGATGTGCTGTCTATAATCGTAAAATGCACACCCGATTTCAAAGACTTAATATGAAAAAGAGGATAAACCATATCTCATTAATTTTTTATATTGATTACATGAAATAAATGATAGTATTTTGGGTATATCAGGTTAAATAAAATATATTATAAAAATTAATTTCACCCATTTCTTTTTACTTATTTAAATGTGCCTACTAGAACATTTAAAACTACATATGTGGCCTGCGTTATATTTCTTTTGGACAACGCTGGTCTAGACTGTCTTTACTAGAGATGGACCAGAGAGCTTTCTAGAGTGTGACTGGCAGGCAGCTCCCTAAGGGGTGTGTCCAGGCAGCACTGGGGAGAAGCTGCATGCAAAGATCTCACCGCCCCTGGCTCTCCTCCCAGAGTCTGTCTGCGAGGCCCCAGCGGAGGGGGTTAATGTGTTAAAACTCCAACCCTGGCATAGTCACACCTCCAGGTCAGATGAAGGGTAAGAGAGGGCACCGCAGGAGAGGACAGGAGGGGAGTTGTTAGGTTGGGTCAGATGCCAGGGAGCATTTCCAGAGTCAGCGGAGTGAAGGAGCATTCAGACAGGTATGAGAGGAGCCCACCGGAGGGCTGTTTAGAAGAAGGTGAGTGAGAGGCTGGGGGAAGGAACGGCTGGGAGGACAGGCAGCTGTGTTTGGTGTCCTTCATTGGGGATCTTGGGGAAGACAGTACAGGTGAAAGCCCTCACTCCCTGGCCACTCCCGTCCGAGCCCACCCTGGTCCACCCTCAACCTTTTGGGTTAAGCACTGCCCTCCCCCTGCAACCTCACACTAGATATTTGTCCCTTTGGGTCCAGACTGCATTCTCCCACACCCTCTTAGAAAAATTTAACGGTCCCCAGGAAGGCGGGACGTTCACCTGCTGAGGTGACAGGAGTCCCCTGTGTCCAGTGGAAAGAGCCTAGGGTAGGGGGGTGGGGGAAGTGAGGGCACAGAGCCCGGGGCAGGACGGCCGACCCTCTCACTCGCGCCCCCGCCCCTCGGCAGGTTCCACAAGCTGGAGAAGTGGCGGCGGCCGTTCTACCGCGTGCTGCAGGTATATGAGAACGCGTCGGTGCTGCTGCCAGCCTTCTACAACACGCGCAACACCGACGTGTCCATCCGCGTCAAGTACGTGCTCGACGACTTTGAGTCGCCGCAGGCCGTCTACTACTTCCACCCGCAGTACCTGGTCAACGTGTCGCGCTACTGGCTCAGCCTGGGCGTGCGCGCCAAGCGCATCAGCACCGGCCTCATCCTGGCCACGGCGGCCCTCGAGCTTTGCGAGGAGGTGCACCTGTTCGGCTTCTGGGCCTTCCCCATGAACCCCTCGGGCCTCTACATCACCCACCACTACTATGACAACGTCAAGCCCCGCCCGGGCTTCCACGCCATGCCCTCGGAGATCTTCAACTTCCTGCACCTGCACAGCCGCGGCATCCTCCGCGTGCACACGGGCACCTGCAGCTGTTGCTGAGGGCGGCGGGGCGGCCAGCCGTGCTCGGCAGACAGAACCTCTCTCCTCCTCTCACTGTTGCGCCCGGCAGTGCCAGGGCCGGGCGGTAAGGCTGTCACTCCCTCCGTAGTTCAGTTCCGTACTTGGGTCCTGTGGGCCGGGAGGCAGGAATCCGGCTGGGGCAGAGTGAGCTCTGCGCTAGGCGTCCTGAGCCTCAGCCTGGGCCCTGTGTCTCTGCCCTGCCCACAGGTAGCATGCTGCTGGCCCACGCCTCACGATCTGAGCCCTGGGGATTGCAAGTGAATAAAGCACATTTCCACTCAATTTTAGCATCCCAGAGAGCACAAACTGTAACGGCCTTGTCGCAGCTAAAGGAAGGCCCTACAGAGAATGGAAAAGAGGGAGACCAAACCTGTGAGCATGGTCAATATTTAATTCAGACTTTTGGATTCCTGAGTTTCTTCCGAGGCCTCAGCCATGAATTGCTATCTAGAATCTCAAAGCTTAGAGGCCAAGCCAGCAGCCAGACCTTCCTGGAGTGGCTCAGAGAGGTCCAGGGACTTATTGACCAAGGTCACTCCAACTGACGGAGTCTGTTAAGTGATGCAGTGAGATCGAATGCAAGGCCTGTGTGGTAGGATCTTCCCTGAGAGACCATCAGCTGAGGAGAGCCACACCCTCCAAATACATCCTCAGACACACAGTCTTGGTGCCTCCAGGTTCAATCCTGCATTTGATCTTCTGATGAGAAGGAAATAAACCTGACCAGCCATTTGCACTAAGGTTTTCAAGCCAATGTTATTGACTGAATAAGTGCTTAGCGATTTGCTTCCTTTTCTGTCTCCTTATTTTCAGCTGTTTTAACCAGGAGTTATTTATAAGATCTGTTCCCCTCTATGTTCCTGAACTCTGCAGAATCCTGCTCTGTCGTGTTCCTGAATTGGAACCGTAAGGCTCCGGGCTGGAAAGTGCTGACATGTAACTGGTGAGCGTAGCAGATAGAAGCGCCTCATGGCCTCTGACACCAGCATCACGGAGGGTTCAGCTGGAAAGGCAGGACTTCCCACATGGCACAGCCTGGCGGCCTTGAACATGTGGACCCATAGGCCTGCACTTTGGGAAGTTAGCTGTCATTTCAGCGAGGCTGATGGGTTAACATGTCATTTCACGTCTGACATTCATTCTCTTTGCTTCCCCCGTGGTGGTTCCACCATTAATGCGGCTGTGCCTAAGAGACCCTGATGGTGAATTGCCTTAGAACTTAGGTTTGTGGAATCATAGAATGTTCTGCTGGAGGGCTTTTGGCCCCCTCCTGTCCCCTCTCTCCCTCCTTCCCTCCTTTCTTCCCTCCCTCCCTTCTTCCCTCCCTCCTTTCTTCCGTCCTTCTCTTAAACATTTCCAGAAGCCTTTTCTGCTTTTCTCTGGGACATGATGACAAATAAAGGCAGAATCTCTGTCTTCTCGGGGTGGAGGGCTGACCATAAACAGACTCCAGCCCCCCATGCTGGGTGGTCTGAGGAGGAGGAGGAACTGTGAGAGGACAACAGGGGGCGGGGACTTCCATCCCATCACCTCTTTACAGGCAGAGCAACAGCCCCAGCCAGCGACAGACAGAGGAGAGTGCTGTCCCCGGCCTCCGGGCTCCCCATCCCAGGCTCCTGTCTTAGCAAAACCTCTTCGTCTTGATTTGTGGTTCATGTTGGTGGGTTGTTAAGGAATGTGTGTTCCATGCACAACACTGTTCTAGCTGCTGACCTTTCACCTTTGCTCTGAGCCCTGATATCAACTAGGAAAACCTGAGGCTGCTCTGAGTCTCAGTCTGCTTGTCTGTAAGAGCAGGAAAGCAACCAATGAGACAAAATAGGCTCAAGTACTTGGTAAAATAGGAAAAAGTATGCAAGGACTGCGGATGGTTATGCTTTCTTGGGCTCTGCCTGTTTGTCCTAAGAGCTTCTGGGGAAGATTCTAGTTAACTGAGGTTTCCAGCCATTTGTGGTTCATTGAACCCAGTTCTTGAGACCATGGAATACCAGAACTGGAAGGCTCTTAAAGACCATTTTGTCACACTTAAGGAAACAGGCCCAGAACAGGGAGGTGACCTGGGTCGAGTCATGCCTGGGGCTCTAATGAGTGGCTGCTGTGGACAGACCCCTCTACCGGAAGCCCTCTGGGTGATGTTTACGTTCCAGGTGGGGCAGTGGTTGGGGACAGGATCCTTGCTAAGTCAGCCCTCAGGGTTCTCACGGCTGAGGGTGTCATGAGAAGGCATCTGCCCCAACCAGGGCCCTCGTAAGAGCTGGGATGGAGCCTAAGGATCCATCCCATGTAGGAGTTGGGACTCCTGACTCATGGTCCTATGTCTGCCTACCGGCCTTAAGACAAGTCCTTCCTCTGCCTTAGGGTCTCAGCTTCCTCATCTCTACAACTAGAAGCTTAGCAAAGATCTCTAGGGTCTCTATAATTTCTAAATTTTTTTGAGGCATTCATGATGTATGAATCTAAGCCATAAATAATATTTATTATAATAGCTAAGATTTACACACTCTCATTCTGTGTCAGGCCCTACACTGAGCACTTTCTTGGCATTATCTCCTGTAGTCATCACAAGACCCCTTAGGTAAGAAAGCTCCCACTGGCCAAGTGAGGAGACTGAGGCTCAGAGTGATTGCCCAGGGTCAGGCACCCAACGGAGAGACTGCACCGGGTCTGTAGAACGCCAAAGCCCGTGCTCCAAGCCTCTGTCTTGGCTGCTTCCTAGCCAGCATCGCCAGGGCTGGAACAAGAGGGATCCTGACCGAGATGCCGCTGCAGGGTGGTGCGGGGCCCTGCTCTAGGGACAAGTGCTCTAGGAGGCTGTCATGGGTCCAGGAGGCAGTCTCTGCTTGTCCTCCCCCAACCCCACCCTGGGAGCAGCACTAACCCACCCGCAGTAGAATGTGTGCCCTTCTGGCACTGGAGGGGAGCTGAGGCCATCTCCGCATTTTGCAGGTGAGGAGAGATGCCCAGAAAGGGTACATGTTAAATGACAACATGCTGAGTGACTTGCCCAAGGCCACGTGGCCAGCTAGTGCCTCAAGTGGGACTCAGAAGTCTCCTGACTTCCAGGCTCCCTTGCTCCTGCAGCCAATGTTTGTAGGAAGAACTTTTTTCAAAGGCTCAGAGAGACCTGGGCATTGACTCAAGAAGCTGCCACCATGTCCCTCGCAGTCCCAGTCACCATCCCGCCACGCAGTGCAGACTACCAGTTAAGTTCTTATTTAAGGGAAATAGATTCCCCACAAAAAAAAACAGCCGTCGTGTCTTCATCTGTGCTAAACCCACTGCTCCAGGGTTGAAAGGCAGCAAAAACAAGTAAACGACTCAGTGCTTAGCCAAGCAGAAAGGAAGGTGGCTCAAGGTCAGATGCAGCCTCTGAGATGGTTCAGCAATGCCGCTGCGGCAACTGTGCTCGCTGATCGCCTGGTGTCGCAGAGAACGGGCATCTCATCGCCCTTGACTTTGCTGAGCGTGGGGAGGAGGCAGGGGCAGCGTTTCCTGACAGTTGAGGGAGAGCACAGAGCTGGCTTCAGCCAGGCGTTCAACACATATTTATTGAGCTCTCCTCCTGTGCCAGGCATTGTGCTAGGTGCGGGGGAACTAGTGATGAGCACAAGGTAGCCCGCGTCCTCCTGGCGCTCGCGGTGCGGTGGGCGTGTCCAGACACTGAACCAACAGTCCCACAGGCGCACATAGGAGCTGTGCTGAGAGCTGGGAAGTCCCAGCTCTGGGACGATTATGGGGTGAGGTGGACAAGGGCATGCAGGAGTCAATCCTGAATTCTGAAGGTGGGCAGGAGAAAGATGGTTGTGCCAAAGCAGTGGACACTTCTCAGGCCTCATCCTTGACATCCCTGTGACGTGTGACGGGAGTGACCTTGCTGGTCTTTTTGAGTCCTCTCCTCTTTTGTTTCCTAACGAACCACCGTCTCCCGACTTGCCTCCTATCTCTGAATGCTCCTGCTCGGGCTCTTTAATTGATTCATCTTCTGTGAAGCTTCCTCAGGGTTCTCTTCTCTTTCTAGGAGTCTTCCTGCAGAAATCTCATCTAATCACAGCCTCAAATATCTCCTGTCCTTGCATCTAAACCCCTTACCTGCAGGCCACTTCTCCCTTGGAGCATCAGAAGCGTGCTCACGGTGGCCTCCTGGACCCTATACCTGCACAGCATCTCAAACCTCAGCATGTCCTCAACTGGTAGAGTTAAAAGGACAATCTGGACTCAGAGTTGCCTTCTGCCGCTAACTAGTTGGGTGACCTTGGGGGAGCTGCCAGAGCCCCTGGAGGCTCTGATTTATCATCTGAGGAGTGAGGCCAGGGTGCCAGCCCCACCAGCTGTGGCGAGGGTTAAGTGAGATAAGGTTGCACAGTGCCTGGCACATCCTAGACACCCAATGAGCGCAGCTTCCCTCTGCCCTCCCCCTCCCCCATCATCCCCCAGTGGATGGCTCTATTGCACCGCTGGCCTCTCAGCCCAAAACCTGGGTCACGCTCGGCTCTTCCTCCTCTTCACCTTCTATGTCCATTTGTGCACCAAATCTCGTTAATTCAGACTCATAAATATCCCTTGAATCCATTCCCTACCTGCATCCCCACTGCCCTAAACTCAGGTCCTTCTGACTGATCTTTCTGCTTCCAGAGAATTGCCTTCTGGAAACACCTTTGGAGGAGCCCATTGCCCATCTGTACCATATAGTCTAGATGCCTTGCCCAGACGTGCAGGCATGTCTCAAGCTGACTCACTCACCTTCCAAGAGACCCTCCTGCCACCTCCCCGCCCCCTCATCCTCCTCCAGGTGCTGTGCCTTTGCACAAGCTGGTGGAAATGTCTGGAATGGCCCCCTACTCCTGCCTCCCTCTCTCCTCCCCTTCATCCTATCACTTTTGCAGATGATGTCAGGTTTGGCCCCTGTGTCCTCCCCTCCGTGAACCTGGGCTGGGCAGTCTCTCCTCTGTGCTTCTGTAGCACCCATCACTGACTTCTGTCGAGACGTCCTCATTGCTCACACATGGGCATCCCTGTGTCCTTGGCCGAGGGTCCATCCTTTCACTGAGGGAAAGCACCGTATCTGGCTTATCTTTGTGCCCCAGCACTGGCACAGAGCCACGTGTTTACTATAGCAATGGGGTCTCTGGTTACCTGGTGGGCTCCAGCGGTTCAGAAGACCCCATTAATAAACCGAGTAACACCC